>NC_141873.1:294558042-295181042 GCF_056163025.1 Triticum urartu
GTCTTGCAGTTCCTGTGTGGTCTTGGTGATGAAGTCCTGAGCGGTGGGCACCCTTGCCCTGCGTTCTCCTAAGGAAAACATGCCGCGTGGCACGTCTCCAAGTGTTGCCCAAGTGCCTCCCTCGTGAGGATGGCAAGGCCTAAGGCCCTCCAGAAGAGAGCCCCCGAGCCCTGCCCAAGGAGGGCGCTGGGCACGCCTTCCTACGCGATGGAGGGAGGCGCCCCTGGCACGGACACTGATCCTGACAAGGCTTCTGCCGTGACGCCATCCTCCCGAGGTTCTGCGCGGCGCAACTGCTTCTTCTTGGGGATGGCCTCCGGAGGGCCCTCACTTCTGCTGTCGGGGTCGTCGATTGCTGCAGCTTGGAAGGCGTGCTCGAGGGATCTCACCGCATCCCTTTCTTCGCACAGGACCGTGATGACCCCGCCACTTCCAGGCATCTTGAGGACGTTGTAGCAGTGGTGGGTGACCACCATGAACTTGGCCAGGGCCGGATACCCAAGGATGGCGTTGTATGGCAGGCAGATGTGCGCGACATCGAAGTCGATGAGCTCGGTGTGGTAGTTGTCACGTGTGCCGAAGGTGACAGGCAGGCGGACCTGCCCTATCGGTGTGGTGGAGCCGTCGGTCACTCCTGAGAAAGGTTTGTTAGGCTGGAGGTGCTCATATGGCACTTGGAGGTTGATGAACGTGTCGACGGACAGGATCTTGAGCCCTGCACCATCGTCGATGAGGGTCTTGGTAACCTGCACATTGTTGATGACTGGGGAACACAACATCGAGAGGACGTCGGTGGTGGCCGCGCACTTGAGCTGATCTGCCGAGTTGAAAGTGATGGCGCACTGGGACCACCGGAGCGAGCATGCGGCCTCAAGCTTGGGGAGCACCGCGTTCACCTCGCGAGTGAACTATTTGAGGATGCGCCGAGAGGCTGGGGCCTGGGTGCCGCCCGAGATGCAGGTGATTGCACGCGGATCCTGGAAGCCCCCAGCCCCCTCGTCCTGATGATGGTCATCGTTCCTTCTTGGTGGCGGCAGCGGGGGAAGACCGGCATTGCTTTGGGGGAGATCCTCACGAGGCTGGTCCCTCCAGGCCCCCTCACGAGGATGGTCTTGCCAGCGGTCCTCACAAGGCCTGTGCGCCATTCCTGGCGCGGGCCACGGTCGTCCCAGCGTCCGCCTCCATGTCCTCCTCCACGGCCGTAGCCCCGGTCACTGCACTCGGGGCGTCGACCATAGCATCCTTCTCGTATGGCTCTGAGCTCTTGGCAGTCGTTGGTGTTGTGGGTGTTCAGGTTGTGGAAGGCGCAGAACGGTCGGCTGTTCTTGGATGACTCGGGCTGATCTCTGCCCCGTTTGGTGTCGGGCTCCGCAGCTAGCACTGCAGCTTCCTTGCGCTTCACGTCCTTGGCCTTGGCTTTCTTCTCCTCTGTGCCCGCGACTAGCAGCTCCAGGAGGGAAAGGCGCCCCTCCTCAGCTCTTGCCAACTTGGTCGCCAGGTTGAACAACTCCTGAGATGTGCAGAGCTCCTCATGGATAGCGAGCTCTTCCTTCATCTTGACATCACGGACGCCGTCGGAGAACGCAGAGATGATGGCCTCATCCGTGACCTTGGGGATCTTGAGGCTGGTGTTGTTGAAGCGCTGGATGTACTTCTGAAGGGTCTCCCCTGGTTGTTGCTTGATGCGGCACAGGTCGCCCCACGGCCGGCGGGCGGTCGCGAGTGCCCTGGAAGTTTGCGACGAAGCGGTCGGGCATCTCATCCCAGGAGGAGATCGAGCCGTGCTGCAGGTTCAGGAGCCAGGAGCGGGCCCCGTCCTTGAGAGCCATGGGAAACTAGTTTGCCATGACTTTCTCGTCGCCGTGGGCTGCGTCGATGCTCATCTCGTAGAGCTCCAGGAACTCCGCGGTGTCGGCAGTGCCGTCGTAGCGAGGAGGCAGATCCGGCTTGAACTTGCCTGGCCAGGCGATGCTGCGCAGCTCGGGGGTGAAGGCGCGGCAGCTGGCCGTAGTTATTGGGGCCCGCTTCGGAGGTGGAGCTTGGTCTTGATGAGGTCCGCGCGGCGCCGCCGCGGGCGGCGCGCGGTCTTGACGAGGCGGCGCGGGAAGTGCGGGTGCAGCTTCTCGCGGTCGTGGGATTTCTTGGCAGCTTCTCTCTTCGCGCGCAGGCACCGGGCATGGTGGATCACACCGCGGGGCCGCGCGCCTTGGTGCCAAGGCGTCGTCTTTGGGCTGGGGTGGTGGAGGCGCGCCTCGGGCCTCGTCGCCCATGGCCGGCTGAGGGTGAGGCCGAGAGAGGGACGACGCCGGGGAGCCCCCTACGGTGCGGACGAGCTCGGCGACGCGGTCAAGCCACTCCTCGTAGAGGTCGTCGACTGGGTGGTAGCGCAGGAGCTCGTTTGCGGCGAGGAGTGCGGCCTGCGCTTCCATGGGAGCGCGGTGTGCATGAGACGAAGAACCGGCTGGGGTCAGCGATGGAGTGGTGGTGCGGCCGTCCTGCCGTACCGAAGGATGCAGCGAAGACGCTTGCTACTCATTCCCCACCGGGCCGGTGGCAGCGTTGGCGCAGGAGACGAAGAATGACATGGTGGCCCGCCGATGGGAGCCGTCTGAGCAACGCGGGTGGTGAGGGAAGCCTGACGCTCAGCTCGAGCATGGTGAGCGTCCGCCATGGAGATGATGGAGCGATGGAGCGACGAACTGATGGAAGGGAGGCTACGGCACACCCCTACCTGGCGCACCAAATGTCGCATGTGGGGTTCCGGCAAACCCTTAAGGTTCGAACACTGGGGTGCGCGTGAAGTATTTCCCTCCTACCAATCTACGCCCTAGCTCGCTAAGATCTCGCGGACGAACTTGATGAACTCGCAACATAGAAAGACACAAGATTTATACTGGTTCGGGCCATCGTTGGGGTGTAATACCCTACCCCAGTGTGGTGGTGGATTGCCTCTTGGGATGATGATAAACAATACAAGGGGAAGAACAGCCTCCTGAGGTTGAGGTGTTCTTGTCCTTGGCTAACTTGTGTGGGTGAGAGTGATCTCAATCCTCCCCTTCTCTCCCCTCTCTCTCTATCTCTCTGTCGTCCCTTTCCTATTCTTGTCCCCCTCCTCCATGGTGGTGGCTAACTCTATTTATAGAGGCCCTGGTCCTCTTCCCAAATATTGAGCGGGAAGGGAGCCAACAACGGCGGGCTAATTTGAAGGGGGACAGCTAGTACAAGCCATCCTGACAAAAGTGGTCTTCGCCTGCCAAAGGCTCTGGTGGTGACGCCGTCTTGGGCTCCACGATGACCTCCGTCTTGCCGTCCTTCTGGTCTTGGTCTTGTTGCACCAAAATGGCAACCTTTGCCTGATGCCTCGGTACTCCTCTCCTGCACTGGTCTCCTTAGCACCAAAGAGGAAACAAGGACGCTGCGCGTGCTGGTGCCCGCCTGGAGTCGATCGTCATGGCTAACGTCACGAGAGCCTCGTGAGGTTTGCCTCGCCTTGACATCTCCGCTCCTCGTGAGCCTGCCCAACTAGGCCACTTCAGAGGAGGTCTTGTGTCGTCCGCCTCGCGAGGCTTGGCCCCTCGCGAGGGTCTTAGATGCCTTGTTGATCAAGATGGGCCTTACGGCCTACTGGCTTAGCCATGCAGCGGGCCGCAGGCAGGCAAGTCTTGGGATCCCTGTTCCCAGAATGCCGACAATATTGCACTTGTATCACCATCTCTTCGCCGAACTAGTGCACCTATACAATTTACCAAATTCATCCTATGCCTCCCACAGATTGATAAACCTTAGGTCATCCACTTGAGGGAAATTTGCTACTGTCTTCCAAACCTCTGCACATGGAGTCCCAACAACATCTACAAGAAGAAGGTTGTGTAGTAGACATCATTGACCGTTGTGTCTTCGGTTTCTTCATTGTTGTTCCGGCGCTTGTGCTTGTTACATCGCGGCCGTCCGTTGCCATCCCTGGCTTCAGAGGTGCCGGGGTCGCCAGCTAACCAACTGTCTGCTCCCATGCAGAAGCGGGTCATGAGTGTGGTAAGATCTGCCATAGACTTCGGCTTTTCTTGGCCGAGGTGTCGGGCAAGCCAATTGTCGTGGACGCTATGTTTAAAGGCCTCTAGGGCTTCAGCGTCCGGACAATCAACGATTTGGTTCTTCTTAATTAAGAACCGAGTCCAGAGTTTCTGGGCTGACTCTTCGGGTTGCTGGACTATGTGACTAAGGTCATCGGCATCCGGTGGCCGTACATAAGTACCTTGGAAGTTGTCTTGGAATGCATCCTCCAAATCTTCCCAGCTGCCAATAGAGTTCTCTGGGAGGCTATTTAGCCAGTGCCATGCTAGTCCTTTTAGCTTTAGGGGGAGGTATTTAATGGTGTGGAGATTGCCACCGTGAGCCATGTGAATAAGGAGAAGAAAATCTTCAATCCATACCGCGGGATCTGTCGTTCCATCGTATGCTTCAATGTATACGGGTTTAAACCCTTCTAGAAACTGGTGCTGCATTACCTCATAGGTAAAGCATAAGGGATGTGCGGCGCCTGTGTATCAGGCGAGGTCACGATGGAGTTCGGATGACATCCGTGTTCGGTTTTCAGCCCAGGTGAGGTTATGCTTATCGTGCCAGGGTTGATGGTCGTCGTCTCGCGTTGGAGCATGCCCCCTTGATCCATAGATTGATCTGGCCTGACCGGCTCTATTGTCCAGGTCCTGGCATAAGTCGTGGGTATAGCCCAGAGCTGCTACCTCCTTGCCTCGACGGCGAGGTGGTATGGGCTGGTGTTCGGCATAAGCACATGTTTTGTCTCGCCCACGTGGTGGTCGGTTTGGTTCATCAGCATAATTATCTCGACGGTATTGGCTCAAGGGCCTCGTCATCGAATTGTGGCAGTAGCCGACGCTTCAGATAGCTCGTCGTTGGGCAGTCGAGGCCATATTCTTCGGCAGCTAGGACCTGGGTCCATCTATCATTGAGCGTGTCCTATTCTGCTTGAAGCTGTCATTGTTTCTTTTTAGGCTCCTCATAGTTGCGATTAGCTGTCGCTTAAAGCATTCTTGCTCGAGGGGCTCCTCTGGCACAATGAAGTCTTCGTTGCCGAGGCTGACGTCCTCCTTGGAGACCGGTAGATAGTTACTATCCTCCGAATCCTCATTCTCGACGGGCTCGTCGGGGTTAACTTGTCCCTCCTCCCACTCATCCTGATCGGACGTAGTCTTGGCGGGGTCTTCGGGATCTTTGGCATCGTCTGGAGTGTTATTGTCTCTGGTGCCGGCATTGCTGTCCTTTTTGCGACACGATTTTGAGCAGCGCCGCTGACGTCGACGTTTTGGTGGTGCCTCGATGGGCTTGTCCTCGCTCGGATCCTTCCTGCCATCGTCATCGTCCTTTCTATGTGTATCCACCATATACACATCATATGTGGAGATGTCCGTCCAACGCCCGGTAAATGGCGGGTCTTGGGTTTGTCTTCGACATGGTCGTCCATACCGTCGGTGTCTTTGGAGGCGTAATCTAGCATGTTGGTTAAGTCCTCGACAGTGGCTATTAAGTGGGTGGTGGGTGGGACGTAAAATTCCCTGCTCTCAACCCCTAATCCGGGCTGGGCGTAGTTCGGAGATGATACTTCCGTGATGGCGAGAGATCCCATTAAGTCCAGGGCCTCATTTAGGAGCGAAGGCCGGATGGGGAACTGGGGACCTACAGGACCAGGCATAGTAGATTATACCAGGTTGTGCTCATTGGACACAGGCCTTGAGAGTTCGGAGTTAGCGTCCAGGGGCGAGTTCGGCTCCCTGATAATAGGGTGAGTCCTGTTTGGTTCCAGGTTTGCCGAAAACACAATCGCCTTTGGGTCTTTGGCAGAGAGCTCCATAGTAGGAGAGAGTCCGGTAGGTTCCAAACTCCCAACTTCAGACGACGTGGACTGCTCTGGATCTAAGGCCAGGGAAGAGATGATAGTTGGTCTTTTAGCGGTGCCTCATGAGGGATTCGATGGGTTTACTTCTTGGAGATAGGGAATAGTGGTCGAGGCCGTGAACCCTTCGAAGATCAAGTCTCCTCGGATATCAGTGACGTGATTCAGCCTCCAGAATCTGATCTAATAACCAAGGGCGTAATTGTTGATCTGTTCAAGGTGACCAATTGATTTGGCACGTAGAGTGAAGCTGCAAACACAAAAAGTTGACCAGGGATAAAAGTTTCCCTGGAAAAACATCGTTGTTGATGATCGAACGAGATGTCGAACCTTCTGTCGACGGCACAGTGGAACTCTCAATGAAAGCACCAATGTTGGTGTCGAAACCAGCCGATCTCGGGTAGGGGGTCCCGAACTGTGCGCCTGAGGATCGAAGGTAACAAGGGACACAGGGAACACGATGTTTACCCAGGTTCGGGCCCTCTTAATGGAGGTAAAACCCTACGTCTTGCTTGATTGTATTTGATGAGTATAGGGGTTACAAGAGTCGATCTACCTCGAGATCATAATGGCTAAAACCCTAGATGTCTAGCCTATATGAATTCTGATGGCCTCTACAGACTAAATCCTCCGGTTTATATAGACATCGGAGGGACCTAGGGTTGTACAGAGTCGGCTTGCAAAAGAAAGAAATTATACATTCAGACACCAATCTTGCCATCCACGCACAGGAGAGTCATATCTAGACACGGGGGAAGGTCTTCTACCTTGTATCTTCACGGCCCATCAGCCTGGCCCAGATTACACAGCCCGGACACCCGAGGAACCCCTAATCCAAGACGCCCTTACCTGGGGCTATAGCCCTAGTTGCCCTAGGCCTAATTTCGCCCCTGCTCACACCGAGATATGGTGCATACTTCGTTGATGCATCCAAATTCCATGGGAAGACTTCATCTTGTTCTTCTGTACATAAAACACCTTTCTCCTCAAAACAACCACCATACCTATCTATTATGCCATTTCCATGGTCATTCTGAGATAAATTGTCATGCAACTTCCACTGTTACTTTTCATTACATAATGTAATTTCAGTGTTATTTTACTTTGCATGATCATATAGAGCTATATAGAGCTGACATGATAGTTGAGGCAAGACCACTATTCATCATTGTTTTACATGTTACGATAGATCGTTGCACATCCTGGTATACTGCTAGAGGCATTCATATGTAGCTATCATTTTCATTTCTAAGTTGTAAGTAAATAAAAGTGTGATGTCAATTAGAGTGTTCCTCTACCTAAGAAATAAAAAAAAGATGCCAAATAGCCCATGAAAAAGGTGCCAAAAAGAGCCCACTGGAAAAATGAGAGAAAAAGAGAGAGGAGGTGCACCACTATCATTTATACACATTTTTGCTTCAGAGTAGCACCATGTACTTCATGTAGGGAGTTTTCATATTCCTCATTTTTATGCTAGTGGTATTTTTACATTACAAGAACTTGACTTGCGTATTCCAATGATGAGCTTCCTCAAATGCTTGAGGATGTGAGCAAGTAAGTTGGATGCGCACCCACTTAGTTGCATTAGGAGAGTTTCAATACACTTATATCTCTAGTGCATCCGTTGCATGAAAATCTCTACTCCTCGCATCAATATTGATTGTAAGACCTTTCCATTGCCTAACGATCAATTGCGTTGGTGTGAGACTTTCACAACTTTTGTCTTATTAAAATCTCCATCATCATTCTATTTTCCATTTAAGTGCGAAGATCAAGGCTTGAGACTTGAGCATTGAGAGAAGTGATGATTTAAAAGGGTTTGTCATCGATTCAGTTACTTGAATGAATCTCTGGTTGTGTTAAGATAAGATGTTTGATATGATAATGCCTTGAGCGATTGGAGACATGAATATGATACATATGAGTATTGATTGGTATTACATGAAAATATTAATCCATAAAAGACAATAGTAATTTTGGTTACACATTTCGATGTTACTTGCTTGTTATCAATTATAGATTATTTCTTTGAATCACTTTTCCATTCAGTTCATACCGCATCACACCATTTGATCAAGATTATGCTAGGTACCATTGCACACAAAATTTATCTTTGTTTATCAATTATCATAAACCAACTCGAGGATGAGCAGGAATTAAGCTTAGGGATGCTGATATTTCTCAAACATATCTATAATTTTTATTGTTCCATGTTATTATTCTATCACTAATGTATAGCTTTTTATATTATTTTTTGGGACTAACTTATTAATTCGGTTTTGCTAAAGCACATCTAGATGTGCCCTAAGTATTTCAAATCTAAGTCCAATGTCATTGATTTTATGCGGAGATTCGTGTGGCTATTTTTTTGTTTTTCCTTTTCCTTTACTTTTTATGTTTGATTGAGTCACTTATATGTGCAATAACTAGGGCACATCTAGATGTGCACTAGACACACCTTTATTAATTTAGTGCCCAGTGCCCAGTGCTAGTTCCTGTTTTCTACATGTTTTTGGTTTTACAGAAAACCGATATCTAGAAAGGTCAAAATAACCTGCCAATTTAATATGATTTTTTCGGGCAATGAAGGACCCACCGAGGTTCGCAAGAGATTGAGAGGAGCCACTAGAGGCCCACACGACCACTTGGCGCGCCCCGACCCTAGGGGGCTCACCTGCACCACTTTCATCCATTCCACCACAATAAATTTCTAAAATACCGAAACCCTCCGCCATATTTTGCGAAGAATTTTCCGCCGCCACAAGTTCCTAATTCGTGAAGATCCAATCTAGAGGCCTGTTGCGGAGTTCTGCCAGAGGGGGAATCCATTGAGGGATGCTTATTCATCAACCTTCCAACCTCCATGACTGCGTGAGTAGTTCCATTAGGACCTTAGGGTCCATAGTAGTAGCTAGGTGACTCTCTCTCTCTCTGTCTCTGTCTCTCTCTCTCTCTATTTAGATCTTAAATACCATGTGTTAGGGCATGTCTGTAACGCCCTCGATGCGGCTATAACTCCTACGTGTCGAAGCACGACTCAGAGGCATAACCGCATTGAAAGCAATGTCGCAAGTGAGGTAATCTTCACACAACCCATGTAATACATAAGGGAAAGAGATACATAGTTGGCTTACAATCGCCACTTCACACAATTACATGAATAAAGCATTACATCAACCAAATACAATCAAGGTCCGACTACGGAACCAAAATAAAAGAAGAACCCCAAATGCGACAAGGTCCCCGATCGACCCCAACTGGGCTCCACTACTGATCAACTAGAATGAAACAACACAAAGGAAAAAATCTTCATCGAGCCCCTCCCGAGCTCGGTTGCGTCATCTGCACGGACTCATCGACACCTGCAAACTGGTTTTTGGAAGTATCTGTGAGTCACGGGGACTCAGCAATCTCGCACCCTTGCGATCAAGACTATTTAAGCTTATGGGTTAGGTAAAGGTATGATGTGGAGCTGCAGCAAGCGACTAGCATATATGGTGGCTAACCTGTTCGCAAAAGAGAGCGAGAAGAGAAGGCAAAGCACGTTCGATAAAAGTATGATCAAGAAGTGATCCTAGAACAACCTACGTCAAGCATAACTCCAACACCGTGTTCACTTCCCAGACTCCGCCGGAAAGAGACCATCACGGTTACACACGTGGTTGACTCATTTTAATTAAGTTAAGGTTCAAGTTATCTACAACCGGACGTTAACAAATTCCCATCTCCCCATAACCGCGGGCACAGCTTTCGAAAGTTCAAATCCCTGCAGGGGTGTCCCAACTTAGCCCATCACAAGCTCTCACGGTCAACGAAGGATATTCCTTCTAGCAGGAAGACCCGATCAGGCTTGGAATCCCGGTTACAAGACATCCTCGACAATGGTAAAACAAGTCCAGCAAGACCACCCGATGCGCCGACATCCCGATAGGAGCTGCACATATCTCGTTCTCAGGGCAACACCCGATAAGCAATCCGTACAACTAAAACCAGCCCTTGAGTTTCCCCGAGGTGGCGCTGCAAGGGGCTCTAGTTTGGACCAACACTTAGACAAGCACTGGCCCGGGGGGGGGGGGTTAAAATAAAGATGACCCTCGGGATGCGCGACTCCCAAGGGAAAAAGGCTAGGTGGCGAATGGTAAAACCAAGGTTAGGCCTTGCTGGAGGAGTTTTATTCAAAGCGAACTGTCAAGGGGTTCCCATTATAACCCAACCGCGTAAGGAACGCAAAATCCGGGAACATAACACCGATATGACGGAAACTAGGGCGGCAAGAGTGGAACAAAACACCAGGCATAAGGCCGAGCCTTCCACCCTTTACCAAGTATATAGATGCATTAATTAAATAAGATATATTGTGACATCCCAACAAGTAAAATAATGTTCCAACAAGGAACGATCTCCATGTTCCAATAAGGAACAAACTTCAATCTTCACCTGCAACTAACAACGCTATAAGAGGGGCTGAGTAAAGCGGTAACATAGCCAATCAACGGTTTGCTAGGACAAGGTGGGTTAGAGGCTTGGTTCAATAATATGGGAGGCATGATAAGCAAGTGGTAGGTATCGCAACATAGGCATAGCAAAAGAGCGAGCAACTATCAAGCAAAGATAGAGGTGATTTCGAGGGTATGATCATCTTGCCTGAAATCCCGCAAGGAAGAAGAACGAGTCCATGAAGAAGACAAACGGACGTAGTCGAACGGTTCCTCACAAACGCGACGGTAGTGGTACAAGGTCGTCGGGGTACTTGCCGGTCCGGCCTTGGTGTATTATGTACATGGCTAACGTAGTGGTACTCGGTGTCTTGTCGAACCCAAGCGACGGTAGTCGTACACGCGCGATGTGGAAGTAGTTGTACTCGCGGTCTTCGGCGATGGTAGTCGTACACGTATCGACGAGGTACTTAACGTTTCGGTCTGTAGCCGTTCGAGCGTCCGTGTGGTCTTGCCGGTGGGGTACTTGGCGCTTGCGGTCCAACTCCGAGGTCATAGCCGTGTAGTCGAACTTGACGGAAAACGGGTCTCGCTGGGGACTTGGCGCATCCATCCAGAACTTGTAGCACTTGGCGAAAATGACGGGAGGCGGGCAGTGAACAACGACATGAAGTTCAGGTGTCGCGGTGGTCTTGGCGTCCAGCGACAGCAGCAGGCATCGCAGACACCGGGCGCAGTCGCCTACAGACGGACGGAGACGCAGCAGCAAAAGAAAAACAGCAGGAGCTCCCGAAACATGACAGCGCGTGGAAGGAGGAGGTCGAGGACGGAGGCGGGGCAGCGGTGCTGGTGACTTTCGAGGACGACGCCTCCGGTCAGCGATGCACGGGTGCACGGGAGGCGGAGTTCCTGCTCGGGGAGGCGCAGGTGAGGGTCGCCGTGGTGCTCTGCTGCAGGGTGCCATGGCGGGGAGGCGACGAAGAGGATGGAGCTGTGGGCGCAGGAGGATGGCCAGGGTGCAAGGAGCGGCAACGGTCGCCGGAGCTTGAGGGCGCGGGGCCGCGACGTTCGCGATGGCGGCGGCAGGCCTTATCGAGGGAGAGATGGGGTTCGAGGACGAGGGGGACTTGGGGCGCCGGCGGCGGCCTCGGGAAGGAGGAGGGACTTGGCGCGGCGGAGAGCAGGGAAAAGAGACGAGGGAGAGGACGAGGGGATCGGGGAGAGAAGACGAGGTGGGAGGCGGCGCTGGAGGAGGACGAGAGGGAGAGAAGATGGGCTCTCTCCCTGCGCTCGGGTTAGCTGGGGAGTGGGCCTTGGGAGGCCGGCCCAATGGAGAGGAAAACGTCGAGGGGCCTGCTGGGCTGCTCTCTCTCCTACTCTCTTCCTCATTTCCTTTTATTTTCCAAAATAGCAAATAGCAAAGGCATAAATAAGAGAAAGAAAAGGTTGGAGAAGGAATTTGGGCACTGGGATAATTTTCACGGACTCAGAAAAATGTGCACGGTCCGGGAAAATAGAAAAAGGTCAAGTTTGAAAGATTAAATTCAAATTCCTTTGAATTTAATTCAAAAGGTTTGTACTAGGATAGGTTTTTCGAAGTGCCCAAAAATGTTGAGAAATTAGGTGGAGCTCCGGAAAATGATGAAAGGACATGTGGCAAAGTTAGAGGCCAAGAGTTGAAATAATAAAAGGCATTGGGATTTTTGCAAGTGTGTTAAGGTAATTCCACATAATTGGAATAATTACTATAGCTCTCTAAATATCGAGAGGATAAGTTGTAAAGAGAATCACCATGTGAATTCCCTCAATTTAAATGGATCAAAGATCCATACCATTTGTTTAGTTGAGTTAAGAAAAATAAATGGCATGATGGCATGATGACAATGCACATGATGCAATGATGAATGCAAAGAACCAAACAAATCACACGACGAAACCTGGAAACCTTGGAAGGCAACTGAAGCTCCGGTCTTGGGGCGTTACAACACTCCACCACTACGAGAGGATCTCGTCCCGAGATCTAGGATGGCACCGGAGGGAAAAGGAAGAGGAAGAGAAGAGGTAAAACTAAGTTGCTTCTTTGACAAACGAGTGAAACCAAAGAACCTTGAAAAGGTTAAGACATTTCAAGAAAAGAATACAACGGAGATGAACGAAGTTGAAAACACTCCTTTAGAATAAGAGGGACAAGGAAGAACAACTTTGGGCAGCACTCCGATTGAAAAGAAATGGAATTGTAAGAACTTGATAAGATGAGAAGACACTTGATGAAATCACAACATACAGCCTCCGGAACTATTGAATGAAAGGAACAAGGGGTAAGAAAGATCTCAGACAGCACTCCGGTTGAAAAGAGATGCAAGGCTTGATAAGGCGAAAAGAACTTGAGAAAAAGGGCAGAACACTCTGGTTAAATGGATAGGCATGAAAAGAACATGATCTTTGACAAAACGAAAAGATGGGTGAAAAGAACAACATCGCAATGCCTCCGGAACGACTGTAAGAATGGATTCAAAAGAACGGAGAGGAAAGCAACATCTTTAGGAGAAGGGTCGAACGGAGTTGTTGGAAAACCAACAACGAAAAGAACAAGGTTGTAGTGGACTTAGGGAAAACATCTCAAAATTATGAGGTGAAATTCTGCCACTACTGGAAACAATAGATTGGATTGATATAAACAAAGAGACGAGACTATTTCGCCGTGAGGATAAGTGAAGAACTTGGGTCACTTATAAGCACCATAATTAGCAACAATCCTGGGAGAAGGCTTTAGGAGAAACAAGATATAAGATAACTCCAACGAAGAGATTGATGGATTTAAAATATCTCATTCTTGACAACATGTGAATCATGAAACATGAACTCAAATTATCAAGAATGACATAATACCACCTTCAAAGATACGGAAGAAAGAATTGCACTCCGGGTAGCAAGATGAAGAATGCTTGAGCTCCTTAGAAAAGAATCTTGATGAACCCTTTGAGAAGGAGTTAAATCCTTGAAGAACCATCATGTAGAACCTCCATGAAGAACTCCGGTAACAAAAAAATGATCAAACGAAAAGAAAGAGAAGTTGAAAGCACAAGGTGAAACCTTGTAATGATTTAGTTGAATCTCCGTGGTGATATAATTGCGAGAGGTAGGAACTCCGGGACAAAGATAAGATGAACAATTGAGATCAAGAATTTTGATGAACCTCCGGAATATGGACTTAATCATTTGGATGGAATAAGAATAAGAATTATGTTATGCGTATCCTTCAAGAATTTAAATTGATGACAAGCAATGCATTAGGCATACTACTTATACTTGTAGAAAGGATTAAGATAGATATAGCACAAACTTAATGGACCACCGGTAGGATTGAAACAAGGAATGAATTGATATGATGAAGAAGGAAGAGAACACTTGAGCAACCACCGTAAGAATTGAAAAGAACGATGAGAAGATAAAGAAACACCGGGTAAGAATTAGCAAATGAATGAAGAATCTTGAGAGAATATAGATACAAGAGAACAAAGAGATCACGAGCTGATTGAAGATCACTAGAACGAAGGACTGGTAAGATAGGAGAATGATAACTGACAGCTGAGAATGAATAAACCTGAATTGATGGACTCCGGATAAAAAACTGAGAAGACTCTTGAATTGCTCCGTATGGATAAAAAGAATTCTCACAATCAAACAATTATGAGAGGATGGCCTCGAATTAGAACCACGAATCTCTGAGAGAACGGATAAGATATGGAGGTAAAACTCTTCTTCGGTCTTCAAATGATGACGAGAAACACCACCAAGAATTTATTTAGACACTCCGGAAGAATCAAAACGAAGACGTTGAGCCAACGATGAAAAGAATTGTGAAAGATCTAGGAGATGGCATTTGACTAATGATAACTCATTCTTACGTCAAACTTTGAAAAGAATTTAGGATAGCTCCGGGAAAATAAGAAGAGTCAGGTAAGATCCTGGAAAAAGACCTGTGGGTTAGGGCCCACTCAAAAGAAACACCGTTGAACGATTGCTTGAAAAGAGAGATTCCACCGGTTGAATTTAAATGGCTTGAATGAGGTAACATCCTCAAAAGATCTTGAACGAATGTAGAGTGGAAACACGAATCTTCTGAGATATCTTAGGCACTCCGAAACAAATGAATAGCGAGGAGTAGATGATTAAGAGGTGCACCGGTATGAGAAGGTATTGAAATGAGGAAAAGATATGATCAACAAAGCTTGACTTGAAACCACCGGAGAAGATAAAAGAAAGAAGAATGATGAACTAGAAGCTCCGTTAGTATCCTCATGAGAATCACCGGATAAGAACATTGAATGAAAAGAATGGAGAGGCTTCACATCAATATGATGGATACTCGATTAAGAAATCTGAGTCCTTGAAGAAAACAAGGGAGGGAGGGCGGGAAAACAAAGGTAACTTGGAGACGGATGAAACAAACACCGTTGAGAAGAACTGATACTTGATCTTGCGGTTGTTGAAATGATCGGATCCACTTGAAGAGAAACACACCGGTGAAAAGGATTGACAAAAACAATCTTGATGATCAAGAAGGATTAGTATTCACATAGGAGTATGAGAACACCGTTTAGGAAAGGTATGGAATCAACATTTGACTTCGAAGCAACTCGAATACCACAACTGAAAACAAAACAAAGGATTGGCTTGCAGAATAAGCCGGAACAAACATATGATAGAGATTTCATCCGAAGTTTTCGTGGTGGGGCCTACACGGGCTCGATCGTATAGCACCATCATGTACAAGGCAGTGCACATGACATACGAAGCGTCCCCGAGTTGGCATAACCAAGGACTCTTTAAGACACAACGAGACCACTGTAAAACCAACCGTGAATAGGCGGACCACTAGACATCGAACCCCAATTTCATATCATACATCTGTCGGAAAAGATATCCTAAGAGCTACTTGAATTCCCACTTATGAAACTCCCGAACCTTTCCGGTTATGCAATCAGGTGTTGGGGATACAGGGGAAGCATAATATCTCACCCAAAACTAGCAAATCCTACATCCAGCTGTATCCATCCTTCAACACATAACCAAGAAACCTTCGGAAATCGTCTACCTCAACCTTCGAAAAGCATCCGTTATACGAGTTATGGCAATACTCCCGAACTCCCGCCCCAGTATTGGGTGGCGTCGAGGTTATCTCACCAACGAACTGCATAAAAGAGATTTTCGATGTCGGCGTACTAAACTCAGGTATTCTAGAACTGCAATGATAAAATTGTGACGACAACACCTCGGAGCTCAACTCCCCGGGACACTTCCACAAAACCCCTGACAGGAGGCACCAAGACAATGTTCTCGTCACAAAACCATCGGAACAATTGCAAGATACCCGCGTGAACCTAATTTTTTTTAGTGAAATTTGAGAAGAGAAGAGTCAAAACTCTACGTCAGGATGCCTTACCAGAGCGATGAGGAGACTGGGGAGTAAAAAGAATTCCTAAACTCTCCGATATATAATTCCTAAATGACTCAAAACATTTTTCTAGACACAACTCGGCCGCTAAAAACGATCAAGCAATGGGGCTCCTAAGGTCGGGGAAGGCTCTGATACCAACTTGTAACGCCCTCGATGCGGCTATATCTCCTGCGTGTCGAAGCACGACTCAGAGGCATAACCGCATTGAAAGCAATGTCGCAAGTGAGGTAATCTTCACACAGCCCATGTAATACATAAGGGAAAGAGATACATAGTTGGCATACAATCGCCACTTCACACAATTACATGAATAAAGCATTACATCAACCAAATACAATCAAGGTCCGACTACGGAACCAAAATAAAAGAAGAACCCCAAATGCGACAAGGTCCCCGATCGACCCCAACTGGGCTCCACTACTGATCAACTAGAACGAAACAACACAAAGGACAAAATCTTCATCGAGCCCCTCCTGAGCTCGGTTGCGTTATCTGCACGGACTCATCGGCACCTGCAAACTGGTTTTTGGAAGTATCTGTGAGTCACGGGGACTCAGCAATCTCGCACCCTTGCGATCAAGACTATTTAAGCTTATGGGTTAGGTAAAGGTATGATGTGGAGCTGCAGCAAGCGACTAGCATATATAGTGGCTAACCTGTTCGCAAAAGAGAGCGAGAAGAGAAGGCAAAGCACGGTCGATAAAAGTATGATCAAGAAGTGATCCTAGAACAACCTACGTCAAGCATAACTCCAACACCGTGTTCATTTCCCGGACTCCGCCGGAAAGAGACCATCATGGTTACACACGCGGTTGACTCATTTTAATTGAGTTAAGGTTCAAGTTATCTACAACCGGACGTTAACAAATTACCATCTGCCCATAACCGCGGGCATGGCTTTCGAAAGTTCAAATCCCTGCAGGGGTGTCCCAACTTAGCCCATCACAAGCTCTCACGGTCAACGAAGGATATTCCTTCTAGCGGGAAGACCCGATCAGGCTCGGAATCCCGGTTACAAGACATCCTCGACAATGGTAAAACAAGTCCAGCAAGACCACCCGATGCGCCGACATCCCGATAGGAGCTGCACATATCTCGTTCTCAGGGCAACACCGGATAAGCAATCCGTACAACTAAAACCAGCCCTTGAGTTTCCCCGAGGTGGCGCTGCAAGGGGCTCTAGTTTGGACCAACACTTAGACAAGCACTGGCCCGGGGGGGGGGGGTTAAAATAAAGATGACCCTCGGGATGCGCGACTCCCAAGGGAAAAAGGCTAGGTGGCGAATGGTAAAACCAAGGTTAGGCCTTGCTGGAGGATTTTTATTCAAAGCGAACTGTCAAGGGGTTCCCATTATAACCCAACCGCGTAAGGAACGCAAAATCCGGGAACATAACACCGATATGACGGAAACTAGGGCGGCAAGAGTGGAACAAAACACCAGGCATAAGGCCGAGCCTTCCACCCTTTACCAAGTATATAGATGCATTAATTAAATAAGATATATTGTGACATCCCAACAAGTAAAATAATGTTCCAACAAGGAACGATCTCCATGTTCCAACAAGGAACAAACTTCAATCTTCACCTGCAACTAACAACGCTATAAGAGGGGCTGAGCAAAGCGGTAACATAGCCAATCAACGGTTTGCTAGGACAAGGTGGGTTAGAGGCTTGGTTCAATAATATGGGAGGCATGATAAGCAAGTGGTAGGTATCACAGCATAGGCATAGCAAAAGAGCGAGCAACTAGCAAGCAAAGATAGAAGTGATTTCGAGGGTATGATCATCTTGCTTGAAATCCCGCAAGGAAAAAGAACGAGTCCATGAAGAAGACAAACGGACGTAGTCGAACGGTTCCTCACAAACGCGACGGTAGTGGTACAAGGTCTTCGGGGTACTTGCCGGTCCGGCCTTGGTGTATTATGTACATGGCTAACGTAGTGGTACTCGGTGTCTTGTCGAACCCAAGCGACGGTAGTCGTACACGCGCGATGTGGAAGTAGTTGTACTCGCGGTCTTCGGCGATGGTAGTCGTACACGTATCGACGAGGTACTTAAAGTTTCGGTCTGTAGCCGTTCGAGCGTCCGTGTGGTCTTGCCGGTGGGGTACTTGGCGCTTGCGGTCCAACTCCGAGGTCATAGCCGTGTAGTCGAACTTGACGGAAAACGGGTCTCGCTGGGGACTTGGCGCATCCATCCAGAACTTGTAGCACATGGCAAAAACGATGGGAGGCGGGCAGTGAACAACGACATGAAGTTCAGGTGTCGCGGTGGTCTTGGCGTCCAGCGACAGCAGCAGGCATCGCAGACACCGGGCGCGGTCGCCTACAGACGGACGGAGACGTAGCAGCAAAAGAAAAACAGCAGGAGCTCCCGAAACATGACAGCGCGTGGAAGGAGGAGGTCGAGGACGGAGGCGGGGCAGCGGTGCTGGTGACTGTCGAGGACGACGCCTCCGGTCAGCGAAGCACGGGTGCAGGGGAGGCGGAGTTCCTGCTCGGGGAGGCGCAGGTGAGGGTCGTCGTGGTGCTCTGCTGCAGGGTGCCATGGCGGGGAGGCGACGAAGAGGATGGAGCTGTGGGCGCAGGAGGATGGCCAGGGTGCACGGAGCGGCAACGGTCGCCGGAGCTTGAGGGCGCGGGGCCGCGACGTTCGCGATGGCGGCGGCAGGCCTTATCGAGGGAGAGATGGGGTTCGAGGACGAGGGGGACTTGGGGCGCCGGCGGCGGCCTTGGGAAGGAGGAGGGACTTGGCGCGGCGGAGAGCAGGGAAAAGAGACGAGGGAGAGGACGAGGGGATCGGGGAGAGAAGACGAGGTGGGAGGCGGCGCTGGATGAGGACGAGAGGGAGAGAAGATGGGCTCTCTCCCTGCGCTCGGGTTAGCTGGGGAGTGGGCCTTGGGAGGCCGGCCCAATGGAGAGGAAAACGTCCAGGGGCCTGCTGGGCTGCTCTCTCTCCTACTCTCTTCCTCATTTCCTTTTATTTTCCAAAATAGCAAATAGCAAAGGCATAAATAAGAGAAAGAAAAGGTTGGAGAAGGAATTTGGGCACTGGGATAATTTTCACGGACTCAGAAAAATGTGCACGGTCCGGGAAAATAGAAAAAGGTCAAGTTTGAAAGATTAAATTCAAATTCCTTTGAATTTAATTCAAAAGGTTTGTACTAGGATAGGTTTTTCGAAGTGCCCAAAAATGTTGAGAAATTAGGTGGAGCTCCGGAAAATGATGAAAGGACATGTGGCAAAGTTAGAGGCCAAGAGTTGAAATAATAAAAGGCATTGGGATTTTTGCAAGTGTGTTAAGGTAATTCCACATAATTGGAATAATTACTATAGCTCTCTAAATATCGAGAGGATAAGTTGTAAAGAGAATCACCATGTGAATTCCCTCAATTTAAATGGATCAAAGATCCATACCATTTGTTTAGTTGAGTTAAGAAAAATAAATGGCATGATGGCATGATGACAATGCACATGATGCAATGATGAATGCAAAGAACCAAACAAATCACACGACGAAACCTGGAAACCCTGGAAGGCAACTGAAGCTCCGGTCTTGGGGCGTTACAATGTCTCTCTCTAAGTGGTTTTGGTGATTGGTGACAATGCATTGCAAACAAATCATGTGCATTGAGCATTTCATATATTCATTCATTGACACAAGACGATTCTTTCCCCTCGGAGCTCAAGGTGAAGATGGTGTAGTCTCTTTCGTTTCGGTTTTGGTGGACTTGAGTCGTGGGAGACATCGTACTATCAGGAGGGGGTCCGCATCGGAATGGCTATTGTGGAATCTCACGTACACATATCTTAGCACCCCAGCTCCATCCCTCTCTCTTGGAGTTTACCTTTATCGCGGAAGTGGCATAAGGGAGGCGCCAACGGTAGTACCGCTGGGCCAGAGCGGCAGTACCGCTGGTTCTCAGCAGTTGTACCGCCCATGGTCATAAATAGTAGTACAACTCTGGCTCCGCGTTGGTACCGCCTCGACTTGAGACCCGCACGTCTCGTGTCGGGTTCAGCAGCAGTAGCAATGACAGTAGGAGCGGTAATATCGCTTGTGAGCAGTAGTACCGCACCTACCACCGTTGCTAGTGCCGCCCGGGCACTACTCCTGCCCCTTCTCCCTCCGAGGCCTCTGCTCTGAGTCTCCGTGGTAGTACCACTACAGGCAGCGGTAGTTGATACATCTCCAATTTATCTATAATTTATGAAGTATTCATGTTGTTATATTATCATTCTTGGATGTTTTACAATCATTTTATAGCAAGTTTATATCATTTTTTGGGACTAACATATTGACCCAGTGCCCAGTGCCAGTTGCTATTTTTTGCTTGTTTTTTACATCGCAGGAAATCAATATCAAACGAAGTCCAAACACCGCAAAACTTTTTATGGATTTTTTATGGACTAGAAGACATCCATTGGGCCAGAGCAGCACCTGCAGGGTGCCTTGAGGGGGCACAACCCACCAGGGTGCGCTTGGGGGCCCGAGCATGCTTGGGGGCCTAGGCGCGCCCAGGTGGGTTGTGCCCACCTCGGTGGCCTCCCGCACCCCCTCTTTGCCCTATAAATTCCTAAATATTCCAAAAACCCTCGGGGTAACCCTAGATCAGAAGTTCCGCCGTTGGAAGGCTCTATAGACACCGAAAACCAATCTAGACCCCGTTCCGGCACTCTGCCAGGGGGGGACATCATCACCGGTGGCCATCTTCATCATCCCGGCGGCCACCACGATGAGGAGGGTGTAGTCCACCCTCGGGGCTGAGGGTTTGTACCAGTAGCTATGTGTTTAATCTCTCTCTCTCTCTATCTCTCTCTCTCTCATGTTCTTGAGATGGCACGATCTTGATGTATCATGTGCTTTGTTAATATAGTTATATGATATGGTGTTTCCCCCTCTGTATCTTGTTGTGATGAATTGAGTTTTCCCTTTGAGATTTCATTGTTATCGGATTGAATATTTTAATGGATTTGAGAGCACTTGATATATGTCTTGCATATGAATACTCATGGTGACAATGGGGTATCATATTGATTCACTTGATATGTGTTTTGGCATTCAACTCACAGATTCCTACGGTGACATTGAGGTAATCTATGCATAGGGGTTGATGCATGTTCTCGTCTTTTGTTTCTCCGGTAGAAATCTTGGGGCACTCTTTGAGGTTCTTTGTGTTGGATTGAGTATTATGAATCTAAAATTATTTGGTGTTATTACATTACGAACTCTTGGATAGATCGATCAGAAAAATAGCTTCGAGGTGGTTTCGTACCCTACAAACGATTTCTTCTTATGTTCTCCGCTAGATAGGAACTTTGGAGTGATTCTTCGTTGCACGTTGGGGGATGGTTATATGATCCAATTTTATTAGCATTGTTGAGAGATTGCACTAGTGAAGATACGGACCCTAGGCCTAATTTTCAAGCATGGAAATACCGTTTTTGTGCCCATTTACTATTTTCTACCTTGCTGTTTCTATTTATTCAGACTATAAAAATATATTTCAACCATCCACATTACACTTTTATCACCATCTCTTCGCCGAACTAGTGCACCTATACATTTTGCCATTGTATTAGGTGCGTTGGGGACACATTGCAGGGTTGTTTGAGAGAGACCACCTTCATCTTACGCCTCCCATGGATTGATAAACCTTAGGTCATCCACTTGAGGGAAAATTGCTACTGTCCTACAAAACTCTACGCTTGGAGGCCCAACACGAGTCTACAAGAATAAAGTTGCGTAGTAGACATCAGTAGTACCGCTCCCCTAAGCGGTAGTACCACTTCGTGCGGGCTGAAGTGGGGATAACGGTTGGATTCTTTTCCCCACTATAAAAGGGGGTCTTATTCCCTAAGAAGACTCACCTCTTATCCCCCAAGCTCCATTGTTGCTCCAAAGCTCATTTTCGCCTGATCTCTCTCCCTAGCTAATCAAACTTGTTGATCTTCTAGGGATATGTTGAGAAGGACAGGATCTACACTTCCACCAAGAGAAATTTGATTCCCCTAGACGGTTGAGATCACCTCGAAGCCACATTCCATTGTGGTGAAACTCCGTGGTATCGTTGGGAGCCTCCAATCAAGTTTTCGAGATTGCCCCAACCTTGTTTGTAAAGGTTCGGTCGCCGCCTTCAAGGGCACCATTAGTGGAATCACGACATCTCACATTGTGTGAGGGCGTGAGGAGAATACGGTGTCCCTAGTGGCTTCTTGGGGAGCATTGTGCCTCCACACCGCCCAAAGGAGACGTACTTCCCCCAAAGGGAAGGGAATTCGGTAACACATCCTCGTCTCCACTTGTGGTTATCCCTTTCCTTTACTTTGTGCAAGCTATTATTGTGTTGTATCCATTGCTTGCACTTGTTGTTGTTGCTGTTGTTGTTGTTGTTGTTGTTGTTGTTGTTGTTGTTTTTGTTCACATAGGTTATTCACCTAGTTGCACATCTAGATAACATATTTGCCGCTAAACCTAATTTGTTAAGAAAAGTTAAAAATTGGTAGTTGCCTATTCACTCCCCCTCTAGTCAACCATATCGATCCTTTCAATTGGTATCAGAGCCTCATGTCTTTACACTACAAAAAATACACTTCCGTGATGATACATGTTTGTCACAGTAGGTCACGTTTTCTGTCATGCATGTACATCCATGACAATTTTATGACAGAATCAAGATAGCCATACCTTTGCTGTCTTAGAAGTGTTCCATGACATTACCAAAATTATCATCACAGAAGTGTCCACTTCCATGACGATAAATTGCGCTTCACAAAAGTGCTTTCGTCAAGGGTGACCGACACTTGGCATCCACCGTAACGGAACACCGTTAAGCTATCGGGTCCGGTTTTGGATCCGATAACCCGTTAACAGCCCCGACCAATGGGGATTTTCCACGTGTAAAATCATAATTGGCTGGAGGGAACACGTGTCGTCTCGCCGTTGGGACAGATGTCATCCACTCATTGGACCAAAAGCGCTTATGATACGTCGACACGTGGCACGGCCCAACAGAGGCCCATTCATGTGAAAAGGCCGGCCCGTTTGACTTCGTCAAAAGGTGGCGGGTCGGCCCACGACAAGCCTGTTAACGGCCTGTTCGCATATAGCCCATTTACAACCCGCTAACCCAAGGCCCATTTACGGCCTATCTAGATTAGGCCCAGTAGCGTCATCTGGGTCATCCAATATAATTCCAGCCCTTTTTAACTTCCGGCCCATGTATGGCCCATGACGTCTTTCGGCCCATATGAGGCCCTTAGTAACCCTCGGCCCATTAACGGCCCATGGTAAAACTGGCCCGTAATGAACAGTGTATCACTTTATACCCATTAACGGCCCATTATTCTGTTTGGCTGTTTCCAGCCCATGTTAACTTTCGGCCTTCTCAGGGCCCATTTATTATTGGGCTCATTTCCAGCATTCGTTTACTTTTAGCCTGTTACTATCATTTTTTCTGCTTATGGGCCAAATTCAGCCCATGGTTACAGTCGGCTCGTTTGTGGCCCGTTAGTACGTTGGGCCATTTTCATAGCGTCATCAAATACGGCCGATTAATGACGGCCCGTTATGCTCGGCCCATGAACGGACGATTTCAACTCTTGCCCATTTACGGCCCCTTATACGGCCCGTACAAGGCCCATAGATGAGACGGACCGTAGAAGGCCCATGGATCCTACGGGACGTAGAAGGCCCATTGACCCGATGGCCCATATAAGGCCCATTGATCCGACGGCCCATAGAAGGACCATGGATCCGACGGCCCATAGGAGGCCCACGGATCCGACAGCCCATAGAAGGCCATGGACCGCCCGTCACGTAGATGGTCGATGGATCGTACGGCCTGTGGATGGCCATGGTCACTACACCGTTTGGGCGAGTTGGCCCCCGTTTAAACGACATAGCATATTCAAAGAATTATCCTACTCTATACTATCACCTCTAAAAATATACACTATACAATAAAGAGACTAAGGCATAGAAACGTAGAATAATCCTACACTATACAATAAAGAAATTACAGCCGATTATACCCACTAGGCATTATGGTTCGGCACCACTGATAATAAAGCATACACAAACAACAAATTACATACACTGGGCAAATACAGCTCATACATCATGGACGTGCATCAACATAACTTACCATTTGAACTATAATCTCTTCAGAAAATAGGATTGGCCGGATTTAGATAGCACAAATTTCAGTCTGCAAAATCTACAATTCCTTCATTGTTACCTCAGTGTCTTGTTTCATTTTTTTGACTCTTGCATCTAATATCTGCATGTCCAGTCTCAACTTGTTGATTGTATGTTCAGAATCATGTACACATTGTCTTGCCACCTCTAGTTGATGCTCGAGAACATCAGCACATTCCAATTCCAATCCATAATCAATAGGTAACGTCCATGCCGCACTGCTCGCAGATCTTTGTGTTGATGTCACTTCATCCTGAAATGTTTCTGTAAGTACACATGACTAGGGCAAAAATATAGTTACAACAGTGAAGCGAGCAAGACAGACTATTTTGTACATGGCAAAACAAGACTAACAATAATGTTACACGTCATGAAGCATAAGCAGATGATATTTTAAAAATTATAAAAAAGGTAGTCTGTGTAGCCTGCATACATAAATCTCTCTTAGCTCACGAGAGGAGCATGATGTTGGGGCTCAATCCAAAACACAGACAAGTTACAAATTTAGACAGCATGTTGCGTAGAAGTAAGCAAGAAGTTGGCCATTCTGTAGCTTAATTAAAGTCTTAGGGAGCATAATGAATAGCAGAGTATTTCATACAAACATACTATAGCAAGCAAAACTATGCAATCATTAGCCTAGTATAAACTAGATTGTGAGCCTCATTCAATAATAGTTGGTTAATAGACATCAAAGCTTTAGGCACACTTCGACAGAGTAATTAAATGGTAAGGCCTTTAATTATGTCAACTAATAGTTACACAAGTACCCAACATCAGGCATCATTCTTTGGGCATCTCATTAACTGAGGACAAATAAAGCAATTGAAAATAGCAAATTAACTATGCCTGAAACAAACAAGGAATTGAACTGTTGAGTTGGATACAGTGACTTACCTTAACAGGTTGAAGAGGCTCAGCACAGCTCCTACTTCTCTTGCAAGGCTCCTTCCTAACATCTTGTACTTGGAAATCCTCGATCTTATCTTCATTGCACCCCCTCTGCAAGGTGACACAAACTAGTTACTCGTCTCCTTGGAAGATAAATATGCATACTTTCCGGTCTGTGAACACAAAAGGATGAGATTATAACAAAACAACACCACATAATGAAACATGCCGCATCTCTTGCACTTGCACACAATGAAATGAGCATTTACTATGTCTGCACTATGTAAAAACTAGGCATACCTTCGAACTGGATCTCCAGGTACTCTTGGAGAGCCTACTTTAGTGTAGAGCCAAACCTTTATGTTACCTATGAGTTAGAAAAGGCCCCACTACAACAGCCCTTAGTGTTTAAATTGTTGACAAGCTCTGTTAGAGTGTTAGGACAAGAACAACAAGTAATCATAGCAAACAGTCCTAGTATGGCTGGCTGATGCAAACAAGCAATTGAATAGATGTGTGAGCAAATCTTACATATCAAGAAAAGAAGCAAAGAAGGAGGCTTAAAGACCATCACTTGACTGACCAGATTTAAGGGGCATTTAAACATCATGTGCAACGTATGAACTAACATAAACATTGCATATTCCAGATTCTACAATGGAATGCACATGTATTAGGTTATGCCATGTATGATGATGCCTAAATGTACACTATAGCAGGCAGGAGTGATTCATCATTCCACACACAATTGAATTGCAGGTTAAGGGCCAGTTCTATTCTGCCTTTTCAGAGCTTATTGTCAAAATAAGCCATAAAAGATGTAAAGAAGTCATTTTTGAGTTATGGGCTTGGGCTTAACTAATTTCGCTTTGGAGGGGGTGTTTCGGGTAGAACCTCACTAAAAATTGAAGGGAAGGGGAATAGTGAAATGACTCTGTTGTCTGCCTATATTACACTCAAAATGCAACTGGTGACGCCTGCGTCACACCTCACCCTCAAGTAAAAACAAAAACGCAAGCATTCATTGCCCTGCCCGCTTGCATCTCCTCTCCCCTTTCCCTCTACCTCGATACCCTGCCTGCAACACTAGGGTTCCTCCAGCAAGCCGTCGCCACTAGTCCCATCTGGCCTGGTCCTCGACGATGCTCTATCCAGCTAGGCTACATGGCCAGCGGGTAGGGGCAAATCTCCCTGGCTGCTCCTCCCTCTAGTGCCGCCCCTCATTCTCATGGTCTCCAGCAGTTGCTCCACTGTGGTTCGTCCAACGCACTACTCCGGCAGGCGCTGCACAACTACGGCTGATGCCACACTGTGGCAGAAGGCACCTTATTCCCCCTCCCCACCTCCCAGCCGTGGCCTTGAGGTGCTATTGAAGGATGACCTCATCCAACAAGGTGAGGATCTCCTCTGATTTTTTGCCAAATTTTCATTCTGATCCACTATACGATGAATTGCTATGAGCTGCTTCTGCTGCTATATGATGCATTGCTATGAGCTGCTCCTGCTGCTGCTATATGATGAATTGCTATGAGCTGCTGCTGCTATATGATGAATTGCTATGAGCTGCTGCTGCTATATGATGAATTGCTATGAGCTGCCGCTGCTGCTATATGATGAGTTGCTATAAGCTGCTCCTGTTGCTGCTGTATGATGAATTGCTATGAGCTGCTCCTGCTGATGCTATATGATGAATTGCTATGACCTGCTCCTACTGCTGCTATATGATGAATTGCTATGAGCTGCTCCTGCTGCTGCTATACGATGAATTGCTATGAGCTGCTCCTACTATTGCTATATGATGAATTGCTATGAGTTGCTGCTGGTATATGATGAATTGCACACTTCTGCTGATGCTGTATGATGAGTTGCTATGAGCTGCTCCTGCTATATGATGCTTTCAGGTGGTGCTGCTATATGATAATAACCATCCACTTGGACCATCGAATTTCAATAAATAATTGTTCTTCATTTAAATGTGGGTCATGCATTTTTTCGTTTAAATTAGGCAATGGGATCTCTATGGAAAACATTGACCAAAGTAGATTGTGCCAAGTAGATGGTATCTTTGTATTTGCATTTTGAGCAAATAGTGAAGGTCTGTTTTTCAATCATATTAATTACTGCACTAGATTCAATTTGTGATGTTTGCAAGTCAAATTAATTTTCATATGGGCAGCAAAACAAAAAATATAATGCAATCTAGACTTTTCACTGATCATACCAAAGATAAGCTGAAAACGTAATGAAAAGAACTGGTTGGCTTATTACATGGAGCTTATATTCACAGGTGCTTATTTTCTTAGGATAACTCGTAATAACCGTCCCTACGAAACTTTCCCAATAGAACTAACATACAAATAACATGTCACGATAAATTGCAATGGAGGAGTGACGTACCATAGCACACTGCATAGGCTCACCGCTGGTTCTCCTTTTTTTGCGATGTTCCATGAAATTGCGACATACATCTTGTACTTTTTCATTGTGTAACCCTATCTGCAAGTTGAAACCGCTAATTTCAGACATCTCTACATGATAATACATTGCATATCCCTTGCACATATTTAAACCACCAATTAATGATTGTGTGCGTAGCATATACTAGCCATGACTCTGTGTGCTGGACTAGCAGGCACTCTAAGGGAGCCTAATGTAGTGTACTAGAATTCCTACATGCCAACTACGACTTTGTGTAATGTACTGCCTCTGTCCCTAAATATATGTCTATGTAGAGATTCCAGTATGGACCACATACAGATGTATATAGATGCATTTTCGAGTGTAGATTCACTCATTTTGCTCCGTATGTAGCCTATAGTGGAATCTCTAGAAAGACTTATATTTAGGAACGGAGGTACAAGGTAGTATCATGTATGACATCTGCATATCTAATTTAGGAGCCCGTAGTAGAAATCATTGTCTGCACAAAGGGATTTCTAGTCGAAAATCCTAGCAAAGCACGCAGGCAGGCACAGAACAATACAAGAGAGAGAGAGAGACATGCTTACATGATCATAGCAATGTCTCGGTCCAGGATCTTGGTTGGCCAAGCTGTTAGATCCAGAAGAAACATCGTCCTTGTAGTTTTTGCCAGCTGCATAACAGGTAACATCGACCTGTTAGTATATTTGAAGTACATCGGGCAGGTGATGCTGGACGGGTTTAAAGGTGACAAGTACCTAGGCCGTGGCGGGTGCTTGGCATCTTGCCAGACGGTGGGAATCAGGTTAGAAACGTCAAGGGTGATGACACTGCGCTGGCTGTCGTGGTCCGGTAAGGAGATCTAGAACCGTGGAGTAGGGTATTTGTGGAGCGGCTCCGGTAGGGTGGACTATGGTGTGGGTGGAGCGGATCTGTGGCCGTGGACGAGGGCGTAGGTGAAGCTACTCCGGTAGGGTGGACTACGGTGTGGGCGAAGCGGATCTGTAGTCGTGGACGAGGGCGTAGGTGAAGTTGCTCCGGTGGTTCGGTTAAGGATGGTGTCGACGATGCGGATCTGTGGCCGTGGACGGGGCGTCAGAAGCTGCTCCGGTAGGTTGGATGAGGGTGCGAGGAAGCGGATCTGAGGCCGTGGACTTGTGAGTTGGCAAAGCGGCCCCGGTAGGGTTGAAAATGGTATAGGCGAAGCTACTCCGGTGGGGTTGACGATGGTGTCGGCGAAGCGGCTCCGGTAGGGTTGAGGAAGGTGTTGGCGAAGAGGATCAGAGGCCGTCGACGGGGGAGTCGGTGGGGCGGCTCCGGGGGGTGAACAAAGCGTCTCCGGTGGGGAGTACGAATGAGCCGCTGCAGATGCGTTGCGGTTGATGACAATACCGGTGAAGCAGATCCGGCGTCGTGGACAAGGCCAGCACTGAATGGCTGTGGTACAGTGGTGGATGAGTAGTCTACTTGTTTCTAGGGGAGGTGGGAGGGTTAGATGCGGCCGCAGAAGCAGATCCGGCGAGGTGGACGCCGCAGGTAGTGAATGGGCTCTGGTATGCCGATGGATGAGCAGTCTAGGGTTTCGAGAGGGGAGGGGAGAAAGGCCGATGAAGTACGGACGGCGTGATGTGAGATGCTCTGGTGCTATGGAGTTAGTCGTTTTTGCGGGAGGGGGAGAGGAAATGGGGGTGCCGTGTAGTGGGGGGAACCGGAAGTTACCAAAGCAACCCGACCTATTATGTAGATGAGGGCGGTATTGTAACTGTTGGTTTCCGTGCACCAAGGACAAAAGGGGAATTTAGCATGATAAAGACTAAGGTGGCGGAAATTTTAGAAGGAGGCGAGAGATTTTGCCGCTCGCGGGATTGTTCGTATCCAGTTTCAACTAATTTTGGATTGTGCTAGCGGGAAGGTCATGCGAGACTGTGTACACGGGGCACACGTCAACAGTTAATAACTTGTGTGAAGTCCACATCAGAAAAAAAGACAATAACTCGGGATGATGCACCGATAACTTGGACGTTCACACGGGCGCGACCAATCGTACGGGTGTAGTGGCGCGTTCACAAAAAAGGGATCAAACGCTCAGCCTATGTATTTCTCGTGCAAATAGATAATTTAGTGCACTTGGTTATTTACTTTAAACATAATGCATTGACGTGTTAGTGTAGAGGCGCACAAAAAGAAATGGATATTGTAGTCCGCTAGTTAAAAGTGTTACCTCATATGATTACATAGCCTCCATTTCATAAATTGCGTACCCGTTGAATTCATATATGAATATTACATATATTACTTCATAATAGAACCTTAAATCATCCAAGACTAATGATTTTGAATGCAAGAGTGACAACGGTGCATGTACATGATAGCTACATCGGTTGTTTGAAGAAACATCACTGTAACTTTGGCATGCACAACTTAAAAGGTTTATTTAAATAGAAAAAATGTGATACGTGAGTGTCCAATCTTTATTGGGTTGAATCGATATTGTACCTTTGGCCACGATACAAAGTAGATATTGATTTATGTTCAAGCGATGCACGTCCACGATTGTAGATAGTGATACGTGAATGAATTGTGCAATCTCTCTCACACACATACATATCTCATTTCCCTGTGGGCATCGGAATCACACACACGCACTTCGTGTATTTCTCTCCCTCCGTCAAGGTTAGAATTCATCATTCTACCTCGTCCTACAAGTCTCTCACACAGAAACACACACTCTCTCTCTGTCGAACACGCCCACCCCTTTAATTTCACCCACCCACAGCCACTAATGTCTCAAAGTATAATAATGTCTCTCACACATGCCTAAGGTTAACTCGAGTTCCGGAACCATATGAATACATACAATGGGATTCTATCAGAGCACCTTTTGTTTTGAGATTTCTCTCTCTCTCTCTCTCTCTCACGCACGCACGCGCGCACACACACACACATTGTTTCTCGCTTCATTTTTTTCGGCACTTGAATGCACACAATTTTGTTTATCTTCGTGATGCTTTAATTATGCCTCGCACAAATGCTATATACCTACCCCTTAATATAGCCAGATATGTGTCACACAAACTCCTTCTCCCTACTAGCAAGATGGCCATGCATTGCACCGAACATCAAGATGCATTTGTATGAGTAGTTTATCTTGTGGGAGAAAAGGATGAACGAGGGAATGCCTTATTTGCAAATGCGGAGAGGGGTGTGGGTATCTTTTTGCAAAATTGCCACAGTTTCCTTCCTATCCGTCAGGTATAAATCGGATGGCCTATATTGCAGGATGGCAGGAACACCATCATCACCAACTCTGTTTTTTTATAAGAGTAGGAATATGTAAGTGTCACTGCCCCTCCCCCCCGACACACACACCCACACCCAGACAACCACACAAACACACACTTCCCAACACCGAAGGAGTAGGGTGACACCTCGATCTTGATACTAATGTATCGACTGGCTTCTCTCTCAAACACACACACTACCCGACACCGAAGGAGTAGGGCGGCACCTCGATCTTGATAGTAATCTATCTACTCATCTTTCAAACACACACACACATACACACACTCGCTAGTTGTGCCTCTGTGCCTACCGCGCACACTCTCGATACGTCTTTCTCTCCCTCCTCCTCCCCCCACCCCAACAATGACAGCAGAAGGGTGACAACTCGATCTAATCGTAATCTGTCAATTGGTTTCTCTCTCAAACATTGTGTCCCTGTGCCTCGCTCAGTAGCCCCCTCGATATGTAGACTTCTCACGCGCTCACAGTTGTAGTGACGATGACGCTGAACCCAGTGTGCCTCGTTTTTACCAGCCTCATGTGATAGTTTTCACCCTGCTTTCTGTTAATTAACAAGGCAATCTTTTCTTTGTTACTACTAGTGAATCTGAAATCATTCGGGGCAGACATAAAATATATCACTTCAACCCAATTATCGCAGTAACTATTTTAAAAGAAACTAGCTAGATGCCCGTGCGTTGCACGGAACATCAAGATGCATTTATATGAGTAGTTTATCTTGTGAGAGAAAAGGATGAACGAGGGAAGGCCGTATTTGCGAATGTGGAGAGGGGTGTGGGTATATTTTTGCAAAACTGCGATAGTTTTCTTCCTATCCATTAGATATAAATCCAACGGCCTATATTGCAGGATGGCACGAACACCATCATCACCAACTCTATTTTCTACTCCCTCCGTTCCTAAATATTTGTCTTTTTAGAGATTTCAACAAGTGACTACATATGGAGCAAAATGAGTGAATCTACACTCTAAAATATGTCTACATACACATCTGTATGTGGTAGTCCATTTGAAATCTGAAAAAGACAAATATTTAGGAATGGATGGAGTATAAGAGTAGACATGGAGATATATCTCCAGCATGGTCTACAACAAAAATGTGCTGGACTGGTTAGCGCCGGATGCTCGCAACGCGATGACATGAGTTCGAATTCTGTCTTTAACTTTAGATTTTTATATTACATATTACTTATTTAATATATACTTCTTTCACTACGGTACTGACAGTGGAACCCACAGAGTACTTAGAATACAAGAGTAAGGATGGACTTGTTTCTTTTTAACTTTTTGTACGAAGCTGTAGCCACCCTGCAAGTCACGTGTACACTGTATATGCAATTAACTTTTTATAGAGGGACAATCATACATGCAATTAACTCAAATGGATTGAATGTCACTCTATTATTTCCAGCATAAGAGCATCTCCAACGGCAGCCGGCAAATTTCCTCCCGCTTCCTTCCGCGGAGGACGACATCAAACGCCAGCGGCATACATTTTCACAACTCTAACCAACCAGATGAAATTCATGCAAACACGGACTGATTTCATATAAGCATGAAGGATTTCGTATAAAAAAGCCGGATCTTCATATAAACATGATGGATTTCATTACATTTACATGAACTAAGCGGTGCCAATCTGGCTCCCTTGGTATAATTAATACTTCCTCCGTCCGGAAATACTTGTCCTAGAAATGGATGTATCTAGACTTATTTTAGTTATAGATACATACAATTTATCCATTCTTAGAACAAAAATTTCCCGCCAGCTGGAGAGGGAGTACATAATCTAAATGGCCGCCCGCGGATCCCTTTGTCTTCCTCATGTCCGGCAGGCACTTTGTGGGGTCGACGACGGTCCTCGGAAGAGACGAAGAAGCAAAGAAACCACCTGAATGCGCAGTCGTCGCCTCGGTGGTGGCCTTCATGGGACCCAAGTGGCGGCGGTCCCGTGTTCTACTTCTCCTCGATGATGGCCGCGGACATGGAGAAGATGGCCACCGACTCGTCGCTCCACACACCCGGCTTCTGTCTTTGCCTGCATGGCGCTGCCGCAGGCACGGGAGGTGCGCCCACAGACATGGGAGGCGCGGCACCACAGACACTGGTGGCACGGTATGACGCGGCAGCGACGACACCCGTATCGATGTGCTCGCCGCCATGCCGGCGTGGAGCAAATCGCCACTCTTCATCGAGCTGAACTAGAGCGGGGAGTTGCTGAACCACGTGCCTACTTGGGGCGGCAACTGGCTCTGTCGGGCCAAGCAAGGTTGGTGAAGCACCGAGCGGCCTCGCCCGTATCCGGAGGGCTCGGCGGGCCACCCAGCCGGGTAATATGCCGGAGAACGGCTCCTCGGAAGCCATCGGAAGAGTGGAGAAAATGGTGAAGGAGGCGATGGGGGAGCGGCGGAGGGGTGCGATTCTTTCCCACTGTCTGTCTGGCCTCGTGTAAATAGAGGGCGGACGGTAAGAGCTTGGCCAACGTCTGGCCTCATTAAAACTGAGGACGGATGGGAGGAGCTCGGCCGGTGTTGCATTTAATTCCGGCCCTCTCATGAATGGACGTGTGGCCGGAGTAGGTTTCTTGGTTTGCATGCGGGTTTAATGGAGGGGTGTGATGGAGGCAAGGAGGCGTGTTCAGCCGGGCGTGCAGCGGGTGGTGCAGTACTATTTGATTTGACAGTGGGTGGCGTAGTTCCTGATATGGCTTTAATGTAGACGAGAGAGGGAGTAGCGGTTCCCGAAATGTTGAACGACCAATGCATCCTCCTTCAATTAATGCATGAGGGAAGTAATGGGAGGAGGACCGGGAAAAGAGGCTGCACGATGTGAATGCAACATAGTTTTCCCTCATATAAAGGCACCCCTCCATTCCAATGCATCTACCACATCGTACGCACCTAAGAATTTGCCTAAGTACCTACACTAAGTGCAAAAGAGCTCACTCCAGACCCATGGCGGCGATGCGTGCGAGCGGCCAGCGGCTGTGCCAGATGGTCCACGATGTCGGCCTGCGGCATGGCACCGAGGATCGTCTCCAGACGGTGTTGGAGACCGGCTCGTGGATGGCCGCCGTCGACGCAAACTACGACTCTCAGTTGGACCAGATGATCGTTGCCACCACCAACAAGTTCACCGTCCTCAAGAAGCTCGCGACGACATCGCCGTACTCCTCCAGCCCGCGCGCCCGGGCTTCTCATTGCCTGCCACCCTAATCGGCCTCCATGGCCGGAACCTCTTTCAAGCACTGGTGGCCCTGCGACTGCCCGCCGATGCCACAGAGAATGTCCACCTGGAGGTCGCGCTCAACGCGAGGCGCCTCGCCCTGCAAGAGTTCGTCGACCTACATATCCATGTGTACGAGCAAATCTTGTACATAGGTATCTACAAGGCCAATGAGGACCTACGATGTTGGCCTTCCTCAACTAGCTGGAAGCCTTTGATGCCTTTGCTGAGAAGCACCTCGACCTCGCCACAAAAGCTGCCGCTCCTTAGCCGCCGGTCGGTGGCCCGGCGCACTAAGTTGAGGAGGAGGAGGTCATCCGTTGATGGATGCATCTTTCTTCTTGCCTTTTGTAACCACCACTACGATCACATCATCATCGTGGCCTTAATTCTTATTGTGTTGTTGCATTGTTGTTCCAGTCAATACCGACATGTGCGGTCCCTTTGCTTAATTATATGCATCACTGTAACTAGTACTCCATCCGTCAATTTATAAGTTGTGCTTGCCTTTTCCATCAACTTCGTGCAACGCGGGCATCTTGCTAGAAACACTAGAACATGTCGGACCGCGTGTGACCAAACCGACAAAGCGCCAACCTAGCTACTACGTACCCTGCTTATTTGGCGGAAATAGCCCCGCCCTAGCGTTTCCAATCGTTATTTCTATCTATCTATCGTGCCAAGGAGTAGAACCAAAATGTTACAATTTATACATATTTCTCTACTCCCACTCCTATAAAAGACTCAGTTGGTGATGGTGGTGTGTCTGCCATCCGTCGTTTCTAACCATTAGATCTGCATCTAACGGCTGTGAGGTAAGTTGTGGCATTTTTGCAACAATAGCCCACTTCTCTGCTCCAATTTGTAGAAAACCCCTTATTATCTTGAAAGCAACCACATCCCTCCCTCACCTCATCAGAATAGCATGAGAAATATATACTCCTATAAAAGACTCAGTTGGTGATGGTGGTGTGTTTGCCATCCGTCGTTTCTGACCATTAGATCTGCATCTAACGGCTGTGAGGTAAGTTGTGGAATTTTTGCAACCAGCCCACTTCTCTACTCTAATTTGTAGAAAACCCCTTATTATCTTGAAAGCAACCACATACCTCCCTCACCTCATCAAAACATCCTGAGAAATATATTTTGAGTGAAAAATACTCCCTCCATTCCTAAATATTTGTCTTTCTAGAGATTTCAATAAGTGACTACACACGGAGCAAAATGTGTGAATCTACACTTCAAAATATGTCTATATAATCCGTATGTGATAGTCCATTTGAAATCTCTAAAAAGACAAATATTTAGGAATAGAGGGAGTAATATATTAGGAGTATACCAAAACAAGAGTAATTTTTTTCAAGTTTGTGAACAAGTACTACTATTCTACTACTTTGGATCCTTCACAATGCACGTGCACATTGCTAGTAAAAGGAAAAGGCCTGCCGCGTTCGCGTCGCACTCCCCCCACACACGCCCGGGAATCGGGAGTACTCCACGACCCGTCCGGCACGACACATAGCTTAGGGAAGGCGTGTTGCCTAGCATTTTCACTTTCATGTGGGACCGCCATTGAGCAAACTAACTATTGGCAAACTGCACCCTGCCCGCCGCTGGGTTGGAAAAACGAAACGAGGGGAAGATCTAGCTGTAGCACAGAAGCCAAGAAATTTGGTGTCAGATGGGGATCCTTGATAGAGTAGGAGCATTCCGTACTACTCTACTCCTACTAGTACCAAGTTTGTAGTACTATACAACTAGTACTACCACTATACAACTAGTAGGTACTTGCACGGCATAGCATCGTAGGAACAAAAAAGGGAGGATCTTGTTTTGGGTGATTTATCTTTTTTTAGTCAACGTAGTACTCCCTCCGTTCCATAATGTAGTGCCTATAGATTTTTTGAGAAGTCAAACTTTACAAACTTTGACCAAGTTTGCAGAGAAAAATATTTATATTTACAATACCAAATATATATAATGTGAAACTACATCTTATGATGAATCTAGTGATGTATGTTTCGCACTCTAGATGTAAATATTTTTCTCCACAAACTTGGTCAAAGTTCGTGAGGTTTGACTTTTTAAAAAATCTATAGGCACTACATTATGGAACGGAGGGAGTATGAATAATATGATGTGGGGGGCACCCATGAAGCTTATGTGGCTTGGTTGCATGGCTACGAAAGGTTAGAGAAAAATAAATAGATAATGTGTTTAGAGTGCACTCCACTAAACAGATATACTTTGGATCCATTGCAACGGGCCGGCACATCTATATATATACCCCCTATATAGTGTGTGAATAACTTTGAAAGTTAGTCGTTGGATGAAGCCAATCCGATGGTACAAAGATGACAAATCCGAGCACTACCGGCCGTTGGATATCATCTACATTCCACTAGATTCTGCCACATGTAGAATCTAGAAGACTCCATGGTTGAACTTCATTCATGACCAACTTTGCCACAACTAAGCTTAGGCAAAGTGTGTCTGCCAAAAAAATGTGGCTAACAAAATGGCCACCACAAGTGTGGCAAGATTTGGCAAGAAGTTGAGTCTATGACATGTGGACCATGTAGCTAGAAAAGTGTGGCAAGCCACAAGTGTAGCAATGAACCAAACACATGCCTGGTGTGTTTGGTAGGGTGTATGAAGGGTGCATGATCCCAAGAGTTCCCTTCTCGACCCACTTTTGGGTGTTTGGTAGAGTGTATGGAGGGTGCATGAGTCCACACTAGTTTAGCACAAATAGACTAGAAGCATGCATGAAGAGAGCATACATGAAGAGGGGTGTTGAGTTGAGCATGCATGAAGAGGGAACAACTATGCTGAGACAAGAAGGCAACCAAACACACTTGTGGCACGCCTAAGCTTAGGCTTGGCAACCATAGGCTGCAAACAAAACCATAACTTTGAAAGTTGGTCGTTGGATGAAGCCAATCCGACGGTACAAAGATGGCAAATGTGAGCACTACTGGCCGTTGGATATCATCTACATTCCACCAGATTTTGCCACATGTAGAATCTAGAAGACTCCACATGCAGAAGCATAACGCACAAAGCACCAGAATCTCATGCGTGCAATGCACGTGTACCTTACTAGTAGTTGGTAGTTGAAAGTGCAACTATCCCTGGGTGGTTTTGGTAATTCCTAACAACATATAGCTCATTGAGCTAACATTATTCCAAGATTAATATTTCAGGAAAAGCTCAATGAATGGCATGGCATGGATGAGGAAAGTGGATCCCTCAAAATTCTAAGGACAAAAAAGTTTGGCTCAAGCTTCAAGATCAAGACTCTACATTTTATATTTTAGTGATCCAAGATCACATTGAGTCTATAGGAAAAGCCAATACTATCAAGGAGGGATGAGGTGTTGCTTAATGGCTTCCTTGCTCAACATTCTTAGTGATATGCTCCAAAATCCTCAACTACCTTACCACATCCACATATGACCTAAACCAAAAGTCAAACTCGGCCCCACTGATTCTTTCTATCTGGCACCACTGAGTTTCAAATGTCATAGCCACTGCCACAAACCCTAGGCAAATCGGTCTCACCGATAGGGATCTCGGTCTCACCGAGATGGGATTGTAATCTCTCTGTTTCCCTTCGTAATGTTTCGGTCTTACCGAGATGGGCGATCGGTCCCACCGAGATTGCAATGTAAACTCTCTGTTTCCCTTTTGTAACATTTCGGTCTCACCGAGATGAGCGAATCGGTCCCACCGAGTTTACCTGACCAACTCTCTGGTTAGCTTATTACCAAAATCGGTCCTACCGAGTTTGTGTAATTGGTCACACCGAGATTACGTTATGCCCTAACCCTAACCATATCGGTCCTACCGAGTTGCATCTCAGTCCCACCGAAAATCCTAACGGTCACTAGGTTTGCTGAATCGGTCCGACCGACTTTAACCATTCGATCCCACCGAGTTTGGCAAATTGTGTGTAACGGTTAGATTTTGTGTGGAGGCTATTTATAACCCTCCACCCACTCTTCATTCGTGGAGAGAGCCATCAGAACATACCTACACTTCCAATACACATTTTCTAAGAGAGAACCACCAACACTTGTGTTGAGGTCAAGATATTCCATTCCAACCATATGAATCTTGATCTCTAGCCTTCCCCAAGTTGCTTTCCACTCAAATCTTCTTTCCACCAAATCCAAATCCTGTGAGAGAGAGTTGAGTGTTGGGGATACTATCATTTGAAGCACAAGAGCAAGGAGTTCATCATCAACACACCATTTGTTACTTCTTGGAGAGTGGTGTCTCCTAGATTGGCTAGGTGTCACTTGGGAGCCTCCGACAAGATTGTGGAGTTGAACCAAGGAGTTTGTAAGGGCGACGGCCGTGATGGAATAGACAAGGTTGCTTCTTCGTGGACCCTTCGTGGGTGGATCCCTCCATGGACTCACGCAACCGTTACCCTCCATGGGTTGAAGTCTCCATCAACGTGGATGTACGATAGCACCACCTATCGGAACCACGACAAAAACATCTGTGTCTCCAATTGCGTTTGAATCCTCCAAACCCTTCCCTTTACATTCTTGCAAGTTGCATGCTTTACTTTCCGCTGCTCATATACTCTTTTTCATGCTTGCTTCAATTGTGTGGAGATTGCTTGACTTGTGCTAAGATAGCTAAAATCTGCCAAGAACTAAAATTGGGAAAAGGCTAGATTTTTATTTGGTCAAGTAGTCTAATCACCCCCCTCTAGACATATTTTCAATCCTACAAGTGGTATCAGAGCTTTGGTCTCCATTTGCTTTGATTTCCATAGCTTATGGTGGTCATAGCCTTGGTTTCACAACCTATGAGAGTATGGCGTCTAGTGAGGGAAATTATCACCGTAGAGGTCCTTACTTTGATGGCACTAATTTTGCTAGTTGGAAGCATACGATGAAAATGCATATTCTTGGACATAACCCCGCCGTTTGGGCTATTGTGTGTATTGGCTTGCAAGGTGAATTCTTTGATGGGAAAGAACTGAACCGTGAAGCCACCGTGGAAGAGTTGAAAATGCTGCAATACAGTGCTCAAGCTTGTGATATCCTCTTCAACGGATTGTGCCCCGAAGAATTCAACAAAATCAGCCGTCTTGAGAATGCAAAGGAAATTTGGGATACTTTGATTGATATGCACGAAGGTACCGACTCCGTCAAGGAATCCAAATTGGATGTGCTTCAAAGTCAACTTGACAAATTCAAAATGAAGGATGGTGAAGGTGTCGCTAAAATGTACTCTAGGCTTGCTCTTATCACAAATGAGATTGCCGGCTTAGGGAGTGAAGAGATGACCGATAGATTCATCATCAAGAAGATCCTAAGGGCCTTGGATGGAAAATATGATACCGTGTGCACATTGATCCAAATGATGCCCAATTAAAAAGATCTCAAGCCAACGGAAGTCATCGGAAGAATTGTTGCTCATGAGATGTCACAACAAATCAAGTGGTGCTTACAAAGCCTCATGTGAAGCCCCCACATCATCGAGTGAGAAACAAACCTTCAATGAAGAATTGAGCTTAATGGTGAAGAACTTCAACAAGTTCTACAAGAGTAGAAGCAAAGAGAGAAGCTCCAAGTCAAGGTCCTACAATGACAAAAGATCTTCTAGTCGAGAGTGAAACTGCTACAATTCTGGAAGGCCCGGACACTATTCCAATGAGTGTACGCCCCCCTACAAGAGAAGAGAATATTTTCCCAAGAGAATAAGTAGAAGAGAAGAATCACCATCTAGAGAAAGAAGGAGTAGAGATGATCGTTATGAACGAAGACCCTCACAGAGAAGCAAGGATTCGGAAAGAAAGGACAAGTCATCAAGGAGCTACACAAAACGAAGACATGAAGATCATGTTGGTGAATGGGTATCCGGCTCTGACTCCGACAACCACTCCGAGAGAAGCTATCACTCCGACTCCGAATATACTCAAGATGAAGGTGTTGCCGGTCTAGCACTTGTGACAACCAACTCCTACGACATATTTGACTCACCAAATGAAGGAGTTGGAACATGCTTCATGGCTAAAGGCCCAAAGGTATCACACCCCGAGTATGTTGATTTCAATAGTGATGAAGATGACTTGTTAGGTGATGATGATTTACTTGTTGACAACTCTAGATGAATACTATGATGAAACGTCAATTAATCATGCTAATCAAGATAAAACGAATGACAATGATAAGGAGAAGATTGAGTCTCTAACTAAAGAACTAAACACTCTTAAGTTAGCTCATGAAACTATCTTAGGAGATCATCGAGAACTTTTAAGTACTCATGAGAAATTGCGCTTTGAAAAGCTCAACCTTGAGCAAGAGCATGAGTTCTTAAAAGCAATCAATGATGATCTTCGTAAGAAAAGTTCTTCTTACATTGCCAAGCATTTACTCTTATCCACTTACATGCCTCAAGTCAAGTCTAGTAACAAGAACAAGAAAGATTCTTCCTCTAGTAGTAACAATAATCATGCTAAATCCAATATTGTTCCTTCTAGTAGTTCTCTTGATTCCACTAATGATTCTCTTAGCCAAGTTACACTTGAGCAAGAAAATAGCTTATTGAAGGGAATTATAGAGAAAGGTGTTTACAAGAGCCTTGCCGAAAGTAAGCAATTCGAGGAAATTGTACGCAAGCAAGGAAGGCACCGGAAGAATCAAGGTGTTGGTTTTGAACGAAAGTTCAATGCCAATGGAGTTGAGTGGGAAGAAGATCAATACCCCAAGACAAAGTTTGTTCCTCAACAAGAGAAGTATGATCCTACTTCTCTCAAAAGGACACAAGCTCAAGATGATCTTCCACCACAAGACCACAAGCAAAAAGGCAAGGACAAGCTTCAAGAGGAAATTGATGCATATGAAGAAGCTCCTAAGGCCTTGGTCAAGTGGGTTCCCAAGACTACTTCAAGTTCCACTTCATCAAGTACAACTACAACACCGAGGATTCCCATCAAGATGGTGTGGATCCCGAAGAAGAAGAATTAGAGAGTTCTTGAGGGTGACTCTGCCAACATACTTCACTCTTATCATCTTGGTAAGAACAAGTGCAATCAACTTCCACATCTTGCACTAGTTCAAGGAGTCACAAACCCTCTTGTTGGTAAGACAAGGGACAAGGTAACCTAAGAGCTTTCATAGACATCATCTTGTGTGTGCATCACTTTATGTCTATGGATATCCTTGTTTGTTCCTTGTGGGACTAACCCATGTAGGTATTGAAAGGGCAACTCACTCCAATGGATAGCTTCAAATGATCTACATCAAAATTGAGCATCCACATCTTCAACATCTACATGAAGTCATCATCGACAAAACCCAAGGTTAGTTCATCCCTCTTAGGGGGGATCTCACATCTAGGGGGAGCTTTACTCTAAGAATTGAGCTAAAGCAACTCTAATGGTGTGAACACAACAAATGCTTTATGTAAAAGTGGTAACCCCACTTATGCTTAAACGATGAGTATGACCTATGATCAAATGTTCTCATTTGACTCCTAAGTCAATATACTCATATATAGATGACCTAGTCATCGCCAATTGTTTGATAGATGCTTGAATTGGTTGTGCATGATCTGCCACATATTTCAATTGCCATTTTATTGTGTGAGCATGTTGATTGCATATTTTACTCATTCGAGGACATCCACTTGTTGTTTTGATTGATTGGTTTTCTTTTCTTTTCTTTTGCCAAGTGGATGGACAAGAATGCCTAAGAACCCTCTCTAGCTATCTATGCTTTTCTCGTCTCAAACTCTATTCATGCTACATCACAAAATTTGATCAAGTCAGATTCGAACCACTCTGTGTGAGGAGCACTCGGAGTCCCCGATTCGTCATAGACTTAAACTTCCAAAACTTCTTTGTGCGTTTCGGTCTGACCGATTCATCCATTTTGGTCATAGCGAGATCACTAAGTCGATCTAGGTTTTCAATCACGGTGCAACCGATTTGAACCTTTCGGTCACACCGAGTTTCAGTAACTGCTTGCAGTTATGAATCTCGGTGCCACCGAGTTGTGCCACTCGGTCACACCGACAGGGTCGGGCTATATATACTCACGGGCAAAATTTTGGAAATTTCTCCGAAACCCCTTCGCCCGTGCATAGCTCGCTCTGCCTCCTGGGTCTCCGGATCGTCCTCCTCGTCGCCAGCCGCCTCCTGTCGCTGGTCTCCGCCACCGTCAATGGAATTTTTCCCCGCCGTTGCCGCCGTAGCGAGTTCATCGCCGAACTAGGGTATGGACTCGATCACAGTGCTATCCTCAATCCGATTCCTAGCACATTGTGTTCATTATGATTCTTACCACGATTGAAATGCTTCTATCCAGTCAAAACACTCCGTAGATTAGAGTTGAATTGAAAATTTAGGGTTAGGTTTCCGCCGAAACCATCTCGGACCCACCGAGTTGTGGAACTCGGTACCACCGATTCGGCTCAGGCCATTGCACATGTAATTTTCGGTCTGACCGAGAATTGCAAATCGGTGTGACCGAGTTTAGGACTTTGTGAAACCCTAGCAGTCTCGGTGCCACCGAACTGTGACTCGGTCTGACCGAGTTCACTAGTTTAGGTTCCAACAGCTGCTTCGGTATCACCCAGTTTACAAATCGATTGATCCAAAATGCTTTCTGTGGAAAACTAAAACTAAGTTTTTGACTCATTCTTTTGCAAAAACCTCTGCATTTTGTGATGCTCATCCACTCTATCTCATCTATATCTATTCACAGGGTTTGCTGTCAGTGTTTGCATTATGTCTGATCAGAGTGACAGTCAGAACAGGTCAGAGGAGCAGGTTCACCTGAGTGAGGGCACTAGTCCCTCTAGCAGTTCAGATGATGGTAGCAGGAGCACTCCCAGCAACTTGCCCAAAGCTGCCACCAGAACAAGGAAGAACAAAACTTCAGAGTCTGAGGATGAAGACTATGTGGCAGTTGAGGATGAGGCCACTTCCAAGATGAAAGTGGTTAAGAAGGAATATAGCACTGCTGCTGCCACCAAGCCAGGCATGAAGCAAAATCTTCCTGCAAAGAGAATTCCAATGTCTAAGGCCAGATCATCTACTCAAGTCCCTTTGGGATCTGAACCCAAAGAGGCTGCTACAGAAGGGAAGAAGAGGAAGGAGAGGATCAAAAAGACCACTGCTAGAGTGCTTGGGAGATCCTCAATCATGAGAGATTCTGAAGAGGAAGAGGAAGAAGAGGTTGCTGCACCAGCACCTAAGGCCCAGAAGCTTATGGGTGATGCTATCAGGATAGGGGCTGCTTCATCAAAGCCCAAAGAAGCACCCAAAGCAGCCTCCAAGCCCAAGAGTGGACCTAAGAGGAATACCAGGAGTATACCAGCTGCTGAGAAGAACAAGGCCCCAGTGCCTGAAGTTGCTGCTGATGAAGATGATGAAGGACAAGTCCTGAGGAAGCTCAAACCCAAGATTCTAGACCACAATGATGCTCATCCTGTGGCTGAGAACATGAAGATCAGGAGAGACTCAGGACTGAGGAAATGGAGAGAGATAGACCCATATGCTACAAGAAGAAGAACTGCTGTTGATTACAGTTTCCACACAAAGGAACAGCAAGATTTCTATGAGACAGTGCTGCTGGACAAGAAGCCTATAGTGTGTGAAATGAGGTGGGTCGACTGGAAGTATTTCAAGGAAAATGAGGAACACTATCCGGGTGTGTTTGACAGCTTCAGTGCTTGTGGAGTTGCAGACTTTGTTGGGCAGAAGCTCACAAAGTGGAATGAGGAGCTCATAATGCAATTCTACTCCACAACACACTTCTATCTAGATGGCAGGATAGTATGGATGTCTGAAGGTACAAGGTACCACTCAACTATTGAGGAATGGGCAAATCTGATCAATGCTCCTAAGGAATAAGAAGATGACTTGGATGTCTATGCCAAGAAGAAGATGGATCACAACTCTATGGCAAACATGTACAAGGAGATTCCTGAAGATGATCTTGAGACTCACCAGTTTGGGTCAGTAAAACACTTGCTGTCAGGGCTGCCTACAATCAATTGGATCCTTAGGCACACTCTCTTGCCCAAGTCTGGTGATCACAGAATGATCAGAGGCCATGCAATTAACTTGCTACATATATTTGATGTGCCACAGAAGTTCAAGGTCATGAGCCTTATAGTTGAGACTATCAAGAGGACTGCAGCTGACCAGAAAAGAAGTTGTGGATATGCCCCACAAATCCAGGAGTTGATAAACTCAAATATGGGCACAAGCACATACCTGTTGGATAAGGAACACTTGCCTATCTACCCAGACTTTGAGGACAATCAAGTTGTGATGAATGAGAATGAACCATCATCAGTACAAGCTCAAGAGAAGAAGGAGAAAGCAAAGAAAGAGAAGGCTGCCAAGATGCCAACTCAAGAGGAGGCATTTGAGTACTTTTTGAAAAGCAAGCAAGATCAGCTTGGCTACCTGATTGCATACACTCTGAGGATTGAGAAGGGACTAGCCACCCTGACTCAAAACCAGGAGAGCTTGGAAAGAATCGTGGAGCAAAAATTCTATGACATGGATGTGAAGGTAACTGAGATTCAGTCTGTTGTGGAGCAACTTCAAGATGATATGCAGGAGAGGAAGGGCAAGACAACCACTGATGCATTTGCCAGAGTGCCTAGAGCTCAGACGTCTGCTGCAGTGCCTGTTCAAGACACTAGAGCCACTTCATCTGCACCAGCTACAGCTTCAGCGCAACCAGCTCCAGGACCAACTCCATCAGCTCCATCCACATCAACTGAAGCCTTCGTCCTTGGCGTTCTCCGGACACCACCACCTGAAGACCAAGCTTGAGAGACGTTCTAGTGCTATGCATTTTCTATGAACTTTTTGGTAACTTGTTGCCAAAGGGGGTGAAAAATGTATAGATCATAGGCTTCGAGAGAGAGCGTTGCTTTTTATTCTCTCTTGCTTTGGTGGTTGAACTTTGTTTGTCTTTTGATTGCTTGAGATACTATGCTATTATCTGTGAGACATTGATGATCATGTGGTTGATCATAAGCTACACTTATGCTTTTTAGATGATATTATCTTACTTATCCTTATATGATCATTCACTTTGCTTGGTGATGAGTGCATGTATTTAATTCTTATCATTTTGAGCGCTCCACCAAGATGTATGTGACATGGAAGAGTAACCCATGATCCTAACTCATTGTGCATTTGCAGTCCAAAGCAAATCTTAAGATATGCACAAATTTAGGGGGAGCTCTTGCTTTTCACATACTTCTCAAAGCGACAATATCTTTCACTCTTATTATCATTTGTCGAAGCTTTGATCTATATGTTGTCATCAATTACCAAAAAGGGGGAGATTGAAAGTGCAACTATCCCTGGGTGATTTTGGTAATTCCTAACAATATATAGCTCATTGAGCTAACATTATTCCAAGATTAATATTTCAGGAAAAGCTCAATGAATGGCATGGCATGGATGAGGAAAGTGGATCCCTCAAAATTCTAAGGACAAAAAAGGTTGGCTCAAGCTTCAATATCAAGACTCTACATTTTATATTTTAGTGATCCAAGATCACATTGAGTCTATAGGAAAAGCCAATACTATCAATGAGGGATGAGGTGTTGCTTAATGGCTTGCTTTCTAAAAATGCTTAGTGATATGCTCCAAAATCCTCAACTACCTTCCCACATCCACATATGACCTAAACCAAAAGTCAAACTCGGCTCCACCGATTCTTTCTATCCGGCGCCACCGAGTTTCAAATGTCATAGCCACTGCCACAAACCCTAGGAAAATCGGTCTCACCGATAGCGATCTCGGTCTCACCGAGATGGGATTGTAATCTCTCTGTTTCCCTTCGTAACGTTTCGATCTTACCGAGATGAGCGATCGGTCCCACCGAGATTGCAATGTAAACTCTCTGTTTCCCTTTTGTAACATTTCGGTCTCACCGAGATGAGCGAATCGGTCCCACCGAGTTTACCTGACCAACTCTCTGGTTAGCTTATTACCAAAATCGGTCCTACCGAGTTTGTGTAATCGGTCATACCGAGATTACGTTATGGCCTAACCCTAACCATATCGGTCCTACCGAGTTGCATCTAAGCCCCATCGAAAATCCTAACGGTCACTAGGTTTGCTGAATCGGTCCGACCGAGTTTAACCATTCGGTCCCATCGAGTTTGGCAAATTGTGTGTAATTGTTAGATTTTGTGTGGAGGCTATTTATACCCCTCCATCCACTCTTCATTTGTGGAGAGAGCCATCAGAACATACGTACACTTCCAATACACATTTCCTGAGAGAGAACCACCTACACTTGTGTTGAGGTCAAGATATTCCATTCCAACCATATGAATCTTGATCTCTAGCCTTCCCCAAGTTGCTTTCCACTCAAATGTTCTTTCCACCAAATCCAAATCCTCCAACAAGATTGTGGAGTTGGCTAGGTGTCACTTGGGAGCCTCCGACAAGATTGTGGAGTTGAACCAAGGAGTTTGTAAGGGCAAGGAGATCGCCTACTTCGTGAAGATCTACCGCTAGTGAGGCAAGTCCTTTGTGGGCGACGGCCGTGATGGAATAGACAAGGTTGCTTCTTCGTGGAACCTTCGTGGGTGGAGCCCTCCATGGACTCGCGCAACCATTACCCTCCGTGGGTTGAAGTCTCCATCAACGTGGATGTACGATAGCACCACCTATCGGAACCACGACAAAAACATCCGTGTCTCCAATTGCGTTTGAATTCTCCAAACCCTTCCCTTTACATTCTTGTAAGTTGCATGCTTTACTTTCCGCTGCTCATATAATCTTTTGCATGCTTGCTTGAATTGTGTGGAGATTGCTTGACTTGTGCTAAGATAGCTAAAATCTGCCAAGAACTAAAATTGGGAAAAGGCTAGATTTTTATTTGGTCAAGTAGTCTAATCACCCCCCTCTAGACATACTTTCGATCCTACAGTAGTAGTAAGAAACAAATTCTGGGTTTGGCACGAGCTCGTACTACGAGAGCACCACAAGGGCTGCCGCAGGAGTTACATTTCCCTCTCGGGGCCCACGAGACCGAACTTTAATGGCTTAGTGCCCGGCCTATGAGCCGATGACATGCGGATCTTAAATGCGGCTGGCCCACATGTCATTCTCATGGTGGTGGTGTGGTTCGCGACTCACTCGTTCGAGATGAACCGGCCGGTGGTGGTGTGGCTGTGGCGAGGGTGCCACAGCTGGGCGTCGGGGCGTTATGAGGCGTAGATGGACACACCGGCGGGTACTACCTGTAGTCATAAGTACTCCAGCTGAGGATTGATGCCCGGGACGAAATGTGTCACAGCCGCTGGATGAAAATTCGATGGTGCGGGAGTACGGATCGGAGCACAGCGGCGGAGCAGGCAAACCGCGTCTAATCGGGTGTGGATGTGGTAGAAAGTTGATGGTCGCCATAGTTCAGCTGGCCCGCATGTCATGCACATAAAGGCATAGGAGCGGTGGGGCTGAGAGGGATGAGGCGCACGTCGGGGGGATGAGGATGCCCTGACGTGAACAATCCTACCATTCTATCACTTACATGTGCGACCCGCAAGTGTGGGTCCCACCAGTCAGCGATGGAAAGGCAAGGTAATGAAGTGATAGCCACGTCAGAGGATCCATGTCCACGTCGGGGGACGTCGTGCTTACAGGTAGGGTTGGAGCGGCGTCGTGGGAATCGCGTGTGGGTGTGGAAGTGGTAGAAACAAGAAACGTGATGCTCGCCGTGGTTCAACTTCCATGGACAAGCTGTCATGTCTGCTGACACATGTATATCAAAACTAGAGTGTTTATATTTCAAGCACGTGAACAAGAATTATTCTACTACTTTGGATCCATTGCAACGCATGGGCCAGCACATTGGTAGTAGTAGTGTCTATCTCTATCTCTAGAGGCCTTCCCTCGTTCATCCTTTTCTCTCACAAGATAAACTACTCATAGAAATGCATCTTGATGTTCCGTGGTGACAAACCAGGGGACTTGTTTCATATGGGACACATCCTACGATATACTCCCTCTCTCCCAGTTTATTTGTTTTGAATCTTTTCGTTTTATAAGTTTCAAATTCAAATTTAGAGGGACAGTGGGGCCGAGAGGGGGGAGCCGCAGGTCGGGGACGTGTGGTGTCAAGGGCTCGTGTGGCGTCGTGGTAATCGCGTGTGGCTGTGGTAGAAACTTGATGGTCACCGCATTTAAGGTGGCCCACATGTCATGCACAAAAAGACAAAGGGGCGGTGCGGCCGAGAGGGGTGAAGCGCATGTCGGGGGACGTGGTGCCATGGGTTGGAGCGGCGTCGTGGGAATCGCGAGTGGTAGTGGATGAAACATGATGGTCGCCATAGTTGAACTTCCATGGACAAGCTATCATGTCTACAAACACATGCATTGCATACCGATCACTGGAAGGAGTAGTAGAGAAAGCTAGGCGGATAAATAGTTCCTTATAGTCAAGCGAACCCATGCTACTACTTGTTCCAAAGACATGCACACCATCGAATTAGTCCATCTATATCAATATACATAGACAGGGAATATTTTTTTACAAGAGAGGAAATAGTTCATCCATCCATAATGCCCTGCTGCTGGTGCAGCATCTTCTTCTTCTTATTCTTCTTGTTCTCATTTTCTGTGGGAGACGGCTTCGCAACAAGCTCTCTGGACCTTGCAGCTATCTCGAAACTCACACGGGCATCGAGGGCAGCATATTTTATCTGCTTGTACGTCAAGGGATAATTCTCCCATCCAGACGACCTTAATGCCAGCGTCTCGTCACCCTTCTGAAGATTTGTTCCGAGCATAAAATTTGCTACGTCAAATTGGGATGGTGTCGGTTTATCACAATATTCTACAGGAATTTTTATTCTGGTTTGTAGATCAGCGATGCTTTTCAAGTCAAGGTTGTACGGTTCCAACTTCTGTTTGTACCCTGCGATGGCTGCCCCACAGAAGTATATGTCGTCCCGAGACAAGAAATCATGAAGCTCACCTGGTATGGATGGCGCGTGTATGATGTGGTACACCAAAACATCATCTTCGAGGCAGAGCTGAAGGACAGCGAGGCGTTGGATCTTCCCAGTGGCACGCTCCGTGTACTCTGCGTCGAGACCGATGACATTCATCTCCACCTTTTGGAGGGAGTTGGATACATTGTTGATCCACTTCCGAAAAACCCTTGGGTGGTTGTTGATTGTGGGAACTATGCTCAATGAACCTTCGACGAGGACATGTTGGATTCTAAAAACCTGCATCTCGTTCTCTTTCGCCATTTGGAACTGCTGGACTAAAGGGCTACGGTTTGGAGAATTAGGATTAGATGGCTAGTCTAACTGAAGAAGATGATTATTTATAGGGGCTTCAGAATTACTCCAGGAGGATGCGAAGAGGTTAAAACAATGTGAATGCTGTGTAGTTTGGATGCAAATGAAAATCAAGGAGTAGTGAAAAAGCTGAGGAAAATTGGTTCCCGATGGAGAAGTAAATGGGAGAAGTTATGCGCATGCATGAGGAGAGCTGCGGTGGTTTGACTGCTGCATGCAATGGATTGTATAGGCTCTTCGGTTGCCTTTTCTCTCTCCCATGCACACAGAATGGCCCACTCATATGCTGCAGTTTATTGGCTGGAGTCTGGCTGCAGCTGCTCAAGTGTACGCTAATTAATGCTATGAATGCGGGGCATGGAGGGAAATGGGCGCATGCAAAAGGGTATATACGCAGACTAATTAGAGAAATACTGAAAAAAGTTATGTGCAGACAAAAGAGGACCGGAGAGAGTACTACTCATGTTCCTACTACGGTTAAGAAATATGCGGTTATCCTCAAAAAAGAAAAGTCCTTCTTTGCGCTTCCGCATGCACGAGAAGTGAACCCAGAGGCATGCTAGCACGGGAGTGTACTCATGTTCCTACTACTCCTACTACTACTAGTAGTACAACTGTGGTACACTTGATGGTCAAAATACTATTATTCATCCGGTCCTTACAGTGAAGTGACAAGACCCTGCACCCGAGGTGACACCAGTCCAGGCGGTGTGTCCGGGTTACCAAAGTCAGCCTCACCTTGTGCACCGTGCAGTCACTATCACCGCCGCTGTATAGCATGCCTCGTCTCGTCTCCCTCTCCCCTAGCACCACTCCATCTCCATCTCCGTCTCACCGGAGATCCTGACATCACTCTTCATTATCTCACCATGCCCCCGCATACCCTCACCTTGCTCGCCTCCCCCAGGACCACTATTCCCTCGCTAGCCGCTCCAGCACCGACAGCCTTCTCCCTCGTAAATCAAGCCCCCCAAAACCCCACCTTCCAAACTCCACCATGGCCGAACGTGAACCGCGCATGATCCATATGAGCCGCGGTTGGAGCAATCTCCCCAGTGACGTCCTCGACCTCTGTTGTTCGTGTATGGATATGTTGAGCGCCCTGCGGCTGGCTGCATGCTCGAGGGGCATGCACACGGCCATCATCGAAGCGAGGCCAAAGCTTTTCAAGACACCCTGCCAGCTGCTATCTGGTCTTGCGAGATTGGCACACCACGATACGGAGGCGTACATGATGCCCCTCGACATCAATCCGATCTCCATTAGCCGAAACTTCTTTGCAGGTATGTAGTGGGTCACCGTACATCATTTCCCTCGACTTAAATCCGATCACCATCGCCCGAAACTTCTTGGCAGGTATGTACTGGCTCAGCATGAAGTCCCACTGGATGGATGCCTTTAGAGAAGACGGTAAAAAGTTGGTGCTCATGAACTTCCAGACCTCCCATGAGATTATCCTTCCTATGTTGGATTATATAGAGTTTTACCATCGCGGTCCTAGTCATCTAGATTACCACGTCAGTTGGACGGACCTTGTTTTGTAGAAGATTGTAATCTGCCAAGTGCCCACACGACATGCGAATTACGCAGACTTCAAGCTAATTGCCTTGTTTGACCGCGGACTCGCCTATCTTTACGCCCGTGCCTTCTTTAGTTGGAGATAACTCAGCTCGCAGTGGATCATCGTCAAAGATGATACACACTTCCGTGATGCTATTGAACACAATGGCATCATCTACGCGATCGACAAAGCAGATGGCACCACGTATTGCTGGGACGGCGCGTGTAAGTTGTTTCCGTCTCATGTTAATGATGACGCCATGACATTGTTTGAACTTTTTGTGATGATTGGCATATCCCTGTTTGAGCAGAATTTGAGTAGAACTATGGCAATGTATTAGAGACGCTGGAAATCAGCTATATTTGGAATGAGTTAGTTCATGCGATTGTGATCATGTCATTACAGCCAATTTGTACCCCTGAATAATCAAACGGTTAGGAATATATGGATATTCTCCTTAGTTTACAGTAATCTATATACTACTACTAAATATGAGTGTGTATCAATGGCCATGTTGGTTTCCTCATTTTCAGGATGTAGAAACATGCACCACACTGTTAGTTTCATCTAACCATACATTAGGGAAGTAAATGTGCATATGGAGAACTCTATATTTGGAAGTAGTGAAATCCTATAATGCTTACCATGTGTACATACCTATATTTGCCCTTAGCAATCAATGGCTAGAATAATATCCTCACAAAAAATTTACCCACAGAACACGAGCACATAACAATGCATGGTCTGTTAGTTACCTTGAAGAATTTGTTTGTGAGGACAGAACATGATTCCATAATATGCATGACATGGTAGTTTCCTGTGCAGAACCGATTGCGAGATAACATGAGTATAACCATGCATGGCACTTCTATATTTTCAAACCCAGTATACCTTTCCCTCTACTTTCCTCCCAGTTCCAACAGGGACATATCTATGGCGTTTCTTGCATTATCCTACTCATACTCTGAACAATGCTAATCTTACTTTAACAATGCCTGTTCTTTTTGATATGATGAAGTGTCCCTACAGTTACTGCCCTTTGTAATCACAAAACCTTTGCCAAAAACAGGGAAGCACAACTGGTTCCTTGCTCGATCAGACAACGGCAAAAGACTGATGATCATTCAGACACATGAGCCAGAAAAGTTATATTGAAAAAACCCCACTGTATACAAGCACCGTGAAATACGTGAGTATCTAGATAGTGGCTGTTACGTCTACGAGCAGGATACCAGCTTGTTGGGGCCTTCAGGATTTTTTAGTTGGAGGCGGGTAAACAGCCTTGGTTCACACTCTCTGTTTCTCGGACTCAATTATCCGATTAACTAGGAGATCACCGTTGGCAAGGACTTTGATGGCAGAGAGGCTCTGTTTGCTATGGAAAACTGTGTCTACACGACGAGCCCTAGGAGTTCGGGAGCAAACTCCCCTGATTGTCAACGATACAACCTGTAGCCAAAAGAAGGTGATAATGACAAAGGCATCCGGATTAACTTTGATCCTTGGATGTCTCAATTACGACAGGCAGTGATGTGGTACAAGCCTTCAGGTTGATAGGTAATTGGGCTGTTGTGTCGAAAGGGTGGAGTACTGGTGTCTCCGGATCATTGGTCGCTGAAGCGGGGCTTCAAATTATGATGGTGTTGGATCATCTCTTCGAATGACTTTGTTGTCTTTCATGCTTGTTCTGGATGGGTAGTTCTTTCTTTTGTTATTCATATTCCTTGTCATTTGGTCATCCTCGTCTATGTCACTCTTACTATGTAATAGTTGCCTCTATTTAGAATGTCATTCTTGTCTAGATCACGAGAGTCTGAGCGCTGCAGATGGGTGCGTTTTGGTGGTGTAGCAATGTAACGCCCCAGATATACTTTCCATATTTGTATCCAACTCTTGCCATTTCCAGCATTAAGTTATATTTATTTCTCGGGTTCGGGTCTTTGTCTCTGTGTGTTGTTTTCTTTTCCATTCATCTCTTATCATGTCATCACGTGCATTGCATTTGCATACATGTTCATCTCATGCATTCGAGCATTTTCCCCGTTGTCCGTTTTGCATTCCGGCGCTTCGTTCTCCTCCGGTGGCCATTTCGAGCTTTCTTTCGTGTGTGGGGATTAAACATTTCCGGATTGGACCGAGACTTGTCATGCGGCCTTGGTTTACTACCGGTAGACCGCCTGTCAAGTTTCGTATCATTTGGACTTCGTTTGATACTCCAACGGTTAACCGAGGGACCGAAAAGGCCTCGTGTGTGTTGCAGCCCAACACCCCCCAAATTTGGCCCAAAACCCACCAAACTCTTCTCCATGTCCTAGATCGTTCGATCACGATCGCGTGGGCGAAAACCGCACCTCATTTGGACTCTCCTAGCTCCCTCTATGCCTATTTAAAGGCCCCCCATTTTCGGATCTCGGATTCTCCCCGTCCTCCTCCTAAAAAAACAGATCAAACCCCCCCCCCCCCACCGACGGACGTGTCCGGATCCGACCGGACAACGTCCGCCCGATCCGCCTCGCCCAACCAGCGTCCGCCACGTGGCCCGCCGCCGCCGCACCGACGGGCCCGCGCGGAGCCCGAGGCCGCATCGCCGCCGCCCGCCTCCTCCTTCGCCCGAGGCCGCCGCCGCCCGCCGCCCTCGTCGCCGGCGCTGCCCGGCCGCCGCCCCGCCGCCGCCCGCATCGGCGCCGACCGCCGCCGCCTCTCCTCGCCCCCGCACCGCCGGCCCCGCCGCCTCCTCGCCGCGCCGCAGCGGGACGCCGCCCCCGCCGGCGCCGCCGACCGCCGCCGCCCCGGCCTCGCCCCGGCCTCCGGTCCCCTCGTCGCCGGCCGCTGCCTCCTTCCCCGTCGTCGCCGGTGAACAGTACCGCCGCCGCCTCGGTATCCGTGCCCGATCCAGATCTGGATCTGGGATATTTCGGTTGACCTTCTCCTCCCGAAACCCTAATTTTCGAGCAATGTTTAACTGCTCGTAACTCCGCAACCGTAGCTCCGTTTTGGGCATATGATATATCAAAATCTTCGTCTCGACATGTACATCATTTTGTTCCATAGCATAATTTGCATTTGAGGTCATCTTGTTGCCCAAAATGCTGTTAAAAGGAGCCTTCGTGAGTTAAATTGCAGATCCGTTAGTTCATCATGCACTTTTGTCATTTTTGCCATGTTTAATCCGTGCATGATATGCCTGTGCCCCTTTGGGATGAATTGTTAAGCATTTTGTCTTCTTTCCAGAGGTGCCGCCCATGCATTTTTTAGGATGTGTGTGTTGTCTTGTGCAAGCTTGCGAAGAGAGGTACCTGAGATTGCTGATTTCAGGGACTTAGTGATTTTCACTAAGTCTGGGATATTTTAGTTCGTGATGCTATATGTCCAGCTTGTTTCCTAGTGATCCGTGCCTCTTTTGAGGATGATCAGTAAGGGAGTTTTGATATTTATCTTATGCTCTATCCATCCATGTCTTTGTTTGCATATGTGGAGTGCTCTAGGTTGACTCAATCGAGCTCAACTTTAGCTTCGTTGTTAATCTGGGCAGATCGTCAACTTGTTTGCGATTTTGCCGATGCTACCGTTAGTGTTCCATGCATGCTATGCCTTTGTTATTGTCATGTGTAGCTAGCATATTGTGCCTTCTTGCTGGTTATATGCTTGCCTTGCTATGACTTGCACCATGGTGAGTGCATCGAGCTCGTTTACATGCCTTCGTGAGCTATAATTTCAGCATGTCTCAGTTTTCACTAAGTCTGAAAACTGATTGTGTTCGAGCTATGTTCGTGAGCTCGGTAGAGTATTTTGTGAACCCTTTTGGCCCCAGGTCACTTTGGGTGTTTTGTTAAGCTTGTTGAGTAGCTCCATTCCATGTTCTTACTTGTCATGTTCAGGTTATTTATCATGTTGTTTTGCTGCTCCAAAGAGAGCATCGTGATCTGAAATTTCAGGCTAGTGTTAATTTCACCAAGTCTGGAATCTGTTTCGCATATTCATTTTTGCCATGCTTGTTTGAACCTCTTAATGGATGAATTTGCCTATGGCTCAGTGCTAGTGTTTTGTTAACCATCTTGTGTACTTCACTGCCATGTATTTTGTTTTCATGTTTGGTGGCTGTAGCATGTTCATCTCGTTGCATTTAGATGCCTACTTGCTGTAAATCGCAGACCGGTGTCATATCTTAAAACGCTTGCCATTTCCAAACCGTAACTCCGATTCCAATGATCTTTATATCGTTTTCAAGCGATTTCGTCCCCTCTATCCAGTGGCACCCTTGAATTCCAAGTTGAGGCCAGGTTCATGCATTTCCTGTCATATCCTGCATTTTGCATCCCGCATCGCATCCCGCATAGCATATCATCATTTCATCATATTGCTTGGTCTTGCACGTGGTTGATTGTATCCTTGTTGCTTGTTTGTCTTGTTTGGGTAGAGCCGGGAGACGAGTTCGCTACCGAGGAGCCCGTTGAGTTTGCTTGTGAGGATCCAGTCAGCTTTGACAACTGTGCAGGCAAGATGATCATACCCTCAAAATCACTACTATCTTTGCTATGCTAGTTTGCTCGCTCTTTTGCTTTGCCACTGCTACGATGCCTACCACTTCCTTGTCAGCCTCCCAATTGCATGATTGAGCCTCTAACCTACCATTGTCCTAGCAAACCGTTGATTGGCTATGTTACCGCTTGCTCAGCCCCTCTTATAGCGTTGCTAGTTGCAGGTGAAGATTGGAGCCGTTCCTATTGGAACATCTTTTATTTGCTTGTTGGGACATCATTATATTGCTATGTTATCTTAATGCATCTATATACTTGGTAAAGGGTGGAAGGCTCGGCCTCTCGCCTAGTGTTTTGTTCCACTCTTGCCGCCCTAGTTTCTGTCATATCGGTGTTATGTTCCCGGATTTTACGTTCCTTACGCGGTTGGGTTATTATGGGAACCCCTTGATATTTCGCCTTGATTAAAGCTTTTCCAGCAATGCCCAACCTTGGTTTTACCATTTGCCACCTAGCCTTTTCTTTCCCTTGGGTTCTGCAGACTCAAGGGTCATCTTATTTTAACCCCCCCGGGCCAGTGCTCCTCTGAGTGTTGGTCCACCTGTCAGCTACCGGTGGCCACCAGGGGCAACTCTGGGCTGGCCTACCCGTACCTAAGACAATCTGAGTGTGCCCTGAGAAAGAGATATGTGCAGCTCCTATCGGGATTTGTCGGCACATTCGGGCGGTGTTGCTGGTCTTGTTTTAACCTGTCGAATTGTCTTGTTGTACCGGGTTACCGAGTCTGATCGGTGTGTCTCGGGTGGAGGTCTTTTCCTTCGTTGACCGTGAGAGCTTGTCATGGGCTAAGTTGGGACTCCCCTGCAGGGATTGAACTTTCGAAAGCCGTGCCCGCGGTTATGGGCAGATGGGAATTTGTTAATGTCCGGTTGTAGACAACGTAAACCTTAATTAATTAAAATGAATCAACTGAGTGTGTTACCGTGATGGCCTCTTTTCGGCGGAGCCCGGGAAGTGGACACGGTGTTGGAGTAATGCTTGTGCAGGTTGTTCCTCTAGATTCTCGCTCGCGCCTTGCCTCCTCTTCTCGCTCTCTTTTGCGTATAAGTTAGCCACCACATATGCTAGTCGCTTGCTGCAGCTCCACATACTTGCCTTATCCTTCCTATAGGCTTAAATAGTTTTGATCGCGAGGGTGCGAGATTGCTGAGTCCCTGTGGCTCACAGATACTATAATTCCAGATGCAGGTCCAGGTGATTCCGCTCCAGGTGACGAGTACGAGCTCAAGTGGGAGTTCGACGAGGACTCTAAGCGTTATTATGTTTCCTTTCCCGATGATCAGTAGTGGTGCCTAGTTGGGGTTCGATTCAGGGCCTTGTCGCATGTTGGGTTCTTTTCCATTTTGGCGCCGTAGTCAGGCCATGAGTGTTTGTTTGATGGATGTTATTTATGTACTTTGGTGTGACGTGGCGAGTGTAAGCCAACTATGTACCTCCCCTTTATATTATTTATGTACATGGGATGTGTGATGATTTCCTGACTTGCGACATTGCTTTCAATGCGGTTATGCCTCTAAGTCGTGCCTCGACACGTGGGAGATATAGCCGCATCGAGGGTGTTACAAGTTGGTAATCAGAGCCTTCCCCGACCTTAGGAGCCCCATTGCTTGATCGCTTTTAGCAGCCGAGTTGTGTCTAGAAAAATGTTTTGAGTCATTTAGGAATTATATATCGGAGAACTTAGGAATTCTTTTTACTTCCCAGTCTCCTCATCGCTCTGGTAAGGCTTCCTGACGTAGAGTTTTGACTCTTCTCTTCTCAAATTTCACTAAATTTTTTTTTAGGATCACGCGAGTATCTTGGTTTTGTTCCGATGGTTTTGTGACGAGAACATTGTTCTTGGTGCCTCCTGTCTTTAGGGGTTGTGGCAGTGTCCCGGGGAGTTGAGCTCCGAGGTGTTGTCGTCACAATTTTATCGTTGCAATTCTGGTATACTTGAGATTTGTGCGTGACATCGAAAATCTCTTTTATGCAGTTCGTTGGTGAGATAACCTCGACGCCACCCAGTACTGGGGCGGGAGTTCGGGAGTATCGCCATAACTTGTATAACGAATTCTTTTCGAAGGTTGAGATAGATGATTTCCGAAGGTTTCTTGGTTATGTGTTGAAGGATGGATACAGCTGGATGTAGGATTTGCTAGCTTGGGTGAGATATTATGCTTCCCCTGTATCCCCAACACCTGATTGCATAACTGGGAAAATTTCGGGAATTTCATAGGTGGGAATTCAAGTAGCCTTAGGATATCCTTCCGATAGATGTATGATATGAAATTGGGGTTCGACGTCTAGTGGTTCGCCTATTCACGGTCGATTTTACAGTGGTCTCGTTGTGTCTTAAAGAGTCCTTGGCTATGCTGACTCGGGGACGCTTCGTATGTCATGTGCACTGCCTTGTACATGATGGTGCTGTACGATCGAGCCCGTGTAGGTCCCACCACGAAAACTTCGGACGAAATTTCTATCATGTATTTGTTCTGGCTTATTCTGCAAGCCAACCCTTGGTTTTATTTTCAGTTGTGGCATTCGTTTTGCTTCGACGTCATATGATGATTCCATCCCTCGTTGTAGTACCCCTTCTACCTGATTCTCCATGGCTTCGCAATTTAGGAATATGTGACCACTTCAAGAGAAGTGCATTCGTTCATTTTGTTCGGATGTGAAGACTTTATGTTGCAATTTTCATTCCATTGGATTCAGCTTCAATATTTGTCTATTTGTGTGCTAATGGTGGTCAACATCTTCAGGATGGCTCCTCCAACGCGCACGACTCCGAATCCTGATCCGCCTCCACCTCCGCCTCCTCCAGAAGCATGGCAAGCTGTGATGGCCGCTACTAATGCAAACACTCAGCTGATCATGCAAATTCTCCAAGAGCGCAATCAAGGCAGTCAAGGGAATCAAGGCAGCAACCAGGGTCACTTTGCTACACTCAACCAGTTCCTTGCTAACGGGCCAAAGACTTTCAGCAATTGTGTTGAGGCAACCGATGCTGACGATTGGCTTGTGGATCTGTGTAAGCATTTCGAGTGCAGAAACATCAGGCCTGAGGACTTTGTGAAATTCGCTTCCTTCCAACTCAAAGATCAGGCTGCAGAATGGTTCCAGCAGTACAAGGATTCCAGAGGTGAACGTGTTATCACTTGGGATGATTTCCGTCGAGATTTCCGAGCTCATCACATTCCGCAGAGCGTGGTTGAAAGCAAGCGTGAGGAATTCCGCAATCTGAAGCAAGGCTCTTTGTCTGTCTATGACTACAACAAATTGTTCCAAAAACTTGCCCGCTTTGCCAAGCAGGACGTGCCTGACGAGAAGAGCATGATATATCAGTTCAGGGGTGGTCTTCGTGAAGAAATTCAGCTCGCTCTTGTCCTCTTTGAGCCGTTGAGATACAATGAGTTCTACAACATGGCACTGAAGCAAGAGGCTGCTCAGTTGAGGTGTGATGCTTCCAGGAAGCGAGTCAGAGATGTTACTCCGTCTTCCTCTACTCAAGTGGCCAAGCAGCAGAAGTATTGGCTTCCTCCTCCTCCGTTCCGTCATCCGTATCAGCAGAAGAGCAAAGGTGGCAGTGGTTCTTCCCACCCACCCAACCCAGGCTTTCAGAACAAGACTTCGTCTGAAGCTCCAAGATTGAGTGCTCCGTATCACCGTCCGCTTTCAGAGGTCACGTGCAACAAGTGCCAACAGAAGGGTCACTATGCCAACAAGTGTTTCAACCAGAGGCGTCTTCCTCCTCCTCCTCCTGTCAGATCGGCAAGTACAGCTGTGGTCAAGCATAATTCCAAGCACGCCAAGGTCAATTTGATGAATGCAGCTCAGGCAGAGGACTCGTCAGATGTGATCATGGGTAACCTTCCTGTTAATGATATTCCTGCAAATGTTCTTTTTGACATGGGTGCATCGCATTGTTTCATCTCGAGACCGTTTTCATCTAAGCATGGGTTGCCTTTGCAAATTTTGCCTAGCCCTTTAGCAGTTGTCTCTCCCGGTAAGCGCATGCAGGCTAACTCCATCGTTCCGGATGTTTCTATCACTTTGGGTGACTACAAGTTTCTGTCTTCTCCAACGGTTCTCGGTGACTCGGATATTGATCTTATTCTCGGGATGGACTGGCTCTCTAAGCATAAAGCTCAGCTTGATTGTGCAGCCAGGCAGATTCAACTGACTCATTCATCTAAGGATGTCATTGTCTTTGCCGCTCGGGATAATACCATCCGGTTGTTTTCTCTCAATGAGAAGGGTGAATTGGATGCCATCTCTCAAATTCCAGTCGTTTGCGAATATCAAGACGTCTTTCTAGAAGAACTCCCAGGGATGCCTCCAAACCGGCCGGTTGAATTTGTTATTGAACTTGAGCCCGGTACGGAACCTGTGTGCAAACGTCCCTACAAGCTCGGCCCCGAAGAGTTGAAGGAGTTGAAGAAACAACTCGATGAGCAAGAAAGATTGGGTCTCATCCGGCCTAGTACTTCTCCGTGGGGTTGTGGTGTTCTTTTTGTGAAGAAGAAGGATGGATCGAGTCGACTTTGTGTTGATTACCGTCCAGTGAACAAGAAGACCATCAAGAACAAATACCCACTTCCCAACATCAATGAGCTGTTCGAACAACTCAAAGGTGCCCAAGTATTCTCCAAGCTTGATCTCCGTATGGGTTATCACCAGATTCGCATTCGTGAAGAAGATATTCCCAAGACAGCATTCAGAACAAGCTTTGGTTCATATGAATACACTGTCATGTCTTTTGGCCTCGCCAACGCTCCTCCGACGTTCTCTCGCATGATGAATTTCATCTTCAACGCCTACACCAATGACTTCGTTTTGGTCTATCTCGATGACATTCTGGTTTTCTCGAAGAATAAGGAAGATCATGCCAAGCATTTGCGTTTGGTTCTTGATAAGCTCAGGGAACATCAATTCTATGCCAAGTTCTCCAAGTGTGAATTTTGGCTCGATGAGGTTCTTTATCTTGGCCATATCATCTCTGCCAAGGGCATTTCCGTGAATCCCGAGAAGGTATCCGCAATTGTGAATTGGGAACCTCCTCAGAATGTGAAGCAACTCCGCAGTTTTCTCGGTCTCGCAAGCTATTGCAGAAGATTCGTTGAAAACTTTTCCAAGATCGCGAAGCCTCTCTCAAATCTTCTTCAGAAGCACGTCAAGTACGTTTGGTCTCCGAAGTGTGATATTGCTTTCAACACTTTGAAAGAGAAGTTGATCACTGCTCCAGTTCTGACTCCGCCTGATGAAACCAAGCCGTACAGGTCTTTTGTGATGCCTCTCTCCAAGGTCTCGGTGCAGTTTTGATGCAAGAGAAGAAAGTTGTTGCTTATACCTCTCGCCAGTTGAAGCCTAATGAGAAGAACTACCCCACTCATGATCTCGAGTTGGCGGCAGTTGTGCATGCTCTCTTGACTTGGAGACATCTTCTATTGGGAAGAAAAGTGGACATTTTCACTGATCACAAGAGTCTCAAGTACATCTTCACCCAGCCTAATCTCAACCTAAGGCAAACTCGATGGGTCGAAATGATTCAAGAGTATAATCTGAGTATTGAGTATACTCCAGGCAAGGCCAATGTGATTGCTGACGCTTTGAGCAGAAAAGCATATTGCAACAGTCTGATTCTCAAGCCCTATCAACCTGAGCTTTGTGAAGCTTTCCGCAAGCTGAATCTTCAAGTTGTTCCTCAAGGTTTCCTCGCCAACCTTCAAGTCTCTCCTACCTTAGAAGACCAGATTCGCCAAGCCCAGCTTCTTGATGCTATGGTGAAAAAGGTGAAGATTGGGATTGCAAAGAGTCAGTCCAAATACAAGTGCTACCGCCTTGATGACAAGGACACTCTCTTCTTCGAGGATCGTATTGTTGTGCCCAAAGGTGAACTTCGTAAAGTGATCATGAACGAGGCTCACAACTCTCTCCTCTCCATCCACCCTGCTAGTATGAAGATGTATCAGGATCTCAAGCAAGCTTATTGGTGGACTCGAATGAAGCGCGAGATCGCTCAATTCATGAATGAATGTGATGTCTGCAGAAGAGTGAAGGCAGAACACCAAAGGCCAGCTGGTCTCCTCCAACCTCTTGCCATTCCAGAATGGAAGTTTGACCACATTGAAATGCAGTTCGTGACTGGGTTTCCAAAGTCCAAGCGTGGCAATGATGCTATATTTGTTGTCATCGACAAGCTCACCAAAGTGGCTCACTTTCTGCCTATCAAAGAGTCGATCACTGCAGCTCAATTGGCGGAACTCTATACCTCTCGCATCGTCTCTCTACACGGTATTCCTTAAGTGATCTCTTCAGACCGTGGCAGCATCTTTACCTCCAAGTTTTGGGATTCTTTTCAGAAGGCCATGGGTACCAACATTCGCTTCAGCACAGCTTTCCATCCTCAAACGAGCGGTCAAGTCGAGCGTGTCAACCAGATTCTTGAAGATATGCTCAGGGCTTGTGTGATCTCCTTCGGCATGAAGTGGGAGGATTGTCTTCCTTATGCTGAATTCTCATACAACAACAGCTTTCAAGCAAGTTCGGGCAAGGCCCCTTTTGAAATTCTGTATGGCAGGAAGTGCCGTACCCCTCTCAACTGGTCTGAAACCGGTGAACATCAGCTGCTGGGTAATGACTTAATCACAGAAGCAGAAGAAATGTGCAAAGTCATTCGTGATAACCTAAAAGCAGCCCAATCCCGCCAGAAGAGCTACTATGATAGTAAGCACCATGATTTGGCTTTCGAGATCGGAGATCATGTTTACCTCTGTGTCTCTCCTATGAAAGGTACTCGTCGCTTCGGTATCAAAGGGAAGCTTGCCCCTAGATACGTGGGACCTTTCAAGATTGTCAGCAAGAGAGGCGACCTCGCCTATCAACTTGAGCTTCCTTCAAACTTTGCAAATGTTCATGATGTGTTCCACGTCTCTCAGCTTCGAAAGTGCTTCAAGACTCCTGACCGCATCGTCAACTTCGAGGACATTGAGCTCCAAGAAGATCTCTCCTATCGTGAGCACCCAGTTGCTATTCTTGAAGAGACTGAACGCAAGACCCACAACAAGTCAATCAAATTTCTCAAAGTCAAGTGGTCTCACCATTCCGACCGTGAAGCTACTTGGGAACGCGAGGATCACCTCCGTTCTGAGTACCCGGAGTTCTTTCAGTCCTAGATCTCGGTACGAGATCTTTTCGTAGTGGTGGAGTGTTGTAACGCCCCAGATATACTTTCCATATTTGTATCCAACTCTTGCCGTTTCCGGCATTAAGTTATATTTATTTCTCGGGTTCGGGTCTTTGTCTCCGTGTGTTGTTTTCTTTTCCGTGCATCTCTTATCATGTCATCACGTGCATTGCATTTGCATACATGTTCATCTCATGCATTCGAGCATTTTCCCCGTTGTCCGTTTTGCATTCCGGTGCTTCGTTCTCCTCCGGTGGCCATTTCGAGCTTTCTTTCGTGTGTGGGGATTAAACATTTCCGGATTGGACCGAGACTTGTCATGCGGCCTTGGTTTACTACCGGTAGACCGCCTGTCAAGTTTCGTATCATTTGGACTTCGTTTGATACTCCAACGGTTAACCGAGGGACCGAAAAGGCCTCGTGTGTGTTGCAGCCCAACACCCCCCAAATTTGGCCCAAAACCCACCAAACTCTTCTCCATGTCCTAGATCGTTCGATCACGATCGCGTGGGCGAAAACCGCACCTCATTTGGACTCTCCTAGCTCCCTCTATGCCTATTTAAAGGCCCCCCATTTTTGGATCTCGGATTCTCCCCGTCCTCCTCCTAAAAAAAACAGATCAAACCCCCCCCCCACCGACGGACGTGTCCGGATCCGACCGGACAACGTCCGCCCGATCCGCCTCGCCCAACCAGCGTCCGCCACGTGGCCCGCCGCCGCCGCACCGACGGGCCCGCACGGAGCCCGAGGCCGCATTGCTGCCGCCCGCCTCCTCCTTCGCCCGAGGCCGCCGCCGCCCGCCGCCCTCGTCGCCCGCGCTGCCCCTCCGCCGCCCGCATCGGCGCCGACCGCCGCCGCCTCTCCTCGCCCCCGCACCGCCGGCCCCGCCGCCTCCTCGCCACGCCGCAGCGGGACGCCGCCCCCGCCGGCGCCGCCGACCGCCGCCGCCCCGGCCTCCGGTCCCCTCGTCGCCGGCCGCTGCCTCCTTCCCCGTCGTCGCCGGTGAACAGTACCGCCGCCGCCTCGGTATCCGTGCCCGATCCAGATCTGGATCTGGGATATTTCGGTTGACCTTCTCCTCCCGAAACCCTAATTTTCGAGCAATGTTTAACTGCTCGTAACTCCGCAACCGTAGCTCCGTTTTGGGCATATGATATATCAAAATCTTCGTCTCGACATGTACATCATTTTGTTCCATAGCATAATTTGCATTTGAGGTCATCTTGTTGCCCAAAATGCTGTTAAAAGGAGCCTTCGTGAGTTAAATTGCAGATCCGTTAGTTCATCATGCACTTTTGTCATTTTTGCCATGTTTAATCCGTGCATGATATGCCTGTGCCCCTTTGGGATGAATTGTTAAGCATTTTGTCTTCTTTCCAGAGGTGCCACCCATGCATTTTTTAGGATGTGTGTGTTGTCTTGTGCAAGCTTGCGAAGAGAGGTACCTGAGATTGCTGATTTCAGGGACTTAGTGATTTTCACTAAGTCTGGGATATTTTAGTTCGTGATGCTATATGTCTAGCTTGTTTCCTAGTGATCCGTGCCTCTTTTGAGGATGATCAGTAAGGGAGTTTTGATATTTATCTTATGCTCTATCCATCCATGTCTTTGTTTGCATATGTGGAGTGCTCTAGGTTGACTCAATCGAGCTCAACTTTAGCTTCGTTGTTAATCTGGGCAGATCGTCAACTTGTTTGCGATTTTGCCGATGCTACCGTTAGTGTTCCATGCATGCTATGCCTTTGTTATTGTCATGTGTAGCTAGCATATTGTGCCTTCTTGCTGGTTATATGCTTGCCTTGCTATGACTTGCACCATGGTGAGTGCATCGAGCTCGTTTACATGCCTTCGTGAGCTATAATTTCAGCATGTCTCAGTTTTCACTAAGTCTGAAAACTGATTGTGTTCGAGCTATGTTCGTGAGCTCGGTAGAGTATTTTGTGAACCCTTTTGGCCCCAGGTCACTTTGGGTGTTTTGTTAAGCTTGTTGAGTAGCTCCATTCCATGTTCTTACTTGTCATGTTCAGGTTATTTATCATGTTGTTTTGCTGCTCCAAAGAGAGCATCGTGATCTGAAATTTCAGGCTAGTGTTAATTTCACCAAGTCTGGAATCTGTTTCGCATATTCATTTTTGCCATGCTTGTTTGAACCTCTTAATGGATGAATTTGCCTATGGCTCAGTGCTAGTGTTTTGTTAACCATCTTGTGTACTTCACTGCCATGTATTTTGTTTTCATGTTTGGTGGCTGTAGCATGTTCATCTCGTTGCATTTAGATGCATACTTGCTGTAAATCGCAGACCGGTGTCATATCTTAAAACGCTTGCCATTTCCAAACCGTAACTCCGATTCCAATGATCTTTATATCGTTTTCAAGCGATTTCGTCCCCTCTATCCAGTGGCACCCTTGAATTCCAAGTTGAGGCCAGGTTCATGCATTTCCTGTCATATCCTGCATTTTGCATCCCGCATCGCATCCCGCATAGCATATCATCATTTCATCATATTGCTTGGTCTTGCACGTGGTTGATTGTATCCTTGTTGCTTGTTTGTCTTGTTTGGGTAGAGCCGGGAGACGAGTTCGCTACCGAGGAGCCCGTTGAGTTTGCTTGTGAGGATCCAGTCAGCTTTGACAACTGTGCAGGCAAGATGATCATACCCTCAAAATCACTACTATCTTTGCTATGCTAGTTTGCTCGCTCTTTTGCTTTGCCACTGCTACGATGCCTACCACTTGCTTGTCAGCCTCCCAATTGCATGATTGAGCCTCTAACCTACCATTGTCCTAGCAAACCGTTGATTGGCTATGTTACCGCTTGCTCAGCCCCTCTTATAGCGTTGCTAGTTGCAGGTGAAGATTGGAGCCGTTCCTATTGGAACATCTTTTATTTGCTTGTTGGGACATCATTATATTGCTATGTTATCTTAATGCATCTATATACTTGGTAAAGGGTGGAAGGCTCGGCCTCTCGCCTAGTGTTTTGTTCCACTCTTGCCGCCCTAGTTTCTGTCATATCGGTGTTATGTTCCCGGATTTTACGTTCCTTACGCGGTTGGGTTATTATGGGAACCCCTTGATATTTCGCCTTGATTAAAGCTTTTCCAGCAATGCCCAACCTTGGTTTTACCATTTGCCACCTAGCCTTTTCTTTCCCTTGGGTTCTGCAGACTCAAGGGTCATCTTATTTTAACCCCCCCGGGCCAGTGCTCCTCTGAGTGTTGGTCCACCTGTCAGCTACCGGTGGCCACCAGGGGCAACTCTGGGCTGGCCTACCCGTACCTAAGACAATCTGAGTGTGCCCTGAGAAAGAGATATGTGCAGCTCCTATCGGGATTTGTCGGCACATTCGGGCGGTGTTGCTGGTCTTGTTTTAACCTGTCGAATTGTCTTGTTGTACCGGGTTACCGAGTCTGATCGGTGTGTCTCGGGTGGAGGTCTTTTCCTTCGTTGACCGTGAGAGCTTGTCATGGGCTAAGTTGGGACTCCCCTGCAGGGATTGAACTTTCGAAAGCCGTGCCCGCGGTTATGGGCAGATGGGAATTTGTTAATGTCCGGTTGTAGACAACGTAAACCTTAATTAATTAAAATGAATCAACTGAGTGTGTTACCGTGATGGCCTCTTTTCGGCGGAGCCCGGGAAGTGGACACGGTGTTGGAGTAATGCTTGCGCAGGTTGTTCCTCTAGATTCTCGCTCGCGCCTTGCCTCATCTTCTCGCTCTCTTTTGCGTATAAGTTAGCCACCACATATGCTAGTCGCTTGCTGCAGCTCCACATACTTGCCTTATCCTTCCTATAGGCTTAAATAGTTTTGATCGCGAGGGTGCGAGATTGCTGAGTCCCTGTGGCTCACAGATACTATAATTCCAGATGCAGGTCCAGGTGATTCCGCTCCAGGTGACGAGTACGAGCTCAAGTGGGAGTTCGACAGGACTCTAAGCGTTATTATGTTTCCTTTCCCGATGATCAGTAGTGGTGCCTAGTTGGGGTTCGATTCAGGGCCTTGTCGCATGTTGGGTTCTTTTCCATTTTGGCGCCGTAGTCGGGCCATGAGTGTTTGTTTGATGGATGTTATTTATGTACTTTGATGTGACGTGGCGAGTGTAAGCCAACTATGTACCTCCCCTTTATATTATTTATGTACATGGGATGTGTGATGATTTCCTGACTTGCGACATTGCTTTCAATGCGGTTATGCCTCTAAGTCGTGCCTCGACACGTGGGACATATAGCCGCATCGAGGGCGTTACAATCAAGCCTTCTTATGAACTATCATGTCTTGCTATTTATGTCAGTAGTAGTCACTAGTCAGTGTTTGAATGTTGTATATATCGTTGTTTAGAACTATTTATTGTCTCGAACTACTAGTGGGCTAAATGAGGGCATCACCATTCTCCAGTGTTCAGAGTGTATCTCCTTTTTTCAAGTTATATAATTTGAGCTCATTGTCTTTTCGATGATGTACACTTGTTTGGGCCAGTGAGGTGTCGTTGAATATGGGCCGAGTAGTAACGCAATGCCAAATAGGTCAATTATGACTCTCAGGCCGGGCTCTCAAAAGATCCTAAAAAAAGGCCGGGCTCTCCAAAAAAGAAAGAATAAGGACTCTTAGGCCGACATGTGGGCGCCACCGGTGTTTTCATGCGCTTGCGCGCCGAGAGCATATTGGCGCGTGTTCGAAATTCAAGCTACCTTTTCATCCCCAATCTACCGCCCCTCCCCCATCTCTGGAATCTTGATTCCCACTCCAGTTCCCCCAAATCCCCCTCTTGTACTCCCTGTACTCAAGCTCACTATCATGTCGCCGGTCAACGCAGATCTCCGAGCCGGAGATCTTGAGGTCCGTCCTGCCTTCGGTCGCTGCATGCTATCGCTCAACAGTGGCATGGCGGCGCTTGACGACCAGTTTGCCGGCAAAGTTATGATGGTAACCATCAACGGCGACCGGCCTCCCGTCTCGTCGAACGACCTTGTCAAACCTCTTGGCATTGCGCACGACATCCAAATAAGTGACTTTCTCATCAAAGTCTGTCCGCCACCGGCTGATTTCTTCGTTAGTTTCCGGACAACTTTCGACTGTAGTCGTGTGTTCGAATCTTCCCGGCGTTTTCTCTGCGATGGCGCGCTGCTGAGCTTTGATCGGTGGCACCCAGGATGGGGCTTGGTGCCCTCTGAGCTTGAGTTTTTAACAAAGCTTACCTTCCACGTGCTTGGAATAGCGAGTCCATGAATGAGCTTATCAACGACCTTGGAGGTGAGCTTGTAAGTATGTTTGTTCCTCCAGATAGTTGGGCTCTGACGCTTATGGCATGGATGAAGAAGCCGTCCACCATACCGAAGGTGATTGGTGTTGAGATACTGGTGCAGGAACCGGGGTTGTACTATTCGTCTCCACCAAGGCCGCCGCGGACCACGTTAGGGATGTACCTGTACCGAGTGTTCGTGCATGTCGAAGAAGTGGTCAATCCATCAATCGAAGTCCTGCCGCCGCCGCTGGTGCCAGGGTCCGTCGACGACGTCCATTACATGAGTCAATGTCAGACTTTCCCCGTGTTGCTTAGAACAATGGATGGCACAGGGCCTACTCCATCGCGCGGCGGAGGCCACTGCTTCTTTGGGAGAAGAGGCTGGGCTGGCTGCCTGGATGTGCTCTAATTTGAGGTAACAATTGGATCTTGTCACATACTAGTTAAATCTGAGCTATGGGTGTGAAGCACTCATGTGCTAGTACATTTGATTGTGACCTGTTCATATTTTGTACCTGAAATTTTTTTAGAAAGGGCTGTACGTCAACTTAATGTGCTAGCAGAACTTATTGTGTTGCCTGTCTGTTTTCTTTGCACAACATTCAAGGGATGAACTGTTATGTACAAGTTCGTTGGTTTCAACATAGCCCTACCCGTAGCGATCCACTACTTCCATCCTGATTGTGCCGCCTGCATGAAATTTTTGTATGCAAGTTCAGTGTGCTATGATGTTCTATATGATTGCGTCAACTATATAAGTTTTTACTGAGCATCAGCAATGCATATGGCTGAAATATGTATTTACGAGCATCGACCGATGGGTCTCTCTCTCTATCTCTCTCTGTCTCTCTCTCTCTCACACACATGGACACACGCACAAGTGGGACCCGTTGAATTATTTCTTTGCTCGTGACAACTTTTAATTAGGTTCCACTGTAATCTAACTTTTTTCTTAAGTTATTAATTTAGCTGAGTGACTTCAAAAAGTTGTACAGAAGCCTTGTTTGGGCCTTTCCGGTGTCGCTGAATGTGGGGTGAGTAGCCATGTTAGGTTGTACTATACTACACAGGCCTTTTTTTTCAACATCAGCAATGCAACTGGGACAACAGTTGTACACAATATCCGGGTCAACTTGTTATTCTCCGCCCCGCTGGGCTGCAAACTTTCCTAGGAGGTATGCATTAGGCTTAACAAGAAAATTGACTTTGAGAAATAATAAATGGGATGTAATTACAATAACTGGGCAGTAACTATAAAAAAATGCACCAAACACATAATTAGTTTAAAAAAATATTTTTTTTGAATTTGAAAATTTTAATTTCATTACTTGTTGCGTGCGCAATATTTTGTTGGATTTTAACGTAATACAACTTTATTTTGAAATTATATTTAATCTGACTAGAAATTTTGTATAAAAATATTTCGGATCCCATAAAATATGGAATTTGTTTTTTGAATTCTGTTTTGAGCGGTTGGTTGAAATTATTAATCGTTGTCCTAGCTAGAAAATGGGCGGTACTTTTAACAAACTGTAAATGGGCTGTAGTAAATTCCATTAGAATTAAAAAATGGGCTGTACATTCTTACAAATCGCAAATGGGCTATATATTCTCTGCACACACTTGTGGGCCTTCTAAGTTGACACGTCCCCTAAAAAAAACTAAGTTGATGCGTATGCAAGGCTTTGTCAACAACACACGGTTCTGGCAGCTGTGGCCGTTGGATGTCCATCCAACGGATGTCATGCTTCTTCTTCAATCTCGGATATTCTTGCTTCAGCCACCCAAAAAATGATTCCTCCCCCTGACATCTGGGCGCACAATTTCGGAGGATAACCTGTGGGCCTACTAAGTTGACACGTACCAAGGGCTTTGTCAACTTATTCAATATAAATGATTCTAGCTGCAGCGACCGTACGATGTCCATACAACGGCCGTAGTGCTTCTTCAACCTTTGGTATTCTTGCTCCAGCCGCCCAAAGCAGCGCCGGTCGTGCCGCGTGCTCCTGCCTCCCGTGGCCGGCTATGATGCCGCGGAGGCCTCACCGCCCCCTACTACTCCCACCGCTGGCCAGACCATCCCTATACTCACCCACACCCTCTGTTATTCTGCGGCGACGACAACCTCACACCGCAGCCGAACCAGTGAACCCTCATACTCCTCTCCGCACAGGCTTCCACTGATGCGTCTTCCCCGGCTCCGCGTCGTCCCCTTCCTAGGCCTCGCCGTCGTCCACCGCCCTGGTGCTCTCGGCACGGCGTGGTCAACATGGTCAAGGAATGGCTTCCATCGGACGTGGACTGTATGTGGAGAGGCTAGCAGCTAGGTCCACGACGGCAGCAAGGAAGTTCCTCCTTATTACGGGGAAAATAATGATTCCTCCACCTGACAGCAGGGACCCACCGGACGGGCCACTGTAATTTGCAAAAAAGCATTTCCCCCCCTGACTGCTCGGACCCACCGGACGGGCCACCGTATTGCGTGAAAAAACGTTCCCCCCGCTGTCAGCTCGGACCCACCGGAAGTGCCTCCTTATTATGCACAAAAAAATGAATACTCCCCCTTCTGGTCGGGACCCACCTTGGTGGGAGGCTGACTTGTGGGCCTACTAAGTTGACGGGGACAGAGTGCTTTGTCAACTTAGTCAATATGAACGATTCTAGCTCCAGTGACCGTACGATGTCCATCCAATGGCCCCAGTGCTTCTTCAACCTCTGGTCTTCTTGCTCCAGCCGCCCAAAGCAGCGCAGGTCGTGCCGCAGGCTGCTGCCTCCCGTGGCCGGCTGTGCTGCCGTGGAGGCCTCACCGCCCCTACTATTCCCACCGCTGGCCAGGCCCTGCGGCGACGGCAGCCTCACACCGCAGCCGAACCAGTGAACCGTTGTACTCCTCTCCGCGCGGGCTTCCACTATCGCGTCTTCCATGGCTCCGCGTCGTCACCTTCCTAGGCCTTGCCGTCGTCCACCGCCCTGGTGCTCTTGGCGCGGCGTGGTCAACGTGGTCAAGGAACGGCTTCCATCGGACGTGAAATGTACGTGGAGAGGCTGGCAGCTGGGTCCACGGCCACAGCAAGGAAGTGCCTCCTTATTACGTGCAAAATAATTATTCCTCCACCTGACAGCGGGGACCCACCGGATGGGCCACTGCATTTCACCAAAAAAATGTTTCCCCCTGACTGTTGGGACCCACCAGCTACATCTTCGCACGCAAGGAAGTGCGTCCGGGCAAGAAAAAAAACGATTCGCCCCCCTGACTGCTGGGACCCACCAGCTACATCTTCGCATGCAAGGAAGTGCCTGACAGTCGGGACCCACCTGGTCGAAGCGTAAGTAGTGTTGTCATTCTGGTCACGAATGTGTACGTACATACTGGTCGATGTAGAGGCGCGCACGTGTCGTAGTAGATGCGCGCACGTAGCATGTACATGTATGTACAACGGCCAGTGTGCAAGAAAGAAAATACGGCCTTGTACGTACATCGGGCAGGGTCTCGAACACCTACTCGCGCATACGTACGGCCAGGGCTCGTGTACATGGCTGGGTCAAAACAGAGAAACTGCGTCATCGTCGTGTTCATGGGGAGCCAACCGGCTGGGTCGGAACAGAATGCGTCATCGTGTTCATTAGGCGGGCTTGGACGGAACAGCCGATGGAAACGAGGCCTGGCGTACTGCAGAATGGAGGAAACGGCCTTGTGTTCGACCGGCCATGTTCGAAACGGGATCCTGTTCATCGGGAGGGGTCTGGCGTACTGCAAAACGGAGGAAACGGACCTCCTACAGTCGAAATGGGGGTCCTGTTGATCGGGAGGGGTGTGGTGTACCGCAAAACGGAGGAAACAGACTTGTATTGGAGCGCTACAGTCGAAACGGGGGTCCTCTTCATCGGGAGGGGTGTGGCATAACACAAAATGGGACTCCACGGGATACTGTTCATCTCCACCGTCGACCCCCTCCAGCCTCCATGGGCTACTGTTCATCCACCGTCGACCTCCTCCAACCTCCACCTGTGACTATTCATCCATGGGCTCCTGTTCATCCAGCCTCCACCGCACGCTACTCCACTGGCTACTGTTCAACCAGCCCTCTCCACGGGCTCCTGTTCAACCACCCCTCCACAGGCTACTGTTCATCCAGCCCTCCACCATCTACTGTTCATCCTGCCCTCCACGGGGTGGTCCTGTTCATCCAGCCCTCCACGGGGTCCTGTTCATCCAGCCCCAACCGGCTCGATCGATCGGGGTCCTGTTCATCCAGAGGCAACACCAGAGGGTCCTGTTCATCCACCCCCACCGGGAACTGTTCATCCAAACCCCCAGCAACGCTCACTGTTCATCCAGAGGCAGCATCGATCGGCTTCAGTTAGCAGCAGTAGTGAAGGAATTGCTTGATCGGATTTAGTTAACAGCCATCGATCGATCGCTCGGGTTCAGTAACGCGTAGCCTATAGTGTAATCGCTCGGGTTCAGTTAGAGCCCAATGCCTCACACCCACGCGCGTGCGTTTACGAGAGAAACGCGCATCGCTTGGCCACAACCACCCACCATAACCGGGAACACCCTGATATTTTCCTTGCCCTTGCTTCTACCATGGTTTTTTCCATCATGGACGACCCAAAGAATTTCATGCAGCTGCGACTCCGACCTGCCCAGGACGGAAAGCCCATTTTCTGTCATGATTTTTTGCCATGGAAGTAGGACCCCACCACATCTATGATGATACCGTGTTTTGTCACAATTATTGTCATAGAAGTGTCATAAGTATGACAGAAAAAATTTCGTTCGGCCCAAAATGTCACGGATGTGTCTTTTTTGTAGTATTATTAAGGGTTTCACCACCCGAAGAGTATAGTTGACACTGGGGAGGAAGTGCCCGAGGCCGTGGAGTTGACTTCGATCACTCGAGATGACTCAAACGAAGCTATGGCTTCACTTAAGATGTCTATGAAGACCGAAGTCAAGTCCATTCTTAAAGAATTACTTGAGGGGATGAAATCCACTCCCGATCCCTTGCTTGTGGTTAATCCCACGACATCAGAGTCGGAGGCCAATTCCGCCAAGGAAGAAGCTAAAGGTACTCATGTTCCTCCCCCTCATGACAAGAATGGGACGGGAACCTTTGCCTTAGTTCCCCCTCCCCCGATCTATGGAGGACCGGTCCCCACAGCTCGCATTAATAATCGTGGTCCTACTCCCAAGCTTGTTAAGGGTGATTTTGCTAGTTGGGTCTTTCACGTTAAGTACCATTTGAATCATTGCTCAACTAACCTTTGGAAAATCATTGAGCAAGGCTTCTACCCGCATGATCCAAACAACTTCACCCCAAGAGAAGTAGACAATCAATACAATCACTCCACTTTGTTCATCCTTCAAGAAGCGGTCCCTCCCGAAGACCTAGCGCACCTATGACCTTTCACTCGTGCAAAGGATTGTTGGGAACACATTGTTTCTATGTACAAGGGGAGCTCAAGCATCCAACGGTCCAACTTTGAAGTGGTCCTTGCTGAGGCAGATGAATTTGTGATGCTTGAAGATGAGGATCTGTGTGATCTTTACCGGAGGGTGACTACTCTTGCGGTTGCTCTCCAAGACCATTGAAGCCGGGATATGGATGAAACTTGGATCAAGCGCAAGTTCCAAGGCCATCATGCCTTTCAACAAGGCCATGTCTTCCGTGATTCGTCAAAGGCCGGACTTTCACACCTTAACCTCAAGTGAAGTGTTGGATGAGTTTATTGCCATGAACATCATGAACAAGACCGCCGACAATGCTCTTGCTCGTGTCCGGTCAAAGAAAAGCACTCCCACACTTGCTTTGAAGGCCAAGGCCATTCCGGTATAAGAAGAGGAAGAAGAGGAGTATGGCCCTGAAGACACCAAATATGCCTACCATGAGCATATGGCTCTTGCGTCAAGGAAATTTTGGAGCAACAAGAGGAACTCAAGGCCCAACTTCACCAAGAACAACTCAAGTGGGTCAAAGAACAAGCAACGTGTAATAACTTGCTACAATTGTGGCAATGTGAGTCACTTTGTGATGGATTGCCCCTACGAGAAGAGGGAAGACAATGGCGCCAAACTCATTCACAAAGATAAAGCCAAGTACTTCCCTAGCAAGAACAACTTCACCAAGAAGACTCCTCCAAAGGGCTTGGTGGCACATGAAGAGTACCCCTCCGATGATGATGAGGAAGATACAAGTGGAGAAGGAATGGCAATGACAACCATTGCCATTGCTACATCTTCTCCTTCCAAGGTGTCTCTCTTCGGCGCCCCAACGAAAACACCGTTGCCAAGTGTCTCATGGCCAAAGGTATCAACAAGGTAACTCCTAACATCAAAACCACCATCATTACTACTCCTTCATTGTTAGATTGTGTTGATGATAGTAAGGTGGAGAAAGTTGATGAGAATGAGTTCACCAAGTTTGTGAGCAAGCTCAAGGGTGAGTCTAAGAAGCACTTTGTTGCTCTCTTGGAACAACTTGGTGAGGCCAATGATATCGTTGAGTCGCATGAAGATACTATCTCCAAGTTGGAGGGGCATAGTTGTGATTATGATGATGAGATTGCGGATCTTTCCATTGTTCTCGAGGAAGAGCGAGATCTTCGTTTGAATCTTGAGGAGTCACACAATGTCGATCATGCTAAATTACAAAAAGATCTTGATCATGGTATTGTTCTTACTCTTGTGCCTAAATCTGAGAAATTTGCACTTGGGGTTGGCCATGATAGACTCAAGGAAGAGTTTGATACACTTGACAAGGCTCACAAGGTCTTGAAGGGTGCTCATGCTTCTCTCAAGGAGTCTCGTGATCAACTCCAAGTGAAACTAACTAAGGATATTTCCACATGCCCTCCTTTCATTCTAATTGATAATGCCCATGCACCTAACCCTTCTTTTGAGCATGCTCATCTTGTGGAGGAAAACGCTAAGTTGAAAGAGCAACTTGAGAAGGGCCTTGTGACTTGCATACAAGGCGATAAGAACCTCAATGACTTTTTGAGCAATCAAAAGGAAGTTTTAGGAAAGGAGGGGCTTGGGTTTGTACCCATGTCAAAGAAGAGGAGGAAGAAGAACAAGCCCAAGCAACCTCTACCGCTCAATGACACCTTTGCCAAGGCGAGTGAGGGTGCTCAGGAGAAGAAGAAGACGAAGGAAGTAGGTGGCAATGCCAAGAAGGGCAAAACCACCCCTAGCAACAAAGCTGACGACTTTGACCCCTCTTATGTTTTGTGCCGTGCTAGGGATGGGCATGTTTATGTCAAATTTGTTGGTTCTTCTTATGAGTACATTGAATAGTCTATTTGGGTTCCTAAGACCCTTGTTGCTAACATCAAAGGACCCATTCAAAAATGGGCACCTAAATCCAAGCACCGATCTCTTGTAGGAGTTTGCTTCCGGTGGGGTGTCATGGTTGCTCGATAGTGGAGCAACAAATCATATGAGCGGGAGCAAGGACTTGGTGGTGGATGTGCATCCAATTCCATCTATGCCCACCCATGTCCAATTCGGTGATGCTTCAACTTCTAAGGTATTGGGGCTTCGCAAGGTGGTCATCTCTCAAAATTTATCTATTGAGAAGGTCATGCTTGTTGAGTCCCTTGCATACAATTTACTTTTTGTTTGTCAACTTGCACTTATGGGCTTTGCAACATTCTTTGATCTTGATACCGTGGCCCTTTTGTGGAGCAAGACTCTTAAAGTAGCCTTTGTTGGGCATGTCAAGTATGGTCTCTATGTGGTGAACTTTTCAGAGCGACCCACTAAGACCGCGACATACCTAATGGCTAAAGTTCATGTGGGTTGGCTATGGCATCGCCGTCTAGGCCACGTCAATATGAGATCTTTGCAATGTCTACTCAAAGGGGACCACGTGCATGGACTAACAAATGTGAGTTTTTCCAAAGACCGTGCTTGAAGTGCTTGTATCGAAGGAAAGCTTCATGAAATGGCTCACCGAACATTGACTATCATCTACTCAAAGAGGCCCTTGGAGCTCCTTCACATGGAACTCTTTGGTCCTCCATCCTTTGATAGTCTTGGTGGAAGAAAATATTGCTTGGTGATTTTGGATGACTACTCAAGATACACATGGTTATACTTCTTCAAGAGGAAGAGTGAGACTCAAAAAACAGTCATCAACTTTGCAAATGAAGCTCAACGTCAACATGAAGCAAAGATCTTGATGATTAGAAGTGACAACGGCACCGAGTTCAAGAACTACTCCCTGGATGAGTTTCTTAGTGACGAGTGGATCAAGCACCAATATGCCGCACCATATACCCCTCAACAAAATGGCGTGGCGGAGAGGAAGGACCGGACGTTGACAGATGCGGCAAGGACCATGATGGCGAATTCAAATCTTTGTGTAACTTTTGGGCCGAAGCCATCAACATCGCATGTCATGCTTCCAATAGGCTCTACCTCTACGAAGGATTGAACAAGACTCCATATGAGATACTTACCGGCAACAAGCCCAACCTCAAGTACTTATGGGTGTTTGGTTGTAAGTGTTTCATTCTCAAGAAAGGTGTCCGTTTGTCTATATTCGAACCTAGAGCTCAAGAGGGCATATTTGTTGGTTATGCTACAAACTCTCATGCTTACCATGTCCTCAACAAGTCCACTGGACTCATTGAGGAGATGTGTAACATGGAGTTTGATGAAAATAACGGCTCCCAAGTGGAGCAAAGTGCTCTTTTGTGATGTAGGTGATGAAATTCCTCCCCAGGCCATAAGAAGAATGGGGATTGGTCAAATACTCCCTCCGTCCGGTAAAGAGTGTACATCTAGCTTCAAAATTTGTCCACAAAAGAGTGTACTTCTATCTTCCCAATGCACTTTAAAGTAGGAAAAAATACTTCTCTCTTATCACACGGTAATCAAGACCAATAGCAATCTACACATGGTCTTGTTAATTTCTACATGCACTTACTCATTGGGGGTTGGGTAATTAAAGAGGAGAGAGATGGTGGCTTGCACCTTTCCAATGCATTTTTTACTCAACTCCATAATTTATCCTAAAATTTCTAGATGTACACTCTTCACCGGACGGAAGGAGTACTCCCCATTGAGGAACCCCTTGTTGCCGAAGGAGAAGAACAATGCTCTACTCAAGTGGAACCATCACCTACACTAGACACACACGCTTATGAAGAACAAAATTAAGGCCCTCAACCCAATGAACAAGATCAAGGGCAAGATCAACTCCATGGAGATGGTGATGCACCAAATTATGCCCAAGATCAAGTTCATGCCTCCGAGTGTGCTCAAGATCAAGAGCAAACTCAAGGTCAAGAGCAAGCTCAAGACGATACTCAAGATCAAGAGCAAACTCAAGACAGTGCTCAGGATGTGCAAGATGATCATCAAATGCCCATCGAGAAACTTTTGGAGCGTCGTGCCGCTAAGGTGGCTTCCAAGCTAAAGCATCAACAACATGTCATGGAGAATGTGCTTAGAAGCTAGAGAAAAGGGGTAACTACTCGTAAACAATTATCAAACTTTTGTGAGTATCACACATTTGTTTCATGTGTTGAACCCCAAAAGGTACATGGAGCGCTTGATGATGAGGATTGGCTTGAAGCCAAGCACGATGAACTCAACAACTTTGAGCGCAATTGATAGGTCCATTTTTCATCATGCTTTTATATCGATATTTATTGCATTATGGGCTGTTATTACACATTATGTCACAATACTTATGCATATTCTCTCTTATTTTACAAGGTTTACATGAAGAGGGAGAATGCCGGCAGCTGGAATTCTGGGCTGGAAAAAGAGCAAATATTAGAGACCTATTATGCACAACTCCAAAAGTCCTAAAACTCCACGGGAGTCATTTTCAGAATATATAAAAAATATTGGACGAAGGAAGCACCAGAGGGAGGCCACCCACCATCCACGAGGGTGGGGGGTGCGCCCCCTGCCTCGTGGGCTCCCTGGCAGCCCTCTAGTGCCCATCTTGTGCTATATGAGGTCTTTCATCCAGGAAAAAAAATCATTATCAAGCTGACGGGACGAAACTCCACTGCCACGAGGCGGAACCTTGGTGGAACCAATCTAGGGCTCCAGCGGAGCTGTTCTGCCGGGGAAACATCCCTCCGGGAGGGGGAAATCATCACCATCGATCCTCTCATCGGGAGGGGGTCAATCTCCATCTCCATCAACATCTTCACCAGCACTATCTCATCTCAAACCCTAGTTCATCTCTTGTATCCAATCTTTGTCTCAAAACCTCAGATTGGTACCTGTGGGTTGCTAGTAGTGTTGATTACTCCTTGTAGTTGATGCTAGTTGGTTTACTTGGTGGAAGATCATATGTTCAGATCCTTTATGCATATTAATACCCCTCTGATTATAAACATGAATATGATTTGTGAGTAGTTACATTTGTTCCTGAGGACATGGGAGAAGTCTTGCTATAAGTAGTCATGTGAATTTGGTATTCGTTCGATAATTTGATGAGATGTATGTTGTCTCTCCTCTAGTGGTGTCATGTGAACATCGACTACATGACACTTCACCATTGTTTGGGCCTAGCGGAAGGCATAGGGAAGTAATAAGTAGATGATGGGTTGCTAGAGTGACAGAAGCTTAAACCCTAGTTTATGAGTTGCTTCGTAAGGTGCTGATTTGGATCCATATGTTTCATGCTATGGTTAGATTTACCTTAATACTTCTTTTGTAGTTGCGGATGCTTGCAAGAGGGGTTAATCATAAGTGGGATGCTTGTCCAAGGAAGGGCAGTACCCAAGCACCGGTCCACCCACATATCAAATTATCAAAGTACCGAACATGAATCATAGGAGCGTGATGAAAACTAGCTTGACGATAATTCCCATGTGTCCTCGGGAGCGTTTTCCTTTATATAAGAGTTTTTCGAGGCTTGTACTTTGCTACAAAAGGTATTGGGCCATCTTGCTGCACCCTATTTACTTTTATTACTTGTTACCCGTAACAAATTACCTTATCACAAAACTATCTATTACTGATAATTTCAGTGCTTGCAGAGAATACCTTACTGAAAACTGCTTATCATTTCCTTCTGCTCCTCGTTGGGTTCGATACTCTTACTTATCGAAAGGACTACGATAGATCCCCTATACTTGTGGGTCATCAGAAATCAAGTTTGGGAATTAGTGCCAAGGCAAACGGAGGAACATAATGTCATTGGAACAAAATGGATCTTCAAGAACAAGCAAGATGCAAATGGTGTGGTTGTTCGAAACAAGGCAAGATTGGTGGCACAAGGCTATTCCCATGTCGAGGGTATCGACTACGGTGAAACCTTTTCCCCCGTTGCCCGTCTTGAATCTATTCGCATGTTGCTTGCATATGCATCTCATCATGACTTTAAATTGCAACAAATGGATGTGAAAATTGCATTTCTTAATGGTCCTTTGAATGAGTTGGTGTATGTCAAACAACCTCCGGGGTTCGAGGATCCCAAGTTCCCCACTCATGTATACAAACTCAAAAAGGTGCTCTATGGCCTCAAGCAAGCCCCACGTGCGTGGTATGAGCATCTTACCAAGTTGTTGCAAGATCGTGGGTTTGAAATTGGGAAAATCGATCCCCACTCTTTTTACTAAGAGGGTCAAAGGGTATTTGTTTATATGCCAACTATATGTTGATGATATTATTTTTGGTTCTCCTAACAAATCTTTCAATGATGAGTTTGCCGCACTAATGACCAAGAAGTTTGAGATGTCCATGATGGGAGAGTTGAAGTTCTTTCTTGGGTTCAAAGTAAAACAAAGAAGAGAAGGAATTTTCATTACCCAAGCCAACTATACCCAAGACATGCTCAAGAGATTCAAGCTAGATGATGTCAAGTCGGTCAAGTTTCCAAATGCCCACCAAATGCAAGCTTGATAGTGATCCCAATGGTAAAGCGGTGGATCAAAAAGTATATCGTTCCATGATTGGATCCTTCCTTTACCTTTGTGCATCTAGACCAGATATCATGTTGAGTGTGGGAATTTGTGCACGGTTTCACGCCACACCTAAGGAAAGTCACTCTGTGGTGGTCAAGCGAATCTTTTGATATTTGTCTTAGACCCCAAACTTTGGCTCTCATGGGTTACTCAGATTCATATTGGGCAAGAGATTGTGTGGATAGGAAGTCAACTTCCGGAGGGTGCCAATTCCTTGGTCGCTCTTTGGTGAGTTGGTCTTCAAAGAAGCAAAATTGTATATCTCTCTCATCCACCGAGGCTGAGTATGTAGCCTCCGCAAGTTGTTGTGCACAATTACTATGGAAGAGGCAAACTTTAAAGGATTACGGTGTTGCATGTGACAAAGTGTCTCTTCTATGTGACAATGAAAGTGCTATCAAGATCTCTCTGAATTGGGTGCAACATAGCAAGATGAAGCATATTGAGATTCGTCATCATTTCATTAGGGATCACATCAAGCAGGGAGATATTGATATCATCTACATCAACACTCAAGAGAAACTAGCGGATATTTTCACCAAGCCTCTAGATGAAGCAATATTTTGCGAGTTAAGGCATGAGCTAAATATCATTGATTTGAGCAATGTGGATTGAATCTAGGCACACCCCACCACACTCATCATCATATCTTGTTCTAGATGTAGGCATGGACATAGGGGGTGTTGTTCTCTCAATGAACTCTTCCTCCCCCCATTATGCATAAATCGATCTCGTCTTTCACATTAGCCATTTTTGATGGTACTTGTGCTTCAAATATGAGTTTTGGTCATGGTCCCATGGTTAAAATCTTCGTGATGCCATACCACTTGACTCAAACATAGGTGGCCTTGGCCACCGCCTTCTCTTTGAGAGTTGTGTGGTCTTCCTTTTCTCCAGTTGGTTTGTTTGCGTTTGGTGTGTGTTTTGTTTCTTGTCTCTCCTTGGGTGCATATCTGGCTTTTTGTTGTGTTTTGCTATTTAAGGTGCATCCTCGGCTCAACTCAGTGCTTTATTTTGTTGGAGCTACGCCATTGTTTGTTTTGTCTCGATGAGTTCTTGCAGGGCGGTACTACCGCTCAGGACAGGAGGTACTACCGCTTAATGGCTTCAAGCGGTACTACGCCCGCCTGAATCTGTACTACCGCTGCGGGGCGGGACTATGGGGTTATGATATGGGCAGGGGGAGTTTTACTCCCCCATACCCATTCGTCTTGCCTTGCTAGTTCCTCTCCTGCCCCAGCGACGAACTTGCCGAGGAGGCCGCCACCGGGCCACCTTCTCTGAGCTGTCCTTCGCATTTCCAACCGATGGAATCTATCCCCACCCCTTCCTCTTGCCATGGATGCTATTGCCCCCATTCTTCTCCTCGTTGCTTCTAGTTTTCAGATCTAGGCTTTAGGGGCAATAGTCTTAGCATTTATCGATTTTTGGACAAATTGAGGCTTGAGTAGGATGTTGAAGGCTGCTAGACTATTTGGATTGAAGTTTGGCAGGAGTATTTTTGAATTTGGCACCCCCGGTAGTACTGGATTCGGCCGCAACAGTAGTCAAACTGCCATCCTCCACCTCGGGCGGTACTACCGCTCCCCTGGAGCAGTACTACCGCTTGGAGGCGATAGGCGGTACTACCTCTGCCTAGTAGCGGTACTACCGCTGGGATGCCAGTCTCCATATTTCTCATACCAACCATTGATCCTTGTTGCTTTTTCTGCTGGCTTATGCTCCTTTCCACTATTTGTTTTCTTTGTCCGTGTGTTTGGTTCCAGGTGATGGCCCTGCGGAGCACCCTGTCCGTCGTGTCAACCCTGAGCGTCCTGGAGGATCAAAGCGCTCTCGCACTTCCGGGGCAGCGGCTGCTTCTTCAAGTGTTCCTCCAACTCAGTCCAAGCCGCCCTCCAAGAACATTGCAAAGAACCCAAGACAAAGACCATGTCTATGACATAAATGACTGGTAAGGAATTCTATGCCTCTCATCACCACAACCGATATGAACAAGATCAAGATCTAACTCCTATCAATCGTCCTTTCTGGAACCGCTATCAGTGGTCTGTCTATTTTGATGTGCTCAAAGCAAATAAGAATCTCTATGTTGATGTTCGCTCCATCGATATTGCATATCTGGAGAAGGATCACGCCTACTCTGGAGAGGCACTGGATATGTGTGCTTAGTTCAACATTCTCAAGCTCATGGAGTTCAACAAGGATTTTGATGCACCAAGGTCCACCTTGGCATTGATGAGGAAAGAACTTTGACTTTGATGACAAATGGAAGACTTCTCTCAATCAAATGTAAGGCGTTCACGGAACTGTTGGGTGTTGAAGACCAAGGACTTGACAACCAGGTTAGCTTTCGTCCTCACAAGAATGATACTTCTACTCACAAGCAAGCTCTCTGGCCTTACAACACTATGAAGATTCACCCCATGACGAAGAAGAAGACCAATGAGTTGTTTCCTTTTTTGGACATCCTTCATCGCATCTTCACAGAAACTCTGTTTCCTCGCATTGGGAACTTGGCTATGGTCCATTCATACCTTATGGATATGTTATTGTTCTGCCACCATGAGAAGGACAACAACACAGGAGAGTCCTTGAATATTTCTCATGTCATGTGGTCAGAGCTCCTCTCTGCCATTATTGAGCGCAAGTGACCCATCTATGCCCCCTACCTTATGCTGCTCATTGAGAAGTCATGGGCACACACTTATCCTGGTGTCTTGCTGGAGACCGGTGACATGATCTCTCATGAGATTAAGCGTCTAAGACAGAAGGAGCACTTGGGCTCTCCTATTCTGGAGTCTGGGATTCCGTCAGGTACTGACGAGGTTGAGGATGAGGCTGAGGATGATGAGGACTATGAGCCCTCTGGTGTGGATCCCTCATGGGAAAAGAAGCTCAAACGCAAGATAAAGAAGCTCTTCTGCATGGAGTCACACCAGGAGTATATGGCTCACGAGTCTGAGAAGAAGTCAAGGAGTCGTCACAAGGAGCTCATGCACCAACTTGGTGCTAATATTAACAGTGGGTCTGTGGGCAAGATCATAGATGAGGAGGAGTCAATTTCTCAGCACTACCCCTGGACGGATTCAGAGTCTGAGCAGCCCACTGCCGATGACGGAGACGTGGGCGACCATGCAGGGATGTGATGATGGAGATCTTATGCGTTGCTATCACCTGTGACCATAGTAACACTCTTTGCCCTTTTGGTGTGTCGATGCCAAAGGGGGAGAGAGTTTTGGGATTTGTCGATTTGCGAGTGTGTCTTATTTGCCGTGTCTTTCTCTCTCAAAAACTCTTTTATCAGTCATTGCTTAGTTTACTTTGGTTTGGTTTGTGTTTATGAGACCTGGTTACCCTGTCATATGGTGTGAGACATATGGTACCCTATTGTATGATTACCTTGTGTGTGTCTAAATACTTTGGTAGTATGTGAGTTGCATGCTTATCTTATGATTATACTTTGCTCACTTGCTACACCCTTGCATCCTAGCTTATATCTCTCTTATCATATATGCAAGTGTTGTTAGGCTATAAAAATATAGGGGGAGTGTTGATCCTAACGTGTGTACTTTGCATTCCAAAGGCACTCTTAATTAAGTGCACACATCTAGGGGGAGCCCGTCTATATTTTGTAGTCTCTGGGGTTTGCTATTTCTCTTGTCATATCTTTATGCAAATCCCGTGTTGTCATCAATCAACCAAAAAGGGGAAGATTGTTAGGGAATGTCTCTCTCTAAGTGGTTTGGTGATTGATGACAATGCAGTTGCGGACTAATCGTGTGCATTGAGCATTTCAGATATTCATTCATTGGCACAAGACAATTCATTCCCCTCGGAGCTCAAGGTGAAGACGGTGTGTAGTCACTTTCATTTCGGTTTTGGTGGACTTGAGTCATAGGAGACACCGTACTATCAAGAGGGGGTCCACATCAGAATGGCTAGGGTGGAATCTCACGTACACATATCTTTCGCACCCCCGGCTCCATCCCTCGCTCTTGGAGTTTACCTTTATCGCGGAAGTGGCATAAGAGAGACATCAGCGGTAGTACCGCTGGCCTAGAGAAGCAATACTGCTTATAGCCACATGCGGTAGTACGCTAGTTCTCAGCGGTAGTTGTGACGCCCGGATAATTAAGCTACAATGATCCCATGTTAATAGTGTCATGTGATCGCTTTCACTGTTGCTAGTCCCCCCTTTATTCCATCTGATTCAAAATTAAATTTTAAAATAAAGTCTAATAAATGATTCCTTCAAACAGTAAAACTAAAATGTTAACAATGTTCTATAATTCCCCCTGATCTTTTTCATGTTGAACTCAACATTATTGAAACTCCAAAAATTCCCCTAGAAAATCAAACCGTGTCCCAACAGCACTTAATTGAACCATTTAAATACTAACCTAATTTTAGTAAATTCAAATAGGCTCCAAACTTTTGTGGCAATACTAGATTTTGCCTAGTAATTATTCTAGCCATTAGATTTTTTTTACAAAAAGTCAATTAGCGCATGATTTAAATGTAAAACAAAATAAAAATAAGAGAGAAAACAAAGAGAAAGCCCCTCCCGTCCCCCCTAGACCACTTGTCCCAACTAACTAAAAGAGCCCAACCCAACCCAAACCTCCACTCATCCCTCTCCTCATGCTACAGGAGCAGGGAGCCGTGGCGGGCATCCATGGCGCCCTGGCCAGGTGTCGGCCATCCCGCGCCCCCCTGAAGGATAAGAGCCCCCCTCTCATGCGCTGGAAACCCTAGACCCCATTTTCCCTCTTCCTCCCGCCCCCGAACCCTAGCGTGCCACTCCTCTTCCCCCCCTCGTCCAGATCTCCTCATCCCGAGCACCTCCATCATCATTCGTTGCCCACCACAGCGACAACCGGTGCCCCCGTTCCCACCCATCTGGTCCAACGGAACCGCCGCGGTCGTCCACGTCAACCTTGCCCACTGGATCAAGCCGGGACAGCCCCGCGGCTCCGTCCTGACCTCGTCTTCGACCTCGGTGCCTGGAGCTCGCCACCGTTGATCCACTCCACTCTGACCCCTTCTGGCTTCCCGTGCAGCTCCTAAACTTCACACAGAGCCTTCTTGTGCTCCTCAGTGAGCTCTCCTCCCGTTCTTCCCTATTCCCCCTCGAATCCCCGTCAAACCCTCACCGCTCGCTAACTGCGGCCACCGCGACCACGCCCACCTCGCGCTTGCGCCTGACCCCGACTGCCTCGTGCCATCCTCGCGGCGCCATCTGCTGATGCTCGCGCGCGACCGCAGCTGCCGCTCGAACGCGTCCGCGCTAAGCAAGCTACTGCCGCTTCTTGCTCTCCCACCAGGCCCCTGCACGTGCAGCTGCCGCACGTGCACCCCGCGCCCATGCCTCCACCCGCTACCACTTGCATCACTGCCGTCCACCTCTGCCGCCCGCTGCTGCTCTGCTCTGCCACACCCGCCTCGTGCCCCGCGCCATCCGCCACGCCTGGCCCCTGCCCCCCTCGCCGCGCATGCACACATGCCCGCGCCATGGCCTCGCCCTGACCAACCACCTGCTACCTCGCTCGCGCTTGCAGCTGCCCGATGCCGCACGCGATGGCCTCGCACCAGCCTCCCTCTGCCTCCGTTGCACCGCCTCGCAAACCGCCGCAACTCGACGGCCCCGCCGCTCACTGGCTACCCTGCCCCGTGCGGTCCCCTGCCCCGCTCGCCTCCCACCTTGCTTCTGGCCCGCGTGCCCTGCACCGCCGCTGGCCGCCCGCTGACTCGCCATTGCACCGGACGCCGTCGCTGGCCGCCGCGGCCCCGCGTGTTGGTCACGCCCAGTTCTGCCCCTGCCGGCGCCCTCACCCACTGACTCGCGCACGTTAACGCCCGCCTCGACTGTGGCCTTTGTGCCACCGACTGTGGGGCCCCACGCCCCTTGAAAAAAAAGAACTAAAAGAAAATAATTAAAATAATAATTAATTAACTTAATTAATTAATTCTATTTTGTTAACCCTAATAACTTGGTTAGTTAATTAAAGTCTGTTTAATTAAACTATGACAATGATAGTGGGCCCTGGTTGTCAGTTTGACCAAGGCAATTGCTCTGTTGACTGCTGACGTCATGATGATGTCATGCTGATGTAATAACCCCATTTTAGATTTAATAATAATTTTAGAAGTTGCTAAAACTTTAGAAATTCGTAGAAAATAATCCGTAACTCGGATGAAAATGTTTGATACATGAAAGTTGCTCAGAAAGGCGAGACGAATCCGGATATGCCCTTTGTTAGTCTGTCACACGTCCCTAGCATAGCGAACATGCAACCGCCCCCCTCCGATTCATCTGTTCGAAAATGCCAAACTTAGGGAAAACTTTCCCGGATGTTATCCCCCTTCGCCGGTATCATGTAACACTGCGTTAGAACACCCCTAGCTCTACATGTACTCATGTCATGCATATGAGTGCTTTGTATCTACTATTTATTCCCACTCTTCTTCTCTGGTAGACCCCGAGACTGTTGCTAATGCCACTGTGGTCGACTATGTCACCGACGACCCTCCTTCCCTTTAAGTAGAGCTTCTAGGCGAGCAACCCCCCCTCGATCATTTCGATATCGCCGATTCCATTCTCTCTTATGCCTGCATTAGATTTTGCTACTGTTATTGATTACTCCTATTATGATGCATAGCTTGCTTTTGTAACCTGCTATTGTACCTTACCTTATTCTAAACTGCTCAGTATAGGTTGGTTAGTGACCCATCAGTGACCCCCCACCTTGTCCTTGTCGCCCCTGCTTCATCATCGACGACTCGATCAATGTGATCGACGACCAGAGCCGATACCTCACATCACATCATGCCCCTTTTGTTGCTCGATTCTGCAGAGCTACTATCCAGTGCCGAGGGTGATACCTCGTAACCCACTCCTGATGATAACTCTGTAGTGTAGCTATTCGGTCATGGTCATCGAGGGTGATTCCTCCTTCACCACTACCCATACGGCTCTGTCGTGCAACACCTCAAGTGTGAACCTCGAGGGTGATTCCTCCTAAGTTCAGCTTGACGATTACATCGAGTGGAATCCCTCAAAGGTGATTCCTCAGGTTTCCCCCTTGATGTTTTGGACACACGGTTACCCTGACTTTACTTGAGACCATTGTTAAATTCGGTCGGCCCTGAGGGATAATTACGTGGCACGGCCGGGCATTCCGGAGCCTTGCCGAAAGTCCACGAGGCAGGGTGATGGGGACACTAAGGTTTGGGTATTTGTTCTAAGTTGGCCTCTGGCCTTTACGCACTAACCACCACGCGAGAATAGTTACTGGCATCGGCGTCATGGTATTAGCCGAAGCTTTGTCAGACATCTAGTTCAGCATTGTGGCATGGTTGGATCACGTTGACCATCCGTGGTGTGATATGTCTCCATCGTATCTCTAATTTTTTTTATAGTTTCATGCCAATATTATACAACTTTCACATATTTTGGCAACATTTTATATGATTTGTTGGACTAACCTATTGACCCAGTGCCCAGTGCCAGTTCCTGTTTTCTGCATGTTTTTTGTATCGTAGAGTATCCATATCAAACGAAGTCCAAATGCAATAAAATTTTATGGAGAATTATTTTGGAATATATGTGATTTTCGGGAGTTGGAATCACCGCAAACGGAGGCCCACACAACCCACAAGACACCAGGGCGCCAGAGGCCCCTAGCGCATGGTGGTGGGTTGTGCCCTCCTCGAACGTCGGTTGGAGCTCTACTTCGGGCGCGAGGAAGCTTATATCCGGAAATAAATCATGTTAAAATCTCAGCGCAATCGGAGTTACGGATCTCCCAGAATATAAGAAACAGTTTTCAACAAGATCCGGGGAACGCAAAAGAGAAGAGAATAGAGAGGGAGATCCAATCTCGGAGGGGCTCCTGCCCCTCCGCCACCATGGAGGCCATGGACAAGAGGGGAACTCTCCTCCAATCTAGGGGGAGGCCAAGGAAGAAGAAGAAGGAGGGGGGCTCTCTCCCCCTCGCTTCCGGTGGCGCCAGAGTGCCGCCGGGGCAACGATCGTGACGGCGATCTACATCAACAATCTTGCTACCGTCAACACCAACTTTCTCCCCCACTGTGCAACGGTGTAACACCTTTTCTCCCTGCTGTAATCACTACTTAAACATGGTGCTCAACTCCATATATTATTTCCCAATTATCTATGGTTATCCTATGATGTTTGAGTAGATCCTTTTTGTCCAGTGGGTTAATCGTGATCTTGGTTGGTATGATTGTATATTTTATTTATGGTACTGTCCTACGGTGCCCTCTATTCTCGCGCAAACGTGAGGGCCCCCGCTGTAGGGTGTTGCAATATGCTCATGGTTCGCTTATGGCAGGTTGCGAGAGTGACAGAAGCTTAAACCCGAGTAGGTGGGCCATGGCATATGGGATAAAGAGGACTTGATACTTAATGAGATGGTTGGGTTTCATGACCTTAATGATCTTTAGTAGTTGCAGATGCTTGCTAGAGTTCCAATCATAAGTGCATATGATCCAAGTAGAGAAAGTATGTTAGCTCATGCCTCTCCCTCATGTAAAATTGCAAGAATGATTACCGGTACTTGTTATCGATTGCCTAGGGACAAATAACTTTCTTGTTGACACAAACCCTTTTTCTAAACACCTAAATTTTATTATCTTGCAAAGTACTTATAGTTTTATTCTTGCAAACTAGTTCTAGCATCACACCAACAAAATAGTTTCATACTTGTTTCTGATAAAGGAAACGTGAAGTGTGGGTAGAGTTGTATAGGTGGCCGATAGAACTTGAGGGAATATTTGTTCTGCCTTTAGCTCCTCATTGGGTTTGACACTCTTATTTATCGAAGAAGGTTAAAAACGATCCCCTATACTTGTGGGTTATCAAGACCTTTTTCTGGCGCTGTTGCCGGGGAGCAATAGAATGGGGTGAATATTCTCGTGTGTGCTTGTTTGCTTTATCACTAAGTAATTTTTTTGTGCTCTTGTTTTCTATCTCTAGTTATGGGTAGGAAACGCAAAATACCAAAAAAATTATTTGTACCTACTAAACCAATGTGTCGGAGTAATGGGCCACGGGTAGGCTAACCCGAGCCCCAGAACCTTTCAAGACATCGGGGCAGGCTGCGCCCCTCAAGACCCCAGGACGAAGAGCCGCCTTCTCAGAAGTCGGCGGCAAGGCAACCGACTGCCCACTCGCGACCGAGTCCCGGGGACGACTTCAGCATAAGCCGACTCCTGACTAGCGACTTCCAGAGAAGCCGGCTTTGGGGAGTCGGCCCGCGACTCCAACAAACCCCCTGTCCTCATCAAGAGGGACGGGACAGGGGAGTGGCTACAGTGAAGACTGCTCCCACCCCTTTCCAGAGGCAGGCATGGCTACAGTACGTCATACTCGCGGAGATCTCCATGCGGCGTGGCACTGTTGCCATGCCAGCCCTGCCATCAGCACCGGTGGACCGAATCCTGCGCCCACGACGGCTTGTCCATACGACCTTGGGGCAGCGGGTCCCACCAGCCAGCGGGACCCCAGAAGACGGCAAGTGCGCCACCAGTCGGACTCGTTGGGAGTCGGCCCCCGGGAGTCAGCCAGCTCCTCCCCCGGGTCCCACGCGCCATCAACCAGATGTGACAGAGAATGGCAATATTGATCCGCCGCCAGGCGGCGGGGCTGTTGCCACGACTCCATGACCAAGCCCGCGTCATCAGAAGCACGGCTACAGTAATCAGCTGCTGGCAAGACTCGCCCGCGGAGAACGCGGCCTGCCGGCTCCGTACCTAGCCAGTCGGCGGGGCCCACCAATCGGCGGGCCCCAGCAGTCGGCGGAGAAGACGGAGGCCGGAGGCACTGACGGCTGGGCCCGCGTCCAGCCGGATTACCATTGTACCCCTGGGGGGTAGGCCTATATAAACCCCCCAGGGCACCCATGCAAAGGGTTGGAATCCATTAGCTCTAGACCAGATCATATAGTAGGGAGAGAGCTAGCCTTGCCCTCTCCTACCTCCAGGAAACAGCTCAAGCAGCAATAGGGTATTATCTCCCCGGAGAGCCCTGAAGCTGGGTAAGATTCGCCGGCGTGCATGTCTACGCCTCATCCCGTTTCCAGGCACCGGCGACGTTCTACTCGCCCCCGCCATGATAAGCCATCCTTTGGCATATGTCGCACCCAACCCCCGACATTTGGCGCCCACCATGGGGCCTGGTGCACTGCCGTTCGGAGACCTGCTCTGGACGGGAACCCTTTTTCTCCCTGGCGAGCGCAGCCAGCCAGGCACGCCAGATGGAGTCAGCGCTGACACGCTGCGCGGCGTTGAGATTGCCTGCGCAGCCAGTTGCCTGGCCGAACTTGTCAGCGAGGTTCGCCTCTCCGACGAACCTGCATCCAACGTCGCTGGCGAGCCTGCCGTGGACTTGGAGTTCGTAGGTTCCACCGACCCGATGCTGGTCGACTCCGACACCGCGTCGCTCGACGCGTTCCCCACTAATGTGGTGGTCTACGACGAGCCTCTCCCTCGTGCGGAGAGCGGCGGAAGCACCGTCACCGAGGTGCTCGTCATCAGTCATGACGAGCTCCCCGGGGGAGGAGCGCATGATCCACTTGGCGCGGCGCTACAAGACCTGACTACGCCCATTCCGGAAGACGCTGACGCGGAGAGGTTGGAGGCGCGCCGCCTTTAGCTCGTCGAAGGCGCGAAGAAGCTGGCTAGCATGAGACGCTTGTCAGAAGCCTACCAGCGAGAGATGGATCGCGCTGTTGGCGGCTCGCCGGCCCCAGCGGGGCCAAGCCGCCTTAGCGCGGTCCAGCAGCACGGCGTAGCCATCGCCAACATGTTCGGGCCAAGCCGCCCTGTGTACGCTACCCCTGCGGAGAACATTCGAGCCGCCCAGGCGGCGGCGGACGAGCTGGACAACTTCGAGGGCGAAGAGCGCCGCCTGATGATGGAGCGAGTCCAGCGGCTGCTCGACATGGCTGCCACGCAGAATGAGGCTGGCTGCCACACGGGGGCGCTGCAATGGCAAAACGACGACCTTCGCCGAGAACAAAGCGGGACGTCTCAGACGCCGACTGACGGTGCCCGAGGAAGAAGAGATAAGGATCCGGCTGTCAGCCACAGTCGGACTCACATTACCATAGAGCGCGACCGAGACGGCCGCCCGAGAGCAGTGGAACAACGGGACGACTGTCCGCCTCCTCCTCCTCGCAAGGAGAGGCGAGTCTCCCTGCCGCCTGTTGATCATCCGACTCTTGGCGACCGCCTTGGCCGCCGAGAGGGAGTCTGGGAAAACGACGCCCGCCACTGGATCGACCGGCTTCACCGATCCCTGGTGTTGGAAGAAGAAGATGAGTTGGGTCCGCCTTGTTTCGGGCCCCGCATTCGATACGAGCCCTTTCCCAAAGGGTTCACGCTCCCAAGAGACATGCCCAAGTACACCGGCTCCGTGAAGCCGGAAGACTGGCTAGTTGACTACTCCATGGCTGTCAGCATCGCGAACGGCAACAAGCGAGTCGCCGTAAAATACGTTCCGCTTATGCTCCAGGGCACGGCCCGGACATGGCTGAACAGCCTGAGGCCCCGCAGCATCAACAGCTGGGTCGACTTCACCGAAGCATTCGTCCGCAACTTCACCAGCACGTACAAGCGTCCTCCCAAGCCTCGTCAGCTCTCCTTGTGCATGCAAGGTCCCGACGAGTCGACTTGCGACTACCTCATGCATTGGGCCGAGCTTCGGAACTCCTGCGAGGGCGTGCACGAGGTGCAGGCTATCAAGTACTTCACCGCCGGGTGTAGAGAAGGCACCCTCCTCAAGCACAAGCTCCTCTGCGACGAGCCAGAAACCCTCGACGAGTTACTGATCATAGCAGACAAGTACGCCACGGCCGACTCCTCCATGAAGGCGGAGATTCAAGTCAGCGCAACTGGCAAAGTGGCCCCTCAGGCTCCAAGAACTCCGGCAGGAGACGCCAGTCGGCGACAACAGCCGAGCGACCACAAGCACAAGGCCCCGCAGCCGGCTTCCAGCAGCCGGCAGGTCGCGACAGTTGAAGCCCAGCAGCCGGATGGGCAGCCTCCGCCCAAGCGACAGAAAGGCAGCAAGCCCAACTGGTTGCCGGCCTTCTCCTACGAGCAAACCCTAGATGGTCCTTGCAAGTTCCATAGCGGCGCGAAGCCGTTGAATCACACCACCCGGAAGTGCCACTGGCTCACCAGGATCGCCAAAGGGGACGGCCTCTTACCTCCCCTGCATGCTGGGCAGCCGCCTCCGCCTCCGCCCCAGCAGCCGGCTGTCAGGCCAGTCGGCACAGTACAAGACGAATACCCCGAAGAACACGGAGCCTACATGGTGTTTACCAGTATGGCTGATGATCGACGCAGCAGGCGGCTGCAGTGACAAGAGGTGAATGCAGTAGCATCAGAGACGCCAGAGTTCATGCACTGGTCCGAGAAGCCTATCAGCTGGAGCAAGGCTAATCACCCGGAGGTGATGCCGAGTCCGGGCTCCTATGCCTTGGTCTTGGATGCCACCTTTGCTACGGATAGACGAGCGACTCATTTTTTGCGAGTTCTGATAGACGGAGGCAGTAGCATCAACATCCTGTACAAGGACACCATGGAGAAATTAGGAATCAAGCAAAGACAGCTTCATGAATAGCCGGACTGTGTTCCACGGCATTATTCCTGGGCTTTCCTGCTCACCAATCGGCAAGATCCTGATGGACGTCCTCTTTGGAGACAAAGAGCACTTCCACCGAGAGTCAGTTTGGTTTGAGGTGGTGGACCTCGAGAGCCCATACGACGCACTACTTGGCTGACCCACCCTGGCCAAGTTTATGGTGGTCCCCCACTACGCCTACCTCAAACTGAAGATGCCCAGTTCTAGGGGGATTCTGACCATAGTCGGCGACTACCGGAAGTCGTCTGCCTGTGCGGCTGAGAGCAGTCGGCTAGCCGAGTCCCTGGTAATCGCGGCCGAGAAGCGGCTCCTTGAGCGGGTTGTGGCGATGGCCGGCAAGCAGCCAGAGGTATCGCCCAACCCAAGGGGGTCGGAGGCTGAGGGTTCGTTCAAGCCGGCCAAGGAGACAAAGAAGATACCCTTGGACCCGGAGCACCCGGAGAGGTACGCTGTCATAGGCGCAAACCTCGACAGCAAATAGGAAGGCGAGCTCGTCGATTTCCTCCGTGAGAATCGGGACATCTTCGCATGGTCCCCCAAAGACATGCCAGGTGTACCGACAGAATTCGCCGAGCACAAATTACATGTCCGATCTGATGCAAAGCCAGAGAGGCAGCCCCTGCGCCGCCTATCAAAAGAGAAGAGAAGAGTTGTCTGAGAAGAAATAGCCCGGCTCCTAGCGGCCGGCTTCATTATGGAAGTATTCTTCCCAGAGTGGCTAGCCAATCCGGTCCTGGTACTGAAGAAGAACAAGCAGTGGCGAATGTGTATTGACTACACGAGCCTCAACAAGGCATGCCCCAAGGACCCCTTTGCTCTACCAAGAATTGATCAGGTGATAGACTCCACCGCCGGATATGAGCTATTGAGTTTTTTGGATGCATATTGAGTATATCACCAGATCAAGCTGAACCCGGCTGACAGACTAGAGACCTCCTTCATCACGCCATTTGGAGCTTTCTACTACCTCACCATGACGTTCGGCTTGAGGAATGCCGGCGCCACCTTCCAATGTTGCATGCAGAAGTGCTTCCTCAAGCAGCTCGACGGGAACGCCCACGTCTACGTGGATGATGTGGTGGTGAAGACGGAAAAGCATGGAACACTGCTGGAAGACCTCAAGGAGACCTTTGAGAACCTACGCCGATTCCAGATCAAGCTCAACCCCGAGAAGTGCGTCTTCGGAGTACCAGCCGGCCAACTCCTTGGCTTCCTGGTCTCCGAACGTGGCATAGAATGCAACCCTATAAAGATCAAGGCCATTGAGAGGATGGAGGTACCCAGCCAACTGCTGGATGTGCAAAAGTTCACCGGCTTCTTGGCGTCCATCAGCCGATTCATCAGTCGGCTGGGAGAGAAAGCTCTCCCCTTATACCATCTAATGAAGAAGACCACTTTTTTCGAGTGGAACCACAAGGCGGACGAAGCTTTTCTCCAGTTGAAGAAGACGCTGACTACTCCACCCGTTCTGGCGGCTCCGACTCCTAAGGAACCTATGCTCCTGTACATCGCCGCCACCAGCCGGGTAGTCAGCACGGTCATTGTAGTGGAACGCAAGGAGGAAGGCAAGGCACTACCTGTCCAGAGACCGGTATATTACCTGAGCGAAGTATTGTCGGCCTCCAAGCAGAACTACCCCCACTACCAAAAGATGTGCTATGGCGTACACTTTACCACCAAGAAATTGAAGCCTTACTTTCAAGAGCATCCAATAACTGTGGTCTGCACGGCTCCACTTGCCGAGATCATCGGAAGCCGAGATGCTTCTGGCCGAGTGGCCAAGTGGGCCATAGAGCTGGCTCCCTACACCATCTACTACCAGCCCCGCACCGCCATCAAGTCACAAGCACTGGCCGACTTTCTTGTCAACTGGGCCGAGACCTAGTACCTATCTCCAGCGCCCGACTCCACCAATTGGCGGATGCATTTCGACAGCTCCAAGATGCGCACCGGCTTGGGAGCCGGCGTCGTCCTCACTTCCCCTAAAGGCGACAAGCTCAAATACGCACTACAAATCCATTTTGCCGCCTCCAACAACGTCGCCGAGTACGAGGCGCTCATTCACGGACTCCGGCTTGCCAAAGAACTTGGCATTCTCCGGATCCTGTGTTATGGCGACTCGGACTTAGTGGTCCAACAGTCATCTGGCGACTGGGACGCCAAAGATGCAAACATGGCGAGTTACCATTTCCTCGTGCAGCAACTCAGTGGGTATTTTGAGGGGTGCGAGTTCCTCCATGTGCCAAGAAACGACAACTACCAAGCAGACGCCTTGGCACGAATTGGCTCTACCCGCCAAGCAACACCATCCGGCGTCGCCCTTCAACGCCTCCTCAAGCCGTCTGTCAAGCCTTCACCAAAATCAGACTCCATCTTCATGCTGGCTCCTCCCGAAGAAGTCGGATCCGACTCCAGGGCCCCAGCAGATGGTATGAGGATTTTGGCAGATGGCTGCAAAGGCACCACAGTCGAAGCCGGCCCAGGGACTGCAGTACCCGGCCCGGGGACTGCGGCGGCGGGCTCGAAGACTCCAGAACTCGGCCCAAGAGCCGCGCCAGTCGGCCTGGGGACTTCATTAACCTAGCAAGCGGTTGTTGACTCCAACCCGCCGCCTCCCAGCCTAGCCGCCCTCGTCCAAGTCGCAGTTCTGGCAGTCGAAGAAATAGCAGCACCCTCATGGGCCCAGCCCATCCTCAAATTCGTGGTGAGCAAAGAGCTGCCAACTGATGAGACCTCAGCTCGGCAAGTACAATGCCGAGCGGCAGCCTACACCATAGTCAACAGAGAGCTGGTCAGGCGCAGCGTCACTGGTGTCTACCAGCGTTGCATAGAGCCAGAGCAAAGCCAAGCAATTCTCAAAGACATCCATCAAGGCGAGTGCAGCCACCATGCGGCTTCAAGAGCACTCGTCGCAAAAGCCTTTCGACATGGTTTCTTCTGGCCGACTGCCTTAGAAGAGGCCAAGGAATTGGTCCAAAAATGCAAAGGGTGCCAGAAGTTCAGCTCCAAGCCGCACCAGCCGGCTTCTGCACTCCAGACCATCCCCATTGCCTGGCCTTTCGCAGTTTGGGGTCTAGACATGGTGGGACCATTCAATACGGCACGAGGTGGCTTAACTCACTTACTTGTCGCAGTGGACATGTTCTCCAAGTTGATAGAAGCGAAGCCAATCAAGAAACTGAACGGTCCGACTGCCGTGACTTTCATCTCCGATATCACAATTCGGTACGGCATACCACACAGCATCACCACCGACAACGGCACAAATTTTGCCAAAGGCGCCTTGGCCCGTTTTTGCGCAACACAGGGCATCCGACTGGACCTAGCGTCCGTCGCCCATCCACAGTCAAACGGCCAGGTGGAGCGAGCAAACGGTCTCATCCTGTCCGGCATCAAGCCCCGACTAGTCGAGCCTCTGGAGCGGTCGGCTGGCTGCTGGCTCGATGAGTTGCCAGCCATCCTCTGGCGTCTGCGCACGACTCCAAACAAGTCAACCGGCTTCACGCCTTTCTTCCTTGTCTACGGTGCCGAAGCCATCATCCCAACGGACATAGAGTTCGACTCCCTGCGTGTCACCATGTACACCGAGGAGGAAGCAGAAGAAGCACATCAAGACGGCGTCGATCTGCTGGAAGAGGGCCGGCTGTTGGCACTCAGCCGGTCCAGCATCTACCAGCAGAGCCTGCGCCGATACCACAACAGGAAGGTCAAGCCAAGATCTTTCCAAGAAGGCGACCTTGTGCTCCGGCTGATCCAGCGAATAGCCGGCCAGCACAAGCTGCCGGCACCTTGGGAAGGACCTTTCATCATCAGCAAAGTGCTGGGCAACGACTCCTACTACCTAATTGACGCTCAGAAGTCCCGAGCACGCAAGAGGGACGACTCCGGCAAAGAGATAGAGCGGCCATGGAATGCAAATCTCCTCCGAAGATTTTACAGTTGATGCAGTTTGTACCACGCTACCTTTTGTATTAAAGTACCAAGATTTCGGGCCCCCCGAGACGAGCTCGGGGACTGCCCTCTTTTGTCTATATGATAAAAGTTATGCCTATGAGTATGTTACTCTTTGTTATGCCGCTTGGCACCGGGCTCGACAGGTCCGCCCGGGGACTTGCCGCCTTGCACTATGAAATGCTTCCTGCAGCCGGACAAGTAGCGTGTGGTGCCTAGGCCATCTCCTATCAGAAGCCGCAGCTCACAGAGCGACTGTGCGGTGGGCGGGAGTAAGGTAGAATGGGCGTTCGCATGAAAAATGGCTAAGGACTCAAAGATAAAACATAGATTTCGCAAACCGACTATTAAGCAGTCGGCTCACCGCCTTCTATTCAACTTGCTAAAAAACTCTAAAACGGCTAAAGTACTTGCCTTCCCAAAGTAGCCAAGCATTTGACCCAACGGTAGTCCGCAGAGCGGCTGTCCGATTGGCAAGACAGGCAACTAAGGGAAAGCGGCAAAGGAAAGAAGCCAAAAGAGCAATGAGCAAGAAAAGATAGAATTCGGATAAATATTTACATAGCATAGGCCCTTGGCCGAATCTTCGAGCAGAAGTTCAAAATACACCCCACAGGTGGAATTGTGCGAATTAACAAGTTCTTCAGAGACTACTAAAGCAGATAAAATAAAGATAAGGCGGCAGCCTAAGACGCGGCAGACGGATTCGGAGGGTCCGAGGAGGCGGCAGCGTCAGGCGTTGGGCGGCCGGCTGGGCAGTCTCGGCTTGATCGCCTCCGGCGGCAGTCGGCTCGGTCGCACGCGGCTCGTTGCTGGAGGTGCGGTCGAGCTGAGGCTGGCCATCTGCCCCGTCTTCTGGTCCTCCGTCTCGCCTCCGTCCTCCGCCTCGCCTTCCTCCTCGACGCTGGAGCCGATCACCTCCGTCGAGTCCTCGCCGTAGTCCGGGTTCATCCCAAACCACTCCGGCGATACCTACTCGCCGTCTTCAGACCGCTCGGGGATGAATATGCTAGTGTCGGTGTACTCGGCGATCGCCGTGGCACGCTTGACAAGGGCATCTTCCACGGCTGCCAGCTCCGGCTGGGCCTCTGACCGAAGTGTGGCCAGCCGGTCTAGATGCAGCCCCGGATACCACGCCTTGACGAACTCCAAGGCCCAGCACGCTCCAGTACGGGCCGAGGAACCCTTCCAGGCCCCAAGACGACCAGCCGCGACCTCTAGCCAGTCGGCAGTCAGGCTGGGGGTGCGTGGAGCCTGCATGTCCGGCCACAGGGCAGCAATCGCCAGGGCACCGACACGTTGAAGCCGGTGCAGCATCCGGTGAGTCGGCCGAAGGCGAGCCTCGATGCTCAGGATATGCTCGTCAAGGGTTCGGGGAGCGTCGGCGGCGATCTCTGCGCCTTCCGCCCTCCGACCTTCACAGTCAGCCTCGATGGCTTGGATGGCAGCCTGCGAGTGCCCAGGGAAGAAGTCTGCCAAAAATGGAAGAAACGAAGAAGCAAGTCGAAAATCAGGAGTCGGCACGATTTATAATCGGCAGCTCGAAGAAAGAAAGTAAAGAAACTCACCATCAACAATGTCTTCAATCTCATGGAAGCCGGAGGCCAGCATTGCCTCTCTGTTAGTCCAGGAGGAGCGCTCGCTCGCAAACTTGGCCAGGAGGGCAGTTTCTGCCTCTTCCGCTTCCTTATGCATCTTCGCAAGAAGCTCCCTCTTCTCTGCCAATTGAGTGGCCAGCAGATCACGCTCTGTGGCGAGCTTGCTGCACTCCTCCCCCTTGGCGCGCAACGCGGAATTATCTTCGCTCAGCTGCTGTTGAAGAATAGCGTTGGCTTCTGAAGAGAAGGAAGAAAGAAGGTGTTAAGTTATCAGTAAAGAAGGTCATCGGGGAGATCCGGCCCGACTGCTCAGCAGTCGGCCCGAATCTCGGGGACTACAGCCAGCGGGTGTGCCAGCGCGCCCCCGCAAAGAAGAAAAAGGACTTACTCCGGCTCTCCGACAAGTCGGCGGTCCGCTTGCCCAGCTCTTCAACATTACGGTTGAAGGCAGTAACGCGGAGGTTGTGGTAGTCCCGCGACAAACATTTAAGACAAAAGTTAGTACCCGGTGCTCACCAATTGGAGTTCCGGGCCGCCTGCTCAGCAGCCGGCCCGAAACTCAGGGACTACACCCAGTGGGTGCGCTGGCGCGCCCCCACAGAGAGGAACAAGAAAACAAGGACCAAAGAGAAAACATACCCGGACCGCTGCCCGCGATGCCAGGTACGCCTTGGTGCAGTTCTGGATGGCGTCGCCCTCAGATCGAAGCTTCGTTTGGATGTCCAGAAGCGCCTAGTTCAGCAGCCCTGTGCCGCCTCCTCGCACCCACCCAATGGGCGCGGCGCTCGTCGCTTCGGCGTCTGGGAACGCCGAGCTGGCGGTGCCGGTCTCCAAGGGGCGTGGCACCGAAGTCGCCTTCTCAAGACGGCGGCGCGTTGGCGAGCCGACTTGAAGGAGTAGCCTCGCCACGGCGTCGTCCTCAGTCAGCAGCACCGGCGGATCCACCGGCTGTTCGCCTTGCGCGCTTCCAGACGGCGGCGGAGGTGGCGGCGGAACGATCACATACGGCGTGGAGGAGCCGCCGCCTTCCCTCTCTAGGATGGGGTTCTCGCCACCGGCTTCCCCAGTCTGCCCCGTGAACTCCGAAGGCGGCGGCACAGAGTTCAGCGGGGTGACGAACACCGCCGATTGGCGGTGCGCGGCCTCCTCATCCTGCCGCTTCGTCGCGGCGACGGCTTCCGCCTCGGCCAGTTTCTTCTTGGCGGAGGCCTCGGCCTTATCGGCCTCCACCTTCTCCAGGCGGGCGGCCTCTTCCTCATTGCGCTTCTCCTGCGCATTCCGCTCCGTCGCCTCCCGGAGGTCAGCAGCGGGGTCAATCCACCAAGTGGTGGCGGACGTCTCCGCTGACCCCATGACGGAGGCGGCAACAACCCTCTCAAGAGTGAGGGGAGCCCTGAAGCGAGGGAAGCCAGTAAAAGACTCAGACAAAGCTACAGAGAAAGAATGAAGTATTAAGACGGAATACTCACGCGGAGACCAGTGGCGGATTCTTTACTTCCTTGCGGAAGCGGATGGCCTTCGCAGCCGCCTCGTCCCGCTTGGTCGCCGCAGCCGAACTCTTGGGCTTCTTCAGCCGACTGCTGAACAAAGTCGGCACGGCCCTGCGCTTCTTCCCGCCGCCTGGAGCACCCGGCGCGGCAGAAGAGCCCGCGCCGGGATGACTGGCTCCTGGCCGGGGGCGGGGGGCGACCTCCTCATCATCACCAGGCCAGTCCTCTAGACTGGCCCCGAGCCGCGGGCCGCCTCCCCCCTCGGCATCGTCTTCCAAAGCCGCCGCCCCCAGATCGGGGTCGTCGACGTCGCTCTCCGCCCGGTCGGCAAGGAACTCGCGGGCCGGCCCGGAGGTGCGGGCTGGTGGATGGAGGAGGGGATTCTGACCAAAGCCGACTGGTCAGGTCGCACAAAACAAACTCGGCAAGAAAGAAGACAACTCGAAGAAAGAAAGAAAGGGCAACTCACTGTAGGTAGGGGGTTGGCGCGGGAGTACGGCTCCTTGCCGAACCGCCAGTCCTCCAGCAGCTTGCTATCCGAGAGGTAGTTCACCATGTAGGCCACCTCCTCGTGAGGCATGTCCTTGGTGCACATCTGACTCGGGTCACGGCGCCCGCTCGTTTGGCATATCATGTGGGGGCGGCCTTGGAGCGGGAGAACTCGGCACGCCATGAAAGCGGCCAGCAGGTCCGGACCAGTCAGGCCCTCCGACTGTGTCAGCACTCGAAGTCGTGTGACGGCGCCGGCTCCCGCAAGCGTCAACGACTTGGCCCGGAACGACCAGTTGGGCAATCTCCCAGCCGGCGGGCCGGCTTCGAAGGCCAGCAGGTTGACCCATTCGCCCCCGCGAAGACGCTCTTCATGTAGAAGTACGATCGCTGCCATATCATCACCGACTTTATCAGCCTGATGATGGGGAAGGGGTTGTCGGCCCCCAACCTCCGCACGGCGATGAATGCACCACACTGAGCCGGCACGCCTGCAGCCTGGGTGCCGATCTTGCAGAAGAAGAACCCCCCCAGAGCTTGAGGGTGGGGAGGACTCCGAGGAAGCCTTCACACAAAGCCACGAAGGCGGACAACAACACCACCATATTGGGCGTGAGGTGGTGCGGCTGGAGGCCGTAGAACTCCAGAAAAGAGCGGAAGAAGCTGGTCGCCGGCAGCCCCAATCCGCGTAGGGAGGGCGAGCGGAAGATGACCCGCTCTCCCTCCTCTGGCGCTGGGGAAATCTCCCCCCTCGGCGCAAGACGCACCCGCACGTAATCTTCGCCGGGGAGCCGACGAGTCTTGCGGAGGAACTCGATGTGGTCGTCATGAACTTCTGAGCCGTCCCAGGTGCCGGAATGCACCGAGGGAGGCACGGCGCCAGAAGAAGAACTCATCATGAGCTGATCGCTGTGGAGTTCGGCAAAGCATGGGCGCACGGCGGAGCGAAGAAGAAGAAGAAGGAGAAGAGAAAGGAGTAGTGGGAAGGAGGGGCGCGCGTGCTCTGCCGCGCCCCCCTCCTCCCCCTACTTATAGCCTCATGGGCTGCGAAGCTGAGGGGGCGGTCGTGGGATTTACTGCGCCCACGGCCCCACGACCCCCACGTTTCCACAACAATGTTACTACGTGCAGTAACTTCACAAGAATCCCAACCGTCCGCTCGGGCCACAGCGGATCCGCTCGAGCGCCGAGGCACGGTAATGGCGCCCCGCCCTACCGGCCTGTCCCATCACGCACGTAGGCTGGCAGACTGGCCCGGCCGCGCGTTGCCACGTGACAGGCCCGGAACGGGTGGCGGCCTGGAAGCTTAACCCGCACGCCATTTGGATCCCGCCATGACGTTCGAAATACTGTGCAAGTCAGAGTTGGGCGGGTCCGACTCCTTCTAGTCGGCCCGACGGAAATCAAGAAGGAACCATGTGTTGAGCACCCGGAAAGAGAAACTGCTGAGGCTTCTCAACCGATCGTCCATGGCGCCTCACCAGCTTCGGGGACTACTATCGGAGTAATGGGCCATGAGTAGGCTAACCCGAGCCCCAGAACCTTTCAAGACATCGGGGCAGGCTGCGCCCCTGAAGACCCCAGGACGAAGAGCCGCCTTCTGAGAAGTCGGCGGCAAGACAACCGACTGCCCACTCGTGGCCGAGTCCCGGGGACGACTTCAGGATAAGCCGACTCCTGACTAGCGACTTCCAGAGAAGCCGGCTTTGGGGAGTCGGCCCGCGACTCCAACAAACCCCTGTCCTCATCAAGAGGGACATGACAGGGGAGTGGCTACAGTGAAGACTGCTCCCACCCCTTTCCAGAGGCAGGCATGGCTACAGTACGCCGTACTCGCGGAGATCTCCGTGCGGCGTGGCACTGTTGCCATGCTAGCCCTGCCATCAGCACCGGTGGACCGAGTCCTGCGCCCACGACGGCTTGTCCGTACGACCTTGGGGCAGCAGGACCCACCAGCCAGCGGGACCCTAGAAGATGGCAAGTGCGCCACCAGTTGGACTCGTTGGGAGTCGGCCCCCGGGAGTCGGCCAGCTCCTCCCCCAGGTCCCATGCACCATCAACCAGATGTGACGGAGAATGGCAATAGTGATCACCCGCCAGGCGGCGGGGCTGTTGCCACGACTCCATGACCAAGCCCGCGTCATCAGAAGCACGACTACAGTAATCAGCAGCCGGCAAGACCCGCCCGCGGCGGACGCGGCCTGTCGGCTCCGTACCTAGCCAGTCGGCGGGGCCCACCAATCGGCATGCCCCAGCTGTCGGCGGAGAAGACGGAGGCCGGAGGCACTAACGGCTGGGCCCGCGTCCAGCCAGATTACCATTGTACCCCTAGGGGGTATGCCTATATAAACCTCCCAGGGCACCCATGCAAAGGGTTGGAATCCATTAGCTTTAGACCAGATCATATAGTAGGGAGAGAGCTAGCCTTGCCCTCTCCTACCTCCAGGAAACAGCTCAAGGAGCAATCGTGTAAACACTTTGCCATAGTGATCATGCGGAGACCCCGTAGAGCAGCAGTAGGGGTATTATCTCCCCGGAGAGCCCTGAAGCTGGGTAAGATTCGCCGGCGTGCATGTCTATGCCTCATCCCGTTTTCAGGCACCGGTGATGTTCTACTCGCCCCCACCATGATAAGCCATCCTTTGGCATATGTCGCACCCAACCCCCGACACAATGGTTGAAGAACCACACAAAATCTATCATACTACTGAAGCTTTCTACTTGGATCATCTTCGATCCATTTGTGCTCGTGCTGAAAACCCAACTAGCTTGGTTGAGGGAAAATCATTAGATGAGCATGCTTGTTTTCTGCGGCACCGTTTATCTCAAAAAGGGAAACTTTTACAACATCAAATTAATACTATGCAATGCTATGCCTGGAATTGATGTGAATTATGTGATTTTACTTGTTGTTCTAAAGACCCTAAGAAACACCTTCCCTACCAATGTGAGTTTATTGATAATGGAATCGTATCTTCTTATGCGAAAGGTGTTTATAATTACTTTGATATTGAACAAATTGTAGAATTTGTTGCTTTTAAGGGTGCTTATGAAATTTCTTATTTGATTGAAAAGTATGATGCTAATCTTTACAAATCTGAAAATCTTTCCACACTTAAATACTGTTATGATAATTATGCTTATAATGCCTATGTTAAACCATATATTAAGGACTCCTCAGCTGTCCAAGAAGAGACTAAAATTTTGTAGGAGTCTATGGAAGAAGAAAATGATGAAACTGTGAGCTCATTGGATGAAACAGATGAGGAGGAGAGCGGAGAACAAATGGAGGAAGAGCGGATTGATCACCCATGCCCACCTTCCAATGAGAGTAACTCTTCAACTCATACATTGTTTAATTTCCCTTTGTTCTTACCAAAGGATGAATGCCATGATAATTGCTATGATCCTGTTGATTCGTTTGAAATATCCCTTTTGATGAACTTGATGCTTGCTATGCTTGTGGCCATGATTCCATTATGAATTATGATTATGAAGACGAACTTGCTATAGTTCCCTATGTTAAGAATGACATTGTTGCTATTGCACCCACACATGATAGTCCTATTATCTTTTTGAATTCTCCAAACTACACTATATCGGAGAAGTTTGCACTTATTAAGGATGACATTGATGGGTTGCCTTTTACCGTTGCACATGATAATTTTGATGAATGTATTATGCATTTGCTTGCTGCTCCTACTTGCAATTATTATGAGAGAGGAACTACATCTCCGCCTCTCTATGTTTCCAACATGAAAGAATTGCAAGAAACTTCTTATGCTATGTATTGACCTTTAATTGATGTGCATGAATTGTTCTTGTATGACATGCCGATGCATAGGAAGAGAGTTAGAATTTGTCATTGCATGATATATGTTGCTTTGTGCTCATTACTAAATGCCAAATCATTGTTAATTAAAATTGGCTTTGATATACCTTGGGATCCGGGTGGATTCATTACTTGAGCACTTTATGCCTAGCTTAATGGCTTCAAAGAAAGCTCTACTAGGGAGACAACCCGAAATTTTTTGAGAGTCATTTCTTTTTGTAGAGTGCTTTTATAAAGTTTAAAAACAAAAAATAGAGGGTAACTTAAAAACTTTTTCACAAAAGAGAAGCGATTGAAGTTATGCAATGGAGAAGTGAGGGTCGACCTTGAACACTTGTGTGCATGCTCATGGAAACATTGTAGAATTTTTCATGAATATTCTCACAAAAATAATTATCCCCTTGTACAATTCCATTGTATTATAAAAATAATGTGCCAAGGTTTGCCTTTAGGATGATTAAATTGCCTGTTGGTTTGTGCGGTGCAAAACATAAACTTTGGCTGTAGTGATCGATTTTACAATTTTTTTACTTTAACATCAAACAGGTATGAAACTTTTTGTACTGTCTTTATATACAAAAGGTTTATTTTTTCCTAATTTTCAGAATTTTTTGAGTTACAGAAGTATGGTGGATGTTCAAATCTTTACAGACTGTCCTGTTTTCAAAGATTGCTTTTATAGCTTCATTATTTGCGTATGTTCGAATTCTTGTTGAAGCCTCCTTGACTTGGGTCCATAGAATTGTGATAGCATACAGTGGTTAATGTTTGTTTATAATTATACAATAATGTTACAGTAGTACATGATTGGATTTCATTTCCATATTCACTAACCCTGCCACGAAAAGATCGGTTAAGTTTTGTGTGGATGAATTGTTTGAAGATCGAGGAGGTCTCGATGTGAGGAGAAGGAGGAGAGGCAAGAGCTCATGCTTGGGGATGCCCAAGGCACCCCAAGTAAATATTCAAGGAGACTCAAGCGTCTAAGCTTGGGGATGCCCCGGAAGGCATCCCATCTTTCTTCAACAAGTATCGGTATGTTTTCATTCGTTTCGTGATATGTGCAAATCTTGGAGCATCTTTTGTGTTTATTTTTCATTTTTATTTTAAGCACCATTATGGTATGATATAGTCCATGGTCGATTTATAGAATACTCATTGCACTTCACTTATATCTTTTGAGTATGGCTTTATAGAATGCTTCATGTGCTTCACTTATATCATTTGAAGTTTGGATTGCATGTTTCTCTTCACATAGAAAACCGTTATTTGAAGAATGCTCTTTTGCTTCACTTATATTTATTAGAGCATGGACTTTTGTAGAAAGAATTAAACTCTCATGCTTCACTTAGATCTATTTATAGAGTCAACCGGAATTGGTTGATTGCATGGTTAGTCATAAAATCCTACATAAAACTTATGGATCACTGAATATGATATGTTTGATTCCTTGCAATAGTTTTGCGATATAGAGATGGAATATGTGGGAGGTACGAGTAAATGGTTGTGTTTAGTAAGAATATTGGTGCTAAGGTTTGTGATTCCCGAAGCATGCACGTATAGTATCTCGTTATGCTATGAAGTTGGAGCATGATTCCTGAAGCATGCAAACTAAGCATGCATGTATAATCTCACATAGAAAACCGTTTGTGATTCCTACAAATCTATCCCCCTAGGGGCATGCGTAGTGGTACTTTGCCTCGAGGGCTAATAAACTTTTGCAATAAGTATATGAGCTCTTTATGACTAATGCGAGTCCATGGATTATACGCATTCTTACCTTTTCGCAATTTGCTAGCCTCTATGGTACCGTGCATTGCCCTTTCTCACATCGAGACGCGGTGCAAACTTCGCCAGTGCATCCAAACCCCGTGATATGATACACTCTATCACACATAAGCCTTATTATATCATCCTCAAAACAGCCACCATACCTACCTATTATGGCTTTTCCACGGCCATTCCGAGATATATTGCCATGCAACTTCCACCGCTTCCGTTTGATGACTTGAGCATTCATTGTCATATTTCCTTGCGTGATCATATAGCTGACATAGTAGTTGTGGCTCAGCCACCGTTCATCATCTTTCATACATGTTACAATAGATCATTGCACATCCTGGTACATGCCAGAGGCATTCATATAGAGTCATACCTTGTCATAGGTATCGAGTTGTAATTTTTATTTCTTTTGAGTTATAATTAAATAGAAGTGTGATGATCATCATTATTCATTTTTAGAGCAGTGCCCCAGTGAGGAAAGGATGATGGCGACTAAGATTACCCCACAAGTCGGGATGAGACTCTAACGCCCTCGATGCGGCTATATCTCCCACCTGTCGAAGCACGACTTAGAGGCATAACCGCATTGAAAGCAATGTCGCAAGTGAGGTAATCTTCACACAACCCATGTAATACATAAGGGAAAGAGATACATAGTTGGCTTACAATCGCCACTTCACAACAATTACATGAATAAAGGCTTACATCATCCAGATACAATCAAGGTCCGACTACGAAACCAAAATAAAAAAAGACTACCCCAAAAGCTACACAGATCCCCGATCGTCCCAACTGGGCTCCACTACTGATCAACTGGAAAAGGAACAACATAAAGAACACGATCTTCATCGAGCTCCTCCTTGAGCTTGGTTGCATCACCTGTACGGTATCATCGGCACCTACAAACTGGTTTTTGAAGTATCTGTGAGTCACGGGGGCGCAGCAATCTCACACCCTCACGATGAAGACTATTTAAGCTTATAGGTTGGGTAAAAGGTATGAGGTGGAGCTGCAGCAAGCGACTAGCATATATGGTGGCTAACATACGCAAATGAGAGCGAGAAGAGAAGGCAAGGCACGATCGATAAAACTATGATCAAGAAGTGATCATAGAACAACCTACGCCAAACATAACTCCAACACCGTGTTCACTTCTCGGACTCCGCCGAGAAGAGACCATCACGATTACACGCGCGGTTGATGCATTTTAATTAAGATCAACTTCAGGTTTTCTACAATCGGACATTAACAAATTCCCATCTACCCATAACCGCGGGCATGGCTTTCGAAAGTTCAAATCCCTGCAGGGGTGTCCCAACTTAGCCCATCACAAGCTCTCACGGTCAACGAAGGATATTCCTTCTCCCAAGACAATCCGATCAGACTCGGCATCCCGGTTACAAGACATCCTCGACAATGGTAAAACAAGTCCAGCAAGACCACCCCCTGTGCCGACAAATCCCGATAGGAGCTGCACATATCTCATTCTCAGGGCACACCGGATAAGCTAAGCGTACGGGAGCCAACGTAACCCAAGTTGCCAAGGGACGGCCCCGCACGGTGCTCTGGGTTGGACCAACACTTAGACAAGCACTGGCCCCGGGGTTTAAATAAAGATGACCCTTGGGCTGGCCGACCCAAGGGAAAAAGAGGCTAGGTGGAGAATGGTAAAACCAATGTTGGACCTTGCTGGAGGAGTTTTATTCAAACCGAACTGTCAAGGGGTTCCCATTATAACCCAACCGTGTAAGGAACGCAAAATCCGGGAACATAACACCGATATGACAGAAACTAGGGCGTCAAGAGTGGAACAAAACACCAGGCATAAGGTCGAGCCTTCCACCCTTTACCAAGTATATAGATGCATTAATTAAATAAAAGATATTGTGATATCCCAACAATAATTTTGTTCCAACAAGGAACAAACTCCAATCTTCACCTGCAACTAACAATGCTATAAGAGGGGCTGAGCAAAGCGGTAACACAGGCAAACAACGGTTTGCTAGGACAAGGTGGGTTAGACGCTTCGCTTAACAATATGGGAGGCATGATAAGCAAGTGGTAGGTATCGCAGCATAGGCATAGCAAAAGAGCGAGCATCTAGCAAGCAAAGATAGAAGTGATTTCGAGGGTAAGGTCATCTTGCATGAAATCCCGCAAGGAAGAAGAACGAGTCCATGAAGAAGACAAACGGACGTAGCCAACGGATCCTCACATACGCAACGTTACCGGATTACCGAGAAGAAGTACACCGGAAAGAAAGCAAACAACATAGTGAAAAACCACCACATAGACATGGCATGATGCACAAACAAGTATGGTGCATGTCCGATTTAATGAGGCATGGCATGCAAAATGCACAAACAATCCTACAAATTAAGTGGAGCTCAACATGCAACTCCGTTGCATATTGACGAAACACCACATTCAAGTTATTTAGTTCGATCTCATTTATGTACCAAACAATATTAAATGTTGTTAAACATGGCAAGAGGATGAAGCAAATGAAAACTATCTATCTAGGCAAGTTTAAATGAGGCCGGAACAACAAACAACAAGTCCGGAAAACCTCATGTGCAATATTATAGGTTTGGTACTGTTCTGCCCTAAACACAATTTTAGAGTTATTAAACATGCAAAGTGAGTACACCATGTTAAACTAGGCATTTTTCTACCCCATTTACATATGAACTTTGTTACAAACCGAGTTACGGTTATTTAGTTATGAATTAAACCGTTTTAGCAAGTTATTTAAGCAAATTTAAACAAACAGCTTTTTAAACAGTTTAAAAATAGATGAAAGTTGCATATTATTAAACTAGATGAAATTCTAAGCATTTTACATATATAATGTTTTTACAAAAGATGTATGGTTGGTGAGTTATGATATGCATCGAGCTTAGGGGTTTTTCTGCAAATCTGTTTTACACTGGATATTAGACAAATTTGTTCAGAAAAAAAACAACATGGGCTGTAACTAACTGGGCCCAATAATGGAAAAGAAAAAGAAAAAAAAGGAGGGCGCGCAGCTGGTCTCACCATGGGCCTCGGCCCATGCGGTGGAGGAGGGAGGCTGGCAGGGGGCGCATCTGGGCCTCGGGCGCTGGTAGGCCGGCCCACTCGGGTGCTGGATCAAGTCAACGAGGGGCGCGCCTCGTCGTGAAGCAGGGGATGCAGCGGCGACGCCCGCGGTCGGACATGGCGATGGGGACGATGTGGAGGCGAATGGGGCCGGGCGCGATGGAGGGGAGCTACAAGGCGATGGCATAGCGCGGCCATGGACGAGCCGAGGCTGGTCGGTCAATGTAGATAGGCGCTCGTTCTATTGTAGGGGAAGCAGAGGCCGTCGACGACGTGGACTTGCGGCGGCGCCGAGCTGCAGCGAGGTCGTGGGGGCGCGGGACTTGGACGCGGGGCTCCGGGACGGCGCGTCGGCGGATCCGGGCGTGGGGAAGGAGGAAGGGGCGCACGGCTCATCCCCAGGGCTCACCGGCGAGAGAATGCAGCGACTGCTGCTGTCGACTGAAGAAAAGAGAGAGAGGTTCAGAGAAGGTTCATGGGAAGGAAGCAACGAGAGACGGCGGACAGGGGACTCCGGCGGGCAGGTAATGGTGACGAGGTGCAGCAGTGCCGCTCGCATAGCCTCCTCATGGTCGCGGGGTCCGAGTGAAACAGGGGCACGAGGACGAGGGGCTCCGCGGGCAGGAGCTGTGGCTTGACGGCGGGGGCCATGGCGCGGTGTTGCTCGGGGCCTGACGGCGCTGCTCTCGATCCATCCTCGATCAAGGCACGGGAGGGGGGGGATGAGGCCCTGGATGGAGGCCGAGAGGATTTTTGGATTGATGGGGATTGGGTTTGGATCGGGCAAGATGGAGGCTTGTTGGTTGGTTGGTTCGGCGCTGAGAACAAGAGAAGTGGCGGCGGCATGGGGATGGGATGGATGGGACATAATCCTAGATTATAGGGTTTGGTCTAGTAATAAATACTGAGTGGATTTTGGTAGGGGCTAATCCGTCCCTTCGATCGTAATCGGACGGTCGGGAAAAATAGGCTAGGGAGCCCAAATAAGAAAACGGAGACGTTTTGTAGATGTTTGGGGATGATCCAGACACAACGGTGGCGACAGTCCGGGTCGGGTCCGGGACAGATTTCGGACGCGCGCGGGAGGAGGTCCGCGGGCTGACGAGAGAGGTTAGGTAGGGCCTAGCGGTGAGAGCTAGTGCAGAAGGCAAAGGTCTGAGAAGAGAGAAGAGGAGAGGCCCAGCGACTGTTTCCGGAGACCGAAAACGTCCGACGATAGACCGGCTATAGTGCGCTATAGTTTAACGTTTGGGCTATCAAACGAACCCCGAATGCGATGAAACTTGGCAGGCGACCTACTAACACTATAAAAATACCGCATGCCAACTTTCAACCCAATCCGAGAACATTTCCCAGCCACTTATAAAATACTATTTCGGACATGCCGCGGGCGCGTGCAAGTGTGGTTGGGCTCAGAACGGACAACGGAGAGAACTCGGAGAACCTGGACGAATGCAAGTTTTAAAACATGATGATGCAATGCACATGATGACAAGATAAGATGCAACACGCAAGCAAATGACATGACAACGTCAGCGAATAACTGGAAGACCCGTGGCACATCAGTCTCGAGGCATCATAGAGACTCCCGACAATGAGAGAAAAAAGGAAAAAAAGGAAAAAAGGAAAAGGAAAAATAGAAAAAATGAAGAAAGAGAGAAGGGGCATTATTAGTATCCTTTACCACACTTGTGCTTCAAAGTAGTACCATGTTTCTCATATGGAGATTCTCCTATGTTGTCACTTTCATATACTAGTGGAAAATTTTCATTATAGGATTAGATGCACACCCACTTAGTTTTAATATGGAGCGTTCATACACTTATAGCTCCTACTGCATTTGTTGCATGGCAATCCCTACTCCTCACGTTGATATCGATTAATGGGCATCTCCATAGCCGGTTGGTTAGCCGCGTCGATGTGAGACTTTCTTACTTTTTGTCTTCTTTATATTTACCCCTATCATCATAACCTATTCCACCCGTAGTGCTATATCCATGGCTCGCGCTCATGTATTGCGTGAGGGTTGAAAAAGCTGAAGCCCGTTAAAAAGTATGAATCAATTGCTCGGCTTGTCATCGGGATTGTGCATGATAAATACTTTGTGTTAAGAAGACAGAGCATGACAGGACTATATGATTTTGTAGGGATAGCTTTCTTTAGCGTTGATATTTTGAAAGGCACAATTGTTTGTTGGGATGCCTGAGTATTGATGTCTTTATGTAAAATTATAGACTATTCCTTTGAATAACTCGTGTCTTAATATTCATGCCATGATTAGATATATGATCAAATTTATGCTAGGTAGCATTCCACTTCAAAAATTATCTTTTTAATTATTTACCTTCTCGAGGACGAGCATGAATTAAGCTTGGGGATGCTGATACATCTCCGTTGTATCTATAATTTTTTATTGTTTCATGCCAATATTATACAACTTTCACATATTTTTTGGCAACTTTCTATATGATTTATTGGACTAATCTATTGACCTAGTGCCTAGTGCCAGTTCCTGTTTTCTGCATGTTTTTTGTATCACAGAGTATCCATATCAAACGAAGTCTAAATGCAATAAATTTTTACAGAGAATTATTTTGGAATATATGTGATTTTGGGGAGTTGGAATCACCACAAACGGAGGCCCACACAGCCCACAAGACACCAGGGCCTTCCAGAGGCCCCTGGCGTGTGGTGGTGGGTTGCGCCCTCCTTGAAGATCGTTTGGAGCTCTACTTCGGGTGCAAGGAAGCTTATATCCGGGAAAAAATCATGTTAAAATCTGAGCGCAATCGGAATTGCAGATCTCTAGGAATATAAGAAACGGTTTTTGGCCAGATCCGGGGAACGCGAAACAGAAGATAACATAGAGGGAGATCCAATCTCGGAGGGGCTCCTGCCCCTCCGCCGCCATGGAGGCCATGGACCAGAGGGGAACTCTCCTCCCATCTAGGGGGGGGCAAGGAAGAAGAAGAAGGAGGGGGGCTCTCTCCGCCTCGCTTCCGGTGGCGCCGGAGTGCCGCAGGGGCAACGGTCATGATGACGAACTAGATCAACAATCTTGCTACCGTCAACACCAACTTTCTCCCCCTCTGTGCAGTAGTGTAACACCTCTTCTCCCCACTGTAATTTGTACTTAAATATGGTGCTCAACTCCATATATTATTTCCCAATGATCTATGGTTATCCTATGCTGTTTGAGTAGATCTATTTTGTCCTGTGGGTTAATCGTGATCTTGGTTGGTATGATTGTATATTTTATTTATGGTGCTGTCCTACGGTGCCTCCTTTCTTGTGCAAACGTGAGGGGCGTTGGTGTCAAAACCGGCGTATCTCGGGTAGGGGGTCCCGAACTGTGCGTCTGAGGAACGAAGGTAACAGGAGGTAGGGGACATGATGTTTACCCAGGTTCGGGCCCTCTTAATAGAGGTAATAACCTACTTCCTGCTTGATTGGCTTTGATGAGTATAGGGTTTACAAGAGTTGATCTACCTCGAGATTGTAATGGCTAAACCCTAGATGTCTAGCCTATATGATTATGATCGCCTCTACAGACTAAACCTTCTGGTTTATATAGAGACTAGAAGGGCCTAGGGTTGTACAAAGTCGGTTTACAAAGAAAGGAATCTTCACATCCGAACGCCAAGCTTGCTATCCACGCAAAGGAGAGTCCCATCCGAATACGGGGGAAGGCCTTCTATCTTGTATCTGGTTGGCCCATTAGTCTAGCCCATATCACATAGCCTAGACGCCCGGGGACCCCCTAATCCAGGACTCCCTTAGTAGCCCCTGAACCAGGCTTCAATGACGATGTGTCTGGCGCGCAGATTGTCCTCGTTATTGCAAGGCGGGTTCCTCCTCCGAATACTCTAAAGCAGTTGGGCAAAAGAACTATGTTCGGCTCTGTATAACCGTCACAACCCTAAAACACAAGGGCGAAATACTTCAACAAAATAAGTCATGTCTACTGATAGCTTTCTCGGCAAGACGTTATGTTCTGGCCTTATTATTATTTCGAATCGTTTTTCAGCCTCCCGCTTCGCATTTCAAGGTGCGGTCCTCATTGACACATCTTGTCAAATCAGAGATCGTGTCCCCTTATTACGGGATTCTCATCAATACGGGTTTGGGTAATCCAACCGTGCTGTTTTGCATGACCCCTTGGGAATAGGCGAGTTTTAAGGCTTGTGGGGGCGTTTGATATTCACGGCCTTTATAAGAGGATAATAATCCATCTCTTCTCCCCACCCCTTCTCCTTCCTCAGCCCATCCGTCCTCGGGCTACAGCGCCCAAGTCCCAATCTTTCCCATCGCCACAAAATACTCCGGCCATGTCCATATCCGGCTTGCAAGGCAAGTGAATGGCCTCCTCCGTGACAGAGAAGGACATCAAGGAGCTCCGGGAGGCGCGGTACTTGACAGCGGAAATCAAACCCAAACTCCCGACCAAGGAGCAAGTTATCACCACTCCAAAGCCTGGTGGGAGGGTCGTGTTCCTCCCTCACTTTCTCCGTGGGCTAGGGTTTCCCCTCCACCCCTTTGTTCATGGTCTCATGTTCTACTATGGGATGGACTTTCATGATCTAGCCCCAAATTCCTTCCTCCACATCTCGGCATTCATCGTCGTGTGTGAGGCATTCCTCCGCACCCCCCCCCCCCACTTCGGATTATGGCTCAAGGTCTTCAACTTGAAGTCAAAAGTGGTCAACGGTCAACACGCGGAGTGCGACGGTGCCATGGTGAACAAGCTCCCCAACGTCACTTGGCCCCAGGGGGCCTTCGTGGAGACCGTGAAGGGATGGCAGCAGGAGTGGTTCCATGTCACTGAACCTCGCGACACCACATGGGCTGCCACTCCTCAGTTCAAATTTGGGCCTCCAATGCAGCTCACATCATGGGTTAAAAAGGTCCTGGACTGGGCATCGTCCGACGAGGTGATCACACTGCGGAAGCACGTCAAGGGCATGATAGAGAAGAACACCAGCCTCGCCGATGTGATCCACGTGATGCTTTTTCACTGGATTCTCCTCTGCCAGCGTCAGACTCTCCATATGTGGGAATTCAATCCGGCGGGCCCTCGGACCCTGCAACACTTCTTTGGCACGAAGCAAGAAGAAATCAGGAAGCTGCTTTTCAAGGCCCAGAAGTCGTGGCCGGGAACGACCGAAGACCTTGGCCTCGAATGCGCCCACTTGGCCACTCCAGTAAGTTTTCAGATTTCCAAACATAACCTCTACTTGTAGATTCGAGGAGTATGCTAAGCCTTCCTTTTCTCCTTCAGGTCTGGACGAAGAAAGCGGAGAGGATCAAATGTTTGGCTCCGCTGCTCGAAGACCCAACTATCCCTCTGTTAACAAAGATACTGGTTCCGGCGCCGTACCAGGCGCCGGAGAAGAAGGCCAAGAAGAAGGGCAAGGAGGCCAGAAGTGGCCTCCGCCGTAAAGGTACTTCGGACATCGCGTCCGAAGACACCGAGGTTCTATCCTCCCACGAGGGAGATGAAGATGAAGAGGAAGGTGAGGAGAGCAATTCTCCCCTCAAGGGAGAGAAGAAAAGGGCGGCATCCACGGACCTAGAAGCGGAGGCGTCCAAGAAGGGGAAGATTTCCCTTTCGGATGATTCGGATTCGGACACCAAAGTCATCCTCGAGTGGCGCCTCAGGCCGAAGCCCCCGGCCGATTCGTAAGTATTTAAAGATACTATACATACATCTGGCCTTTTACAGATCACAGGATAACATTTTATTCACGTATTTTCAGTCATCCCCGTGATTTCCCCCAACAATCGTCGTCTTTGGGAAACTCCTTGGCGCTGGAGATGATGGAGAGTGAAACGCCTCCACGAGCCTCTCCGCCATGAGCCGAGGATGACAACAAGGTGTTGTCCCAAAGGACTTCTCCAAGCCAGGGGGAGGTGTGGAAGGCCGCTGAAACGGCGCCAGAAGGTGATGCCGTGGCTGCCGCAAACATGGGGGATACTACCCCCATTGAAATTGGCGACGGGGGCCTGGATCAGTCCGGCCCCTGGCCGAATACTACTCCGGAGACCCACGTGGCTCCGGAATCGAGTGAGCAGCCCCCTTCGAGGGAGGGGGGAGTGTCAACTCCATCGGCGACCTCTATCCATCCAGAGGCACCGGATACATTGAGGGAAGCACTTCAACGTGCTTCCGTCATGGAAGAGCACCGTACCCTGATGGGTACGGTGGCTGAGAAGGTTCAGTCCACCAAAAGCGGTCTGAACGAAGCTTTCACTAGCCTGTTAACAAATTTTGAGGTAAGTGATATAACATGCTTTAGCCTCTTTTCGTATTGGAAGAATATGCATGTATATAGATAATAGCCCCTGAGACTCTATTTGGGCCTTTGGAAAAAAGAGCCAGATAGAGGATCAAATAGTCACTGGAGATAACGCATTCATCTATTTTGATAAATAGGCTTCACTGTTGGTGGCTTCAGCTAAGGATGCTGAAGTGTCCGAACTCCAGCGGAAACTGAAGCTGGCTGACGATGAGATCGACTGTATTGATAAGCGGTTCGATGAGGCCCAAGGTATGTTTTTTTGTTAAAAGGACCCCTTTACAAGCCTAAATTATAATGCAAACTCAGAGTTTTAAGCTCATGCACTGCTACAAAAATGATTGTAGGCAACGCGATCGAGGTCGAGGCCCTCAAGAGTGCCCTTGCCGAAGCCAAGGAGGCGGGGAGGGCAAGAAGCAGCCGCGGAGAAAGTGGCTGCCGATGTAGAGGCCAAAAAGGCCGCCCGCCTTCAGTATGAGGCGAGGGTGACCGAAGTAGAGCAAGCGCTCCAAGAAGCCGCCAACAAGTGTGAGTCCTTGGAGGAGAGTAACAAGGCCCAAGTGGCCTAACTCACCAAGGCTCTTCAAGCTGCAAAGGAGGCTTGGTCCGAGTCCCTGGCGGCTCGCGAGGATATGAAGCAAGCCGGACAGATAGCGGCTGGTAAGACTTTTCTTTTACAGAGTATATTCGACGGTCGAAGATATGCTTTGCTAAATCGACTATGGAGTGCTCCAAACACTTTTGCAGATCTCCCGATGAGTACTTCCGATGCTCCCGAGCATTTTCGGGCCCAAGAAGGGAACGCGACGGACAAGCTCTTCTGGTCACAATACTTGGCATCGGAGCAACCAGCGCTGCTGAACAATCAGATGATGCAGCTGCCAGAGCTGCATAGGATGTCTGGTTTGGCCATGAAGGACATCATAGTCCGGCTATGGCTGGCCGGATCTATTCCGAGAAGCTACTTCGGCTTGGTCAAGCGGCTTGGCGACACCTTGCTCCGGGTAGAGGCCGTGAAGTGCTCAGCATGTATAGAAGGTGCGCGGATGGCCTTTGCCCGTGTCAAGATGCACTAGGCCAAAATGAAGGCCGCCATCGTGGCCGTCGAGGGTCCACCCGGGGAAAAGGACCACCGTACGCTGAAGCGTTACTTTTAGGATGTCTTGGAAGGTGCCCGCTTGATAGAGGGTCAGTGCTCAAAGGACATCATGCTCGAATGAATTTGTCTGAAATGCCCGGATATTTTATAAACCAAAGCTTTGTAATATAAACCAAGGCCTTGTAATATATTGTATGCATTTATCGTAAAGTGTTATTCCCCCTGTGCGGCCGTTTTTAATTCTTGATAATTTACCAGTTGTCGCCTTCAGCCCCCACGTAGATACTACGGGGGTGTTCAGAATAGCGTGTGACCACACTTGACCCAACGACTTGGTCTGTAAAGAAGGTGGCAGCACGGCGTACCAGGCAATAGAACTATACGGTTTTATCATTCTCACTTAGCCATAGGAGTTTGACAATGGGACTGTAGGGTAGCCCCTGGTGTGTATGCGACTATCGAACTTGGGTGCCTTAAACGCTTGGTTGGAAAAAACCAGCCCTTCGTGTAATACGGAAGAAATCGCTAGAGATTTAGTAAGTCACCGAATTGCTGACCAGGTCTCGCGGCATCACGACAGTCAGTTTTTGGCTTTCTCTACTGAGGTGTTCGACCGGGCCAGCCGGAAACACAATCACAGTAGTTCTCCCTTTACTACCTTAGCCGAAAAGATGGAACGTAAGGTAGCAAGCATAGGAGTCGGGCAACCCAACTATTGACCAAAGACGTGATTCGGAGCCGATGCATATAATGAAGTATTTGGGACGCCGAAGTATATTCTAAGAGTGTTCGGACTTTCTATTGTTGAGAATATATGTGGCCTGACATAGAGTCCCTGGCGATTTAAGTCATACGAAGGTGTATATGCCAATTCGGATATAGAGTGGAAAAGCAGATTAAGAAATAATCCAATACCGAACAAGGTTGGGTGGAACTGTTTCCAGTATAGTCTGATTCGTACGTCGAAACGTATTTTTATAGGAGATGCCATAAGAATCAAGGCCATTTTACATGCTGAGAACAAGGGAAAGCTGTATGCTGGTCCTGAATTGAAAAATATGATCTTGAAGATCCTTTGGACACTCTGCCGCACGTCTGCGCCACTTTTCCCCATAGTGTATGGTCCTTTGAGAAAATCAATGGTCGAGTGTATATGAGGGACATGGGAAAGGACCCTAAGTACCATCGAAGATTGGTGTGGCTTGTAAAGAACCTGAAAAAGAAAAACAAGGAGAAAAGGAAGAATATGACGGTCCGGATAGGGTCGAACCCTATTTTGGACCTTATTTTTAGTAGGCCTCCATCCTTGCCCATGGTATTTTTAGTGCATAGTTATGTAAGCGCGGTACATATGCCACTATCAAGTTGGGGTTTTGACGGAGGCTGGATTGCTAATCTAGCTCTAGACGAGCCAGACTGTCATTCTGCAGTGTATACTGAACTCGTTTGACAGTGTTCGGGGGCTTGACTGCTGATGTAGTATTCGACTTAATGAGGCCACCCTGCACCTCGACTGCGAGGGCCGTGGTATGCTCCTTAGTACAGAGGGAGCGCTCCATGTTGCCATTGACTGTTATAACACCACGTGGTGCAGGCATCTTGAGCTTTAGATAAATGTAGTGCGGGACTGGATTCAAACGGGCGAAAGCGGTCCGTCCGAGCAGTGCATGACAGCTGTTGCGGAAGGGGACAATGTTGAAGATCAAGTCTTCGCTACGGAAATTATCCGGTGAACCGAAGACTACTCCAGCGTAATGGATCCTGTACAACAGGCCTCTACGTCAGCTATTACTCCTTTAAAGGTAGTTTTAGTGGGCTAGATCCTTGATGAGTCTATACCCATTTTGCGGACGGTGTCCTGATAAAGCAGATTAAGGGTGCTACCGCCGTCCATGAGGACGCGCGTGAGATGGAACCCGTCGATAATTGGGTCGAGGATCAATGCTGCCGAACCTCCATGACGAATACTAGTCGGATGGTCTCTGTGATCGAAAGTAATCGGACAGGCTGGCCATGGATTGAATTTTGGGGCGACTGTCTCTATGGCATAGACGTCCCCTAGTGTGTGCTTGGGCTCCCTTTTGGGGATATGTGTAGCGTATATCATATTCACCATTTTTACCTCGGGGGGAAATTTCTTCTGTCCCCCTGTGTTCGGTGGGCGAGGCTCTTCATCATTGTCCTCGCTGGGCAGCCCCTTCCCCTTATATTCGGCGGTTAGCTTGCCGACCTGTTTAAAGACCCAACAATTCCTGTTGGTATGATTAGCAGGCTTATCAGGGGAGCCATGAATCTGGCAAGGCCGATCAAGTATTCTGTCCAAACTAGATGGACCATCATTGTTTCCTTTGAATGGCTTATTTCGCTGACCAGGTTTAGAGCCACTGAATCCGGCATTGATCGACTTTTTTTGGTATCTTCATTATTGCCTCGACGCTTGTGTTTGTTGCGTTGTGGCTTGCTGTTGCCATCCCTGGCTTCGGAGGTGCCAGGGTCGCTGGTGCTATTGCTTCTGCGAGCTAACCAGCTATCTTCTCTCGCGCAAAAGCAGGTCATAAGTGCGGTAAGGGCTGCCATTGACTTCGGTTTTTCTAGGCTGCGGTGTCGGGCGAGCCACTCGTCTTGGACGCTGTGCTTAAAGGCCACGAGGGCTTCGGCGTCTGGACAGTCCACAATTTGGTTCTTTTTAATTAAGAATCCAGTCCATAGCTTCCGGGCTGATTCTCCGGGTTGCTGGACTATGTGACTGAGGTCATCGGCTTCTGGAGGCTGAACATAGGTTCCTTGGAAGTTGTCTCTAAAGGCATCCTCCAAGTCTTCGCAGCTGCCAATAGAGTTTTGTAGGAGGCTGTTTAACCAGTGTTGTGGTCCCTTTAATTTTAGCGGGAGGTATTTGATGGCATGGAGATCATCACCATGGGCCATGTGAATATGGAGAAGAATATCTTCGGTCCATACTACGGGATTTGTAGTACTATCGTATGACTCAATGTTCACGGGTTTAAACCCTTCTGGTGCTCCATCACCTCATCGGTGAAGCATAAGGGGCGTGCGGCGCCTCTGTATCGGGCGATGTCGCGGCGCAGTTCGGATGAAATCTGAATGTGGTTTTCGGTCTGAGTGGGGTTGTGCCTGTCGTGTCAGGCCTGATGGCCGTCCTCTCGCGTTGGAGCACGCCCCTTTGACCCATAGATTGATCCTGTCTGACCAGCTCTATTGTCCAGGTCCCTGCGTAGGTCATAGGTATGGCCCGAGGCCACTGCCTCCCTTCCTCCACGGCGGGGTGGAGCAGGCTGGTGTTCGGTGCAAGTAGCCGGTCTGTCCCGTCCATGTGCTGGTCGGTCAGGTTCGTCAACGGGTTTATACTTTGGCGGTATTGGCTCAAGGGCCTCGTTGTCAAATTGTGGTAGTAGCTTGCACTTAGGGTAGCTCTTGGTTGGGCACTCGAGGAAATATTCCTCGGCTGCCAGGACATTTGTCCATCTGTCATTGAGCGTATCCTGATCGGCTTGGAGTTGCCGCTGCTTCTTTTTTAGGCTTCTCGCAGTGGAGATTAGCTGGCGCTTAAAGCGCTCTTGTTTGTGGGGTTCCTCTGTCACGATGAAGTCTTTGTCACCGAGCTCATATCCTCTTCGGAGATCGGTAGGTAGTTACTGTCCTACGAGTCCTCATTCCCGACAGGATCGTCGGGGTTAACTTGCCCATCCTCCCAATCATCCTTTTCAGATGTTGGCTTGACAGGGGCTTCGGGGTCTTCGGCATTCTCTGGAGTGTTATTGTCTTCGGTGCCGGTATTGTTGTCTTTTTTGTGACGCGGTTTTGAGTGGCACCACTGACATCAACGCTTTGGAGGTGCTTCAGCAGGCTTGTCGTCAACCAGATCCTTCTTGCCGTTGTCGTCATCCTCTTTGGGTGTGTCTACCATGTACACGTCGTATGTGGATGTGGCCGTCCAACGTTCGGTAAACGGAGGGTCTTGGCCTTGTTCATCTCCGGCATCTTTGTCCATGTCGTCGATGTCTTCGGAGGCATAGTCCAACTTGTCGGTTAAGTCTTCGATAGTGGCTATGAAGTGGGTGGTGGGTGGGACATAAAATTACCCGCTCTCAACCCCTAGTCCGGGCTGGGTGTAATTCGGAAGCGATTCCTCTGTAATGGCAAGGGATCGCATTAAGTCCAGAGCCTTGTTTAGGAGCGAGGTTTGGACAGGGAAGCAAGAGTCCGCGGGGGCGGCAGGGGTAAGAGCCTCCTGGCCACGCTCGCTTGACCAGACCTCGAGAATTCAGATCTGGAGTCTGAGGGGGAGTCCGGCACTTTAGCGACAAGGGGAACGCAGTTCTTCGGGTTTGCCAATGACGCAGTCCCCTCTATATCTCCGGTAGGAAGTTCCATAATTGCAGGGAGTCCGGCGGGCTCTAAACTCCCGTCTTTGGACCTGGTAGTCTGCTCTGGATCTAAGGCTAGACCGGCGGTCAGGGGGGAACCCTTCGAAGATCAAGTCTCCTCGGATATCAGTGACATAGTTCAGATTTCCAAAACTGATCTGATGACCAGGGGCGTAGCTGTCGATCTGCTCAAGGCGGCCAGTCGAGTTGGCCCGCATTGCGAAGCCGCTGAATATGAAAATTTGGCCAGGGAGGGAAGTCTCCCCGGAGACGGCATAATTGTGGATGATCGAACGAGCCATCGAACCTTCTATCAACATCACAGAGGAACTCTCAATGAAAGCACCAATGTCGGTGTCAAAACCGGCCGATCTCCGGTAGGGGGTCCCGAACTGTGCGTCTGAGGATCAAATGTAACAGGAGGCAGGGGACACGATGTTTACCCAAGTTTGGGCCCTCTTAATGGAGGTAATACCCTACTTCCTGCTTGATTGACTTTGATGAGTATAGGGGTTACAAGAGTTGATATACCTTGAGATCATAATTGCTAAATCCTATATGTCTAACCTATATGATTATGATCGCCTCTACGGACTAAACCCTCCGATTTATATAGACACCGGAAGGGCCTAGGGTTGTACAGAGTCGGTTTACAGAGAAAGGAATCTTCACATCCGAACGCCAAGCTTGCCATCCACGCAAAGGAGAGTCCCATCTGAACATGGGGGAAGGCCTTCTATCTTGTATCGTCTTGCCCCATTAGTCCGACCCATATCACATAGCCCGGACGCCCGGGGACCCCCTAATCCAGGACTCCCTCAAGTGGCCCCCGTTGTAGGGTGTTGCAATATGCTCAGGGTTCGCTTATGGTGGGTTGCGAGAGTGGCAGAAGATTAAACCCGAGTAGGTGGGCTATGGGTATGGGATAAATAGGACTTGATACTTAATGCTATGGTTGGGTTTCATGATCTTAATGATCTTTAGTAGTTGCAGATGCTTGCTAGAGTTCCAATCATAAGTGCATATGATCCAAGTAGAGAAAGTAGGTTAGCTCACGCCTCTCCCTCATGTAAAATTGCAAGAATGATTACCCGTACTTGTTATCGATTGCCTAGGGGCAAATAACTTTCTTGTTGACACAAACCCCTTATCTAAACACCTAACTTTTATTATCTTGCAAAGTACTTCTAGTTTTATTCTTGCAAAGTAGTTCTAGCATCACACCAACAAAATAGTTTCATACTTGTTTTCGATAAAGCAAACATCAAGTGTGCGTAGATTTGAATCGGTGGTCGATAGAACTTAAGGGAATACTTGTTCTGCCTTTAGCTCCTCGTTGGATTCAACAATCTTATTTATCAAAGAAGGCTACAAACGATCCCGTATACTTGTGGGTTATCACGATGGCGCTGGTATTCACCCTGCGCAATGACCCAGAGTGCAACGGGCGATGGGACCAATACCCCAGAGCGTTTAGGATGTAGACCGGCAGGGACTTCTCTACTGAGCCTAGGTAGGGCTGCGACGTGTTGATCTTTCGAGGCTGGGCATTGACTCAGAAAAGTGTGTCCAGCCAGAGTAATCAAGCATGTTGGTTAATGTGGTTCACCCCTGCAGGGAAGTTATCTATTCGAATACCATGTCCATGGTAATGGACGTTCAAACTTGTATCCTGATCTATTACAACTAGAACTGGTTACTTGAGACATGTGATGGATATGTTGGCTCCGGGATTGCTTTCTCGCAAGGAGTCGAGCAAGGGTCTCTAGGCGTTAATGCTACAACATGCTTGTTAAATTATAAAATGCTATTCTTTACTCTTCTACATGCTGCAAGATGCTTGGAGTTGCTTGAAGATGCTAGTCTTCGATAGGCTAGGCTTTCCCCTCTCTTTTGGCATTCTGCAGTTCAGTCCACAGATACAACCCTTCCATTTGATACTAATGCATACTTTGTATAGTTCTGATGTAAGTCTTGTGTGTACTTTTGATGAGTACTCACGGTTGCTTTGCTACCTCTTTTCTCTCTATACCCGGTTGTTGCGATCAGATGGTGGAGCCCAAAGCTAGATGCCACCGCCGACGGATACTACTACATGGAGACCGCTGACGACCAGGAGTAGTTAGGAGGTCCCAAGCAGGAGGCCTTGCCTCTTCGATCATTGTTGCTTTCATGTTTGCCTTCTTAAGGCAGTCTTGTCAATTTATGTTCGTAGTCAGATATTGTTGCTTTTGCTGATGCTTGTGTCTCAAGGTTTTGTATTCAAGCCCTCAAGGCCCATGGCTTGTAATATGATGCTTGTATTATTTCAATTTGTGTCTAGAGTTGTGTTGTGATATCTTCCCATGAGTCCCTGATCTTGATCGTGCACATTTGCGTGTATGATTCATGTACGGTCGAATCGAGGGCGTCACAAGTTGGTATCAGAGCCGACTGCTTGTAGGAACCCCCTTCCGGCTCCTTGGCTGAAGTTGAGTCTAGTCACTAAAAAACTCTTACTAACATGGCTATGTGGCTCACGGGCCCACATCGACATTGGGTGGTATTAGGATCTTTTACTCCTCGACCTTTACTCCGGGACTCTGACCACTCTCCTATTTGGGTTAAATTATTTTGCTAGCTCTACACTAGGTTCTCTTGATCACATCCATCCGGAGGTTTGTATTACGCCTTTCTTGAATTGAGGGCCAAGTTTTGCTTCACATTGTTCACTGACCGCAGGATCCTCTTATCGACGGAACCCTATGTCGGCACTTGAAGATCCCTCACTCCAGTGATTTTTTTCCGACGTTGATGTAGCCTTTCCTATGTCCCATTGTTGGATCCCTCCATTGCGTGCATACGTGTCGCCTAGTATGTCTATGATGTTTCTCTTGTCCGAACGCATACAAACATGTAATTGGCCCCGTATATGTATCTGTATGTCTTCAATGACTACTGCTTTGTACATACTGCGCCTTTGCTCACTATTCAAGTTATACCATGAATGACTCCATGCACTTGCTCCACCCCTTGCTAAACTACCCCCTGTTGCATTAAGCATGATGGTTAGACCCACTAGTTCTGGTCATGGTGGCAACAATCCACCACCTCCCGAATACATGACCGGAATGATACATCAGTTGAGCTGGATCACCAGCTTATGGAAAATGTCATGGCTCAGTTCCTACACCCCAATATGAATCAGCAACCAGCCCCAGTAACACTGCAAGACTTTGCATGCCTCAACCCTGTCATCTACCGCAGCTCAACTCAGCCCTTTGATGCTGATGACTGGCTCCGTGACATCACTTTCGACTTGGAGTCTGCTGATGTAGCCCTGCCAACTATGATACCTTCGCGGACTATTACCTGAAAGGTCCTGTTTCTCAATGGTGGGACAGCCACATGCGTTCCTTACCTGTTGGAACCACCATCACTTGGCTGGATTTCCAAGATGCATTCCGTGAGCCAATGTCGAACCACCATGGTTAGTCACAACGTCCCCGTTGAAATTGAAGGGTTGGAATTCCATGTTTCCCCCATTATTTCGAAGTCTTCCAATATTGACCTCATTCTGTGTATGGAATGGTTGAAAACACATACCACTTCTATCATTGCGCCACTAAAGCCGTCCGTCTACTACATCCTTCAAGCAAGATAGTAAACTACCATGCTCATCTTGTTCGAAATGCCGAAGCACGGATTCTTCCCCGAATGTAGTAAATGCTTCTCCTCTTGTGAGAATTGAAAACGCTCCAGTCATTGGTGAATTCCAAGGTGTCTTTCCCGAAGAACTATCCAGTTCATGACCTCGAGCTTGCAGCTGTCATATATGCACTTAAATAGTGGCGACATGAAGTTCTTGCTAATCATTGCGAGATCTTCATCGATCATCAAAGTATGAAGTAATTGTTTACTCAGCTAGATCTGGATCTCCATCAGCAATGATGCATGGAAACAATCACGGACTATGACTACGATATTTCTTATACCCCTGGCAAGGTTAATATCATGGACAATGCCCTGAGTCGCAAGTCTTATTGTAACAACAACATGGCTTATAAAGCTCAACCCCTGCAAGATGATCTCACTTACAGAGAGCATTCGATCCGCGTTCGCATTCTAACTGAATGTCACGCCCATCTAAGGGCTATCAAATTTCTAAGGGGTTCAATGGTCAAATCATTCTGAAGATGAAGCCACTTGGGAACGCGAGGATCGTCTTCGTGATGAATACCCCGTTTTGTTTGCGTCTACCTCCTAAAATCTCAGGACGAGATTTCTTGTAGTGGAGGAGAATTGCGACGCCCGGATAATTAAGCTACAGTGATCCCAATGTAATAGTTCCATGTCATCGCTTTCACTGTTGCTAATCCCCCCTTTTATTCCATCTGATTCAAATTCAAATTTTAAAATGAAGTCTAATAAATGATTCCTTCAAACAGTAAAACTAAAATGTTCACAATGTTCTATAATTCCCCCTGATCATTTTCATGTTGAACCCAACATTATTGAAACTCCAAAAATGCCCCTAGAGAATTAAAGCATGTCCGAACATCACTTAATTGAACCATTTATATACAAACCTAATTTGAGTAAATTCAAACAGGCTCCAAACTTTTGTGGCAATACTAGATTTTGCCTAGTAATTATTCTGGCCATTAGAACTTTTTGCAAAAAGTCAATTAGCGCATGATTTAAATGTAAAACAAAATATAAATAAGAGAGAAAACAAAGAGAAAGGCCCCTCCCCTCCCCCTAGGCCACTTGGTGCAACTAACTAAAAGAGCCCAGCCTGACCCACAACCCCGCTCATCCCTCTCCTCACGCTACAGGATCAGGGGAGCCGTGGCGGACATCCATGGCACCCCGGCCAGGTGCCGGCCATCCCGCGGCCCCCCTGAAGGATAAGAGCCCACCTCTCACTCCCTGGATACCCTAGCCCCCATTAACCAGTACCCAATTGTATTTTGTTGACCATGTCACTAGATTGTTTGAGAGAGAGAGCGAGATGTCACTAGTGAACCTATGACCCATTGGGTCCATTCCCCATTGCTGAACTTCTACACAATTGCTACTGCTTTCATTTTGTTTTGCTAGAAATTACCTCTATCATTTATCGCATTTAATCTTGTGACTAGCAAGATAAGGGGCTTGACAACCCTCTTGTTGTGTTGGGGACAAGTTGTTTTGTGTTTTGCGTGTAGGTGATGTTTAATTTGTTCGCTGTGAGAAGCTCTTACTAGATTGATAACCTTGGTACTCTAACTAAGGAAAACACTTGATGCTGCCACCCTTACACTTGGAGGAATCCCAAAAACTTCTAGGGGAGCAAGCAGGAACCTTTTCTAAGAGTGGTGAGATTACTAGTGCACAGACACAGACAACAACCTAAATAGCATACATCATAACCATAACTGTCATACAAATAGTAGCACAGAGTCTTCAAACTAGATTACCATAGTCTTCAGACTAGATTAGCATTGTAAATAACACCCTAAGCACTGATAGGAGCATCCTAAGCACAACACCCTCAGCAGCACCCTCAACAACACCTTCAACATCCATGTCAAATGCTTTGTGGTGCGGCCCGCACTTTGCCACCATCTCAATGCCCTCGTTGTTGAAGATGACAGCCTTCAAGTTTGCATGACTCGCCAGCTTGAAGGTGAGAAGGCACCCTGATGAGGACGGCCCAACCATCAACGGTCAAATCACAAGAAGTTTTGCACAAAAAACAAGAAGTCACGTAGTGCAACTACATGATCAGCTAAACGCTAACTTAAGTTTATCATTTGCCCTTGAAAAAATGGTTGTGCCTTAACCTCCTTTGTTGTTGGTTGAACTCAGGTGCAACATCAAATAAGGCCAAATACATATCAGTCCATGCAAAACAATGTTTTATGGCAAAGAAACAAAGTTAGGAGTTCATGAAGAAATGAGTTGTCTACCAAAGAAACATTGTTCCGATTCTGACGAAACAATGTTTTGCATGAGTTTGGATATCCCAACTTGCGAAAGGTTCCTAGAACTCGTGTTTGCCGCTGAAGGAAACATTGTTCGACCCCAATGATCAATGTTTGGTTGGGAACTGCCAACCACCTCCGACGAGAAATTTCCAGAAGCTACCTCTTTAAGTCTCGAAGACAATTAGTCAAAACAAAGTTGGTTCACTTTCACACATAAGCTGGTTCCAAAGCTGGTTCATTTTCACACCTATCCGGGGGGTTGTCACGATTATCAATAGGCTAGCTCTTCCCTTTGTTGGGGAATTTTGCCATTTTCTATCAAAGACCAAAGACATAGACTCCTCCAGAGACTGGAGAGCTCTTGTTATCCTTATTCTCGTGATTCCTTGAGAAATTGCTCCTAATTCGTGCTCCAAGACTAGATCATGTTGTGTGGGTTAGATTTTGTGGTTTCCCTTCCGGTTTGCACCTATCATGTGATCCATGACTTGAGCGTGGTTGTGTGTGTCGGTGTTCTAGGAACGGGGGTCCCCAGACTTGCCTGCCTGCGGCCCGCGGCATGGCTAAGCTAGCAGGTCATACGGCCCACCTTCATCAACAAGGCATCCAAGACCCTCGCGAGGGGCCAAGCCTCGCGAGGTGGATGACACAAGACCTCCTCCAGAGCGGCCTAGTCAAGCAGGCTCATGAGGAGCGGAGATATCAAGGCAAGGCGAACCTCACGAGGCTCTCGTGACGTGAGCCATGACGATCAACACCAGGTGGGCGCCAGGCGGGCGCCAGCGCGCACAGCGTCCTTGTTTTCTCTTTGGTGCTAAGGGAACCAGCACAGGTGAGGAGTACTGAGGCATCAGGCAAAGGTTGCCATTTTGGTACAACAAGACCAAGACCAGAAGGACGGCAAGACGGAGGTCATCGTGGAGCCCAAGACGGCGTCACCACCGGAGTCTTTCGCAGTAGCAGACCACCTTTTGTCAGGATAGCTTGTACTAGTTGTCCCCCTTCATATTTGCCCGCCATTGTTGGCTCCCTTCACACTCAAGATTTGGGGAAGAGGACCTGGGCCTCCATAAATAGGACTAGCCACCACCATAGGGGAGGGAGAGGACATCTTAGATCACTCTCACCCACACAAGTTGGCTAAGCACAAGAACACCTCAACCTCAGGAGGCTGTTCTCCCCCTTGTATTGTTCATCACCAGCCCAAGAGGAAATCCACCACCACCACACTGGAGTAGGGTATTACACCACAACGGTGGCCCGGACCAGTATAAATCTTCTGTCTTTCTGTGTTGCGAGTGCGTCGAGTTCGTCCACGAGATCTTAGCGAGCTAGGGCGTACATCGGTGGTAGGAAAAGACTTCGCGTGCACCCCAGTGTTCGAACCTTAAGAGTTTGCCAGAACTCCACATCCAACATTTGGCGCGCCAGGTAGGGGTGCGCCGTAGCTCTCCTTCCACCAGTTCATCGCTCCGTTGCTCCATCTTCTCCATGGCGGACGCTCGCCGTGCTCGAGCTGAGCGTCGGGCTGCCCTCACCGCCCATATTGCTCACACGGCTCCCATCGGCGGGCCACCAGTTTGTTCTCCGTCTCCCGCCGCCAACGCTGCCACCGGCCCAGTGGGGAACGAGCAGCAAGCGTCTTCGCTGCATCCTTCAGTGCGGCAGGATGGCCACACCGCCACTCCATCGCTGGCCCCAGCTGGCTCTTCGTCTCATGCACACCATGCTCCCATGGAGGCGTGGGACGCACTCATCACCGCGAACAAGCTCCTGCGCTACCGCCCAGTCGATGACCTCTACGAGGAGTGGCTTGACCGCGTCGCCGAGCTCATCTGCGCCGCAGGGGGCTCCCCAGCGCCGTCCCTCTCTCGGCCTCACCCTCAGCCAGCCACTGGAGATGAGGCCCGAGGGGTGCCTCCACCACCCTAGCCCGAAGACAGCGCCTTGGCACCAAGGCGCGCGGCCCCACGGTGTGATCCGCCACGACTGGTGCCCGTGTGCGAAGAGAGAAGCTGCCAAGAAATCCCAAGGCTGCATGAAGCTGCACCCGCACTTCCCGCGCCGCCTCGTCAAGACCGTGCGCCGCTTGCGGTGGCGCCATGCGGACCTCGACAAGACCAAGCTCCACCTCCAAGGCGGGCCCCAGTAATCATGGCCAGCTGCTGCGCCTTCACCCCCGAGCTGCGCCGCGTCGCCTGGCCTGGCAAGTTCAAGCCGGATCTGCCTCCTCGCTACGACGGCACCGCCGACCCCCGCAGAGTTCCTGCAGCTCTACGAGCTGAGCATCGAAGCAGCCAACGGCGACGAGGAAGTCATGCGAACTGGTTTCCCATGGCTCTCAAGGATGGGCCTGCACCTGGCTCCTGAACCTACAGCACGGCTCGATCTCCTCCTGGGACGAGATGCGTGACTTCTTCGTCGCCAACTTCCAGGGCACTCACGACTGCCTGCCGGCCGCGACCGACCTGCACCGCATCAAGCAACAACAAAGGGAGACCCTCCAGAAGTACATCCAGCACTTCAACAGCACCCGCCTCAAGATTCCCAAGGTCACGGATGAGGCCATCATCTTCGTATTCTCCGACGGCGTCTGTGACGTCAAGATGAAGGAAGAGCTCGCCATCCATGAGGAGCTCTGCACGTCTCAGGAGCTGTTCAAACTGGCGACCAAGTGCATGAGAGCTGAGGAGGGGGGCCTTTCCCTCCTTGATCTGCAGCCGCAGGCACAGAGGAGAAGAAAGCCAAGGCCAAGGACGTGAAGCACAAGGAAGCGATAGTGGTAGCTGCGGAGCCTGACACCAAACGAGGCAGAGATCAGCCCAAGTCATCCAAGAACAGCCGACCATTCTGCGCCTTCCACATCCTGAACACCAACAACACCAGCGACTACCAAGAGCTCCAAGCCCTATGCGAGGGACGCTACGGTCGATGCCCCGAGCGCAGCGACTGGGGCTACGGCCATGGAGGAGGATGAGGTGGACGCTGGGACGACCGTGGCCCGCGCCAGGAATGGCGCGACAGGCATCATGAGGACCGCTGGCAGGACCATCCTCGCAAGGGGCCCTAGAGGGACCAGCCTCATGAGGATCGCCCCCAAGGCAACACCGGTCTTCCTCCACTGCCACCACCAAGAAGGAACGACGACCATCCTCAGGATGAGGGGGCTGGGGGCTTCCAGGAGCCGCGTGCAATCACCTGCATCTTGGGTGGCGCCTAGGCCCCAGCCTCTCAGCGCATCTTCAAACGGTTCGCTTGCGTGGTGAACGCGGCGCTCCCCAAGCTTGAGGCCGCGCGCCCGCTCAAGTGGTCCCAGTGCGCCATCATTTTCAACTCGGCAGATCAGCTCAAGTGCGCGGCCACCACCGACGTCCTCATGATGTTGTGTTCCCAGTCATCAGCAATGTGCAGGTTACCAAGACCCTCATCGACGGTGGTGTAGGGCTCAACGTCCTGTCCGTCGACAGTTTCGACAACCTCCAAGTGCCATATGAGCAGCTCCAGCCCACGAAACCTTTCTCAGGAGTGAACGACGACTCCACCACACCAATAGGGAAGGTTCGCCTGCCTCTCACCTTCGGCACACACTACAACTACAGCACCGAGCTCATTGACTTCGACGTCGTGCACATCCGCCTGCCGTACAATGCCATCCTCGGGTATCCGGCTCTGGCAAAGTTCATGGCGGTCACCCACCACGGCTAGAACGTCCTCAAGATGCCTGGAAGTGGCGGGGTCATCACGGTCCCATGTGAAGAAAGGGATGCGGTGTCCTCCCTCGAGCGCGCCTCTCAAGCTGTAGCAATTGACGACCTCGACAGCAGAAGTGAGGGCCCTCCGGAGGCCATCCCCAAGAAGAAGCAGTTGCGCCGCGTAGGATCTTGGGAGGATGGCGTCGCAGCAGGAGCCTCGTCAGGATCAGCGTCCATCCCAGGGGCGCCTCCCTCCATCGCATAGGAAGGTGCGCCCAGCGCCCTCCTTGGGTAGGGCTCGGGGGCTCTCTTCTGGAGGGTCTCAGGACTTGCCAACCTCACGAGGGAGGCGCTTGGGCGCCACTTGGAGGTGTGCCACGCAGCACGTCTTCCTTAGGAGGACGCAGGGCAAGGGGTGCCCACCGATCAGGAGTTCATCGCCAAGATCACACAGGAACTGCAAGACGCAAGAGCCATGCGCGGTGACAGCCGCTCACAAGGCGCGGCTCACCACCCAGGCGAGGGTGCTGAGCTGCGTGTTTCCGTCGATGTCCCAGGGCTCAACAGGTCCGCGTCTCAGGAGCGCTTCTAGTGTTCTCATGCGGGCCGTTGCAAGGGCCCGCCACATAGCTACGTTCGCATGCCCCTCGGCTTGCCGAGCGTGGTGTCGACCTATCAGCGTGCCATGCGGCGTGACCTGGCGGCTCAAGAGGCCAGGTACCGTGTCGTCCTGGAGGGAATGGAGACGGTCTTCAGGAAGCCTCTCGAGCCCCCAGATTCTCCCGAGGCTCTGGGCTCCGGTGTCTCATGAGGAGTCCTTTCTTCGACGCACGCCTTCAGCTGCACCAACTCTGCTTCGTTTAAAGAACCAGGTGACATCTTCCAAGCTCGTTTAAGCTGGGAGCGCCCCTTGGGCTGCATTATTCCCAGGCCGTGTTGGTCCGTCCCCACGACATGTATCCCATTTGCTTATGTCTTTAGCTTACCTTGCTGGGGAGCCCCTCGGGCTGCATCATCCCCAAGCCGCTCGGGCCGGACCCAGTGGCATGTATCTTCCTGCATTTACCCAAGCTGATTTTCCTTCCCTGCTTAACCTGCCTATGGTTATCACCTGCTCGATCATCGCCTCCCACGGGGCCTCCTCACAGGCATGGCGTTGGTGCATGGGTCCATCCCTGCCACGTCGACAAATATGAGCGGTCGAGCTCTGGCTCGCGGCACGCCCCGCGCACGTCACCTCACCAGGCCCTCAGTGCCTTCACTTCATCTGGACCAACCAGCGGCAGGCTCACGGCTGTAACGGCAAACCATGTTCTTCTTCCATAGGGACCCCGGTGGGAGGATGGCAGGCGGCACCGCGAGTCTCCTTTTATCTCATGCAATTCGCCTGCGCGTTAAAGGGGGGCTCCTGAGCATCGCGACTCATGAGCCCTTACTGGCTCTCCAGCCTCACCCCTGGCCTTTACCACAGCATCGCGACCTGGCATACCAGCGGCAGCTGAGCTCGCTCAAGGGCCGGGACCTGAGGACGCAGAGCATTAAGGAGAGCATGGGAGGAGGGAAACTTGTATGGGCCGGCCTGGCTATGCCGCACAAGTTGGCGCGCAGCCCCAGCGCAATGTCAGGAATCGCCACGAAGTTCACAAGATAAGTCTCGCCCTCGTATTGGCTAAATGTCTGGGCCTTATGGATACTCACGCCTTGCCGCAATCCCGTTGCGGCTACGTCAACTCCCTTTCTTCCCCTATCATGGCCACTTGAGCGCTAAGGGGGACCTCCTGAGAACCGCGCGCCAGGGGCTCTTACTGGACCTCGGGCCGCACACCTCCTAGCCTTAACCACGACACGTGACCTGGCATACCAGCGATGGCTGTAGCCTGCCTGGGGACCGGGACCCGTCGGCGTAGAGCAAAAAGCTATCGCGAGGAAAGAAAGGGGGACCGAGCCTTAATGGGACGCGCTGATACGTCTCCGTCGTATCTATAATTTTTGATTGTTCCATGCCAATATTATTCAACTTTCATATACTTTTTGGCAACTTTTTATATTATTTTTGGGACTAACATATTGATCCAGTGCCCAGTGCCAGTTCCTGTCTGTTGCATGTTTTTGGTTTCGCAGAATATCCATATCAAACGGAGTCCAAACGGGATAAAAACGGACGGAGCTTATTTTTGGAAAATATGGAAAATTCGGAAGGAAAATCAACGCGAAACCAGTGCCTGAGGTGGTCACGAGGCAGGGGGTGCCCCCCCTTAGGGCGCGCCCCCTACCCTCGTGAGCCCACCGTAAGGCGGTTGACGCTCTTCTTTTGCCGCAAGAAAGCTAATATTCGGGAAAAAAATCACGGCGAAGGTTTCAGGCCAATCGGAGTTACGGATCTCCATATATATACGAAACGGTGAAACAGAGCCAGGAGAGAACGCAGAACCAGAGAGAAACAGAGAGATAGATCCAATCTCGGAGGGGCTCTCGCCCCTCCCATGCCATGGAGGCCATGGACCAGAGGGGAAACCCTTCTCCCATCTAGGGAGGAGGTCCAGGAAGAAGAAGGAGGGAGGCTCTCTCCCCCTCGCTTCCGGTGGCGCCGGAGTGCCACCGGGGGCCATCATCATCACCACCATCTTCACCAACAACTTCGCCATCATCATCACCAACTCTTCCCCCCTCTATGAAGCGGTGTAACCTCTCTCTTACCCGCTATAATCTCTACTTAAACATGGTGCTCAACGCTATATATTATTTCCCAATGATGTATGGCTATCCTATGATGTTTGAGTAGATCTGCTTTGTCCTAATGGCTATTTGATGATCAAGATTGGTTTGAGTTGCATGTTTTATTAGTGGTGTTCTCCTATGGTGCTCTCCGTGTCGCGCAAGCGTGAGGGATTCCCGCTGTAGGGTTTGCAATATGTTCATGATTTGCTTATTCTGGGTGGCGTGAGTGACAAAAGCACAGACCCGAGTAAGTAGGTTGTTTGCGTATGGGATAAAGGGGACTTGATACTTTAATGCTATGGTTGGGTTTTACCTTAATGAATCTTTAGTAGTTGTGGATGCTTGCTAGAGTTCCAATCATAAGTGCATATGATCCAAGTAGAGAAAGTATGTTAGCTTATGCCTCTCCCTCAAATAAAATTGCAATAATGATTACCGGTCTAGTTATCGATTGCCTAGGGACAAATAACTTTCTTGTTGACAAAAGCTCTCTACTAAAACTAATTTAGTTGTGTCTTTATCTAAACAGCCCCTAGCTTTTATTTTCGTGTTCTTTACTTTCTTGCAAGCTTACCCAAAAACACCTACAAAGTACTTCTAGTTTCATACTTGTTTCCGGTAAAGCGAAGTCAAGCGTGCATAGAGTTGTATCATTGGTCGATAGAACTTGAGGGAATATTTGTTCTACCTTTAGCTCCTAGTTGGGTTCGACACTCTTACTTATCGAAAGAGGCTACAATTGATCCCCTATACTTGTGGGTTATCAAGACCTTTTTCTGGCGCCGTTGCCGGGGAGCAATAGCGTGGGGTGAATATTCTTGTGTGTGCTTGTTTGCTTTATCACTATGTAATTTTTATTTGCTATTCTTAGTTGTTTCCTATCTTTAGTTATGGGTAGGAAACGCAAACTACCAAAAAAATTAGTTGTACCTACTGAACCAATGGTTGAAGAACCAATCAAAATCTATCACACTACTGAAGCTTATTACTTGGATCATCTTCGATCCCTATGTGCTCGTGCTGAAACCCCAACTAGCTTAGTTGAGGGAAAATCTTTAGATGAGCATGCTTGTTATGTGAGACACCGTATATCTCAAAAAGGGAAACTTTTATAGCATCAAATTAATACTATGCAATGCTATGCTTGGAATTTATGCTATTATTATGATTTTACTTGTTGTTCTGAAAACCCTAAGAAACACCTTCCCTACCAATGTGAGTTTAGTGATAATGGAATCGTATCTTCGTATGCTAAAGGTGCTTATAGTTACTATGATGTTCAACAAATTGAAGAATTTGTTGCTTTTAAGGGTGCTTTTGAAATTGCTTCTTTGATTGAAAAGTATGATGCTACTCTTTGCAAATCTGAAATTTTTTCCATACTTGAATATTGTTATGAGAATTATGCTTCTAATGCCTATGTTAAACAATATATTGAGGAGTACTCCGCTGCCCAAGAAGAAACTAATATTTTGCAGGAGTCTATGGAAGAAGAAACTGATGAAACTGTGAGCTCATTGGATGAAAAAGATGATGAGAAGAGCGAAGAACAAAAGGAGGAAGAGCGGATTAGCTACCCGTGCCCACCTTCTAATGAGAGTAACTCTTCAACTCATACATTGTTTAAATTCCCTTCATGCTTACCGAAGGATGATTGCTATGATGACTGTTATGATCCCGTTCATTCTCTTGAAATATCCCTTTTTGATGATGCTTGCTATGCTTGTGGCCAAGATGCCAATATGAATGATGCTTATGGAGATGAACTTGCTATAGTTCCTTATGTTAAACATGAAATTGTTGCTATTGCACCCACACATGATAGTCCTATTATCTTTTTGAATTCTCCCGATTACACTATATCGGAGAAGTTTGCACTTATTAAGGATTACATTGATGGGTTGCCTTCTACCGTTGCACATGATGATTTTGATAGATATAATATGCATGTGCTTGCTGCTCCTACTTGTAATTATTATGAGAGGAACTATATCTCCACCTCTGTATGTTTCCAACACGAAAAAATTGCAAGAAACTGTTTATACTATGCATTGGCCTTTACTATGTGTGCATGAATTGTTCTTTTATGACATGCCGATGCATAGGAAGAGAGTTAGACTTCGTAATTTCTTGATATATGTTACTTTGTGCTCACTACTAAATTACAAATCATTGTTGATTCAAATTGGCTTTGATATACCTTGGGATCCGGGTGGATTCACTACTTGAGCACTATATGCCTAGCTTAATGGCTTTAAAGAAAGCGCTGCCAGGGAGACAACCCGGAAGTTTTATAGAGTCATTTATTTATGTTGAGTGCTTTCATATAGTTTAAAAACAACAAAAATAAAGAGGGGAACCCAAAACTTTTTCTAAAAGAAAAGTGAAAGTGAGAGAGACGGGCATTGTGAAAGTGGGGGACGTCCTTGAACTTTGTTCATGACCATGGGAACTTTGTGAATCTTAATTAAAGGAACCTTTCAACAAAAATAATTATCCCCTTGTACAATTCCATTGTATTATAAAAATAATGTGCCAAGGTTTGCCTTTAGGATGTTTACATTTGCTTGATGGTTTGTACGGTGCAGGACAGAAACTTTGGCTGTAGTGCGCGATTTTACATTTTTAGCTGGAACGCGAAATGGTTCTGATTATTTTTGCAGTGTCTTCCTATACAAATTTTTTATTTCTCCTAATTTTTGTAGAATTTTTAAAGTATCATAAGTATGGTGAATGTTCAGATTAATACAGACTGTTCTGTTTTAGACATATTCTGTTTTTGATGCATAGTTTGCTTGTTTTGATGAAACTATCAATTTATATTAGTGGACTAAGCCACGAAAAAGTTATATTACAGTATACACAATGCAAAAACAAAATATGAATTGGTTTGCAACAGTACTTAGAGTAGTGATTTTCTTTATTATACTAACGGATCTTACCGAGTTTTCTGTTAAAGTTTTGTGTGGATGTAGTGTTCGATGAATGAGAAGGTTTCGGTGTGAGAAGAAGGAAGAGAGGCAAGAGCTCAAGCTTGGGGATGCCCGAGGCACCCCAAGTAAATATTCAAGGAGACTCAAGCATCTAAACTTGGGGATGCTGGGAAGGCATCCCCTCTTTCTTCAACAAATATCGGTATGTTTTCAGATTCGTTTCGTTCATGCGATATGTGCAATCTTGGAGCGTCTTTTGCATTTAGGTTTTCATTTTTCTTTTATGCACCATGATGGTATGAGATGGTCCTTGTTTTATTTATATAATGCTCATTGCACTTCACTTATATCTTTTGAGTATGGCTTTATAGAATGCTTCATGTGCTTCACTTATACCATTTGAAGTTTGGATTGCCTGTCTCTCTTCACTTAGATAACCGCCATTTGTAGAATGCTCTTTTGCTTCACTTATACTTGTTAGAGCGTGGGCATATCTTTTGTAGAAAGAATTACACTCTCTTGCTTCACTTATATCTATTTAGAGAGATGATAGGAACTGGTCATTCACATGGTTAGTCATAAAATCCTACATAAAACTTGTAGATCACTGAATATGATATGTTTGATTCCTTGCAATAGTTTTGCGACATAAAGATGGTGATATTAGAGTCGTGATAGTTGAGTAATTGTGAAATTGAGAAATACTTTTGTTGAGGTTTGCAAGTCTCGTAGCATGCACGTATGGTGAACCGTTATGTAACGAAGTCGGAGCATGAGGTGTTTATTGATTGTCTTCCTTATGAGTGGCGGTCGGGGATGAGCGATGGTCTTTTCCTACCAATCTATCCCCCTAGGAGCATGCACGTAGTACTTTGTTTCGATGACTAATAGAATTTTCAATAAGTATGTGAGTTCTTTATGACTAATGTTGAGTCCATGGATTATACACACTCTCACCCTTCCATCATTGCTAGCCTCTTCGGTACCGTGCATTGCCCTTTCTCACCTCGAGAGTTGGTGCAAACTTCGCAAGTGCATCCAAACCCCGTGATATGATACGCTCTGTCACACATAAACCTCCTTATATCTTCCGAAAAACAGCCACCATACCTACCTATCATGGCATTTCCATAGCCATTCCGAGATATATTGCCATGCAACTTTCATCATCATCATATACATGACTTGAGCATTCATTGTCATATTGCCTTGCATGATCGTAGGATAGCTAGCATGATGTTTTCATGGCTTGTCCGTTTTTTGATGTCATTGCTACGCTAGATCATTGCACATTCTGGTACACTGCCGGAGGCATTCATATCGAGTCATATCTTTGTTCTAGATATCGAGTTGTAATATTGAGTTGTAAGTAAATAAAAGTGTGATGATCATCATTATTAGAACATAGTCCCATGTGAGGTTATCAAAATAAAAGTGGCCAAAGAAGCCCCCAAAAAAGAGAGAGAGGCCAAAGAAGCCTACGAAAAAAAGAAAAAAAAGAAAAAAATGAGAGAGAAAGAGAGAAGGGGAAATGTTACTATCCTTTTACCACACTTGTGCTTCAAAGTAGCACCATGTTCTTCATATAGAGAGTCTCTTGAGTTATCACTTTCATATACTAGTGGGGATTTTAATTATAGAACTTGGCTTGTATATTCCAACGATGGGCTTCCTCAAATGCCCTAGGTCTTCATGAGCAAGCAAGTTGGATGCACACCCACTTAGTTTCAGTTTGAGCTTTCATATAATTATAGCTCTAGTGCATCCGTTGCATGGCAATCCCTACTCCTCACATTGATATCTATTAATGGGCATCTCCATAGCCCGTTGATACGCCTAGTTGATGTGAGACTTTATTCCTTTTTTGTCTTCTCCACATAACCCCCATCAACATATTCTATTCCACCTATAGTGTTATGTCCATGGCTCACGCTCATGTATTGCGTGAAAGTTGAAAAGGTTTGAGAACGTCAAAAGTATGAAACGATTGCTTGGCTTATCATCGGGGTTGTGCATGATGTGAATATTTTGTGTGGTGAAGATGGATCGTAGCCAGACTATATGATTTTGTAGGGATGAGCTTTCTTTGGCTATGTTATTTCAATAAGACATAATTGCTTGGTTGGTATGCTTGAAGTATTATTATTTCTATGTCAAAGGATAGACTATTGCTTTGAATCACTCGTGTCTTAATATTCATGCCATGATTAGACATATGATCAAGATTCTACTAGGTAGCATTCCACATCAAAAATCATCTTTTTTATCATTTACATACTCGAGGACGAGCAGGAATTAAGCTTGGGGATGCTGATACGTCTCCGTCGTATCTATAATTTTTGATTGTTCCATGCCAATATTATTCAACTTTCATATACTTTTTGGCAACTTTTTATATTATTTTTGGGACTAACATATTGATCCAGTGCCCAGTGCTAGTTCCTGTCTGTTGCATGTTTTTGGTTTCACAGAATATCCATATCAAATGGAGTCCAAACGCGAACGGAGCTTATTTTTGGAAAATATGGAAAATTTGGAAGGAAAATCAACGCGAACCAGTGCCCGAGGTGGTCACGAGGCAGCCCCCCCCTTAGGGCGCGCCTGCTACCCTCGTGAGCCCACCGTAAGGCGGTTGACGCTCTTCTTTTGCCGCAATAAAGTTAATATTCGGAAAAAAATCACGGCGAAGATTTCAGGCCAATCGGAGTTACGAATCTCCATATATATATGAAACGGTGAATCAGAGCCAGGAGAGAACACAGAACGAGAGAGAAACAGAGAGATAGATCCAATCTCGGAGGGGCTCTCGCCCCTCCCACGCCATGGAGGCCATGGACCCGAGGGGAAACCCTTCTCCCATCTAGGGAGGAGGTCAAGGAAGAAGAAGAAGGAGGGAGGCTCTCTCCCCCTAGCTTTCGGTGGCGCCGGAGTGCCACCGGGGGCCATCATCATCACCACCATCTTCACCAACAACTTCGCCATCATCATCACCAACTCTTCCCCCCTCTATGCAGCGGTGTAACCTCTCTCTTACCCGCTGTAATCTTTACTTAAACATGGTTCTCAACGCTATATATTATTTCCCAATGATGTATGGCTATCCTATGATGTTTGAGTAGATCTGCTTTGTCCTAATGGCTATTTGATGATCAAGATTGGTTTGAGTTGCATGTTTTATTATTGGTGTTGTCCTATGGTGCTCTCCGTGTCGCGCAAGCCTGAGGGATTCCCTCTGTAGGGTTTGCAATATGTTCATGATTTGCTTATGGTGGGTGGCGTGAGTGACAGAAGCACAGACCCGAGTAAGTAGGTTGTTTGCGTATGGGATAAAGGGGACTTGATACTTTAATGCTATGGCTGGGTTTTACCTTAATGAATCTTTAGTAGTTGCGGATGCTTTCTAGAGTTCCAATCATAAGTGCATATGATCCAAGTAGAGAAAGTATGTTAGCTTATGCCTCTCCCTCAAATAAATTTGCAATAATGATTACCGGTCTACTTATCGATTGCCTAGGGACAAATAACTTTCTTGTTTACAAAAGCTCTCTACTAAAACTAATTTAGTTGTATCTTTATCCAAACAGCCCCTAGCTTTTATTTTCGTGTTCTTTACTTTCTTGCAAGCTTACCCAAAAACACCTAAAAAGTACTTCTAGTTTCATACTTGTTTCCGGTAAAGCGAACGTCAAGCGTGCGTAGAGTTGTATCGGTGGTCGATAGAACTTGAGGGAATATTTGTTCTACCTTTAGCTCCTCATTGGGTTCGACACTCTTACTTATCGAAAGAGGATACAATTGATCCACTATACTTGTGGGTTATCACGCGCGTTCATCAAATCTTCATAACAGGGAAGATAAGCACAAATGACATTACAGACCCTTACATGCCCCCATGGGGCGCTTCATGATTCTTCCCAGGAAACAAAAGTTGAAACTAAGGATGATCCTATCTACACCCCCCGTGGCAGACGCCATCGTCAACAGTGGGCCACGGGAGGCCGGCGCCAGCCCCATCCGGATCAGCGGCAGTGACGGCGGGACGCGGCAGCACTACGCCGAGCGTAGTGAGAGCTCGGCGGCATGTAGCTGTCGTCGCTCGTCTCCGAAGTCTCATAGAGCTCAGGAGAGCTGCTGGACTCCCAAGGGCTGCTACTGCTACAGTGGTCGCGAGCGCAGCGCGCATTAGCCTCGCGCTCCTCTCCAGAGGAGCACTCCAGGCGGCGGCCCTCGGCATCGAAGACCTTGAAGAAGAGGGTGGAGACGCCGTCGTATTCAAGATGGATCGCAAGGGCGCCCCTCGTGCAGCAGACCCGCGCGATCTCGCCCCAGCCACGAGTCATGACGATCTTGACGGTGGGGACCGCTCGATCTCCACTCCCGTCGCCGGAGTGCCGCTGTTGGCGTGCTACAACCAGAGCTCGAGAGGCCCCCTCGGTGGCATCATGTTGGAGAAGAATCGCGGGAAGCGGATCCAAGAGCTTGGGGGCATCGGCGCCAACAGCACCAGCTCGCGCGATGAGTCCACGGAGTGGATTCCTGGGGCGACGACGCGCGTCGCCACGGCGCGGCCACCCCAGGCGCGGCGCCGGCGGCGCTGCTCGTCGCTCTGCCTTCCAAGGTCCTCGGCTTGGGCATACAGGGGAAGCGGATACCCTGGGGGAGGCCCCTCACACCAAGGCCTTTCCACCACCTGCATCACCGCTTCTTCACGGTGATGGATCGACCTCTTCTTCGGCGGAAGTTGCCCCGGGACATCTCGGGGGGTGTCGGTGTCAAAACCGGCGGATCTCGTTTAGGGGGTCCCGAACTGTGTGTCTAGGCCGGATGGTAACAGGAGGCAGGGGACATGATGTTTTACCCAGGTTCGGGCCCTCTTGATGGAGGTAAAACCCTACGTCCTGCTTGATTAATATTGATGATATGGGTAGTACAAGAGTAGATCTACCACGGGATCAGAGAGGCTAAACCCTAGAAGCTAGCCTATGGTATGATTGTATGTTATGGTTGTTGTCCTACGGACTAAAACCCTTCGGTTTATATAGACACCGGAGAGGGTAAGGGTTACACAAGGTCGGTTACAAAGGAGGAGATATCCATATCCGTACTGCCTAGCTTGCCTTCCACGCCAAGTAGAGTCCCATCCTGACACGAGACGAAGTCTTCCATCTTGTATCTTCATAATCTAACAGTCTGACCAATGGAGATAGTCCGGCTGTCCGGAGACCCCCTAATCCAGGACTCCCTTAGTAGCCCCTGAACCAGGCTTCAATGACGACGAGTCCGGCGCGCAGTATTGTCTTCGCCATTGCAAGGCGGGTTCCTTCTCCGAATATACCACAGAAGAATTTGAATACGAGGATAGTGTCCGACCCTGCAAAATAAGTTCCACATTCCACCGTAGAGAGAATAATATTTTTGCAGATCTAATTTGCTGGCTTGTTTTGGCAGCATGACGTTATGTCATGGCCCGGTGATTATTCGAACTGTTTCTTTTAACCAGTCCCGCACATAACGCGAGGCGGTTTTTCAACACGTCTTGTCAAAGAAGAGATCGTGTCCCCTTATTACGGGATTCTCATCAATACGGGCGTGGGTAACCCAACCGCGCCATCAATTGCGACGCTTGGGGGATAATCGAGTTTTACCAGGCAAGTGGGGACGCTTAGTTTTGCTCGCCCATATAAAGGGATAAGGATTCACTTTTCTATCCGCGCCTTCTTCCTCCTTTGCTCATCCATTTCCGCACATTCGAGCTCTAGCGCCCAAGTCCTCACTTCCACCTCAACCCTCTCCAACCATGTCCGGAGCGGGAGGCAAGTGGATGGTCTCCTCTGTCACGGAGGGAGACATCAAGAAACTGAGGAGAGCCGGATACCTGCCCAACGACATCGCGCACCGGCTCCCAGATGAGGGGCAGCTCATCCCCACCCCCAGGCCCCATGAGAGGGTAGTATTCCTCACCCATTTCCTCCGCTGACTGGGGTTCCCTCTCCATCCCTTCGTCTGGGGGCTCATGTTCTATTACAGCCTGGATTTCCATGATCTGGCCCCGAACTTCGTCCTCAACATCTCGGCGTTTATCGTCGTGTGCGAGGCCTTCCTCCGCATCAAGCCCCACTTCGGCTTATGGCTGAAGACCTTCAATGTTAAGCCGAAGTTGGTGGGCGGCCGCCAGGCGGAGTGCGGAGGCACCATGGTGGGCAAGATGCCCAACATAACATGGCTCGAGGGCTCCTTTGTGGAAACCATAAAGGGGTGGCAATCGGGGTGGTTCTATATCACCGAGCCACGCGACCCCGCATGGGTAGCTGCCCCCGAGTTCCGATCTGGCATCCCCATGCGGCTCACCTCCTGGAAAGAGAAGGGCCTGTCCTGGGGTAGTTCGAAAGAGCTGACCGGACTCCAAACATGTATTCAAAACATGGTGGAGGACAAGAAGCTCAAGCTTGTCAACATAGTCCAGGTTATGCTCATCCGCCGGATACTCCCGTGCCAACAACGGGAGTTCACCTTGTGGGAGTTCAATCCGGCGCAGCACCGGACTCTGAACAGGCTCTTCGACACGACTCATGAAGACACCTGGAGGGTGCTGTTCAAAAGTTCCGAGGTCCCTCCCCCTATTACTGAGGATCGCGGATTCAGCGCGAAGCGCCAAGCCAGTGCGGTAAGGTGCTTTACCTTTCACAAGATACTTTTTTTATATAGATTGACTCTATGCGGGATCTAAACTCCCATACTTTTGACAGGAGTGGCAGAAGATGGCCGGACAGATCGACTGTCCGGCTCCTTTGCCCGAAGGCCCCGCATATGCTCTTCTGACGAAGATGCTGACTCCGGCCCCTTATAAGGTGCCAGAGAAGACCAAGAAGGCCAAGGGAGCTCGAAAGAGTTCCCGATGCCAGGCATCGTCGGACTCACCGTCCGAGACTCTACGGCGCACTCTTCCCCCGAAGACGAGGAAGAAGAAGAAGAAGATGCTCCCCCACCGACTGGGGGAGATAGAAAAAGGAAGGCCGCCCCAACTAGGGGGCCGAAGGGTCCAAGAAGGGAAGGACTCTCCTTCCGGACAGCTCCGCCGCCACCGACGAAGGCGAAGGCGAGTGGTTGACCAGGGCCAAGCCCCCAGGGAGATCGTAAGTATTCGGATACCAAAGTAACCCATAGGATTCCTTTGTCGCACTGCTTTCCCTAATCGCCAAACATAATTACATAGGCCGCCACGAGCCAATATCGAGGTATCATCGGACGGCTCCCTGGGCTCGTTGGACATGGATAGCGACCCAGTCCCGACCGCCACCTCCCCTCATCCTGCCGACGACGCCGAGGTGTTGTCTCAAGACGCACCGGATCGAGGGGAGACAGTCCCGGAGGCGCCTCAAGGCGACCTTCCGGACTTCGGGAGCCGAGGGGATAGGGCCCCCGAGAGCTCCGAGTTCGGCCCTCAGCCGAACACCGCGCCGGACCCTCCAGCGGTTCCGAGCTCGGGTAGGCAGCCTCCTTCTAAGAGGGGCGAAACGCCTGTGCCAGTGACCTCTGTCCATCCAGAGGCACCGGACAACCTGCTGGAAGCGCTTCGCAGCGCTTCCATCGACGAGGAGCACCACACCGTCATGAGTGCGGTGATCCAGAAGGTTCAGTCCGCCAAAAGCGGATTGACTGAAGCCTGTGACAGCCTTTTAACAGGCTTTGAGGTAAGTGTTTTAAAATGTAGTAGAAATATTACCGCATAGACAGTAGCCCCTGATGCTTTGTTCAGTGTTCACAAAGAAAAGCCGAACAGAGGATCAAATAATATCGCAGGAGTCTAATATAAGTATGTCAATATGCATATGCAGGCTTCGCTGTTGGCGTCCGCCGCACTAACTGCGGAGGTCGTCGTACTGAAGCAGGACCTCGAGGGTTCCAAGAAAGAGCTCAGCCTTGCCAAGAGGCAGCTCGAGGAGAACAAGGGTAAGTAATACCCCGTCTATAGATATGTATATATAAAAAAGGACGCGATTGCAAAATGACAGGATCATTGTATGTTTGCCAGGGGCCACGACCGAGGTGGCGACCCTAAAGCAAGCGCTGGCCAAGGCCGAAGATACAGCGGCCAAGGAGTGCACCAAGCGAGAGAAGCATGAGGCTCGGGTGGGCGAGGTGCAGCAAGAGCTCCAGGCTCTCGTGACAAAGCACGAGGCGTTGGAGCTTGACTCGAAGACGCGAGAGTCTGAGCTTGCCGCGGCCCTTGAGAGCGCAAAGAGTGCCAAGGCCGAGGCCCAGAAGGCCCTCCAGGAGATCGACGCAATGAAGAAGATAGCGGCGGGTAAGGCTTCCTATATGCAAAGCAATCATGTAAAAGTAAATTACTGATTACTTACCCGGATCCGGAGCTCTTCAGGAGCATTCACAGATTTGCCCCGCAGTGTGTCCGATGCCGCACAATTTTACCAGGCCGAGGATGGAAGCTTGACGGAGAAGCTGTTCTGGTCTCAGTATGCTTAGGCCGAACATCCGGTGCCGATGAGCAACCAGCTGAAGCAGATGGTCGAGCTACATAAGGCGGCCGATCAGGCCATGAAGGGATTTATAGCTGGCTGTGGCCTGGCAACGCCCTTCCGAACAGCTTCTTCGGCCTGGTGAGGCGGCTTGTGGATGCCTGCCCACGGCTGGAGGTCTTCAAGCGATCCGTCTGCATTGAAGGTGCACGCCGGGCTTTCGCCCGTGTGAAATTTCAGTGGGTCAAGCTAGACGCCATGAAGCTGATCAAGGAGGGGCCGCCGGAGGGCAAGGAGCACCACCACCCCGAGATGTACTACGAGGGTGTTCTGCCGGGTGCCCGTCTTATCGCGGATGAGTGTTCAAAAGATGTAATATTTGAGTAAACTTGCTTGTTTTATCCTGTATTTATGAAAACTTGTTTCATATGCGCTATGCAACGCTTGTTGGAATTTAAAATATTACCTTTTGTTTGGCTGTTTATCCAATCTGAGAGCTGGCTAATCCTCGGCATCTGCCCCCATGCCACGAGTGCTGGGGTGTTCGGGATAAACCTGAGCACTCTTGTTCCCATGTTTGGGTCTTTCGAGGGAGGTGCTCAGCACAACGAACAAGGCAACCAGACTAACAGTGCTTTATCACTCTCACTTAGCCATAGAATTCTATAATTTTAAATTTTGGCGAAGCCCCTGGTATTCGGAAGGCCGAATTCGGGGCGCGATACACGCCTGTAAGCCGGACAGGGCCGGCCCCTCGCCCTAAGCGGCATAAGTCTTTAGGGACTCGAAAAACCTCGCCGAACAGCGACCAGTCTCTCGCGTTATCATGACAGTCAGTTTTAGCTTTCTCTACTGAGGTGCTCAGCCCGGCAGAACCGGGGCACAATCGCAGTAGTTCTCCTAGTGCTACCTTAGCCGATAGAGCAGAACGTAAGGTACCAAAACATAGGAGCCGGGCAAACCCAACATTTGACCAAAGACATGATTCGGAGGTGATGCATATAATGCTATAAGTTCGGGGTTCCGCACTTGTGAAAGTGTTCGGACTTTTCACACCGTATTGTGGGGTACGTAAGCCCCTGGTGTATTGGCCATACCAGAGTGTACGGTTGCAAGGCGTCATTAATGAACACATAGATATATATATATATATATAACAAGAATGCAATAATAGTCGTAATGTCATGCATTGCTTATTGAAAAATTGCGTTAAAGCAGATTGATACAGATAGTGTGATAAGCAAAGAGTAGGACTATGTCCCTTCCAAGGGCAAGCTGAGGAATGATATGAAATCGAATATTTCGCTCGTTACTGTAATCAACCTGGGAATTCCGTGGTATAACGTAGCTGTCTGCCTCCTTGGTTTTTGCATCATGTGTTCGGCAATATTGCTGCCGGACAGTGTTTCCAGAGATTAAGGTCCTGAAAGAAAAAGAAAAATAACCAAACGGGAAGCCCCTAGTGCGGTTTAGGCCACGTTTTGGGGCGTGCCGCAGTTGTGCCCCCCTCCCCACCTGTGCCCATGGTATTTTTAATGCGTGATTATGTAGGCGCGGCATGAATATCGCCGTTGGGCTGGGATTGGGGTGGCCGTCGTATTGCTACGCGAGCTCAGATCGCGCCAGGCGGTCTATTTGCCGATTGCCTCGAGCGCGCTTGAAGGTGTATGGGCTTTGAAGCGCCGAACTGATTGATTGCCTTGAGAGGCTGCTTTGCGCTTCTGCTGTGAGGGCCGCGGTGTGCTCCTCTGTTCGGAGAGAGCGCTCTGTGTTTCCATTGACTGTAATAACTCCGCGAGGTCCTGGCATCTTGAGCTTGAGGTATGCATAATGCGGTACCGCATTGAATCTAGCGAATGCGGTTCGCCCGAGCAGCACGTGATAACCACTGCGGAACGGGACTATATCGAAGATTAACTCTTCGCTTCAGAAATTATCCGGGGATCCGAAGACCACTTCCAGTGTAATTGAGCCTGTGCAATGGGCTTCTACACTTGGAATGATGCCCTTAAAGGTCGTTTTCGTGGGTTTGATCCTTGAGGGGTCTATACCCATTTTGCACACTGTGTCCTGATAAAGCAGGTTCAGGCTGCTGCCGCCGTCCATAAGGACTCGAGTGAGGTGAAATCCGTCGATGATTGGGTCTAGGACCAGTGCGGCGAATCTGCCATGACGGATACTAGTGGGGTGGTCCCTGCGATCGAAGGTGATCGGGCAGGAGGACCAAGTGTTGAACTTTGGGGCGACTGGCTCCAACGCATATACATCCCTGAGCGCACGCTTCCGCTCCCACTTGGGGATGTGGGTTGCGTATATCATGTTCACCGTCCGCACTTGCGGGGGAAACCTCTTTTGTCCTCCAGTGTGCGGCTGCCGAGGCTCCTCCTCGTCATTGCTATGCGGCCCCTTGTCCTTGTTTTCGGCAATTAACTTGTCGGCCTGCTTGAACACCCAACAATCCCTGTTGGTGTGATTGGCTGGCTTGTCTGGGGTGCCGTGTATTCGACACGAGCGATTGAGTATACGGTCCAAGCTGGATGGACCCGGCGTACTTTGTTTGAATGGCTTTTTCCGCTGACCGGGTTTAGAGCCTTTGAATCCGGCATTGACTATCGTATCCTCAGTATTTTCGCTGTTAATGCGGCGCTTATGCTTGTTGCGACGTGACCTGCTATTACCGTCCTTGGTATCTTAAGTACCATGGTTCTTTGATATGTTATTACTGCGAGCCAGCCAGCTGTCTTCTCCCGCACAAAAGCGGATCATGAGCGTCGTGAGAGCTGCCATAGATTTCGGCTTTTCCTGACCAAGGTGTCGGGCTAGCCACTCGTCTCGGATGTTGTTCTTGAAAGCCGCTAAGGCCTCCGCATCCGTATAGTCGACGATTTGATTTTTCTTTGTAAGGAACCGAGTCCAGAATTGCCTGGCCGACTCTTCTGGCTACTGAATTATGTGGCTCAAGTCATCGGCGTCTGGTGGTCGCACATAAGTGCCCTGAAAGTTGTCGAGGAATGCGGCTTCCAGATCTTCCCAACAGCTAATGGAGTCCGCTGGCAAGCTGTTAAGCCAATGCCGCGCTGGTCCTTTGAGCTTTAGTGGGAGGTATTTGATGCCTTGTAAGTCATCGCCGCGGGCCATGTGGATGTGGAGGAGGAAATCCTCAATCCATACTACGGGATCTGTTGTGCCGTCGTATGATTCAATATTTACAGGTTTGAAACCTTCTGGGAATTGATGTTCCATTACTTCGTCTATGAAGCATAAGGGGTGTGCGGCGCCTCTGTATTGGGTTATATCGCAACACAGCTCGAATGGGTCTTGCCCGTTGTGTTCGGCCCGGCCGGATTTTCTTTTACTGTATCCGGCGTGACGTTTGTCGTCTCGCAGAGTGGTGCGCCCTCGTGATCCGTAGATCGATCTTGAATGCTTTGCCTTCTCCTCCAATATGTCTTGCAGATCTGGCGTATCTCCCCATGCCGTTTTATTTGGATGGCGTTGGGGTGGAGGCTGAGCCTTTGGCTGGAATGCCTCTCTATCGCGGCCACGAGGTGGCCGATCAGCCGTATCATACGCTTCTTCCTCCAATAGGGGTAGTAACCTGCGCCTTGGGTAACTCTTGGAGGGACGCTTGAGTTTATATTCCTCGGCCATGAGGACTTCAGTCCATTTCTCAGCTAGCATATCTTGATCAGCTTGAAGCTGCTGCTGCTTTTTCTTCAGGCTTTTTGCCGTGGCCATAAGCCGGCGCTTGAAGCCCTCTTGTTCGACGGGATCCTCTGGTACGGCGAATTCATCGTCGCCGAGGCTTGCCTCGTCTTTAGAGGGGGGGCATGTGATTGTCATCCTCCTCCTCTCCGTCTACCGCTCTCTCAGGAGAGCTGGCTCCTTCATCCTCCTGCTCTAAATCTTGGTGGAGGGTATTTGTCTTCGGCACTATCCGGAGTGTTATTATCTCCTGTGCCGGTATCACCACTTTTGCTTTGGCGGGACTTAGAGCGGCGCCGCTGACATCGGCGCTTGGGTTGCTTCTTGGAGGGGTCATCCTCCGCTATCTCATCGCCATTGCCTTTGTTGCGTGTATCCACCATGTATATGTCATATGACAAGGTGGCTTTCCAGTGCCCTATATGTGCCGGTTCATGTTCGTCTCCTACATCGTCGTCCATACCGTCGATGTCTATGGAGTCGAAGTCGAGCATGTCGGTTAAATCATCGACAGTGGCTACGAAGTGGGTGGTGGGTGGGCGTCGAATTTCTTCGTCGTCCGCATCCCAATCCTGTTGGCCATAATCAGGCAAGGGCTCTCCTAACAAAGAGATAGACCTTAGTGAATTCAGAATGTCACCGAAGGGCGAGTGTTGAAAGATATCAGCGGCGGTGAATTCCAAGATCGGCGCCCAATCGGATTCGGTTGGCAGGGGCGCAGATGGTTCTGAGTCCGGAAAAGAGTCCGGCACCTTGGAGTCACGGGCTGCGCAGAGGATTATGCTGGTGTTTGGCTCGATCGCCGTTGAGACTGCAGCTCCTGAGACGGTGTCTAACCATCAGTCCTCGATTGGTGCAGTTGGCTCCGAGCTAAGGGTCGGAGCTGATGCGGGCGCGGCCTCTGGGGTACTGTTTGGTGGCAGAGCTAGGTCATACCCATCGATACAGTGCGGCGCGCCCGGCTGTGGCTCGAATCCGTCGAAGATCAAGTATCCGCAGATGTCGTACGTGTAGTTCAAACTTCCAAATCTGACCTGATGGCCAGGGGTGTAGCTTTCAATCTGCTCCAGATGGCCAAGCGAATTAGCCCGCAGTGCAAAGCCGCCGAATACGAAGATCTGTCCGGGGAGAAAAGTCTCACCCTGGACCGCATCGCTATCGATGATAGTAGGAGCCATCAAGCCTAACGGCGATGACACATAGTAACTCTCAATGAAACACCAATGTCGGTGTCAAAACCGGCGGATGTCGGGTAGGGGGTCCCAAACTGTGTGTCTAGGCCAGATGGTAACAAGAGGCAGGGGACACGATGTTTTACCCAGGTTCGGGCCCTCTTGATGGAGGTAAAACCCTACGTCCTGCTTGATTAATATTGATGATATGGGTAGAACAAGAGTAGATCTACCACGAGATCAGAGAGGCTAAACCCTAGAAGCTAGCCTATGGTATGATTGTATGTTATGGTTGTTGTCCTACGGACTAAAACCCTTCAGTTTATATAGACACCGGAGAGGGTTAGGGTTACACAAGGTCGGTTACAAAGGAGGAGATATCCATATCCGTACTGCCTAGCTTGCCTTCCACGCCAAGTAGAGTCCCATCCGGACACGAGACGAAGTCTTCAATCTTGTATCTTCATAGTCTAATAGTCCGGCCAATGGAGATAGTCCGGATGTCCGGAGACCCCCTAATCCAGGACTCCCTCAGGGGGCCTTCCCCTTTTCTTCGGCGGAGAACCTTCTGATAGGCGTCATCGGTGCTAGCGACGAAGCAAGAAAGAAGAAGCTAACAGCGAAGCAAGGAGAAAGAAGTGATCAAGCAAGGAAGGGATGGGCAAAGGGGGCTCTGCCCCCCTCCCCATTTATAGCAAGAGAAGGCCAACCGGCACCTCCCACGATCACAGGTAATGATGGTTTTCCTTGCATGTCGCAGGGACTCGTCAAGTCGTGCAGTTGCCGAGGCAGCATGGGGAAGTGGAGACACCCACGTCCAATTAGCCGCCACACGTTAACCCAGGCCGCAGGCTTTTGGGGCCCGCAATGCTCCATGCTTGACCCTTGGCTTCGCCGTGAAGCCAAGCCCGAGCGCACCTTGGGCCCGGGGGCTACTGTCGGCATTCTGGGAACGGGGGTCCCCAGACTAGCCTGCCCGCGGCCCGCGGCATGGCTAAGCTAGCAGGACGTACGGCCCACCTTCATCAAGAAGGCATCCAAGACCCTCGCGAGGGGCCAAGCCTCGCGAGGCGGACGACATAAGACCTCCTCCGGAGCGGCCTAGTCAGGCAGGCTCACGAGGAGCGGAGATATCAAGGCAAGGCGAACCTCATGAGGCTCTCGTGACGTGAGCCATGACGATCGACACCAGGCGGGGGCCAGCTCACACAGCGTCCTTGTTTCCTCTTTGGTTCTAAGGGAACCAGTGCAGGCAAGGAGTACCGAGGCATCAGGCAAAGGTTGCCATTTTGGTACAACAGGACCAAGACCAGAAGGACGGCAATACGGAGGTCATCGTGGAGCCCAAGACGGCATCACCACCAGAGCCTTTCGCAGGCGCAGACCACCTTTTGTCAGGATAGCTTGTACTAGTTGTCCACCTTCAAATTTGCCCGCCATTATAAGTAGGACTAGCCACCACCATAGGGGAGGGAGAGGACATCTTAGACCACTCTCACCCACACAAGTTGGCCAAGCACAAGAAGACCTCAACCTCAGGAGGTTGTTCTTCCCCTTGTATTGTTCATCACCAGCCCAAGAGGCAATCCACCACCACCACACTAGAGTAGGGTATTACACCACAACGGTGGCCCGAACGAGTATAAATCTTTGTGTCTTTCTGTGTTGCGAGTGCGTCGAGTTCGTTCACGAGATCTTAGTGAGCGAGGGCGTAGATCGGTGGGAGGAAAAGACTTCGCGTGCACCCCAGTGTTCAAACCTTTAGGGTTTGCCAGAACCCCACATCCGACAGTGTGGGGTAGTATTGAGGGTTGTGGATCGGCGAATATTCGAATTGCAGGCTTCAGTGAGCATCCTCCTCTTGGGTCATAATCACTTCTTTTCCTTTTTCGGTCACTTGCAGCTATTTATCCCCATCCATTTATTGATCCTACGCCGTGAAGATCGGACCTCCCCTGAACACCGTCTTCTCCGAAGATGGTGTCGCATCATCTGGTATTCAGAGCAAGGTTTACATGGTAGGATTTGTATCCTTGTAGCTAGATCTATCCTTTTTAGTTTGGTTTCCTCGTCAGAGTCCAAATCCAAAAAGGCACCAAAAAAATCCAAGCCTTTGTTTGCTAAGATCTAGTTGTTTGCTTTCCTTTTTGTGTTTGCACCAAGTTCTATCCAAAGTTGCTGTTGTTTTCTTCGAGTCTTGTTGTTGCATCTTTTGTGAAGAAAAAAGCAAGAGAGAGAGAGAGAGAGAGAAAAGAGCAAAAACAAGTGAGAATAAAAAGAGAAAGTGTCGAGAAAGTGTGCAATTATGTTCAGTTTGGTGAGAAATTTCGGAAGTTGTAGTGGCAAGTGTTGCAGCTCAAATGTGGTGCAAGGATCTACAAATTTTTCTTGTTCATTTGGTTTGCATCGATGGGATCTCAGCACTAGCCCTCCTCATTTTACCTCACCCAGATCCACCTGGAAACCGTCATCTTCCTTCCTTTCATTCGCCCGTCCACTCCTGATTTTCTACCACTGCACAGCCACCAAGGTATCATTAGAATTTGGGTAAGAAAGAAGGTGAGCTAAGTGTTTTCCACTATATATTTTTTTTCTTTTGTCCACTTGTTTCCGAGAGTTAACATGGCATGATCCAACTCGAGTGTACATGGACATCAACATGTGGGAGATGATCTCAAAAATCGAGCAACACTTGGTGATATGATTGAGGATAGTATAGTTGTAGCTACACGAAGGATGATCGGAGGCCATCTTCCTATCACGGGCAATGGAGATCGACATCAACACAGCCCCGCTGCCTCGCTGGCCGCCGACAACCAGCGACATCACAGAAACGAGGACCGCCACGATGGTCGTGGAAGAGCTGTAGGAGCTGCTGCCCACATAGCCCCTGTTGTTGGTGCAAAATGGAGGCGTGACAACTTTGCTGCCACCCGTGAGAGTGGGCTGCATGGAGGAGAAGCTTGCAGGTGAGGCCATGACCCCGCGGGTTTGCCGCTGAGCACCGGCGATGAGCTGCACATGATGGTGATGACATCTCCCTTGAAGATCTCTCCGAGCATGGTGACGGAGAAGAAGGCATGGGGGACTATGAACCTTACACCTTGATATCTACTACGCAACCTTCTTCTTGTAGACTCGTGTTGGGCCTCCAAGCGCGAAGTTTTGTAGGACAGTAGCAAATTTCCCTCAAGTGGATGACCTAAGGTTTATCAATCCGTGGGAGGCATAGGATGAAGATGGTATCTCTCAAACAACCCTCCAACCAAATAACAAAGAGTCTCGTATGTCCCAACACGCCCAATACAATGGTAAAATGTATACATACACTAGTTCGGCGAAGAGACTATGATACAAGTGTAGTATGGATGGTCGATATAGGATTTTGTAATCTGAAAAATATAAAAACAACAAGGTAGTGATAACCCACAAGTATAGGGGATCGCAACAGTTTTCGAGGGTAGAGTATTCAACCCAAATTTATTGATTCGACACAAGGGGAGCCAAAGAATATTCTCAAGTATTAGCAGTTGAGTTGTCAATTCAACCACACCTGGAAACTTAGTATCTGCAGCAAAGTGTTTAGTAGCAAAGTAAATGATAGTAGTGGTAATGGTGGTAAAAGGTAACGGTAACAAAAGTAATATTTTTGGTGTTTTGTAGTGATGATAACAATAGCAACGAAAAAGTAAATAAGCGAAGAACAATATATGGAAAGCTCGTAGGCAATGGATCGGTGATAGAGAATTATGTCGGATGTGGTTCATCATGTAATAGTCATAACCTACGGTGACACAGAACTAGCTCCAATTCATCAATGTAATGTAGGCATGTATTCCGAATATAGTCATACGTTCTTATGGAAAAGAACTTGCATGACATCTTTTGTCCTACCCTCCCGTGGCAGCGGGGTCCTAGTGGAAACTATGGGATATTAAGGCCTCCTTTTAATAGAGTACTGGACCAAAGCATTAACACATAGTGAATACATGAACTCCTCAAACTACGGTCATCACCGGGAGTGGTCCCGATTATTGTCACTTCAGGGTTGCCGGATCATAACACATAGTAGGTGAATATAGACTTGCAAGATATGATCAAGAACTCACATATATTCATGAAAACATAATAGGTTCAGATCTGAAATCATGGCACTCGGGCCCTAGTGACAAGCATTAAGCATAGCAAAGTCATAGCAACATCAATCTCAAAACATAGTGGATACTAGGGATCAAACCCTAACAAAACTAACTCAATTACATGATAAATCTCATCCAACCAATCAGCGTCCAGCAAGCCTACGATGGAATTACTCACGCACGGCGGTGAGCATCATGAAATTGGTGATGGAGGATGGTTGATGATGACGACGGTGACGGATTCCCCTCTCCGGAGCCCCGAACGGACTCCAGATCAGCCCTCCCGAGATAGTTTAGGGCTTGGCGGCGGCTCCGTATCGTAAAACGTGATGAATCCTTCCCCTTTATTTTTTTCTCCCCGAACACGAATATATGGAGTTGGGGTTGAGGTCGGTGGAGCTCCAGGGGGCCCACGAGGTAGGGGGGCGCGCCTAGGGGGCAGGCGCGCCCCCACCCTCATGGCTAGGGTGTGGGCCCCTTGGCCTTGATTCTTTGCCAGTATTTTTTATTATTTCCAAAAATAATCTCCGTGGAGTTTCAGGTCATTCCGAGAACTTTTGTTTCTGCACATAAATAACAACATGGCAATTCTGCTGAAAACAGCGTCAGTCCGGATTAGTTCCATTCAAATCATGCAAGTTAGTGTCCAAAAGAAGGGCAAAAGTGTTTGGAAAAGTAGATACGACGGAGACGTATCAACTCCCCCAAGCTTTAACCTTTGCTTGTCCTCAAGCACTTCAGTTGATAAACTGAAAGTGATAAAGAAAAACTTTTACAAACTCGGTTTGCTCTTGTTGTTGTAAATATGTAAAGCCAGTATTCAAGTTTTCAGCAAAGATTATGAACTAACCATATTCACAATAACTCTTAGGTCTCATGTTTACTCATATCAATGGCATAATCAACTAGCGAGCAATAATAATAAATCTCGGATGACAACACTTTCTCAAAACAATCGTAATATGATATAACAAGATGGTATCTCGGTAGCCCTTTCTGTGACCGCAAAACATAAATGCAGAGCACCTTTAAAGATCAAGGACGGACTAGACATTGTAATTCATGGTAAAAGAGATCTAGTCAAGTCATACTCAATTTAAACTAACAGTAATGAATGCAAATGACAGTGGTGATCTCCAACTGGTGCTTTTTAATAAGAGGATGATGACTCAACATAAAAGTAAATAGATAGGCCCTTCGTAGAGGGAAGCAGGGATTTGTAGAGGTGACAGAGCTCGATTTTGAAATAGAATGACTAATATTTTGAGCGGTATACTTTCATTGTCAACATAACAACCAAGAGATGGTGATATCTTCCATGCTACACACATTTTAGGCGGTTCCCAAACAGAATGGTAAAGTTTATACCCCCCTCCACCAACAAGCATCAATCCATGGCTTGCTCGAAACAATGAGTGCCTCCAACTAACAACAGTCCCGGGGGAGTTTTGTTTGCAATTATTTTGATTTGATTTGCATAAAGCATGGGACTGGGCATCCCGGTGACCAGCCATTTTCTCATGAGTGAGGAGTGGAGTCCACTCCTCTTGAGAATAACCCACCTAACATGGAAGATACGGACAGCCCTAGTTGATACATGAGCTATTCGAGCATACAAAACAGAATTTTTATTTGAAGGTTTAGAGTTTGGCACATACAAATTTACTTGGAACGGCAGGTAGATACCATATATAGGTAGGCATGGTGGACTCATATGGAATAACTTTGGGGTTTATGGGATTGGATGCACAAGCAGTATTCCCGCATAGTACAGGTGAAGGCTAGAAAAAGACTGGGAAGCGACCAGCTAGAGAGCGACAATAGTCATGAACAAGCATTAAAATTAATCAACATCGAATGTAAGCATAAGTAGGATGTAATGCACCATGAACATAAATATCGTAGAGGCTATGTTGATTTTGTTTCAACTACATGCGGGAACATGTGCCAAGTCAAGCCACTCGAATCGTTCAAAAGAGGATACCACCCTATCATACCACATCACAACCATTTTAATAGCATGTTGGCACGCAAGGTAAACCATTGTAAGCTCCTACCTAATTAAGCATGGCATAAGCAACTATAATCTCCAATTGTCATTGCAAACATGTTTATTCATAATAAGCTGAATCAGGAACGATGAACTAATCATATTTACAAAAACAAGAGATGTCAAGTTCATACCAGCTTCTCCCATCTCAATCAGTCCATCATATATCATCATAATTGCATTTCACTTGCACGACCGAATGATGTGAATAATAATAATAACAATGCACGTGCATTGGACTAAGCTGGAATCTGCAAGCATTCAATAAACAGGAGAAGACAGGGCAATATGGCCTCTTTGTTAAATCAACAATAATACATATAGGAGTCACTTCAACAATTTAATCATGGTCTTCTCCTATCGACCCCCAAAGAAAAGAAATAAAACTATTTACACGGGAAAGCTCCCAACAAGCAAAAGAAGAACAGGAAATCTTTTTGGGTTTTCTTTTTAATTACTACTACAAGCATGGAAATTAAAACTAGCTAAAAGCTGCAACTAATTTTTTTTGTTTTTTCTTAAGGATTATCAAACACACAAGAAGAAAGCATAAAAAAGAAATAAACTAGCATGGATATTACAATGAAACAGTATGAGCACCGACAACTAGCAATGAGTGTGTGAACATGAATGTAATGTCGGTGGGAAATACGTACTCCCCCAAGCTTAGGCTTTTGGGCTAAGTTGGTCTAATGCCACGGATGGCCTGGCGGATATCCAAAGTTGTAGTTGGGGTCGTACTGAGATGCAGCAGTCATTGCATCATGGGCTACAGCTTGGAGGCGAGCTATATCAGCCCTCCTCTTATACTCTTCCGCCTCCTCTCTGGTTATAAAAAGTCTCCCTTTTACCTGAAAGTCAAAGAAAGTAGAAGCAGGGAGAGGGACATGATAGGTGCGTCGTCTGTCAAAGATTAGTCAGTACTGGAGGAACTGATCGTTCCTCTCAACAAAATGATGACAAACCATAGCCTCATAATCCAAATAAGCAGGAGGCAACTCAATATCATCCTCACATATGGTTATACCAAGAAAATTAGCTATACGTGTTGCATAAATTCCACCGAAGAAATCTCCATTAAATCTATTATGATGCAACCTACGTGCAACAATGGCTCCCAAATTATAAGATTTATCTCCTAACACAGCACTCCTAAGAATACTGAGGTCAGGGACACACATATGACATGCTTCATCTTTACCATTTATGCACCTACCTATGAAGAGAGTGAAATAATGTATAGAAGGAAAATGAATGCTCCCTATGGTAGCTTGTGCTATATCTCTACATTCCCCCACAGTTATACTAGCAAGAAAATCTCTAAACTCAAATTTGCGAGGTTCACTAGTACTACCCCATTGTGGAAGTTTGCAAGAAGTGGTAAAATCCTCTAAGTCCATAGTATAAGAATTTTCATAGAGATCAAACAGGACAGTTTGAGAATTGCGTGAAGATGAAAATTCAAACCTCCTCACAAAGGAACTAGTGAGATAGTGGTACTGACGGCACTTTTCTGCCTCAAAGCTCACAAGATCAGCGTTACGCAAATATGCGTTAAATTCTTCCTTAATTCCTGCTCGATCCGTGAAGTCCTCTGAAGTCCACTCACAAGGCCGCACTGGAGCGTCCCTTGGTGGCTCATCATCAGCATCACGCATTGCAAGCCTGGGTCCTTACTTCCTTGAAGGACCTCCTTGGTACATTTTCCTAAACATATTTCTTCTTCTGAAAAATTTCTGAAATTTTTAGTAACTTCAAATAAAAGTAAACCAAACTCAACAAAATTGATAACAACTACTCCTATAAGTGCCTAGAGCCTATATCATGCATTAGAAATACTTGGAACCATATAAATTTGACATGCAAGCTCAAGAACATGGTCACCTAGGCAACAGAAATTTGCAATGAATAAAGCACTAGAACAAAAACTAATTGGACCAATGGAGGAGTCACATACCAAGGAACAATCCCCCAAAGCAGTTTTGTGAGAGGTGCTTTGAGCAAGGAGATCGAAAATCGCAGCAAAATGAGCTAGAACTCGTGCTTGAGCTGGATAGTGATTTTTTGGGAGGAAGAAGAAGTGTGTGGGTGCAGGAATAAGTGGAGGGGAGCCACCATGGGCCCACGAGGCAGGGGGCGCGCCGTGGACCCTCGTGGCCAGGTGCTTGCTCGCCCTGTTGTGTTCTCAGTGCTAGATATTCTCAAATATTCCAGAAAAAAACATATTTAAATTTCAGGGCATTTGGAGAACTTTTATTTTTGGGGTATTTTTATATTGCACGGATAATCGGAAAACAGACAGAAATTACTATTTTTGCTTTATTTAATATAAATAATAGAAAGTAAAAACAGGGTACAGAGAGTTGTGTTTTCTAAATTCTTCCATCTCATGCTCATCAAAAGGAATCCACTAACAAGGTTGATCAGGTCTTGTTAACTAACTCATTCCGAATAACATGGGACCGGAGAATTTTCGAATAACACTAGGTTACCTCAATGGGGATATGCACATCCCCAAAAATAAGAATATCATATTTCTTCTTGACAGTAGGAAGAGGAAATTCAAAGCCTCCAAAAATAATCGATGGAATTTTTCCAATAGAATTGATACTGTGAACTTGAGGTTGTTTCCTCGAAAAGTGTACCGTATGCTCATTACGATTAACATGAAAAGTGACATTTCCCTTGTTGCAATCAATAACAGCCCCTGCAGTATTCAAAAAGGGTCTTCCAAGAATAATAGACATACTATCGTCCTCGGGAATATCAAGAGTAACAAAGTCCGTTAAAATAGTAACGTTTGCAACCACAACAGGCACATCCTCACAAATACCGACAGGTATAGCAGTTGATTTATCAGCCATTTGCAAATATATTTCGGTAGGTGTCAACTTATTCAAATCAAGTCTACGATATAAAGAGAGAGGCATAACACTAACACCGGCTCCAAGATCACATAAGGCAGTTTTAACATAGTTTCTTTTAATGGAGCATGGTATAGTGGCTACTGCTGGATCTCCAAGTTTGTTTGGTATTCCACCCTTAAAAGTGTAATTAGCAAGCATGGTGGAAATTTCAGCTTCCAGTATATTTATTTTATTAGTAACAATATCTTTCATGTACTTAGCATAAGGATTCATTTTAAGCATATCAGTCAAACGCATGCGCAAAAAGATAGGTCTAATCATTTCAACAAAGCGCTCAAAATCCTCATCATCCTTTTTCTTGGATGGCTTAGGAGGAAAAGGCATGGGTTTCCGAACCCAAGGCTCTCTTTCCTTACCGTGCTTCCTAGCAACAAAGTCTATTTTATCATAACGTTGATATTTTGATTGTGGGTTATCAAGATCAACAGCAGGTTCAATCTCTACATCATTATCATTTCTAGGTTGAGCATCAACATGAACATTATTATTAACATTATCACTAGTTTCATGCTCGTTACCAGATTGTGTTTCAGCATCAGAAATAGAGATATCATTGGGATTCTCAGGTGTGTCAATAACAGGTTCACTAGAAACATGCAAAGTCCTATCATTTTTCTTTTTCTTCCTTTTAGAAGGACTAGGTGCATCTATATTATTTCTCTGAGAATATTGCTCAATTCTCTTAGGATGGCCTTCAGGATACAAAGGTTCCTGAGTCATTTTACCACCTCTAGTCATAACTCTAACAACATTATCATTTTTCATACTATTTAATTCATTGAGCAAATCATTCTGAGCTTTAAGTACTTATTCTACTTGAGTGGTAACCATAGAAGCATGTTTACTAATGAGTTTAAGTTCACCTTTAACTCTAGACATATAATCACCCAAGTGTTCAATCATATAAGCATTTTGTTTCAATTGTCTACCAAAATAAGCATTGAAGTCTTCCTGCTTAACCATAAACTTATCAAACTCATCCAAACATTGGCTAGCAAACTTAGTAGGAGGGATTTCAGCTTTATCATATCTATAGAGAGAATTTACCTTTACTACCTGTTTCGGGTTATCAAGACCATGTGCTTCTTCAATAGGTGATGGATTAAAACCATATATTTCTTCAACAAGCGGTAAATTAAGACCATGTATTTCTTCAATAGGAGGTATATTCTTAACATCTTCAGCTTTAATACCCTTTTCTTTCATGGATTTCTTTGCCTCTTGCATATCTTCAGGACTGAGAAATAGAGCTCCCCTTTTCTTCGGAGTTGGTTTAGGAATAGGCTCAGGAGTTGGCTCAGGAAGTGTCCAGTTATTTTCATTTGTCAACATATTATTCAATAGAATTTAAGCTTCACCCGGTGTTCTTTCCCTGAAAATAGAAACAGCACAACTATCGAGGTAATCTCTGGAAGCATCGGTTAGTCCATTATAAAAGATATCAAGTATTTCATTTTTCTTAAGAGGATGATCAGGAAAAGCATTAAGTAATTGGAGAAGCCTCCCCCAAGCTTGTCGGAGACTCTCTTCTTCAATTTGCACAAAATTATATATATATATATATATCCCTTAAAGGAGCATGTTTCTTATGAGCAGGGAAATATTTAGCAGAGAAGTAATAAATCATATCCTGGGGACTACGCACACAACCAGGATCAAGAGAATCAAACCATATCTTAGCATCACCCTTTAATGAGAACGGAAATATTTTAAGGATATAAAAGTAGCGAGTTCTCTCATCATTAGTGAACAGTGTGGCTATATCATTTAATTTAGTAAGATGTGCCACAAGAGTTTCAGATTCATAGCCATAAAAAGGATCAGATTCAGCCAAAGTAATTATATCAGGATCAATAGAGAATTCATAATCCTTATCAGTAACAAAGATAGGTGAAGTAGCATAAGCAGGATCATATTTCATTCTAGCATTCAGAGTTTTTTATTTAAGCTTAGTTAATAATTTCTTAAGATCACTTCTATCATTGCATGCAAGAAAGTCTCTTTTAGTTTCTTCACCCATAACACAGCCCTCAGGCACAATAGGTAATTCATATTTATTAGGAGATCCTTCATCATCACTTTCATCAATATTATCAGTTTCAATAATTTCATTCTCTCTAGCCCTAGCAAGTTGTTCATCAAGAAATTCACCAAGTGGCATAGTAGTATCAAGCATAGAAGTAGTTTCATTATAAGTATCATGCATAGCAGAAGTGGCATCATCAATAATATGCGACATATCAGAATTAATAGCAGAAGCAGGTCTAGGTGTCGCAAGCTTACTCAAAACAGAAGGTGAATCAAGTGCAGAGCTAGATGGCAGTTCCTTACCTCCCCTCGTAGTTGAGGGATACATTTTTGTTTTTGCTTCTTTCAAGTTCTTCATAGTGACCAGCAGATATAAATCCCAAGTGACTCAAAGAACAGAGCTATGCTCCCTGGCAACGGTGCTAGAAAATAGTCTTGATAACCCACAAGTATAGGGGATCGCAATAGTTTTTGGGGGTAGAGTATTCAACCCAAATTTATTGATTCGACACAAGGGGAGCCAAAGAATATTCTCAAGTATTAGCAGCTGAGTTATCAATTCAACCACACCTGGAAACTTAGTATCTGCAACAAAGTGTTTAGTAGCAAAGTAATACGATAGTAGTGGTAATGGTGGTAAAAGGTAACGATAAAAAAGTAATATTTTTGGTGTTTTGTAGTGATGATAACAATAGCAATGAAAAAGTAAATAAGCGAAGAACAATATATGGAAAACTCGTAGGCAATGGATCGGTGATAGAGAATTATGCCGGATGTGGTTCAGCATGTAATAGTCATAACCTAGGGTGACATAGAACTAGCTCCAATTCATCAATGTAATGTAGGCATGTATTCCAAATATAGTCATACGTGCTTATGGAAAAGAACTTGCATGACATCTTTGGTCCTACCCTCCCGTGGCAGCGGGGTCCTAGTGGAAACTATGGGATATTAAGGCCTCCTTTTAATAGAGTACCGAACCAAAGCATTAACACATAGTGAATACATGAACTCCTCAAACTACGGTCATCACCGGGAGTGGTCCTGATTATTGTCACTTCGGGGTTGCCGGATCATAACACATAGTAGGTGACTATAGGCTTGCAAGATAGGATCAAGAACTCACATATATTCATGAAAACATAATAGGTTCAGATCTGAAATCATGGCACTCGGGCCCTAGTGACAAGCATTAAGCATAGCAAAGTCATAGCAACATCAATCTCAGAACATAGTGGATACTAGGGATCAAACCCTAACAAAACTAACTCGATTACATGATAAATATCATCCAACCCATCACCGTCCAGCTAGCCTACGATGGAATTAGTCACGCACGGCAGTGAGCATCATGAAATTGGTGATGGAGGATGGTTGATGATGACGACGGCGATGGATTCCCCTCTCCGGAGCCCCGAACGGACTCCAGATCAGCCCTCCCGAGAGAGTTTAGGGCTTGGCGGCGGCTCCGTATCGTAAAATGCGATGAATCCTTCCCCTTTATTTTTTTCTCCCCGAACACGAATATATGGAGTTGGGTTGAGGTCGATGGAGCTCCAGGGGGCCCACGAGGTAGGTGGCGCGCCCAGGGGGGTAGGCGCGCCCCCCACCCTCGTGGCTAGGGTGTGGGCCCCCTGGCCTTGATTATTTAGCAGTATTTTTTATTATTTTCAAAAATAATCTCCGTGGAGTTTCAGGTCATTCTGAGAACTTTTGTTTTTGCACATAAATAACACCATGGCAATTCTGCTGAAAACAACGTCAGTCTGGGTTAGTTACATTCAAATCATGCAAATTAGAGTCCAAAACAAGGGCAAAATTGTTTGGAAAAGTAGATACGACGGAGACGTATCAGGTAGCTAGTGCTAGAACTAAGCGAAAACGTTATTGCAATGCTTGGAAACAAGGCCTAGGGTTCATACTTTCACCATTGCAAGTTCTCTCAACAATGATAACATGATTAGATCATATAACAATCCCTTAACGTGCAACAAAGAGTCACTACAAAGTCATTAATAGCGGAGAATAAACGGAGAGATTGTTGTAGGGTACGAAACCACCTCAAAGTTATTCTTTCTGATCGATCTATTGGGCTATTCTTATAAGTGTCACAAACAGCCCTAGAGTTCGTACTAAAATAACACCTTAAGACAAACATCAACAAAAACCCTAATGTCACCTAGATACTACAATGTCACCACAAGTATCCGCGGGTTTGATTATATGATATGCATCACACAATCTCAGATTCATCTATTCGAACCAACACAAAGAACTTCAAAGAGTGCCCCAAAGTTTCTACCGGAGAGTGAAGACGAAAACGTGTGCCAACCCCTATGCATAAATTCACAAGGTCACAGAACCCGCAAGTTGATCACCAAAACATACATCAAGTAGATCACATGAATATCCCATTGTCACCACAGATAAGCACGTGCAAGACATACATCAAGTGTTCTCAAATCCTTAAAGACTCAATCCGATAAGATAACTTCAAAGGGAAAACTCAATCCATTACAAGAAGGTAGAGGGAGAGAAACATCATAAGATCCAACTATAATAGAAAAGCTCGCGATACATCAAGATCGTGCCATATCAAGAACACGAGAGAGAAAGAGATCAATGGTACCTCTTGAGCACTGCGTTGGTTTTCCCCGAAGAGGAAGGGATGATGCAGCAAAGTAGCGTAAGTATTTCCCTCAGTTTTTGAGAACCAAGGTATCACTCCAGTAGGAGGCTACACGCGAGTCCCTCATACCTTCACAAAACAAATAAATCCTCGCAACCAAAGCAAATAGGGGTTGTCAATCCCTATAAGGCCACTTACGAGAGTGAGATCTGATATATATGATAAGATAATATTTTTGGTATTTTTATGATAAAGATGCAAAGTAAAATAAAGGCAAAGTAAATAGAAAAGGAAATAACTAAGTACTAGGAGATCAATATGATAAAGATAGACTCGGGGCCATAGGTTTCACTAGTGGCTTCTCTCGAGAGCATAAGTATTCTACGGTGGGTGAACAAATTACTGTTGAGAAATTGATAGAATTGAGCATAGTTATGAGAATATCTAGGTATGATCATGTATATAGGCATCGCGTCCGAGACAAGTAGACCGAATCCTGCCTGCATCTACTACTATTACTCCACTCATCGACCGCTATCCAACATGCATCTAGAGTATTAAGTTAAAAACAGAGTAACCCCTTAAGCAAGATGACATGATGTAGAGGGATAGACTCATGCAATATGAAGAAAACCCCATCTGGTTATCCTCGATGATAACAATACAACACGTGCCTTGCTGCCCCTACTGTCACTGGGAAAGGACACCGCAAGATTGAACCCAAAGCTAAGCACTTCTCCCATTGCAAGAAAGATCAATCTAGTAGGCCAAACCAAACTGATAATTCAAAGAGACTTGCAAAGATAACCAATCATACATAAAAGAATACAGAGAAGATTCAAATATTATTCATAGATAGACTTGATCATAAACCCACAATTCATCGGTCTCAACAAACACACCGCAAAAAGAAGATTACATCGAATAGTTCTCCACAAGAGAGGGGGAGAACATTTTATTGAGATCCAAAAAGAGAGAAGAAGCCATCTAGCTAATAACTACGGACCCGTAGGTCTGAGGTAAACTACTCACACTTCATCGGAGAGGCTATGGTGTTGATGTAGAAGCCCTCCGTGATCGATGCCCCCTCTGGCGGAGCTCTGGAACAGGCCCCAAGATGGGATCTCGTGGATACAGAGAGTTACGGCGGTGGAATTAGGGTTTTGGCTCCGTATCTGATCGTTTGGGGGTACGTAGGTATATATAGGAGGAAGGAGTACGTCGGTGGAGCAACAGGGGGCCCACGAGGGTGGAGGGCGCGCCTGGTGGGGGTGAGTGCACCCCCTACCTTGTGGCCTCCTCTTTTCTTTCTTGACGTAGGGGTCCAAGTCTTCCGGGCCTTGTTCGTTGAGAAAATCATGTTCCCGAAGGTTTCATTCCATTTGGACTCCGTTTGATATTCCTTTTCTTCGAAACCCTAAAATAGGCTAAAAACAGCAATTCTGGGCTGGGCCTCCGGTTAATAGGTTAGTCCCAAAAATAATATAGAAGTGGATAATAAAGCCCAATAATGTCCAAAACAGTAGATAATATAGCATGGAGCAATCAAAAATTATAGATACGTTGGAGACGTATCAAGCATCCCCAAGCTTAATTCCTGCTTGTCCTCGAGTAGGTAAATGATAAAAACAGAATTTTTGATGCGGAGTGCTACTTGGCATAATTTTAATGTAATTCTTCTCAATTGTGGTATGAATATTCAGATCCGAAAGATTCAAGACAAAAGTTCATATTGACATAAAAATAATAATACTTCAAGCATACTAACAAAGCAATTATGTCTTCTCAAAATAACATGGCTAAAGAAAGTTATCCCTACAAAATCATATATTCTGGCTATGCTCTATCTTCACCACACAAAACATTTAAATCATGCCACAACCCCGATGACAAGCCAAGCAATTGTTTCATACTTTTGACATTCTCAAAACTTTTTCAATCTTCACGCAATACATGAGCGTGAGCCATGGATATAGCACTGTAGGTGGAATAGAGTGGTGGTTGTGGAGAAGACAAAAAGGGAGAAGATAGTCTCACATCAACTAGGCGTATCGACGGGCTATGGAGATGCCCATCAATAGATATCAATGTGAGTGAGTAGGGATTGCCATGCAACGGCTGCACTAGAGCTATAAGTATATGAAAGCTCAAAAAGAAACTAAGTGGGTGTGCATCCAACTTGCTTGCTCATGAAGACCTAGGGCATTTTGAGGAATCCCATCATTGGAATATAGAAGCCAAGTTCTATAATGAAATATTCCCACTAGTATATGAAAGTGATAACATGGGAGACTCTCTACTATGAAGATCATGGTACTACTTTGAAGCACAAGTGTGATAAAAGGATAGTAACATTGTCCCTTCTCTCTTTTTCTCTCATTTTTTATTTTTTTTATTTGGGCCTTTTCTCTTTTTATGGCCTCTTTTCTTTCTCCCTTTTTTTATTTTTCATCTGGAGTCTCATCCCGACTTGTGGGGGAATCATAGCCTCCATCATCCTTTCCTCATTGGGACAATGCTCTAATAATGATGATCATCACACTTTTATTTTTCTTACAACTCAACAATTACAACTCGATACTTAGAACAAAATATGACTCTATATGAATGCCTCCAGCGGTGTACCAGGATATGCAATGACTCATGAGTGACATGTATGAAAGAATTATGAATGGTGGATTTGCCACAAATACGATGTCAACTACATGATCATGCTAAGGAATATGACAATGATGGAGTGCGTCATAATAAACGGAACGGTGGAAAGTTGCATGGCAATATATCTCGGAATGGCTATGGAAATGCCATAATAGGCAGGTATGGTGGCTGTTTTGAGGAAGGTATATGGTGGGTGTATGATACCGGCGAAAGGTGCGCGGTATTAGAGAGGCTAGCAAAGGTGGAAGGGTGAGAGTGCGTATAATCCATGGACTCAACATTAGTCATAAAGAACTCATATAATTATTGCAAAAATCTACAAGTTATCAAAGCAAAGTATTACGTGCAGGCTCCTAGGGGGATAGATTGGTAGTAAAAGACCATCGCTCGTCCCCGACCGCCACTCATAAGGAAGACAATCAATAAATAAATCATGCTCCGACTTCATCACATAACGGTTCACCATACGTGCATGCTATGGGAATCACAAGCTTCAACACAAGTATTTCTCAAATTCATAACTACTCAACTAGCATGACTTTAATATCACCATCTCCATATCTCAAAACAATTATCAAGTATCAAAGTTATCATAGTATTCAACACACTCATAAGAGAATTTTTTTATTATTGAATACCTAGTATATTAGGATTTAAAGCACACTCATAAAATTGGGTTGCCTCCCAACAAGCGCTATCGTTTAACGCCCCTAGCTAGGCATAACATGCAAGAATAGATCTAGGTATTGCCATCTTTGGTAGGCAATTCTTCAATGAGGCATCTACCATCTTTAGGAATTTCTTTATTTTTATTAATTATCAAACTTTTAGGCACAAGATCGAAAAATTCAGTCATAACAAATGGTTCCTTAATGATAGCAAAAAGATCGGGATGAATACTTATAGATTTGAGATCCGCATCCTTACTAGAGGATTTACCCTTATTTTTAGGAACATACATAAGCTTGGCAACTTTAGTGGAAGGACTTGGAGTATTCTTTACGGAAGAAAAAGCGGTTCCCAAGTTGGTAATTATATTCTCAAGTTTATCGATCCTAACAGAATCGTGATTTATTTTCTCATTAACTATGGGTTCCTTTTCTTTAATATCTTTCAAAGTAACTCCTACTTTAGATCCATATTGAGAGATTCGACTGTGGATCTTTTTATCAAAATTTTCAATTAACTCTATGGTAGCAACCTTATTTTCAATAATTTCAAGCCTTTGCATTACATGCTCCAAAGTTAATATAGTTCCATTAACCAAGAGAGGGGGTGAGCCAAATAAATCTAACATAGCATTATAAGAATCAAAAGTATGGCTACCCAAAAAGTTCCCTCCGGTAATAGTATCAAGAACATAATGGTGCCAAGGAGTAATGCCTACATAAAAATTGCGAAGGAGAACGGAAGTAGATTGCTTCCTAGTAGATCTATTTTGAGCATTGCAAATTATATACCAAGCATCTTTTAGATTTTCTCCCTCCCTTTGCTTAAAATTTAGAATTTCATTCTCGGGAGACAACGGAGAAGATAAGGGACTAGCCATAACGACAAGCAAATAAACTAACACACAAGCAAACAAAAAGCAAGTGGGCAAAAAGAGGAACATAGAGAAAGAGAGGGAGGATAGAGAGAGAGGGCGAATAAAACGGCAAGGGTGAAGTGGGGGAGAGGAAAACGGGAGGCAAATGGCAAATAATGTAATGCGGGAGATAAGGGTATGTGATGGGTACTTGGTATGTAGACCTCCCCGGCAACGGCGCCAGAAATCCTTCTTGCTACCTCTTGAGCACTGCGTTGGTTTTCCCCGAAGAGGAAGGGATGATGCAGCAAAGTAGCGTAAGTATTTCCCTCAGTTTTTGAGAACCAAGGTATCAATCAAGTAGGAGGCTACGCGCGAGCCCCTCGTACTTGCACAAAACAAATAAATCCTCGCAACCAACGCAAATAGGGGTTGTCAATCCCTATAAGGCCACTTACGAGAGTGAGATCTGATAGATGTGATAAGATAATATTTTTGGTATTTTTATGATAAAGATGCAAAGTAAAATAAAGGCAAAGTAATTAGCAAAGGAATTAACTAAGTAGTAGGAGATCAATATGATAAAGATAGACCCGGGGGCCATAGGTTTCACTAGTGGCTTCTCTCGAGAGCATAAGTATTCTACGGTGGGTGAACAAATTACTATTGAGCAATTGACAGAATTGAGCATAGTTATGAGAATATCTAGGTATGATCATGTATATAGGCATCACGTCCGAGACAAGTAGGCCGACTCCTGTCTGCATCTACTACTATTACTTCACTCATCGACCACTATCCAACATGCATCTAGAGTATTAAGTTAAAAACAGAGTAACGCCTTAAGCAAGATGACATGATGTAGAGGGATAGACTCATGCAATATGAAGAAAACCCCGTCTTGTTATCCTCGATGGAAACAATACAATACGTGCCTTGCTGCCCCTACTGTCACTGGGAAAGGACATCGCACGATTGAACCCAAAGCTAAGCACTTCTCCCATTGCAAGAAAGATCAATCTAGTAGGCCAAACCAAACTGATAATTCGAAGAGACTTGCAAAGATAACTAATCATACATAAAAGAATTCAGAGAAGATTCAAATATTATTCATAGATAGACTTGATCATAAATCCACAATTCATCGGTCTCAACAAACACACCGCAAAAAGAAGATTACATCGAATAGTTCTCCACAAGAGAGGGGGAGAACATTGTATTGAGATCCAAAAAGAGAGAAGAAGCCATCTAGCTAATAACTATGGACCCGTAGGTCTTAGGTAAACTACTCACACTTCATTGGAGAGGCTGTGGTGTTGATGTAGAAGCCCTCCATGATCGATGCCCCCTCCGACGGAGGTTCGGAACAGGCCCCAAGATGGGATCTCGTGGATACAGAAAGTTCGGCGGTGGAATTAGGGTTTTGCCTCCGTATCTGATCGTTTGGGGGTAGTAGGTATATATAGGAGGAAGGAGTACGTCGGTGGAGCAACAAGGGGCCCGCGAGGGTGGAGGGCGCGCCTGGTGGGGGTGGGCGCGCCCCCTACCTCGTGGCCTCCTCTTTTCTTTCTTGACGTAGGGTCCAAGTCTCCCGTGTCTTGTTCGTTGAGCAAATCACGTTCCCAAAGGTTTCATTCCGTTTGGACTGCATTTGATATTCCTTTTCTTCAAAACCCTAAAACAGGCAAAAAACAAATATTCTGGGATGGGCCTCCGGTTAATAGGTTAGTCCCAAAAATAATATAAAAGTGGATAATAAAGCCCAATAATGTCGAAAACAGTAGATAATATATCATGGAGCAATCAAAAATTATAGATATGTTGGAGACGTATCAATCAAACACATAGCTACCGATACATACCCTCAACCCTGAGGGTGAACTAGTCCCTACTCATCATGGAGAGAGTCAGGATGATGAAGATTGCCACCGGTGATGATTTCCCCCTCCGGCAGGGTGCCAGAACAGGTGTTGGATTTTGGGTTCCGGCAAAACCCTTGAGGTTCGAACACTGGGGTGCGCACAAAGATCTCTCCCCCTCTCTAGCTTGCACACTCTACGATCTCACGGCCTAGCTTGAAGAACCCAAAGAACGAGAGACATAAGATTTATACTGGTTCGGGCCACCGTTGTGGTGTAATACCCTACTCCAGTGTGGTGTGGTGGATTGCCTCTTGGGCTGAGGATGAATAGTTACAATGGAGGAACAGCCTCCTGAGGCGAGGTGTTCTTGTGTTTGGTGAGCTGGTGTGGTTGCCTTGGTGGAATGGTTCCAGTCCAAGATCATATATCTCACCACGGTAGTGGCTAGTCCTATTTATGGAGTCCCTGGTCCTCTTGCCAAATATTGAGCGGGAACGGATCCCACAATGGTCGAATTCAAAGGGAGACAAGTAGTACAAGTTATCCTGACAAAAGTAGTCTTCGCCTGCCAAAGGCTCTGGTGGTGACGCCGTCTTGGGCTCCATGGTGACCTCCTTCCTGCTGTCCTACTGGTCTTTGTCTTGTCGCACCAATATGTAAACCTTTGTCTGATGCCTCGGGACTCCTTGCCCACGCTTGCCTCTTTAGCACCAAAGAGGAAACAAGGACACTGCACGCGTTGGCGCCCGCCTGGCTCCAGACGTCATGGCTTGCGTCACAGGAACCTCGCGAGGTGTCCCTTGCCTTGATCTCTACGCCCCTCGCGAGCCAGCCTGGTGAAGCTGCCCCTGAGGAGGTATCCACTGCCACCGTCCATGAGTACTTTGGTGAGTCGAAAGCCATCCACAATTGGACTGAGGACCAGTGCAGCTAGTGCTCGGGCTGTTCAGAATTTAGGTTCGTCACTGGCATTGAAGGTAATAGCCGTGTCACTCCATGGATTTATCGCTGCCACCTGGCAGATTTCGGCAAGGCTGCGGAGTGTTCACTTGCGCCTATTATTTGATGTGAAGGTTTCAGAGACTATTAATACCGTATTGTTATCCACGGGATGGTGCTCTTTGGCATCTGGGATGAGAAGATCCTCACCACTTTTGGCCACCTGCCGGAGTACCCAACATGCTCTAAGGCTGTGTGCTGGTGTGGTATCCGTTGCACTATGAATTTTGCAGGGTCCGTTGAGCCATCCCTCCAATACGGTTCCACGCCCTGTAGAGGGTCTTTGCTTCTTTGTAATTAACTCGAGTGTCTTATGATAGTGCACCCTTTTACTTCAGACTGGGTGTATATTCAGAGCCGGATTATCCCAAAATTTCGTTTCGGTTTTCCAGGCGCTTTCCATCGCACAGTACTTTCGTACTATGGACGCCAAGTCGGCGAAGCGGGATATGTCATGGCGACTTATGGAGTTAAGGATTCCCTTGTCCGTGCAATTATTGCAGAAAAATGAGACTGCGTCTTCCTTGCGACAGTCCTTAACCTTGTTCATCACAAGGAGGAATCTGGCCCAATAATGATGTACTGTTTCCTGGGGCTCTTCCCTGATGTGGGAAAGATTGTTTATGTTTGGGTGGGTGGGTGGATTTGAGTCCGAACCCTTAACCGATCTGAGACCCAGGGGCCGAGGAGTTTCCAATCTTGGAAGTTCGGGTTCCGGGATGTTGCCCGATAAGTCTGGCCCGCTGCCTGACTCTAGGTTCAGCGCCTGTGTGATGTCCTCCCGTAAACGGGTATCCGGCTCGGAGAGCTTAGGAATCCGGACATAGTTAGTCCTCAAGATAGAGGAAGAATGGCCACATTGTTCCTCCACCACCGCAATATGATGGGTGACCGGTGGAGAGTTAATCTCCCTTTGATCAGGTTTAAGCCCAATCCGATCATAGTCCGTAGCGACTCCCAAGGCGGCGATGCGATCCAAGAGCTCGTTTAGGGAAGAGAGCTCCATTGGATCCATTTTCTCGGCAAATTCCAAGCCGATGTGGAGGCTGTTTTCGATGACCCGAGAAGTCATCGTCGGTGCAGCAGCCGAACGGGCGGTCATGATGAAACTGCCTAACCGGAGAGTTTGGCCGACAGCCAGGGCTCCCCCGGCGGTAATGTTGTTTTTAACAACGAGACGAGGCATCCTTCCTTACGGTGACGGCACAGTGGAACTCTCAATGAAAGCACCAATGTCGGTGTCAAAACCGGCGGATCTCGGGTAGGGGGTCCTGAACTGTGCGTCTAGGCCAATGGTAACAGGAGGTAGGGGACACGATGTTTACCCAGGTTCGGGCCCTCTTGATGGAGGTAATACCCTACGTCCTGCTTGATTGTTCTTGATAATATGAGTAGTACAAGAGTTGATCTACCACGAGATCGAAGAGGCTAAACCCTAGAAGCTAGCCTATGGTATGACTGTTGTTGGTCCTACGGACTAAACCCTCCGGTTTATATAGACATCGGAGGGGGCTAGGGTTACACAGAGTCAGTTACAAGGAAGGAGATCTACATATCCGTACTGCCAAGCTTGCCTTTCGCGCCAAGAAGAGTCCCATCCGAACACGGGACGAAGTCTTCAATCTTGTATCTTCATAGTCCGACAGTCCGGCCAAAGGATATAGTCCGGCCTTCCGGATACCCCCTAATCCAGGACTCCCTTAGTAGGCCTCACATGGTTTGCCTCTTATCAAATGAAAAAACTGAGCATGTGAGATGGTAAACGGAGGGAGTACGATGCCATTAGTATTACAGTTCATTTGGAAGGGTTGTAGTAGTCCCTCCCATTCACATGTTCACATTTCAAGCTTCAATAAAAACGCCCATCTCCACCTCATCTTATCTCTCATCTTTCATTTTTTCGATGAAATGGTCGAGATACCATTTTTCTGATAAAATTCTCGAGATATCATTAGTTTTTACACATGGGATTACTCCTGCATTGGTCAATCACAACATGTGTTTTTTAAAAAATGCATCTTAATGTTCCGTGCAATGCACATGCATCTTGCTAGTCCATGAAAACAACACATGGCAAAATTTCACGGCGAACAAGGGATTTGAATGTGTTGGGAGGGGATTTTTGGATCTTGCCCAATGCCTTTGCCACTGATGAACGAGGAATAGCTCGGGTGCTCATGCATCCTCCAGCGCGCGTTGGAGAAAAGCTCGCACGAGCTGTGTTGTTTTTGTCCCACCACGCCGCCCGAGTCGGCCGCAGACCAACCAGTGACCCGCAAATTACGCCATCCAACCGTAGCGGCACACATTCTGATAGCAACTCAACCAACCGGACGAAATTCATGCAAACACGGCGATATTTCATATAAACAATGACTGAATTCATATAAAATACTGGATTTTCATACAAACATGATGGATTTCATTACATTCAAATCAACTAAGCGGTGCTAGTTCTGAACAACACATGTATAATAATACCTAGACTAAATGGTCGCCCGCCGATCCATTTGTCTTCCTCATGTCCGGCAGCACGATCACCGGACTGCCTGGAGCCCCGGAGGTATATGCTTCAGTGCAAAGGACGACTCACTTCCCCACTGTCCAACTGACATCGTGGGCTGATGCCCAAGATGAAGATGGAAGGGGGCTTCTCCGCTTCCGTGGAGCCCATGTGGGGTCGATGAAGGTCCTCACAACAAAAGGATCCGACAAGACACCTGCTGTGTACGCCGGCGTCACCTCCGCGGTGGCCTTCATGGGACCCAAGCGGCGGCAGCCTCCCCTGTTCTACTTCTCCTCGATGATGGCGGTGGACGCGGAGGCACTGGCTACCGACTCGTCATTCTCTGCGCACCCGGCTTATGTCTCTACTTGCATGGCGTGGCCGCCGGCATGGGAGTCTCAGCCATAGAAATAGGAGACGTGGCCATAGACACGGGAGGCACGGTACGAGGCGGCGGCGTGGATGGCAGCGACGACGCCCGTGTGCCACTCCTCGTTGGGCTAGCCTGGAGCGGCGGTTGCTGAAGTGCGCGCCACCCAGCCGAGCGAGGGGAGGGAGGTGGATCAACAAGCTGCATAGCTCGTATCCGACGGGTTCGGCAGGCCACCGAGCCAACTTGGATGCGGGATAACTACTCTTGGTAAGCCATTGTAAGAGTGGATTAATGGTGAAGGAGGAGATAGGGGAGCGGTGGAGGTGTGCTATTCTTGGCCGGCGTCTGGCCTTGTTTAAATAGGAGATTAAATATATGGCGGACGGGAGGAGCTCGGTCGACGTTGCGTTTAATGCCGGCCCGGTCATGAACGGACATGTGTCCAGAGTGGGTTTCTCGGCTTCCACATGGGTTTCATGGAGGCGTTTGAATGCGGCAAGGAGGCATGATTATTCGGGCGTGCAGCGAGTGGCGCCCTCGACTCTAACGTACGACACTGTGTCTTTCTTCAACTGACGTGTGGGCTCTTTGGGTACATGGCCTGCATGTCAATGACCCAACGGAGGCAGTGCACGGTAGAGGAACTTTTGGTGGGCCAAGGCGGTTAGAAGCGGGCATTTCATCCACCGATGATTGTTCATTGAGTGTGACATCATCTATTTCATGTAGATAAGCCTACTATAAAATGTAAGAGAATTTCAAAATTTTCATATATATGTTGATAGCCCGTTCGATACATTGTGATTCATAAATACTACTGCAAACATGAATGTTGTGCTTATCACAGATAAGATTGTTTAAAACCCGTAACAATCCATGTCCTTAAAAAGGGTGCATGCACGTATAGGTTGACCATGTGTCTTGCATCGTGTGCTGTGTGCATGCAGGCGTGCGAGTGTTGCGTGTGTTCATGTGTATGTTTCAGTGTTGCATGCATGTGTGCATACGTGCGTGTGTTCATGAGTGCATGTGTATGTGTTAGTGTTGCACGCCTGCATGTGTGTCTGTGTTCGTTATGTGTACGTGTCAGTGTTGCACGCCTGCATGTGTGCGTGTGTTCGTGTGAGTGTTACGTGCATGCATGTGTACGTGCGGGGTGAGGCTACACGTCAGTCGACTGACTTTTTCATCTCTGGTCAGTCGATTTTCCAGCCGTTGGATACGGAATCAAGGGCCTGAAGTTTATCTTCAACCTCCACCCCCCTGAGCCGCCAGCCACCACCGGCCGAACCACCGGCCCTTGTCGCCCCGCCCACCCCGAAACCACTCCCCACCGCCGGTCCGCCGCCGCCCCGGCCATCCCTCTAGCCCCCCCCCCCACACCGATCTTTTTCTTCGGCGATCCCCACGCCACCGCCCAATCACCCCCCCACCACCGGCGACTGCCAACCAGAGGTCTCACGAGCTCGAATCCCCACCGACCACTAATTTATTACCACTTATGTCTTTCATATACGCGCTGACGGGTGGGCCCTATGGTAATTGCACTGCTGAATGTGGTCGGTTTGACAGGTCAATTGATCGTGTCATCAACAAATTACGGAGCTGTATGGTGAGCCAGTGACCGTGTGATCACCCTAAAATGTATTTTATTAACACGCTACAGACTCAAACTACCATTTGTTTCTTTCATATACGCGCTGACAAGTGGGCCCCACGGTTACACGCCTAGATGGTGCAACACTAGTTCGCCATGTGGAATGTTTGACTGGTCAATTGATTGTTTCATCAACAAAATACAGAGTTGTATGGGTGAGCCAGCGACCGTATAATCATGACATGTATTTTTTAACACGGTACAGACGCGGGCGCTCATATATACGCGCAAGCACTCACCGCTATAAGCGCGCACACACAAACCCTACCCCCATGAGCACCTTCAAGAGAGTGAGCCAGCATATGATCTTGAGATTTTACGAAGTCGCCATAGGTGCCTCATAGTCGAGTGGAACGTCTCCTCCCAGTGAACGCACATTGCCGGAAAATACTGAAATTAACCCAGGATAAATGCGAGCACCAGGACTTTAACCCTGGTAAGCTCAGGAAACCACTGTCCTCCTAACTATCCAACCACAGGTTGGTTAGCACCATAAAATGCATGCGGTGACTGTGATGATCTTATTCTGAAGTTTAGTGACCATATCATGCTTTCGCTTCAAAAACAATGACCATAAGTGTCGTCAACAAAATACGGAGCATGCGTCAAATACAATGTCCGTTAGTGTCATCAACAAAGTACGGAGACTTGTCGTGAGCTATATACTGTATGATCACCACGAGAATGTATACGGTGACCGTAATGAGCATATTCTGAAGTCCAGTGACCGTATAGTGCATTCGCTTGAAATATAGTGACCATCACGCGTGAATGTGTTAGGGGCATGCATACTTTAAGAGGTCCGAGAGATAGTTTGTGCGCGTACGTGAAAGTGGTGTAGATAGAGGGAGTGACCGGTGGATACAAGGAGAGATATGCCCTTCGTTTCTCTTTCCCATGACTAATATTTTAGGAGAAAATACAAACATTCACAATGGAGAACAAATATTTTTGGATGCACCATGCAATTAACTTTCATGTATAACAATGTACTGTTGTATGTGCTTATTTTCTTAGTGGCCAATTGCGTGTGTGGTGTGGTGGGCACATCATTTCTAGTTGGGGTGGGCATATCATTTCTAGTTGTGCTGGGTCAACATGAGGACTCATGGGTCTGTTCCATCCTGCGCCACATAGGATGGACCGATACGCATTATACGAAGACCCATGTGGAGGACTCGACGTACAAGACGAAGCTACCAAAGTCGTGGAGGACTCTATCCCCACTGGTGATAAGTCGACTCTATATGATTTGTAACCCTAGGCCCCGAGTATGTTATAGAAGCCTGAGGGCTAGTTCGTCGATAGTATACACACACACATACAATGCTCAGTATTCACGTGTACTTTGTACACACCCCTATCACTAATATACAGTACCAGGAGTAGGCTTTTTCCTCAACTGCAAGGGTCCGGACTTGGGTAAAAATTTGTCTCGTATTACCATCCAGCCTAACAGTCAGGGATATCCTACTGAATGATCTGATGGAATCATATTTGCCAACTACTAAGAGAGAGGTGTGTCTAGGGGGGGGCAATGTGCGGAGAGAGGCCTAAATATAATGTGTGCGCGCGAGACACGTAGGCACATATATGTGCGTATAGAGGGCTAGTAGAGACCGTGCGTGTGTATATATGCATGTGAGAGAAATAGTTTTTTTCCAACTGAGATTAGTGAAAAGAGTGGTACATAGTTGTCAGAAAGAGAGAGGGAGATATAGAGAGTGTGTGCGTGAGACACCCTGACACCCCGGGAGAGATTGTGAGCATGTGTGAAAGGGAAATGCCGATGTATATAAAGTGTGTGCACTTATGCGTTAGATAGAGAGATGTATAGCGTGTGTGTGAAACGGGTCGAGGCATAGTGCATCTACGTGTAAAAGGCGGTTCTACACATTAAATTGAAATATAAATGGCATTATTATTTTTGGATGAGATCATGAATTTTGCAATTTGCGTATGAATGAAAATCAGTCTATCGGACACCCATACTCTATTGAATTCTAGCATGTGCATGTGTTTATTTGATATTATCGATCCATAGAGTGAGAGCAGTTTGAAATACAGGCAATGCATTGCTTTTGCAATTCATATATAAACATTAATTAGTGCCCACCATGTTGTTAGTGTGAAGCACTTTATACATTTGTCACTTACATGGATACATTCCAAATTGCTAGCTGTGAAATAGAATACATGTTGAATTCAACATAAAAGGGGTTTCAAATATTCGAATTCATAGGAAGTGCATTCATCTATTTGAATCCGAGATAATGGCATTTGTAAATCAGATCTAAAATGGGGAATCAATCTTTGTTGTGCGTTTGTACATGCTATATATTCATACGCAGGTCTAACTATTTTTTTGCAACCAAGGACATTATATCTGGAACCATGCATGAACTGAGGTAAGTTGCATATTTTTTAATATATACTCATGTACAATGTATATTCAAATGTACCCCCTCCAAACCAAAATAATCGTAGTTGTAAGATTTTCAAGAGTCAAGATTTGTGAAGTTTGACAAATCCTGAAAGTTCAATTCAAGAGAACCGAAAATGTTAATGCTTCTGCTCCCAAATATTGAATGAAGCATCAAATAAGCCTCTGGTCACCCGAAACCGCGCGAGACTAATGTTTGGTGGTAGGAAATTGCTGTCCTGACTCTGGACCGTGTAGCTTATCAGCCCAGTGTCCAAAGGTCTAAACCGGGGTAGGTTTGTAACTTCACCAAGAAGCTAGTCTCAACCGCCTCCGAGAAGCATTCATATGCTGTGGGCGCCTAAACACCCATGCGCTCGGCCGAAATCTATCCCTCCCACCATTTGGGACACCTGAAATTACTGTCCTACCACCAACCCGCAATATGTCCGAAATTTTAGATGGGGGAAAAGTTTGTAACTTTCCCCAAATTTCAAACAAGCGCGTCCCAAACCGAAACATTGTTCCCCCTTAGTTCCCCCTCCCTCCATTTCCCCATTCATACTCCGTGGGCGCCAAAATGCCCTCTCCACTAGCCGCGAAACCCTAGCCTCCTCTGTCCTCCACCCCATCGCGCCCAATCCACCACCGCCCTCCACCGTCATGCCAGAGCCGGTACCCTGACGTCGTCGTCCAACGCAACCGCAACCGCAACGCCCTTAAGGACTTAGCAGCTGAAGCCGAGGCAGAGCTGCCTCCACGACGCCGACACAACGTGCGCCATACCAGAACCACTTCGACCACACCGTCCTGCACCTCACCGCTACCGCTCCACTATCGCAAGCGTCCACCGCACCGGAGCTATTCCTGCTACGCCGTTGTTCGCCGCCTCGGATCTGGTTCCCCGCCGCCAACAGTTAGCCACTGCACCATACTCAACAACTTGGCCATGGATTCGTCCAAGGCTCCACCGTCCTCCACAACTTATCATTTCTAGCGAACCATAAGAAGATCGTTGAAAAAACAGAAGGAGGACACAACACTGCCAGCAGAAAGAGGTACTCCTCTTCCCTTATTCGTGCAAATCTTACGTCTCTGCTCACGCCGATTCATCCCACGAAAGAAACTAGTTGAGCCCTTTTTACTGCATCTTCTTCGTGATACTAAATGCACAAGGTTTCCTCCCATTTATTATTTGACCTTGGCTAGAGGTCAGTAGCCCGCCTGGATTTGAATTCAGGGTCAGTTGAATCGCAATTAAAAGAAGCAGCACCTGCTTAGGCGCGCAGAGCACCTAGTACGCCTGTTCGCTGGGGAAGTGGCACATCGGTGTCTATCATAGGGGTGTAGGGTGCAAGAGCTGCTTGCGTCTGATCTGGAGGTCGGCGAGGCTTGAAGGGATGGCCGGGGGCGGTGTAAAGTACGGCGGTGCGGTGAGGTCGAGGGGAGGGCGGAGGCGGGGGACTGGGCCGGTGGTCGCTGTGTTTCGATGAAGATCGTAACACTGACTGGTTGGAGGTAGATGAAGGCGATGTGCATGTTCTTTGTACATCGTACGGTGCATAAAAATGGACTGACCTATTTGTTTTTAGTTGACTTTTATTTTCATAGGACCACATCTTGTGGTGTGCTGGAGGAGCCTCTGCATTTCCTAGCCATCCCTGTGTTCATATTTCAAAATCCTACAATCTAGTAATTTCGTGTGCCATGCATGTTGTAGAGCTATCATATGTCTCCCGTCATTTATTTCTCACCGACCTGCTATCTGCTACCTTTACACTGTACTACTTGTGCACACACTTCACCCATACTCACACTATTGTTTTTTATGCATGGGTATTTCAGACTCTGATGCAGTGTTGATGAATAGAAAAAAGAAAAGACATAAGTCGCTCTAGTGTAATTCGAAGATAAGCACTAAGCATTTCAGCGCTCTAAAGGGTGTAGTGTCAGTACATGGGGACAATAAACATAGCTCTGCAGTTGATGATCTCAATTGCCACACACAACCATCCACTACTAGGGAAAAGCCTAGCAGCAGTGCGGGTTTTAGGCCTATCAGTAGCGCGGGGCGATGCGCTACTGATAAGGCGCTACAGCTAACGTATAACAGTAGCGTTCCTCTGCCCACGCTACTGCTAAATCGACTTAGTAGTAGTGACTTCCCGGAGGAGCGCTACTGGTAATTAGTAGTAGCGCTTCTCCCTGCCCGCGCTGCTACTATTATTTCTTATTTTATTTCATGTTGTATTCGTACACCTTTACACAAGTTTTCATACAACAGGAATTTAGAAATTGTTTTTACATCATAATGAGTTATTACATCACGGGGTGAAAGAACCATGGACTAGTTTCAAGTGGATGTCCATCCACTTGAAACTATTCCTCGGTTCTTTCACCCAATGATATAATAAATATCATCATCATCATATCATTAACAATTTATCATCATAATACATCATTGTCATATAATACCTCCTCAAGATCATCGTTTTCATCAATGAGACATCACATAGCAAATTGGTCACTAGTCGTAATCACAAGTACTCCTCATCATGAACTCTAACACATTGTACCACATAATAAACATATTGTACCTCATAGGACCTACTACATTCTCATAGGACCTACTATATTCTCTAAGGTAAAATAGCAAAAAACAAGATAGCCCCTAACTCTCCATTATGGAGAATGGAGATTATCCTGTCTCCAATTCTCGCCTTTCGCTTAATGTTACTTCCAAGAACCTCCTTGCGAATGTCCAAACATTTTTTTCATTCTTTGATTAGCATGTGTTCACCGGTTTTAGAAATATGATATGCACAGGTGAGCTCCTTAGATTGACCTGGCTGTATGTTCAGAACTGCAAGGCGACCATTCTGATACATCAAATGAGGCACACAATCCATCAGGATTTTCTGTTGAAAAACATAGTAATAACTTCGTAGTTAGCAATGATGTACTAGTTTTAGAAGTATGCAAAAGATGCACTGATGTCGTGATAGTAAAAAAATCTTACCAGGGTATCTCCATAGAAGTTACTGTGGTTCAACACGTGCACTAGTGGCACGTATTCACCATAATTTGGAGGAGTTCGATAATAGGTATTGTAATTCTCAAGATAAGTACAATAAGCAATCAATTGACTTTTCTCCTTATAATTTAATTCGGAGCCATTAGTGTAGTGGGTTTTGTCTACCATCTTCTGCACATTCTTTGAAGATTCAGAATAAGCTGTCAATGGAAATAAGTTGTCAACTATTTTGAAATAAAAAATATAAATTAGTTAATAACTATGTTTGAGAAACTCACATTGTGGTAGAATCGGAAGCGTATCAACAAGGACCCAAATGTCCATATTGTTTTGCTCGATGTCAGGATCACCAAAATCCATGGTGACAATCATACCCTCATAAAAACCATACATTTTATAAAGTGCTTCCCAATTTTGGCAACCAAAATGGGTTACACTCTGAGAATTGTACAGATTTACTTCAAAATCGATATCATGATGGGTTCTTAGGTGTATTTTCTTTGTTTGAAAATTTTCATGGTCTTCAAAACCCATCCTCTCCAAGACATAGCGTCTTGCATGGCATGGGATAAGCTAGTCGAATTGTAAAAGATGAAAATTAGACGTTGAAATAGTTGAAGTCATGCTTAATTATGAAAAAAACATTGTCGTTGTTGCGTACCGTTTCAACATCAAAGGTCTCCTCGAGCTTAATGCTGAAGCGCTGATCTTCGTCCAGCTCAACGAACCTGTCGCACATACCTCGATTGTCGTGGCACCAGCTGCACTCCCTCGGGAGACTGTCATCGTCCGAGTATGACATTTCCTACGTTCATAATTTAAAGATTAAACTTGTATAATTAAATATGTGTACTAAAAAACCTAAACTTGTACAATTAAACTTGTACGACATTTCCGACATTCCCAGGTGCTTGCTTTAACTTCGCACTGTCAAATGTGGTTGCATGTTGCATATGGTATCTAGCTTGCACTACAAAAAAATACACTTCTGGGATGATACGTGTTTGTCACAGTAGGTCGCGTTTTCTGTGATGCATGTACATCCATGACAAATTTATGACAGAATCAAGATAGTCATACCTGTGCTGTCGTAGAAGTGTTCCATGACATTGCCAAAATTATCATCACGGAAGTGTCCACTTCCATGACGATAAATCGCGCGTCACAGAAGTGCTTTCATCAAGGGTGACCGACACGTGGCATCCACCGTAATGGAACGCCGTTAAGCTATCGGGTCAGATTTTGGATCCGATAACCAGTTAACAGCCATGACCAATGCCGATTTTCCACGTGTAAAATTCTCATTGGATGACTGATCCACACGTCAGCTCCGCGTTGGCACATGTGTCACTCATCCAACGGTCGAGATGGGCCTATGATATGTTGACACGTGACCGGCCCAAAAGTGGCCCACAAAGTTTAAATGGGCCGGCCCAACCAAAGGCCCATAAGATTTAGCAGACCATAATGGGCCGGCCCAGCTAAAGGCCCGCAAAATTTAGCGGACCATAATGGGCCGGCCCAGCTAAAGGCCCGCAAAATTTAGCGGACCATAATGGGTCGGCCCAGCTAAAGGCCCACACAATTTTGCAGACCATAATGGGCCGGCCCAGCTAAAGGCCCACAAGATTTTGCGGACCACAATCGGCCGGCCCAGGTAAAGGCCCACAAGATTCTGCAGACCATAATGGGCCGGCCCAGCTAAAGGCCCAACATTCTCTGTCAAATCGGCCCATCAACGGCCTGTCCTAAACTTGTCATCAACTCGGCCCATGGTCACTTCTGGCCCGTTAACAGTCTGCTAAGTAATTGGGCCGAATTATGGCCCGGTGTATTTCCGGCCTGTTAAAGGTCCGGCTTCATTTGGGCCCATTTGCAGGCCATCAAAACTTTTGGCCCATAAACGACCGTGAAGGATTTGGGTCATATTCGGACATGTCTGACATTCGGCCTGTTAGAGGCCCACTACAGCTTTGGGCCACTTTCGGCCTGTTGTCATTTTCGGCCTGTTAACGCCGGACGTAAACCATGGGCCATATGTGGCCCAAGGTCATATCGGGCCCATTAAGGGCCCATATAAAAATGACGATAATCTAGCCCGACCGAAGTTCCGGCCTGTTAAAGGCCCGTGTCATACCATGGGCCATAGGTCGGCGCATTTACGGCCCGTCCGAATTTCGGCCTGTCAAAGATCCGCATCGTAAATGGGCCACCATTTCAGCCTGGTAAGTCCAGTGGGTTATTTGGCACAATCAGGGCCCAATCTCACTTTTGGTCTATTAAAGGCCCATGTTTTTTATGGGCTCGAAATATTTACACCTATAAACGGACTATTTTTACTGAGGGCCCAAATTATGTTTAGGCCTGTTAAAGGCCCACTATGGGCACAGGCCTACCAGAAAAATATGAAAGCTTATGCTGATTCAGGCCCAGATATTTTTAGTGGGCTAAATGCCAATTTCGGCCCGTAATCGTTTTTTGCCCAATTGGAGTGGGCCCGACGAATGTTGGCATGTTGGGATCCTACGAATCTTTCGGCCGAATACATTACTAAGATAAACCTACACTATACAAAAATAGCGTCGTAATTACTGCAGCCTGAGGCAGCATCATAAATGTTGTATCACAACAAAATAAATTCCAACCATACAACAAAAGGCTTGTTGGCATAAAGTTTACAGTCCTTCCAGATAAAAGCACCATCAGATGTATAGAAGCACAGATCATTTGACCTGAGTGCTAATGTTTCAGGCTGTAGAATCTAATGGAGCAGCACGATCTCCACCTTTTTTCCGCCATTGCTCTTGAACAAGGAAGCGAATGTCTGATAGTCTGGTTTCAAAACCGTTCATATCTTGACGACATTTCTCAACCACTATTCTTGTTTCCGAAACAACGTCCATTAGGGATTGGACTTGTGTCTGGAGCACAGATATATCACTCTGTCTAGCAGGAAGATTTTGTTAAGTAGGCAATTTGGACGAGGTTACCTTGACAACCAACCGAGAATTACGCAGGAAGGTGCTTTTTGCACTGTTAGTGGAGAGATACTGACGCACTGCAGCAAGAGGTGATATTGTGCCTGTAGTAGCCTCATCACCTTCAGGTGGTTGTGGCTGTTCAATCATTTGTTCCATAGCTTCCTAAAAGTTTGAACTCGTAGATTAGTGCACCAGATAAGTTACTAATGAGATAAAAATAAACAAAGTAGGTTAAACGTTTATACATAACTTATTTTGGTGAACTACTGTAATACATTAGCATGTATTGTAGTGCCAACTACATAATAAAATCAGTTTCAGAACATATGTCCATGTAGCATGCCTACTGTATTGTCTATTTCCTCACATTCGTTGACATCTAAGGATAAAGAGACAAGGTTTCAAGTAGGATGAACATAGTATGACATCATTCATATCATGGGCAAACAGATACAAAACAAACAGGCTATTATCATTGTGTGCGCATGTGAACATAACAACTAGATTACAGATCAAGACCAAAAGAATATCCTTCATCTCTTTTAAACCATGTAAGGTGAAATGATACGTTAAGACAACTGTGAATAAAAGTGGACAGAGTAACTGACATTGGCTGCAAACCAAGTAGTTAAATAAACACATCACAGTACCAATCAGTTCAAGGCAAGAGGAGTAAGGACTTACAACAACGGCTTGAACTGGTGTGCTCATGCCCTTCATCTTGCTGGTGTGGCAATCCTTGAAGATTTGCACTGCATTCGGTTCAGGTTCTTTTTGGTCCGCACGGGCTTTCCTCTGTATTTGGAACAAGTCAATATAGATACGATAATATGGCACAAAAAAAGAAGGAAGTAGCAGCTATTTACAAGAGCCTCGCAGTGTGCAATGTCTGTTGGAATTTCACTTTAGAACGGTTGGTTTTGTTCTTCAAACAGTTAGCCTAGAAGAAGATAAACTTGTAAGGCACATACATAAATACAAGTTCAATATGTGGTCTGATCAAATACATATAGCCTACCTGATACTTTGGATCTGACCAGTGTTTAACGAGGGCTGTCCAGTCTTCATCTGTAATATATTCCTCTGGAGATGTTTGGGCGATTTCATTGTTAGCCTTGCCTTCAAAGTGAGATTTTCTAAGGTGGTACCGATACTGTCGCAGAGCCGACTGAAAAGCATGAGTGCATGCTTGTTTAGTTGCATCATCTTTCGGATCCAACTTGAACCTCATCTGTTGAAAAAAGAATGTGAGTCTTATTAGGAGGAAGCTAGAAAGTATGGGACAGAGCAAGACAATATTACTAATTGCGATGAATAACATTACTTACGGATAAATGGTCAAGGAAGGTGTTAAACTGGGTATTGTCTTTCTCATTCCTGTACTGGATCCACGTTGGGAGGATATGTGCATGACACCTAACGGCAACTACTGCCTATGATACTAACTTGGTTGACTCTGTAGCATCACATGGCCTTTTTAAACCTGCCTCAAAATGGATCTCCATTCTTCCTCCTTTAGATTTTGTTAATCTGTCAAGCATTATCCCTGATGTCTGTTTCCGCTTGCGCCATGGTGCTAGTTCAACAACGAATATGGAAAGTGTTAGTGTACATCAAACTGTGAGAGTACATATAAAGGAGCATGCAACTCCAGCTTGACTCGGTCAGGTACCGTCTTGGTGTTGATGCTCATGAGGTTCATCTGATCTTGCCAAGTCATGTTGTGTCAGTAGTGCTTCGGAAGTAGTGTTAGGTGTGAAGGCAGCTTGGGAACTGGCCAGTTCCGGAGCAAACGAACGAGTAACTGGTTGAGATGCTGGTACAGTTGAAGCGGATGCTGCAGCTGGTGGAGCAGGTGATACTGTGTTTGTAGATTTAGCCGGTGGACTTGGACCTTCTACTGCACTATAAGTACTAGCAGAATCTCGACGACAGAACCTTTTCCGTTTCACCCGACGAGTAACATCACTCCCTACTATATTATTTTCCTTGCTCTTTTTTGACTTTGCCATGTCAAGCTGTACCCACAACACAAAAGAATAAAATCACTCTTCAGAACTCATTGATGCATGATACAGACAAGCAATACTTTGATATAAGACAACTGTATGAGGATGGAATATGTAAGAAAAATAGTACGGCATGACATATTCACAGCTACGATGTGCAAACTAAGCAGAAGGATTTTCAAGAAAATAGAAGTAATGCAAGCTAGACACCATATGAAAGATGCAACCAATATTACTCTGCCAAGTTAAAAGTGTCTTGTCATAAGTGGCAATTCAAAAAATTAGAAGCAGTACAACATAGAAATCAATGCAAGATGCAACCACTATCAAACTGCCATGTTAAAAGCGTCCAATCATGAGTGACTGATGCGGGATACACAACAGCAGTACTTTGATGTAAGAACATGCTATGATAGATAGATGCAGTGTATTCTAGACACAGAAAGCCATGTCATATGCACATGTATAACGTATAAACTCAGTAGGTGCAATTTAATCAAAATAGAAGAAATACATGCTAGACAACATATGCAACATGAAACCAATTATCACACTGTCAACTTAGAGCAAGCACCTGCGATGGTGGAGTACGGGAGATGAACTCATCATGTAGACTTGGGACTTCAACTTCATTAGCAGTAGCAGTGGCAAATCTAGAGTCTTTGTTTGCGTCGGTGCGGAGGACCACCAACATCCCCTAACTTAGTCTTTTCCTTCCTATTTTCTGATATTGCCTTATGAAGTCAAAACCACAAGAAGATGAATAAAATTAGCTCTGCATAACTGGTTGATGCATGATACAAACAAACACTACTTTGATGTAAGGCAAGCGCAGGATAGGAGGATGGAATATATACAAAAAAAAGACAGCGTTTCATATTCACACGTATGATAGGAGGATGGAATATGTATGAAAAAACAGTAAGCGGAAGGCATTTCAACAAAATTAGAAGAAATGAAAGCTAGGCACCATATGAACATGCAACTAATATCACTCTATTAGGTAAAAAGTGTCTCGTCATAAGTGCCATTTCAAGAAATTAGAAGCAGTACAAGCTAGAAGACAATGCAAGATGCAACCTACAGCACAGTCCCAAGTTAAATGTGTCTTATGGGTAAGTGATCGTTGCAGGTATAAGTTGTAAGCTACGCAGATGCAATTCAACATAATCAGAAGCAATATAAACTAGACATCATATGGAAAACGCAACCATGTATAACAGTTCCAAGTAAGAGCAAGCACCTGTGATGGTGGAGTAGGGGAGATGTGCTCATCATGTACACGCATGTTCTAGAAACAGGAACACGTGTCATATTCACAGGCATTATGTGTAAAGTAAGCAGATGCAATTCAAGTTAGAAGCAATACAAGCTAGACATCATACGCAACATGCAACCACATATAATAGTGTCAAGTTAGAGCAAGCACCTATGATGGTGGAGTAGGGGAGATGTGCTCATCGTCTACACAGCTACATTGACTGTCCAGCCTTGTGTTGTCTTGCGAATCTTGTTGGGAGGATGGCGGAGTAGAATCTGTAGAGACCCCCTGTTTGAGTTGCTCCGAAGGACCACCATCATGCACTCCCGGACTAATTTCCTTCAGCTGTAATGATGTTGCATTGTGAAGTCAAACCGATAAGAAAAAGGAATAAAATTCGCTCTTCAAAACTCATTCATGCATGATACTGACGAACACTACTCGGATGAAAGGTAAACACATGACGCAAGGATGGAATATGTATGAAAAATAGGATGGTGTGACATATTCACACCTATGATGTGGTAACTAAGCAGAAGGCATTTCAACAAATTAGAAGCACTGCAAGCTAGACACCATATGAAAGATGCAACCAATATCACTCTGCCAAGTTCAAACTGTATGGCGTTTCAACAAATTAGAAGAAGTGCATGCTATAAATCATGTGCAAGACACAACCAATATCACAGTGGCGACTTAAAGGTGCCTTATCATAAGTGACTGGTGTGGGATATGCAAGAATAGTAGTCTGATGTAGAAACAGGAACACATGTCATATTCACAGGCATTATGTGTAAAGTAAGAAGATGCAATTCAACAAAGTTAGAAGCAATACAAGCTAGACATCATACGCAACATGCAACCACATATAATAGTGCCAAGTTAGAGTAAGCACCTGTGATGGTGGAGTAGGGGAGATGTGCTCATCATCTACACAGCTACGTTGATTGTCTAGCCTTGCGTTGTCTTGCGAATCTTGTTGGGAGGAAGGCGGAGTAGAATCTATAGAGAACCTCCGTTTTAGTTGCTCGGAAGGACCACCATCATCCAATGCCTTGCCAATTTCCTTCAGCTTTATTGATTTTGCACTATGAGGTCATACCGACAAGAAAAAGGAATATCATTCGCTCTTCAGAACTCATTCATGCATGATACTGACGAACACTACTCTGATGAAAGGCAAAGTCATGATACGAGGATGGAATATGTATGAAAAAATGGAAAGCTTGACATATTCACACCTATGATGTGGTAACTAAGCAGAAGGCACTTCAACAAATTAGAAACACTGCAAGACACCATATGGAAGGTGCAATCAATATCACTCTGCCAAGTTAAAATTGTCTCGTCATAGGTGGCGTTCATCAAACTAGAAGTAATACATGCTAGAAATCATATTCAAGACGCGAACCAATATCACACTACCAACTTAAAGGTGTCCCATCATAAGTGACTGATGCAGGATACATAAGAAGAGTAGTTTCATGTAAGAACATGGTGTGATAGACAGATATAGTATGTACCAAAAACAGGAAAGCGTGTCATATTCACATGTATCATGTGTAAGCTAAGCAGATGCAGTTTACACTAATTAGGAGCAATATGAGCTAGACACCATATGCAACATGCAACCAGATATCACACTGCCAAGTTAGAGCAAGCACCTTGGATGGTGGAGTAGGGGACCGGAGACTTGGACCTTGTAATGCACTATCAGTACAAGGAGAATCGGTACAGATGCTCCGTTTACGTTGCTGCAGAGGACCACCATCATCGCCTTCCTTACTCTTTTCCTTCCTCTTTCTTGATTTTGCCTTGTCAAGTCAAACCCACAAGAAAAAGGAATAAAATATGCTCTTCAGAACTCACTGATGCATGATACTGACGAACACTACTTTCATGTAAGGCAGCCAGATGATAGGAGGATGGAATATTTATGAAAAACAGGACAGCGTGACATATTGACATGTATGATGTATAAAGTGTAAACTAACCACAAGGTGCTTGAACTTGTTAGAATTGATGCAAGCTAGAAACCATATGAAAGATGAAACCAATATCACTCTGCCAAATTCATTGTTGAGGAAATCGTTAACTGGTAGCTGCTCGCTTGGCTAGCGATTATGGGATTAATTGGCTAATCGGCAAGTTAATCGGCCATTTAATCAATTAATCGTACGATTTTTCGGTTTATCAGCTACTCGGTGACCCTATGAGTAGGGATTAATCAGGAAGTTAACTGGTTAATCGGATGAATTCTTGAACATGGGCCAAATTAAAAGGGTGCCCTAACAAATGTATTTGACCAAATTAGAAGCAATACATGGCAACAGGCTAGAAATAATATGCAATATGCAACGAATAAAGGTGACTCATCATAAGTGATTGATGCAGGATACAGAAGAGAGGTAGTTTCATGTAAGAACAAGGTTAACACATAGATGTAGTGTGTACCAAAAATAGGAAGGCATGTCATATTCACAGGTATAGTGTGTAAACTAAGCAGATGCAATTTACGCTAATTAGAAGCATTACAAGCTAGACACCATATGCAACATGCAACCACATATCACACTGCGAAGTTAGAGCAAGCACCTGTGACGGTGGTGTAGGGGAAGTGCGGTCTTCAGGTACAGAGCTACGTTCAATATCTTCATTTAGGCTTGTTGTTTCTTGAGAATCATGTGGAGAGGATGAAATTGCATTCTTTATAAGAGTATTGCGTCTCATATTAACCCACGCGCGTGACTGTCTCATCATAAGCGATAGACGCAGGATACACAAGAACAGTAGTTTGATGTAAGAACATGGTGTGATAGGCAGATGTAGTATGTACCAAAAACAGGAAGGCATGTCATATTCACATGTATAATGTGTAAGCTAAGGAGATGCAATTTAACAAATTAGGAGCATTGATGAGGGATACACAAGAAAAGTAGTTTGATGTAAGAACATGGTTAATAGAAAGACATAGTATGTACCAAAAACAGGAAGGCATGTCATATTCACAGGTATAATGTGTTACCCTAATTAGAAGCATTACAAGGTAGACACCATATGCAACATGCAACCACATATCACACTGCCAAGTAAGAGCAAGCACCTGCGATGGTGGTGTGGGGGAATTGCGGTGATCAACTAGAGAGCTACGTTGACTATCTTCATTTAGCCTTGCTGTTTCCTGAGAATCATGTGGGGAGGATGACACTGCACTCTTTAAACGAGTAGGGCGTCTCATAGTAACCCACTCGGGTGACTGTCTCATCATAAGTGATTGACGAGGGATAAAAAGAGCATTAGTTTGATGTACGAACATGGTTAATAGACATATGTAGTATGTATCAAAAACAGGAAGGCATGTCATTATCAAAGGTATAATGTGTAAAGTAAGCAGATGCAATTTAACCAAATTGGAAGCAATACAAGCTAGACACCATATGCAACCTGCAACCACATTTGACAGTGTGAAGTTAAATCAAGCACCTGGGATGGTTGTGTGTGGCAATTGAGATCATCAACTGCGGATCTACATTTACTGTCTCCAACTGCTGACACTGCACCCATTAGAGCGCTAAAATGCTTAGTGCTTATCTTCGAATTACACTAGAGCAACTTCTGTCTTTTCTTTTCTGCATTCATCAACACTGCGTTGGAGTCTGAAATACCCATGCATAAAAAAACAATAGTGTGAGTATGGGTGAAGTGTGTGCACAATTAGTACAGTGTAAAGGTAGCAGATAGCTGGTCGGTGAGAAATAAATGACGGGAGACATATGATAGCTCTACAACATGCATGGCACACTAAATTGCTACATGATTCTATGAAAATAACAGTAGACTGAAAGCAAATAGGTCAGTCCATTTTTTCTGCACCGTCCGATGTACAAAGAACGGGAAGATCGCCTTCATCTACCTCCAGCCAGTCAGTGTTGACGATCTTCCTCGAAACGCCAGCGACCACCGGCCCAGTTCCTCCCCTGCCTACGCCTTCCCCTCGACCTCACCGCACCGCCGTGTTTGGCACCCCCCCCGGCCATCCATTCAAGCCCCGCCGACCTCCAGATCGGGCGCAAGCAGCTCCTGTGCCCCACACCCCTATGATAGACACCAATGCGCCGCTTCCCTGGGGAACAGGAAGACTAGGTGCTCCGCGCTCCTAAGCCGGTGCTGCTTCTTTTAATTGCGGTTCGACTGACCCTGAATTGAAATCCAGGCGGTCTACTGACCTCTAGCAAAGGTGAAATAGTAAAAGGGAGGAAACCTTGTGCATTTAGTATCACGAAGAAGATGCAGTAAGAAGCGCTCAACTAGTTTCTTTCGTGGGATGAATACGGTGTGAGCGGAGACGTAAGATTTGCACGAATAAGGGAAGAGGAGTACCTCTTTCTGCTAGCAGTGTTGTGTCCTCCTTCTGTTTTTCCGACGATCTTCTTGTTATTCGCAGGAAACCAGAAGCTGTGGAGGACGGTGCAGCCTTGGACGAACCCATGGCCAAGTTGTTGAGTGTGGTGCGGTGGCCGTCTGTCGACGGCGGGGAAGCAGATCCGAGGCGGCGAACGACGGCGTAGCAGGAACAGCTCCGGTGCGGTGGACGGTTGCGACAGTGGAGCCGCAGCAGTGAGGCGCAGGACGGCGTGGTCGGAGTGGTTCTGGTATGGCGCACGTCGGCGTCGGCGTCGTGGAGGCAGCTCTGCCTCGGCTTCAGCTGCTAAGTCCTTGAGGGTGTTGCGGTTGCGGTTGCGTTGGACTACGACGTCGGGGTACCGGGTCCGGCGTGATGGAGGAGGGCGGCGGTGGATTGGCCGCTGTGGGGTGGAGGACGGAGGAGGCTGGGGTTTCGCGGCTGGTGGAGAGGGCATTTTCGCGCCCACGGAGTATGAATCGGGAAACAGAGGGAGGCGGGGAAGTAAGGGGGAATAATGTTTCGGTTTGAGACGCGCTTGTTTGAAATTTGGGGAAAGTTACAAACTTTGCCCCAATCTAAAATTTCGGACATATTGCGGGTTGGGGGTAGGATAGTCATGTTAGGTGTCCCAAATGTGGGCGGGATAGATTTCGGCCGAGCGCATGGGTAGGCGCCCACGGCGTATGAATGCTTCTCGGAGGCGGCTGAGACTGGCGTCTTGGTGAAGTTACAAACCTATCCTGGTTTAGACCTTTGGACATCGGGCCGATAGGCTACATGGGCCAGAGTTAGGACAGTAATTTCGTACCACCAAAACATTAGTCTCGCGCGGTTTCGGGTGACCAGAGGCCTATTTGGCGCTTCATTCAATTTTTGGGAGCAAAAGCATTAACGTTTTCGGTTCTCTTGAATTGAACTTTCAGGATTTGTCAAACTTCACAAATCTTTACTCTTGAAAATCCTAAAGCTACGATTATTTTGGAATGGAGGGGGTACATTTGAATATACATTGTACACGAGTATATATTAAAAAAATATGCAACTTACCTCAGTTCATGCATGGTTCCAGATATAATCTCCTTGGTTGCAAAAAAAAGTTAGATATGCATATGAATATATATAGCATGTTCAAACTCACAACAAATATTGATGCCCCCTTTTACATCTGATTTACAAATGCCATTATCTCGGGTTCAAATAGATGAATGCACTTCCTATGAATTCGAATCTTCGAAACCCCCTTTATGTTGAATTCGACATGTATTCTATTACGTAGCTAGCAATTTGGAATGTATCCATGCAAGTGACAAATGTATAAAGTGCTTCACACTAACAACATGGAGTGCACTAATTAATGTTTATATATGAATTGCAAAAGCATCCATTGCCTGTATTTCAAACCGCTCTCACTCTATGGATCGATAATATGAAATAAACACATGCACATGCTAGAGTATGGGTGTGTGATAGACCGATTTTCGTCCATACGCAATTTGCAAAATTCATGATCTCGTCCAAAAATAATAATGCCATTTGTATTTTAATTTAATGCGTAGAACCGCCTTTTACACGTAGATGCACTATGCCTCGCCCCGTTCTCACAAACGCGTTGTATATCTCTCTATCTAACGCATAAGTGCACACACTTTATATGCATCGGCATTTCTCTTTCACACATGCTCACAATCTCTCTCAGGGTGTCGGGGTGACTCACGCACATGCTCTCCCTATTTCTCTCTCTCTCTTTCAGACTACCATGTACCACTCTTTTCACTAATCTCAGTTGGAAAACACTATATCTCTCACATGCATATATACACATGCACGGTCTCTACTAGCCCTCTATACGCACATATATGTGCCTACGTGTCTCCTGCACGCACATTATCTTTAAGACTCTCTCGCACACATTGCCCCCCCCCCCGACACACCTCTCTCTTAGTAGTTGGCAGATATGATTTCATCATATCATTCGGTAGGATATCCCTGGCTGTTAGGCTGGATGGTAATACGAGGCAAAGTTTTACCCTGGTTCGGATCGGACCCTTGCAGTTGAAGAAAGAGCCTACTCCTGGTACTGTATATTAGTGATAGGGGTTTGTACAAAGTACACGTGAATACCAGGCATTGTGCGTGTGTATACTATCGAGGAACTAGCCCCCAAGCTTGTATAACATACTAAGGGCCTAAGGTTACAAATCATATATAGTCGGCTTATCACCAGTGGGGATAGAGTCCTCCGCGACTCTGGTAGCGTCGTGTTGTACGCCGAGTCCTCCACATGGGTCTTCGTATAACACGTCTCGGTCCAACCTATATGTGGCGCAGGATAGAACCGACCCATGAGTCTTCATGTAGCTCACGATACGTCTCCATATTTTGTTGATGGCACTGACGGACTTTGCATTTGATGCGTGCTCTGTATTTTGTTGACGACACTTACGATCATTGTATTTGAAGCGAAAGCACGATATGGTCACTGGACTTCAGAATAAGCTCATCACGGTCACCACATACATTTTGTCGTGCTAACCGACATGTGGTTGGGTGATTAGAGGACAGTGGTTTCTCCAGCCCACCAAGGTTAAAGTCCCGGTGCTCGCATTTATGTTGTGTTAATTTCAGTATTTTCCGGCGATGTATGTTCAGTGGGAGGAGACGTTCCACTCGACTACGAGGCACCTATGGTGACTTTGTAAAATCTCAAGATCATATATGCTGGCCCACTCTCTCGAAGGTGATCATAGGGGTAGGGTTCGCGTGTGTGCGCTTATAGCGGTGAGTGCTTGCGCGTATATATGAGCCCTTGCGTCTGTACCATGTTAAACAAATACATATCATGATTATACGGTCACTGGCTCACCCATACAACTCCGTATTTTGTTGATGACACAATCAATTGACCAGTCAAACATTCCACGTGGCGCAACTAGTGTTGCACCATCGGGGCGCGTAACCGTGGGGCCCACCTGTCAGCCCGTATATCAAAGAAAGAAATGGTAGTTTGAGTCTGTACTGTGTTAATAAAATAGGAGTACATTTTAGGGTGATCATACGGTCACTGGCTCACCATACAGCTCCGTAATTTGTTGATAACACGATCAATTGACCAGTGTAATGGTCCACATTCAGCAGCGCACATTACCATAGGGCCCACCCGTCAGCGCATATATGAAGGATAGAAATGGTAATAAATTAGTGGTCGGTGGGTATTCGAAGTCGTGAGACCTCTGGTTGACAGTCACCGGCGGTTGGGGGCGTTCATTGGCCGGTGGGGTGGGGATCCCCGGAGAAAAAGCTCGGTGGGGGGGGCTAGAGGGATGGCCGGTGCGGCGGCGGACCGGCGGTGGGGAGTGGTTTTAGGGAGGGCGGGCTGGCCGCGGGCGGCGGGGGCTGGCGGTTCGGCCGGTGGTGGCTGGCGGCTCAGGGGGGTGGAGTTTGATGATAAACTGGAGGCCCTTGATTTCGTATCCAACGGTTGGAAAATCTAATGACCAGAGATGAAAAAGTCAGTCGACTGACGTGTAGCCTCACCTCGCACGTACACATGCACGCACGCAAGACACGCACGCATGTAGGCGTGCAACACTGACACGTACACACGCACGCATGCTAGCGTGCAACACTGACACGTACACATGCACTCACAAACACACACACGTACGCACCCATGCATGCAACACTGAAACGTACCCTTGCATGCATGCAACACTCGCACGCCTGCATGCACACAGCACACGACGCAAGACGCACGCCCAGCCTATACGTGCATGCACCCTTTGTTAAGGACATGGATTGTTACGGGTATTAATCAATCTTATCTGTGATAAGCAGAACATTGATGTTTGCAGCGGTCTTTATGAATCACAACGTATCGAACGGGCTATCAACATAGTAGGCTTATCTACATGAAAAAGATGATGTCACACTCAATGAACAATCATCGATTTATGAAATGCCCGCTTCTGACCGCCCTGGCCCACCAAAGGTTCCTCTGCTGTGCGCTGCCTGCGTTGGGTCACTGACATGCATGCCATGCACCCAAAGAGCCCACACGTCAGTGGAAGAACGATGCGGTGTCCTAGGTCAGAGTTGAGGGCGCCACTCGCGGCACGCCCGGCTGAACATGCCTCCGTGCCGTATTCAAACGCCTCCATGAAACCTGCCCGTGTGGAAGCCGAGAAACCCACTCTGGACACACGTCCGTTCATGACCGGGCCGGCGTTAAACGCAACGCCGGACGAGCTCCTCCCGTCCGCCGTCTATTTAATCTCCTATTTAAACGAGGCCAAACGCCGGCCAAGAATCGGACACCTCCGCCGCTCCCCTATCTCCTCCACCATTTTGTCCACTCTTACAATGGCTTACGATGAGTAGTTATTCCGCATCCAAGCCGGCTGGGTAGCCCGCCGGATATGAGCTATGCAGCTCGCTGATCCACCTCCCTCCCCTCGCCCGACGGAGCCAGTTGCCGCCTCAAGCTGGCGCGCGGTTCAGTAACTCGCCGCTCCAGGCCAGCTCGACGAGGAGCGGCGCACGGGCGTCGTTGCTGCCGTCCACGCCGCCGCCTCATACCGCATCTCCCATTTCTGTGGCCGACACTCCCATGCCGGCGGTCGCGCCACGCAAGCAGCGACAGAAGCCGGGTGCGTGGAGAGCGACGAGTCGGTGGCCAGCACCTCCGTGTCCGTCGCCATCATCGAGGAGAAGTAGAACACGGGAGGCCGCCGCCGCTTGGGTCCCATGAAGGCCACCGCAGAGGCGACGCCGGCGTACACAGCAGGTGTCTTGTCGAATCCTTTTGTTGCAAGGACCTTCGTCGACCCCGCATGGGCTCCACGGAAGAGGGGAATGTTAGGATGAACTCGAGTCTGTGCCGGCCATGGCGAAGTAGTCGCTGGTGATGAACTCGAACCGGTGCCGGCCACCATCATCTTCGGCACCAGCCAATGATATCAGTTGGGCAGTGGGGAAGCGAGCCGTCCTTTGCGCTGAAGCATATACCTCCGGGGCTCCCGGCAGTCCGGTGATCGTGCTGCCGGACATGAGGAACACAAATCGATCAGCGGGCGACCATTTAGGCCAGGTATTACATACTTGTGCTGTCCAGAACTAGCACCGCGTTGTTCATTTGAATATAAAAATGGAGGGAGAAAGATGAGAGATAAGGTGAGGAGGAGTGGGGCGTGGTGGTGACTGGTGGTCGGACTGGGCGGAGGCATGGGGATGGACGGCGCATTATGTCTAGGTTTGTATCTCTCTCACACACACCCACGTAGGTGGGGGATGTGCAGGAAGAGAAGAGGTGCACGCACGACGCACATACTCCCGTCTCTTTCCCAACCACACCCGCGCGGGTACACGGCGGAGCTCATTTCTGTACGAAAAAGGCAGCCCACGTGGTAATTTGGCACGTGTACTGGTTGTCCACTTGGTGGAGGGAGGATTGTCTACCACGGGTGAACAAACAAATTGCGAATTAACGCGCTATGTTAAATTAAAAAAATAGGCAAACCATGTGGGGCCTACCTTAGAGGCAAGGATCTATACACTGGAGTAGTTTTAATGTGACCCGTCAAATCGCAGAATGAGGAGAAGCTTGCTTAGTACACCGTCTCCCGCGCCCACGGCCGCGATGGCTCGCAGGATGAGGTGAAGCTTGCTTATGAGTAGTAGTAGTAGTAGTAGTAGGAGTAGTAGTAGTAGTAGTAGTAGTAGTAGTAGTAGTAGCAGTAGCAGTAGTAATAGTAGTATTGTACGCCTTTACGCCCGCTCCCTTGCCCACGCGCGCGGTGGCTCGTAGCACGAGGAGAAAATTTTACTACTCCCTCCGTTTACTCCTCGTCCCTACTACGTACTTACTTTGGTTAGTACTCCCTCCATTTACATATACAAGGCCACTATAAAAAAATACATTTTGCATCTATAAAAGGCCACAAATAGTAATCGAGACAAAATTTACTACTCCCTCCTTTCCAGTTTATGGCTCAATTTCAAAATCTCTCCAACCAAGGTAGACGGTGAGTGGTCGAATTAATTTCGTAGTTTGCACAAGTAATTAGTACGCTTGTTTTTCTCAACAAGTTATGTTTACCGAGGCATTAGTTAGAACGAATGCATGAATGACCACTAAATTTCCATGAACTTGTACATGCATTGGTTAGTTTCCTCTTGACACTGCTTGCGTTGGGTGATCTAAGGTTGGTCGTAGTGGGGAGTAACTTAAACTAGTGTCATGCATATGACACTAGCCTAAGTTACTAACTTCATAATGCAAAGTAACATAATAGTAGTAAATTAGATGGCTTCATTAATTACCTTGTAGACTCATCTTGTCTTGAAAACCGCTATGTTACAGTAACGTATTATGTTACCACCTCTCATTAATTACTTGCCACATAAGCAAAAAATTCTTGAAGTGCGCTATGTTACTAGCTAAGTTACTCCCACTATGACTAGCCTAATGCACCTCGAAATCCAACATGTAATGGTACTACTACTAGTATAGTAGAATTGAGACTTGTCAAACGAAAAAACGAATGTTTTTTAGATGAGCCCTATAAACCCTAGTGGGTACGTACTTCGTAAAAACAGATTTTTCCAAAACTAAGTTGCTCCCTTTCATGAATTCTGTAGTATACTCCTCCGTTGACGCTCCCTTTCATGAATTCTGTACTTCCTGTCGCCGACATGTGGGACATATAGCAACCGGGTCGACGTGTCAAGCACCAAATAACAGTGCAGAACAGCAGGGGGACGCACCCCACTCGTACCGGCCCAGTAGTAGTAATGAGCAATGAGACGTCAAATCACAATGCTGCACCTTCCCAGACTGACGAAGCAACCATTATTTCACACTTCGGTTCGCCATCATCTCAAACCACGTAGTATTGCTTCTGCCTCAAGAGGGACACGCGCATCGCCTTGGTACATCATGACACGTGGGACCGCATGACAGGCCATGCTCCCCCACCGATCGCTTGGTAAAATCACCTCATTTTTACTATACTTCCTCTGTATCGGTTTAGTACATGGCATGCACGTCGTTCTAGGTTGAGAACTTAATTGGCTATATATGTGATAAATAGTACTCTAGCCTTTTAAAAAATGTATACTTTTGTACAGTAGTACTATCGATGGATTGCGCCATGGAACAAAAATTGAAATTAAAAAAAGGTGGTACATATATAGAGCGCTTGTCGCCAAATTATGCATATAGTACTATTAAAAAAGCTAGTATGTGCTTAATTGGGGTGCTAAATTCTATTAAAGAAATACCAGTAGTATGTACATACTGAAGAGTTAAAGTAACAAGAAGAAACATAACATAGTTCTGCTGGGGGCTCAACACAACACACCCCTCAAATTAAACTAAGCACACCTTAAATTAAACTATGCAACTAATCCGGTAGACACTGCATTAGAAGTTTAGAACCACCATGAGCAATGACACCGCCACCTTACTCAGAGTCCACGTCCTTGACTTCGTCCATGTCCCTCTCCCTCTTGGCCGATACTTCTTTGCTTGAACCGCACACTTGGCTGTTACTCTTCATCCAACCCTTGTAGATATTGAAATAAAGGTAGCCATCCATTGCAGCGTAGTGGATGTGGTCTATATCTATTTCCGCTACCATGCATGATGATGAAACATGTGATGAGGTTTCTCCAGTTTATGGTATGAAGGATGAACCATGGCTCCTGCCAGGGTCAGCATTGAAGGCTGACAAGAGGGCACCAGCCAATTCTTCCGGAGGTCGAAGGTGTTGCCTACAACGAGGCCTATCCGACCCAGGACTTCTTTGTCGTTCTTAAAGTCTACAGTAACGAATTTCACTGTTTTGTCCTTGAGGAAGTTCTTAAAATCCTGGCACTCAACGTCGGCATGGCATATGTGGTAGACCAAGCAAACGTTATGTACGCAAACCTGGATCACGGCGGGCTTCTTCCTCTCTTCGTCCTTTAGATCCTTGTCTCGTCCAAGGACTGTGGTGTACTCAACATCTAGCCCAGCGACCCACTCATCATCTGAGTTTTCGAACATGCGTCTGAAGCGAGAAAGGCATCCTTTCACCGTCGCAGAATAACGGGTGTAGATGACGTTGAACTCATCGCCGGTGATGGTTATAACCTTGTACTCACCACCGATCGTGGAGAGTTGGGACGCCATGGATTTGGGAGGAGGGTTAGGATTAGTGGAACTACCGTAATGTGAATAGACGGGATGACTAGAAGCGAACTGCCGTAGTATTGAAGGACGTGCGGGGACGAGTAGGAGCGAACTGCCAGCGTGCGAACGGCAGGGTAGTGGCTTTCCACTCTCCCATGATACGGGCTTCCGAGAGCCCTTGGATCTGAGATCGAACGGTTGCATGGCGTGATTCTAGACCTATGGGTGAATATCCTATCCTGGAGGGTTATTTTGCAAATTTTCAGCAACTTAGCATGCGACCGTTTGATCTTAGATCCAAGGGCTGCCAGCAGCCCGTATCATGGTCGCGCCTACCACGACTGTCACGTCGCTCGCGCGGTCGCGCCCTTGGAGATTTAACATGGTGCATTAGGATATCTGATGTTGGCATGTCATACATAGTCATCACGTAGTCACTCATACTACAACAAGGTTGGATATAAGTGTATATTTTTACTCCTCTCTATCTCTTTCTTCGTAATGGAGGTGGTCAGGAATCGGGAGACTCACGCCGGTCATAGCGCCACAGTTAAAATGATAATGGCAAGTTAAATCACGGGGCCCCAACTGTCTAGCAGTAACTCGATGTCAAATCACATAGCTCCACGTTTGCAGCAGCCTACTCCCTTGTCTTCTCGGGTCTCTGTCGAACCGATTAGGTGGAACTACCCCGCCTCCCGCGCAGGAAAAGCCCCGCCCTCGACTTTTAAATACAACTACATCCGCTTAAGAATCCAATGATATACTTTTTGTGATATAGTAACTCATATTTACGTAGTCAAATTGATGACCTAGAACTACGTGCAGGCCCTATAAACTGAGACGCCTAAAAATAAAAAAAACCGAGATAGAGAGGGTAGTTCAGCACGTATCTTTTTAGATCAATATAGTCGGGATTCACCAAGGAGCAAAACCAAGTGGTAGGTTGCTCCTGTCGTGTTGGCGTAGCAACTCAAGCAGGGTCAGTCCGGACACGAAATGGCGACACACTTAACAGGACCCCTTTGGCCGACATGTGGCTCATCCACCGTCTTGTTCCGCGTGCGATGCACCAAATTACAGTTCGGAGCAGCGGTTGGAATTGGAGGCACCCCGGTCGTAGCGCCGCAGTAGTAGAAAATGAGCGACGAGGGGTCAAATCACATAGCCCCACCTTTCCCGCATTAAGCTAGATGGACGAAGCAACCATCATTTCACTCTAGGGCGCAAGAGCATAAAGAAAAGAGAAAACAATGATGCGTGCGGCAACTACCTAGGGCACCCTAGGGTAGGGGTCTCCACTACAGATCCTTTTTTTAAAGCGCCTCCACTAAAAATCGGCTTCTCCCTCGTCCTCTTGAAGAAAACCGAGTATGAGTGCGGCGGTAGGGTTTGTAGGAGTACTACGGCATGCGGGGCCACGTCATAGTAAACGTGTTCGAGTCAACGCCTTAAATATGTGTGGGCCGGTTGGTTTTACGGGAACGAGGCATCATTTTGGGTTCGGGGACCAGTGGAGATATAGTACGTACAAAAAATTGTGGACGTAGGTTCGACCGAAAGGCAATGATGCATGGGCCCTGCATTTTGATATACCTAGGGCCGCGTGAAATTTGCTACTCTACTCAAAACTAGTAAGGTACACATGTATTGAACGCATGAGATTTCGAAACCAAATTATGAATAAATACACACTATAGCATGTAAACCTTTGAGTCATATATGCATGATGTAGATGTTCGTTTAGTTCTTATAGTTCATCTCATTCAAAATCAATTAGTTTTATAAAAATGTTAAGATTCATGGGGTTGTGCATTGTAAAGTAAAAAACAAATAATGGCAATTCATTTAGAAAAAAATAATCAATTATGATATAGAAGATTCTAGAAGAAAGGAGAAGTGCTTGTGTATTGAGGTTTGTGCATTATGCTTAAGTTCAACCATGGAGTCTTCTAAATTGTACATGTGGCAGATCTGGTGAAATGTTGATGATATCCAACGGCCAGTAGTGCTCGGATTTTCCTATCTCTGCACTGTTGGGTTAGCTTCATCCAGCGACCATCTTTCAAAGTTATTGGCACACTATATAGTTCTTGTGCCATAGTTGCATGTTTTGGAAAAAAGCTACTAGTAGGTTGTACTATCTATTTAGGAATAGAAGATGTATACATGGAAGTTGTAGGGAAAGAGATGACATGGAGCATCTCAATTCCTATGAGTAGGGATTGGAAAAGAGATGTCATTTGGTTCACATCATAGGAACTTTTCTATTGAATCTAGAGATGACATGTATCTCAATTCCTATGAGGAGGGATTAGAAAAGAGATGTAATTTGGTTCATATCATAGGAACTTTTCTATTGAATATACGCTAATGTTTATTTTCCTTTGAAATTAAGGGAGTATAGGAATCCATTCATATGAACCTAGTGGCTCTAAATCTATAGAAATGATATCATGTTTATTTCCTTTGAAATGTGGAGTATATGAATCTATTCCTATGAAACAATTGGCTCTAAAGGAAAAAATCCTATAAAAATCATATCATATAGAGTTCCTATGATATTCCTCGACACTAAAGGATGCTTGAAATTGCTGCGGGTGATACGATGGTCTTTCTTTGTAGACTCCTCACCCATCTTTATAGTTACCTCTCAAAGATGAATGAAATGATATATAGTACATGGTATTCTACATGTGCAATTTGGTACACGAAAACTCGGTAAAAGTTTGCGAGGTTCGAATTTTTAATAAAGCTATATGCACTGCATTTCGGAACGGAGGGAGCATACGACAGTTGCTAACACTCACGTGGAATATTTGTGTGGAGGAGGAGTGGTTGTTCTGTTAAATGACATGGCAAAACTGACACTGTCAGATGCTGATCTGACGGTTCTTATGGCGTTCGTCAGGAAAAGGCTTGTGGCGAACGTTTGTCGGACAATGATTTATGGACACATGCATTGCATTGATACATGCCCCCCCCAAATGCTAGACATACAAACAATTACAAGATTTTACCAGCTCTTTACTTCTAACAACCAATCACAAACTTTGCCCCCCTGATTTTCAGGGGGGTGGTCCGCCTCCCACCCCAGTTGACCAATCAAATTAACTCAATCTGTAAAAACCTGTAACTTGTTTGTACGTGTAGCATTGCTCGTGCCCCCTCGCTCTCACGCACACGCACCCTCATGAGTCACGACTCTCCCGAGTCCTCTCGCAGAGTCGCACGTCGCACCCACTGTCTATCTGCAGGTAGACATTACACACATATGTGCTCTTCACACCCTACCCTCAGAACTTCTAAAAAACAAAAGACGGCGCGCACATGTTATTTTAGCTCACACGTCACACACTTATACTATTACTCTTGCGGCGAACGTTCTTTGGGCATAGTTTATTGTACTCTCATGAAGAGAAGCGGTGCACGCACGCACTCTCTCACACCCACTCGTGGGTACACGTAGGAGCGCATTTTTGAGGCTGGTACAACAAAATCACTCCACTATATATAAAAGCAGGAGCCTTAGCGCTTGCTTTACTAGGGTTCCGACCCCTTCTTCCTCCCGTGGTATTGTGGCCAAGATGCAGCCTCCCGACGCCGTCTTTGCCACATGCCGACGACCCTCAGGTATATATTCCTTCGAAACCTGCCTTCCTCTACTGCCCCAGCTCCCTTCGTGTGGATCATTTTCTAGTTCCGTGCGCTGTTCCAAAGCCACCTAGACTTCTACTATTATTAGAAGTAAAGCTTGTTCATACAGTCGACTCAAAGCGTTTGTTCAAACAGGGAAGAAAGTGGGAAAGCTGTAGCATGAATCTAGGACTTGGTTCTAAGAGGAAACGGGGGAAAAGTAGTAATATCTGTCACTGTTTAAATAACCGTATTTCGTATTTGCGTAAATAGAGATGTCTGTCTCCATATCGTTTCGGGATGTCTTTCTCCGTATCGTTTCTATCCGCGCAATCAAAAGCACACACCTCAGTTTTAGTACAACTGCGCAAAATGAGATGGCCATCCCTCGCTGCCGTCGTCTAACCTCCCGTCCTCAAGGTATCCCTACATTGGTAGTAACTAAGGTAGAATGACCAACGCAATCTAAAAGAAGCTGATTCCTACGTTTTACTTCCTGATTGCAGTGCAGGGACGAGCGAAAACAACTGCATCCTAGTCCGGAATGCACTTTCTACAAGTTCATCCATGGACCGAGGACTAGCTGGCACGGCTGCACGGCGGTTTTTTGGACAGGTGCGCGGACAAGAGGCATTGTGGTCTTCTTATTTCTGCAAATAGCGGTGCTTAAATTTAGTGGAATGCACAAGCATTTCATCTAGTCGGTACACTGCATGGTTCAGTTCAGCATTCCAGCTGAGACCACAATTATAATTGGTTATTCTGGAATGAGAGAACCTAACCCTGAATGGTGGCAACAAGAAAAAACCAGAGTGAACTCCAGGAAATTTAAGCCTACCGGGAGGCCCTTTGCTCAGAGAAGCCTTGCTTGTTTTTTTCCTGATTTAAACCTTCTCACAACTTTGTCTTTTGCTGTGAACTAGTATATGTTAGTTATGTTCTATGAATCATTGAGATGTATAAAATTGCTTAACTTATGCTTTTCAAGTTTTTTATGAAGACAAGTTTAATGTGAGTGTTCCACATGAGCGCTGGACTAGCATGTGAACGTTTGGAATTTATTACATTGTGGCCTCAATTAACTGCATGAACCAATGTAACCAGATACATAGTTGCTTATATGTCAGCCAGCAGATTGTTGATTGTTAGCTGGTCGATAGCCTAGTGTTGAAGCGAGCTGAGCCAATGTGCCGTGTTTTGCACAACTTCTTACAAGTGGGGTAGCACCAACAGTGTTTACAAGTACTTATGTATACGTCGGCGCACGGTTCTCGAATGAGTGCTCTATTTCATCAAAACACACACTACTCGTATGATAAACCGTGACAACTTATGTCTTACCATGCCATATTCATGAAAAAACTAGTGAGGACGCATTTGTTTCGGCAACAATTACGATGGTTCTCAAATGATTCACGGGCACACAAAAGTAGCAGCAGTTCCCATAGACGGATTCAAACAGAGTACTAGCCCCAGAGGGGTCGATAACAGGCAAGGTTCGGATAATTAGACACAATCCAAAGTACTATTAAACACTAGCTGGGGCAACTATTTCATGCCTCGATCTAATTTGGGCTGGACACAAGACGGACCTTGCCATGAACATCATCGAGGACGTCCCGCAACAGCTCAATCTTGTGAACCTTCATGAAGACAACCTTGTGGCCTTGCCACTGATAAACTTGTTTGTGGAGGCATGCCACGTCATCTTCCTGCGTAAGCTTGACAAGAACAATATGCCTCACAAACAAAGGAGTAGCTTTGAACTTCTTGTGCTTCAGTACACCCTGGACAACACGCCTGACAACAGTGAGGCTGGAATACAACTCTTCATTGGTATAACCGCAAATGGCTTCCAAGATCCAACAACCTAATAACTCTGTTGTCCCATCGTATATTGAGGTCATCCGCCTCATAGCGAGTAACATGTACAACCACACAATCCTTGTCTGCATCATGGCTCTAATTGAAACAGAAACAAATTCTGAATTACTTTTCAGTATAAGAAACACAAGTTATTTAAACCACTATGTATATCATGGCATCGAAGCTAATAAAATTTTGCATTATTAATCACCACAAACTTCCTTTTCTAAAAAAATCACCACATACTTAGATGAAAAACCACAATCGAGATCGGCAAAGAAGGAAATCACCTTGGGCAGCTCAGCGGGGGGGGGGGGGACACATCCTCGAAGGGGGAAAACTGCTCCGGTAGTGCCACGGGGGATGTAACCTCAAAGGGGGCGTTGACCATCTCAGTAGTGGCCGTGAGCGTATCTGGGGTCTGCTTGGTGGTTGCCTCCATCTTCTTGGAGCTCCCTGTCTCATGGGGATCAGCCTCCCGCGTCTGCTCCAATATCGGCAGATCTTTGCCTGGTTCTCCTTGATCATGAAACTGACGAATACTAGGAGACCACTGAAAGGAAAACACAATCGCAATGACAATGAAACAAAAAAGAGAGTGAGGATTGGTTACTGCTTTGCAAAAGTTCTTTTTTTCTCTGAACGAAAATATACCAATATCATGGATCCTCTTACCTTCCCTTCGTTTGGAGAGAAGAACAGTGGCAGATGTGAGTGTTGCCTTTCTTGAAGACGGTGAGGGAGAAGGGGATTCAGCGAAGAGTGAAATGATGGTTGCTTCGTCCGTCAATCTTAGACTGCTGGGAGGTGGGGTTTTGTGATATGATGGCTCGTTATTGCCGCACTACGACCGGGGTGACTCTCTGCCTGCATACTGCCTTCTAATTTGGTGGATGGCATTTGGGCCCGCGCGCTGCATGGCCCACATGTCGGTGAACAAAAGTATAACAGCATTCAGTAGAGGGAGACGTTTCAGTGACCTAGGAGGAGCCAGAAGCGGTAGAGTGTCTCCACTGTACTAGTAGTAATTGTTTTTCTGGGTAGCTGTAGAGTGTCTCCATTGTACTAGTAGTAATTGTTTCTCTGGGCCCAAGACAAAACAGCCCATCCACACTAGTAAATAGTAGAATCAATTCAAAAGCCCATATATTTACTGAATTGATGGATGGGTATGTCGAAGAGCAAAAAAAGGAGTTTCAGGTGGGCAAAAGAGCTTCTGAACATGTCGGGCTTCTATTTACAACATATTGTGGTCATAATCCAGTAAATTTTACGACCCATGATGTTCATTCTATGGACCTGACCGATCCATTTGACTGTGACTGCCGAAAACAGTGCTGGAGTTAGATGTTGTTGCCCTTTTCAATCTGTTTTTTTTGTAAACCTAATGAACAATTAACCCTCGTGCTTTTGTACAATTTGTAAGCTGGAGTTAGATGTTCCTGCCCTTTTCAACTCGGCTGTGACTGTCATATTTTCTTTGGAACAAGGCAAATGGCTTGCCATTTGTTTAATTTAGAGTGAAATATTGTAACAAATCCCAACCAAGGGAAATAACATCACTCTCGCTGGCTGCTTGAGCTCACTGTGCATTACAGAAGCCAAGTGATTAGCCCCCACCAGCACCCACAAACTTATTTCGAACTAGCACATCAAATGGGCTGTAAATTTTCATAGGAAAGGCTGCATGACTGTGAAAGATTTGGATTCTGACATTTGGGACCCGGGAGGAAATAGCCTATCCAAGGTGGTGTCGACTTACTAGCCAGGCAACAAACGATTCTGCCTACCAGCCGTTGGATTGACATCCAACATCTGTCATGTATCTTCTATCTCTTGTATTCTTCTTCCTCCAGCCGCCCAAACCAAACCACCCCGTCGGCTCCGCATGCTCCCGCCTGCCATGGCTGGCTGCGCCTCTCCCGCCCTACCGTACGTACCCTCCAACGTTGGCAACTCCCTCCCTCTATTCCCCCACACGTCCTGTTATTCTCCGGCGACGTCAGCCCCAACACGCACCCGTGCCCGAACCAGTCAACCCTCGTACTCCCCTCCGCCTGCGACTGAACCGGCGCATCTTCAAAGGCTCCTGTTCATTCAGTGCGAGGCCTCGTCGTCGTCCTCCGCCCTGTGGCCTTGGTTCGCTCGCCGTGCGCGGTGCGCCGCCCTCTTGCATTGTCAACGTCGTCAACAACCGAGAGGAACAAGGAGATGATTGTACATGGAGAGGATGACAGTAGGGACCCACCAGCGTCATGGCAGTACGCAAGCAAGTGCCTCTATAGTGTTGGGGATCGTAGCAGAAATTTAAAATTTTCTATGCATCACCAAGATCAATCTATGGAGTAATCTAGCAATGAGAGGAAGGAGAGTGCATCTACATACCCTTGTAGATCACTAAGCGGAAGCGTTGCAAGAACGCGGATGAAGGAGTCATACTCGCAGCGATTCAGATCGCGGTTGATTCCGATCTAAGCGCCGAACAACGGCGCCTCCGCGTTCAACACACGTGCAGCCCGGTGACGTCTCCTACACCTTGATCCAGCAAGGGGAGAAGGAGAGGTTGGGGAAGACTCCGTCCAGCAGCAGCACGACAACGTGGTGGTGGTGGAGGAGCGGGACTCCAGCAGGGCTTCGCCAAGCACTACGAGAGACGACGAGGGAGAGGGGTAGGGCTGCGCCAAGAGAGAGATCGAATCGTATGTTGGGCAGCCCCCATACCTCAAGTATATATAAGGGGAGGGGAGGGGGTTGTGCCCCCTCTAGGGTTCCCACCCCAAGGTGTGCGGCAGCCCCTGATCCCATCTAGGGTGGCGGCCACAAGGGGGAGAGGGGGAGGCGCACCTGGGGTGGGCCTTAGGGCCCAACTGCCCTAGGGTTTGCCCCCTTCCCCTCTTGGAGGCGCCTTGGGCCTTGGTGGGGGGCGCCCCAGCCCACCTAGGGGCTGGTCCCTTCCCACTATTGGCCCATGTAGGCCTCCGGGGCTGGTGGCCCCACCTGGTGGACCCCCGGGACCCTCCCGGTGGTCCCGGTACACTACCGGTGATGCCCGGAACACTTCCAGTGGCCAAAACCATACTTCCTGTATATCAATCTTTACCTCCGGACCATTCCGAAACTCCTCGTGACGTCCGGGATCTCATCCGGGACTCCGAATCAACATTCAGTAACCGCGTACATACTTTCCCTATAACCCTAGCGTCATCGAACCTTAAGTGTGTAGACCCTACGGGTTCGGGAGTCATGCAGACATGGCCGAGACAACTCTCCGGTCAATAACCAACAGCGGGATCTGGATACCCATGTTGGTTCCCACATTCTCCATGATGATCTCATCGGATGAACCACGATGTCAAGGATTCAATCAATCCCTATACAATTCCCATTGTCTATCGGTACGATACTTGCCCGAGATTCGATCATCGGTATCCCGATACCTTATTCAATCTCGTTACCGGCAAGTCTGTTTACTTGTTCTGTAACACATCATCCCATGATCAACTCCTTGGTCACATTGTGCACATTATGATGATGTCCTACCGAGTGGGCCCAGAGATACCTCTAGGTTACACCGAGTGACAAATCCCAGTCTCGATTCATGCCAACCCAACAGACCCTTTCGGAGATACCCGTAGTGCACCTTTATAGCCACCCAGTTACGTTGTGACATTTGGCACACCCAAAGAACTCCTACGGTATCCGGGAGTTGCACAATCTCATGGTCTAGGGAAATGATACTTGACATTAGAAAAGCTTTATCATACGAACTACACGATCTTGTGCTAGGGTTAGGATTGGGTCTTGTCCATCACATCATTCTCCTAATGATGTGATCCCGTTATCAACGACATCCAATGTCCATGGTTAGGAAACCGTAACCATCTATTGATCAACGAGCTAGTCAACTAAAGGCTTACTAGGGACATGGTGTTGTCTATGTATCCACACGTGTATCTGAGTTTCCTATCAATACAATTCTAGCATGGATAATAAACGATTATCATGAACAAGGAAATATAATAATAACCAATGTATTAATGCCTCTAGGGCATATTTCCAACAGTCTCCCACTTGCACTAGAGTCAATAATCTAGTTCACATCGCCATGTGATTAACACTCATAGGTTACATCGCCATGTGACCAACATCCAAAGAGTTTACTAGAGTCACTAATCTAGTTCACATCACTATGTGATTAACACTCACTGAGTTCTGGGTTTGATCATGTTATGCTTATGAGAGAGGTTGTAGTCAACGGGTCTGTAATATTCAGATCCCTATGTATTTCGCAAAACTTTATGTCATATCATAGATGCTGCTACCACGTTCCACTTGGAGCTATTCCAAATTGTTGCTCCATTATACGTATCTGCTATCTCTACTTAGAGCTATCCGGATAGGTGATAAGCTTGCATCGACGTAACTTTTTACGTCGAACTCTTTATCACCTCCATAAACGAGAAACATTTCCTTATTCCTCTAAGGATAATTTTGACCGCTATCTGGTGATCCACTCCTAGATCACCTTTGTACCCTCTTGCCAGACATGTGGCAAGGCACACATCTGGTGCGATACTCAGCATGGCATACCATATAGAGCCTATGACAAAAGCATAGGGGACGACCTTCGTCCTTCCTCTTTCTTCTACCATGGTCAATCTTCGAGTCTTACTCAACTTCACACCTTACAACTCATGTAAGAACCCCTTCTTTGACTAATCTATTTTGAACTCCTTCAAAAACATGTCAAGGTGTGCGTTCTTTGAAACTATCATCAGGCGTTTTGATCTATCTCTATAGATCTTGATGCCCAATATGTAAGCAGCTTTATCCAGGTCTTCCTTTGAAAAACACTCTTCAAACAACCGTTTATGCTTTCCAGAATTTCTACATTATTTCGAATCAACAATATGTCATCCACATATACTTATCAGAAATGTTGTAGTGCTCCCACCCACTTTATTGTAAATACAAGTTTCTAGCAAACATTGTATAAACCTAAAAGCTTTGATCACCCCATCAAAGCATATATTCTGACTCCGAGATGCTTGCTATAGTCCATAGAAGGATCGCTGGAGCCAGCATACCTTTTAGCATCCTTAGGATCGACAAAACCTTTTATTGTATCACATACAACTTTTTCTTACGAAAATTGGTAAGAAAACTTGTTTTTGACATCCATCTGTCAGATTTCATAATCGAAAAATACGGCTAATGCTAACATGATTCCGACGGACTTAAGCATCGCTATGGGTGAGAAATTCTCATCGTAGTCAACTCCTTGAACTTGTGAAAATACTCTTTCCCACAAGTCGAGCTTCATAGACGGTAACATTACCGCCCACGTCCGTCTTCTTCTTAAAGATCCATTTATCTCAATGGCTTGACAATCATCGGGCAAGTCCACCAAAGTCCATACTTTGTTCTGATATATGGATCCTATCTCGGATTTCATGGCTTCTAACCATTTGTTGGAATATGGGCCCACCATCGCTTCTCCATAGCTCGTAGGCTCATTGTTGTCCAACAACATGATATCTAAGATAGGATTACCGTACCACTCAGGAGTAGTACGTATCCTTGTCGACCTACGAGGTTTGATAGCAACTTGATCCGAAGCTTCATGATAACTATCATTAACTTCCTATTCAACAGACGTAGGCGCCACAGAAAACATCTTTCTATGTTGCATCACTCTCTGGTTGAAGTAAAGGTTCGACAACCTCATCAAGTTCTATCTTCCTCCCACTCAATTTTTCGAGAGAAACTCCTTCTCGAGAAAGGACCCATTCTTAGCGACAAACAATTTGCCCTCGAATCTGAGATAGAAGGTATACCCAACTGTCACCTTTGGGTATCCTATGAAGATCTGTTTGTCCGCTTTGGGTTCGAGCTTCTCCGGCTGAAGCGTTAGGCATCGCAGCCCCAAACATTAAGAAACGACAACTTTGGTTTCTTGCCAAACCAATGTTCACACGACGTCGTCTCAACGGACTTATATGGTGTCCTATCTAAAATGAATGCAGTTGTCTCTAACGCATATCCTCAAAATGAAAACGGTAGATCGGTAAGAGACATCATAGATCGCACCATATCTCATAAGGTTCGATTACGACGTCCGGACACACCATTATCCTGTGGTGTTCCAGGTGGCTTCAACTGCGAAACAATTCCACAATGTCTTAAGTAATTGCCAAACTCATAACTCAGAAAATCCCCCTTTGATCAGATCGTAGGAACATGATCTTCTTTGTTATGATGATTCTTAACTTCACTCTGAAATCGCTTGCACTTTTTCAAACGTTTCAGACTTGTGCTTCATTAAGTAAATATACCTATATCTACTCAAATCGTAAGTGAAGATGAGAAAATAACGATATCCACCGCACCCTTCAATTCTCATTGGATCACATGCATCAGCATGTATGATTTCCAACAAGTCACTTGCCCGTTTCATTGTACCTGAAAACGGGGTCTTAGTCATCCTGCCCATGAGGCATGGCTCGCATGTGTCAAGCGATTCAAAATCAAGTGACTCCAAACATCCATCGACATGGAGTTTCTTCATGCATCTTACGCCAATATGACCTAAGCGGCAGTGCCACAAGAAAGTGGTACTATCTACATCTTTTGGCGTGAACATGTGTATTACCACGACCGAGATTCACTGAACCATTCACATAGGGTGCATGACCATGAAAGGTATTATTCATGTAAACAGAATAACCATTATTCTCTAACTTAAATGAATAACCATATTGCAATGAACATGATATAATCATATTCATGCTCAACGTAGACATCTGATAACATTTATCTAGGTTCAATACTAATCTCGAAGGTAGATGGAGTGTGCGATGGTGATCTCATCAACTTTGGAAGCACTTCCAACACACATTGTCACCTCGCACGTAGCTAGTCTCCGTTTAGTCTGTAGCTTTTTCTTCAAGTCACCAATAATATTAACTGAACCGGTATCCAATACCCAGGTGCTACCAGGAGTACTAGTGAGGTACACATTAATAACACGTATATACTTTGTTGAAGTTGCCAGCCTTCTTATCTACCATGCATTTGGGGTAATTCCGCTACCAGTGACCGTTCCCCTTACAATAGAAGCACTTAGTCTCGGGTTTGGGTTCAACCTTGGGTTCCTTCACTGGAGTGGCAGCTGGTTTGCCATCCATGAAGTTTCCCTTCTAGCCCTTGCCCTTCTTGAAACCAGTGATCTTGTTAAACCATCAACACTTGATGCTCCTTCTTGATTTCTACCTTTTGCGGTCTTAAGCACCACGAACAACTCCGGGATCAACTCCATCCCTTGCATGTCATAGTTCATCACGAAGATCTAGTAGCTTAGTGATAGTGACTAGAGAACTCTATCAATCACTATCTTATCTGGAAGTTTAACTCCCACTTGATTTAAGTGATTGTAGCACCCAGACATTCTGAGCACATGCTCACTAGCTGAGCTATTCTCCTCCATCTTGTTGGCAAAACAACTTGTTAGAGGTCTCATACCTCTCAACACGGGCATGAGCCTGAAATCCCAATTTCAGCTCTTGGAACATCTCATATGTCTTATGGAGTTCAAAACATCATTGGAATCCTGATTCTAAGCCGTAAAGTATGGTGCACTAAACTATCAAGTAGTCATCAGGATGTGTCTGTCAGGTGTTCACAACATCCACAGACGACGTTGTAGGGGTTTGCACATCAAGCGGTGCATCAAAGACGTAAGCCTTCTGTGTATCAGTGAGGACACTCCTCGGACTACGGACCCAGTCCGCATCATTGCTTACAATATCTTTCAACTTGGTCTTTCTCTAGGAACGTATAGAAATAGGGAGCTACAACGTGAGCTATTTATCTACAACATATTTGCAAAGACAATTTAGACTATGTTCATGATAATTAAGTTCATCTAATCAAGTTATTTAATGAACTCCCACTCAGATAGACATCCCTCTAGTCATCTAAGTGAAACATGATCCGAGTCAACTAGGCCGTGTCCGATCATCACGTGAGACAGACTAGTCAACATCGGTGAACATCTTCATGTTGATCGTATCTTCTATATGACTCATGCTCGACCTTTCGGTCTTCCGTGTTCCGAGGCCATGTCTGTACATGCTAGGCTCGTCAAGTCAACCTAAGTGTATTGCGTGTGTAAATCTGGCTTACACCCGTTGTATTCGAACGTTAGAATCTATCACACCCGATCATCACATGGTGCTTCGAAACAACGAACCTTCGCAACGGTGCACAGTTAGGGGGAACACTTTCTTGAAATTATTACAAGGGATCATATTATTTAAGCTACCGTCGTTATAAGCAAATAAGATGTAAAACATGATAAACATCACATGCAATCAAATAGTGACATGATATGGCCAATATCATTTGCTCCTTTTGATCTCCATCTTCGGGGCTCCATGATCATCGTTGTCACCGGCATGACACCATGATCTCCATCATCATGATCTCCATCATCGTGTCTTCTTGAAGTTGTCTCGTCATCTATTACTTTTACTACTATGGCTAACTCTTTAGCAATAAAGTAAAGTAATTACATGACGTTTATGTTGACACGCGGGTCATAAATAAATTAAGACAACTCCTATGACTCCTGCCGGTTGTCATCCTCATCGACATGCAAGTCGTGATTCCTATTACAAGAACATGATCAATCTCATACATCACATATATCATTCATCACATCCTTTTGGCCATATCACATCACACGGCACATGCTGCAAAAACAAGTTAGACGTCCTCTAATTGTTGTTGCAAGTTTTTTACGTGGCTGCTATAGATTTCTAGCAAGAACGTTTATTACCTACGCCAAAACCACAACGTGATATGCCAATTTCTATTTACCCTTCATAAGGACCCTTTTCATCGAATCCAATCCGACTAAAGTGAGAGAGACAGACACCCGCTAGCCACCTTATGCAACTAGTGCATGTCAGTCGGTGGAACCTGTCTCACGTAAGAGTACGTGGAAGGTCGGTGCGGGCCGCTTCATCCCATGATGCCGCCGAATCAAGATAAGACTAGTAACGGCATGTAAATTGACAAAATCGACGCCCACAACAACTTTTGTTCTACTCATGCATAGAAACTACGCATAGACCTAGCTCATGATGCCACTATTGGGGATCGTAGCAGAAATTTAAAATTTTCTACGCATCACCAAGATTAATCTATGGAGTAATCTAGCAACGAGAGGAAGGAGAGTGCATCTACATACCCTTGTAGATCGCTAAGCGGAAGCGTTGCAAGAACGCGGATGAAGGAGTCGTACTCGCAGCGATTCAGATCGCGGTTGATTCTGATCTAAGCGCCGAACAACGGCGCCTCCGCATTCAACACACGTGCAGCCCGGTGACGTCTCCTACGCCTTGATCCAGCAAGGGGAGAAGGAGAGGTTGGGAAAGACTTCGTCCAGCAGCAGCACGATGGCGTGGTGGTGGTGGGGGAGCGCGGGACTCCAGCAGGGCTTCGCCAAGCACTACGAGAGATGAGGAGGGAGAGGGGTAGGGCTGCGCCAAGAGAGAGATCGAATCGTATGTTGGGCAGCCCCCATACCTCAAGTATATATAGGGGGAGGGGAGGGGGTTGCGCCCCCTCTAGGGTTCCCACCCCAAGGGGTGCGACATCCCCTGATCCCATCTAGGGTGGCGGCCACAAGGGAGAGAGGGGGAGGCGCACCTAGGGTGGGCCTTAGGGCCCATCTGCCCTAGGGTTTGCCCCCTTCCCCTCTTGGAGGCGCCTTTGGCCATGGTGAGGGGCGCCCCAGCCCACCTAGGGGCTGGTCCCTTCCCACTATTGGCCCATGCAGGCCTCCGGGGCTGGTGGCCCCACCTGGTGGATCCCCCGGGACCCTCCCGGTGGTCACGGTACACTACCGGTGATGCCCAGAACACTTCCGGTGGAAAAACCATACTTCCTATATATCAATCTTTACCTCCGGACCATTCCGGAACTCCTCGTGATTTTCGAGATCTCATCCGGGACTCCGAATCAACATTCGGTAACCGCATACATACTTTCCCTATAACCCTAGCGTCATTGAACCTTCAGTGTGTAGACCCTACGGGTTCGGGAGTCATGCAGACATGGCCGAGACAACTCTCCGGTCAATAACCAACAGCAGGATCTGGATACCCATGTTGGTTCCCACATGCTCCATGATGATCTCATCGGATGAACCACGATGTCAAGGATTCAATCAATCCCGTATACAATTCCCTTTGTCTATCGGTACGATACTTGCCCGAGATTCTATCGTCGGTATCCCGATACCTTGTTCAATCTCGTTACTGGCAAGTCTCTTTACTCGTTCCGTAACACATCATCCCGTGATCAACTCCTTGGTCACATTGTGCACATTATGATGATGTCCTACCGAGTGGGCCCAGAGATACCTCTCCGTTACACGGAATGACAAATCCTAGTCTCGATTCGTGCCAACCCAACAGACACTTTCGGAGATACCCGTAGTGCACCTTTATAGCCACCCAGTTATGTTGTGACGTTTGGCACACCCAAAGCACTCCTACAATATCCGGGAGTTGCACAATCTCATGGTCTAAGGAAATGATACTTGACATTAGAAAAGCTTTAGCATACGAACTACACGATCTTCTGCTAGGCTTAGGATTGGGTCTTGTCCATCACATCATTCTCCTAATGATGTGATACCATTATCAACGACATCAAATGTCCATGGTTAGGAAACCGTAACCATCGATTGATCAACGAGCTAGTCAACTAGAGGCTTACTAGGGACATGGTCTTGTCTATGTATCCACACATGTATCTGAGTTTCCTATCAATACAATTCTAGCATGGATAATAAACGATTATCATGCACAAGGAACTATAATAATAACCAATTTATTATTGCCTCTAGGGAATATTTCCAACATATAGTACAAGTCCAAAAATATGGTTCCTCCTAATGGTTGGACATCTGGGGCTCACGCCATTGTCAACGTAGTCAATAAATGAGAGAATTACACTACGAGCGGCTGACACCAGGGACCCAGCAAGTCGTGCAGTTTTTTTTTGAGGAACAAGCAGTTGTTATTTATACTAGTTTTAGCGATGGATCAGGGTAACAACGGGGCTGTGCGCGGGCTGTGGCCCATCTAGCCAGGGTTTTATTTATGATTACCACATCATGAGCCCAGTTGTGTTTTTTTCTTGCTGAAAATGGCTAGCCCAGTTCTATTTTTTTAAAGAAATACCCAAACAAGGCCTACTTGCTTTATTGGCCCTACTAGGCTGCAAATCTTTCAAAACGAGGAGAGTTATATTCGGTTTGCCCAGAAATGGGTTGAACATTTTTAAAACACATCAAACCGGGAATTAGTTTCAATTTTTTTTCATTACAAGATCTTAAATTCCATTGATTTTTTTGCGTGGACAATTATTTGGATTTTATATTTATATAAATTATTTTTCAAAATAGTTTGAATGTGAATCGATATTTCTGGATTAAAAAGAGTTGACCGCACCGAAATATGCAAAATTTCGTATACTTTTTAACCGTGGCCACAATATGGGGTGTAATGCTAACAAAAAGACCGTAGTCAACACACGAGATCAGTGAGTGTTGGATGTCCATCCAATGACCGTCGTGCTTCTTCAATCTCTGCTCTTCATGCTCCAGCCGCTCAACCAAGCGCCGACGGGACTGCCTGCTCCCTCCGCCCGCGGCCGGCTATGCTGCCGTGCAGGCCTCACGGCCCCACCGTACTCCCATCGCTGGCCTAGCCATCCCTCTACTCACCCACACATGTTGTTATTCTCCGGCGACGGCAGATGAACCAGTAAACCCTCGTACTCCTCCGTGTGGGAAACAACTGCCGAGTATTCCCTGGCTCCGTGTCGTTCCCTTCCTAGGTCTCGCCGTCATCCACCGCCCTGGTGCTCTCGGCACGGCCTGGTCAACCTAGTCAATGAACAACATCCATCGGAAGTGGACTGTACGTGGAGAGGCTGACAGCTGGGTCCATGGCCGCACGCAAGGAAATGCCTCCTTATTACGCGCAAAATAATGATTCCTCCACCTGACAGCTAGGACCCACAGGAAGGGCCTCTGTATTTCGCGAAAAAAATGTTCCCCCCGCTGATAGGTCGGACCCACCAGCTATATCTTCGCACGCAAGGAAGTGCCTCCTTATTACGCCCAAAAAATGAATACCCCCTGCTTGCTGGGACCCACCATATTGTTGGGCTAACTTGTGGGCCTACTAAGTTGACGGGGACGAAGGGCTTTGTCAACTTAGTCAATACTCCAGTGATCGTATGATGTCCATCCAACGGCCATAGTGCTTCTTCAACCTCTGGTCTTCTTGCTCCAGCCGCCCAAAGCAGCACCGGTCGTGCCACCTGCTCCTGCCTCCCGTGGCTGGCTGTGCTACCACGGAGGCCTCACCGCCCCTATACTACTCCCACCACTAGCTAGGCCAACCCTCCACTCACCCACAACCCCTATTATTCTGCGGCGACGACAGCCTCACACCGTAGCTGAACCAGTGAATGCTCGTACTCCTCTCTGCGTGGGCATCCACTGCCGCATCTTGCCCGGCTCCGCGTCATCCCCTTCCTAGGCCTCACCGTCGTTCACACCGCCATGGTGCTCTCGGCGCGGCGTGGTCAATGTGGTCAACGACCAACTTCCATCGGAAGAGTACTATACATGGAGAGGCTGACAGCTGGGTCCGCGGCAGCCGCAAGGAAGTGCCTCCTTATTACGCGGAAAATAATTATTCCTCCACCTGACAGCGGGGACCCACCGAACGGGCCAACAGTATTTTGCGAAAAAAATCATTTCCCCCTGACTGCTGGGACCCACCGGATGGGCCACCGTATTTCGCGAAAAAACACCCCCCCCCCCGCTGTCAGCTCGGACCCACCGGAAGTGCCTCCTTATACGCACAAAAAAATGAATACTCCCCCGGCTAGCTGGGACCCACCTTGGTGGGAGGCTGACTTGTGGGCCTACTAAGTTGACGGGGACGAAGGGCGTTGTCAACTTAGTCAATATGAACGATTCTAGCTCCAGTGACCGTACGATGTCCATCCAACGGCTATAGTGCTTCTTCAACCTCTGGTCTTCTTGCTCCAGCCGCCCAAAGCAGCGCCGGTCGTGCCGCATGCTCCTGCCTCCCGTGGCCGGCTGTGCTGCCGCAGAGGCCTCACCGCCCCCTACTATTCCCACCGCTGGCCAGGCCCTGCGGTGACAGCAGCTTCACACCGCAGCCGAACCAGTGAACCCTCGTACTTTTCTCCGTGCAGGCTTCCACTGCCGCGTCTTCCCTGGCTCCGCGTCATCCCCTTCCTAGGCCTCGCCGTCGTCCACCGCCATGGTGCTCTCCACGTGGCATGGTTAACGTGGTCAAGGAACGACTTCCATCGGAAGAGTACTGTACGTGGAGAGGCTGACAGCTGGGTCCACGGCCACAGCCCAGTTTTTTTGTGATTTGCCAAGTAAGTCGCTTTGTCAGGCCTGTTGGGCTGCAAATCTTTCAAGACGAGGAGAGCTTTCATTCGGCTGGCCGAGAAAATGGCCCATCAGTAATGAGAAATGGGCTGTACATTTTGAAAACACATCAAACCGGCAATTAGTTTCAAATATCTTTTTTTTCAATTCAAGATTTTAAATTAAATTAATTTTTACGCGTGGAGAATTTGTTGGATTTTATATTGATATACATTTATTTTTTAAATCAGTTTGAATGTGAGTCGAAATTTCGGGATTAAAAACAGTTCGGCCCGCACCGAAATATGCAAAATTTCGTATAATTTTTTAACTGTGGCCACAATATGGGCTGTAATGCTAACAAAAAGAATATGGGCTCCAAAAAAAACCTTAAGAATTAGCAAATGGGCTGTAAATTATTAGAAATAAGGGCAGATGGGCTGTATGTTGTTTTCCATAGATTTGAGGCTTTCCTAAAAAAAGGTTGACGCACAAGCACTGACTGTTGGATGTCCATCCAACGGCTGTCGTGCTTCTTCAATCTCTGCTCTTCCTGCTCCAGCCGCTCAAACAAGCGCCGGCGAGACTGCCTGCTCCCTCCTCCCCGTGGTAGGCTGTGCTGCTACGCAGGCCTCACCGCCCCACCGTACTCCCATCGCTGACCTAGCCATCCCTCTACTCACCCACACCTTTTGTTATTCTCTGGTGACGACAAACGAACCAGCAAACCCTCGTATAGTCGTACTCCCCTCCGCGTGGGAAACAACTGCCGAGTCTTCCTTGCCTCCGTGTCATCCCCTTCCTAGGCCTTGTCGTCGTCCACCGCCGTGGTGCTCTCGGCGCGGCGTGGTCAATGTGGTCAACGACCGACTTCCATCGGAAGAGTACTGTGCGTGGAGACGCTGACAACTGGGTCCATGGCCGCAGCAAGGAAGTGCCTCCTTATTACGCGCAAAATAATTATTCCTCCACCTGACAGCGGGGACCCACCGGACGGGCCACCGTATTTCATGGAAAAAATGTTTCCCCCTGACTGCTGGGACCCACCAGCTACACCTTCGCACGCAACAAAGTGCGTCCAGGCAAAAAAACAAAACGATGCGCCCCCCTGACTGCTGGCACCCACCAGCTACATCTTCGCATGCAAGGAAGTGCCTGACAGTCGGGACCCACCTGGTCGAAGCATACATAGCGTTGTCATTCTGGTCATGAACGTGTACGTACATATATACTGGTGGATGTAGAGGCGCGCACGTCTCGTAGTAGAGGCGCGCACGTAGCATGTACACGTACGTACAGCGGCCAGGGTGCAAGAAAGAAAATATGGCCACGTATGTGTATATACGGTCGGGGTCTCGAACGCCTACTCGTGCATACGTATGGCAAGGGCTCGTTGACATGGCTGGGTCGGAACGGAGAAACATCGTCGTCGTCGTGTTCATGGGGAGGCAACGGAATGCGTCGTGTTCATGGGGAGGCAACGGAATGCGTCGTGTTCATCGGGAGGCAACGGAGCGCGTGGGAGCCAACCGGCTGGGTCGGAACGGAATGCATGGTCGTTTTCATCGGGAGGGCTTGGACGGAACAGGCGATGGAAACGAGGCCTGGCGTACTGCAAAACGGAGGAAACGGCCTTGTGTTCGACCGGCCATGTTCAAAACGGGATCCTGTTCATCGGGAGGGGTCTGGCGTACCGCAAAACGGAGGAAATGGACCTCCTGTGGTCGAAACGGGGGTCCTGTTGATCGGGAGGGGTGTGGCGTACCGCATAACGGACGAAACGGACCTCCTACGGTCGAAACGGGGGTCCTGTTCATCGGGAGGGGTGTGGCGTACCGCAAAACGGGACTCGACGGGATACTGTTCATCTCCACCGTCGACTTCCTCCAGCCTCCACGGGCTCCTGTTCATCCAGCCTCCACCGCGCGCTACTCCACCGGCTACTGTTCAACCACCCCTCCACCGTCTACTATTCATCCAGCCGTCCACACCACGGGGTCCTGTTCAACCACCCTTCCACGGGCACCCCTCCACCGTCTACTGTTCATCAGCCCTCCACACCACGGGGTCCTGTTCAACCACCCCTACACGGGCACCCCTCCACCATCTACTGTTCATCCAGCCCTCCACCACACCACGGGGTCCTGTTCATCCAAAGGCAACGCCACCGCTCACTGTTCATCCACCCCCCCCCCCGCAACGCTCACTGTTCATCCCAGAGGCAGCATCGATCGGCTTCAGTTAGCAGCAGTAGGGAAGGAATCGCTCGATCGGGTTCAGTTAACAGCCATTGATCGATCGCTCGGGTTCAGTAACGCATAGCCTGCAGTGCAATCGCTCGGGTTTAGTTAGAGCCCAATGCCTCGCTTGGGTTCAGTTAGAGCCAACGCCTCGCACACACACGTGTACGTGTACGAGAAAAACGTGCATCGCTCGGCCTCCAACCTCCCACCGTAACGGGGAACTCCCCGAAATTTTCCTCGCCCTCGCTTCTACCACGGTTTTTTCCATCATGGACGGCCCAAAGAATGTCATGCAGCTGCGTCTCCGGCCCGCCCAGGATAAAAATCCCATTTTCTGTCATGATTTTTTGTCATAGAAGTAGAAGCCCAGCACATCTATGATGATACCGGGTTTTTTGACAATTATTGTCATAGAAGTGTCATATGTATGACAGGAAAAAAATTCGTTCGGCCCAAAATATCATGGATGTGTCTTTTTTGTAGTGTTATATTGCTTCTAATTTGGTTAAATTGCATCTGCTTACTTTACACATTATACCTTTGATAATGACATGCCTTCCTGTTTTTGATACATACTACATATATCTATTAACCATTTTCGTACATCAAACTGATGCTCTTTTGTATCCCTCATCAATCTCTTATGATGAGACAGTCACCCTAGTGGGTTACTATGAGACGTGCTACTCTTATAAAGAGTGCAGTTTCATCCTCTCCACATAATTCTCAAGAAACAGCAAGCCTAAATGAAGATATTGAACGTAGCTCTGTACTTGAAGACCACACTTCCCCTACACCACCATCGCAGGTGCTTGTTCTAACTTCGCAGTGTGATATGTGGTTGCATGTTGCATACGGTGTCTAGCTTGTAATGCTTCTAATTAGGGTAAATTGCATCTGCTTAGTTTACACATTATACCTGTGAATATGACATGCCTTCCTATTTTTGGTACACACTACATCTGGGTGTTAACCATGCTCTTACATGAAACTACCTCTCTTCTGTATCCTGCATCAATCACTTACGATGAGACACCTTTATTCATTGCATATTGCATATTATTTCTAGTCTGTTGCCATGTATTGCCTCTAGTTTGGTCAAATGCATTTGTTAGGCCACCCTTTTAATTTGGCAGAGTGATATTGGTTCCATCTTTCATATGGTTTCTAGCTTGCATTGCTTCTAACTAGTTGAAACACCTCATGGTTAGTTTACACTTTATACATCATACATGTCAATATGTCATGCCGTCCTGTTTTTCATACATATTCCATCCTCCTATCATGCGGCTACCTTACATGAAATTAGTGTTCATCAGTATCATGCATCAGTGAGTTCTGAAGAGCATATTTTATTCCTTTTTCTTGTGGGTTTGACTTGACAAGGCAAAATCAAAAAAAGTAAGGAAAAGAGTAAGGAAGGCGATGGTGATGGTCATCTGAGGTAACGTAAATAGAGCATCTGTGCGGATTCTCCTTGTACTACCAGTGCATTACAAGTTCCATGTCTCCGCTCCCCTACTCCACCATCCAAGGTGCTTGCTCTAACTTGGCAGTGTGATATCTGGTTGCATGTTGCATATGGTGTCTAGCTTTTATTGCTCCTAATTAGTGTAAACTGCATCTGCTTAGCCTACACATGATACATGTGAATATGACACGGTTTCCTGTTTTGGTACATACTATATCTGTCTATCACACCATGTTCTTAGATGAAACTACTCTTCTTGTGTATCCTGCATCAGTCACTTATGATGGGACACCTTTAAGTTGGCAGTGTGATATTGGTTTGCGTCTTGAATATGATTTCTAGCATGTAGTGCTTCTAGTTTGATGAACGCCACCTATGACGAGATAGTTTTAACTTGGCAGAGTGATATTGATTGCACCTTCCATATGGTGTCTAGCTTGCAGTGCTTCTAATTTGTTGAAGTGCCTTCTACTTAGTTACAACATCATTGGTGTGAATATGTCAAGCCATCCTGTTGGGAATATAGCTACCAGGTAAGACCCGCCCAGGAGGGGCCGGGTCAACCCCAATGGCGGGTTACAAAAGAAGCCCAGTAATATTCAAGGCGATAGTTTATTAAGACTTGTAGAAGGCCTAAGCCCAGAGGCGGCTTAAGTCCCAATATTGTAAACCGTTGTATGTAAAGAAAGACTTGTAAAGAAAGGCATATAAAGAAGTCACCGAGCTGAACACGTTTTATGAACCGGTCGGGACTCTGTAGGCCACCAGGCGTCAACTCGTGTATATAAGGGGACGACCCGGCGGCAGCTTAGGGCAAGAAAACAACAACTCGAAGCCAGGCAAAGCGGATTCGCTCCCTGGTCATCGAAACCCCAGCAATTCCAACACAACTAGACGTAGGCTTTTACCTTCATCGTAAGTGGCCGAACTAGTATAAAAACCTCTCGTGTCCTTTGTCCCGACTAAACCCTTTAAGCTTCCTAGTTGCGATGGCCCTATGACTAAGTCCTTTTGCTAGGACATCTGCCGTGACAACTCCATGACAGTTGGCGCCAACCGTGGGGCCAGCGCACGATGGATTGGAGTTCTTGAAGGGCAACTTCGAAGGGCTCAAGGGATACGCTATGGGCCGGATGACCAAGAGTTGTCGCGGTAAGCTCTACATCGACGACGAAGGCTGGGCCCTGAGGCCGGCTCAATTGAGTACGGGGACCGGGTCACTTTCGGCGGAATCCATGTCTTCACCGGCCGGATTGGCGAGTCAGACCCTGAGCCGGACGTCCACACCAACCTCGTCGAGACGGCTCAGCGTGAGAGATCCACCTGGGATCAACCTGCCGTGAGGCATGCCTTCGTGGGTTGCATCCATGGAGGTGAATACTCTGAAGGATCAGTGGATGGCGGCAAGACGACCATCTGTTCTGACGCTACGTCATCAACAGGCGAGATAGATTCTTTGTACCAACTGCAAGATGGCATGCTTGGGGGATGTTCCGATGGTAGCAGTATTCCGGACCCCTTTGAGCTGCCGAATCGAACCAGAGTCTTCATGGCTGGAACTCAACCCAGGCAGAACTCCACGGCTGCAGCAACAACAACCACCGGGTCAGCAGCGGCCGGGTCAGGAGGCCCCGCATGCCCCCTGGCTCAGATGCTAATGGACCTCATGGATAAGTTGATGTCTCTGTTGACTGCTGTGGTGGAGACTGCGGATAAGGCTCAGCATGACGCGGAGGTGGCACGGGTACGCGAAGAGATGGCACAGGCCAAGGAAAATTTAGCAGCAGAAGAGGTCAGGGTGGCCGCGGAGCGGGCGGTTTTGGATGCTCGTGCTCAGCAGCTTCAAGTAGAGACTTTCCGGCTCTTGGTGGATCTGAACGCGTCAAACGAGGTCATGAGGAGAAGGCACCAAAAAACTCAGTCACATCTGCCTCTGACGTATGATCCTAGGAACCTTTTCCACACACCCGGGGCCGGACCAAGTAACCCACTAGAGGCAAACCGGATCACGACACCCGGGGCACCGGTTCAACCACGGGCCATGGAACCTCCTCGTATGAATACCGCTCCGCCTCATTACACACCAATACCATCGGGTCACTTCTCTAATCCTTTGGAAAATTTCATTGCTGCGTCGGCCCGTTTGGCGGCTCTCCCGATGGAAGGCGACTCTCCGACAGCAATTGAAACACGAAGGATGAGAGAACTTCTTCAGACGGCTCTGGCGCAGCAGGATGCGTACTCTTACAGTTGAGACAGAATCCATTCAACCCCTCGCCCAAGCCGGAGCCCGAGCTATAGCAGGCATATGGACTCAGCCGCTATGTCAAGCAACGCTCAACGCCGTAACCAACCGCATAGGCATGAGCCAATGCAGGGTGGAGCCCTTAACCTGGTGGATCAGGAGAGAATCCGTCAAGAGGCTGAGCGGGCAGCTCAACTCGCAGCTGAGCAGACGGCTCATCAAGCTTTTCCAGTTTACCCAGCAACCTCTGTTGAGGCAGGAGTAGCCACAAGAACAGGAGGTGTCCCTTGCCTGGTGCCGGCTATACGTAATGAGCGCTTGACAAAAGACTTAAAGGGGGCTCGTAAGGTGCCTAATTACACGGCCGACTTCTAGCCTGGGGCATGGATTGAAAGTTATGAGATGGCGATGGAGCTGTTGGAGGTCAGCGATGCAGCAATGGCTAAGTATTTTACTATGATGTTGGATGGAACAGCTCACACTTGGTTGAAAGGGTTGCCACCCAATCCCATCGGCTCATGGGCAGAGTTAAAGGCCCGGTTCATTCAGAACTTCAAGGACACATGTAAACAACCTATGTCAATCGTGGACCTGACTAATTGTAAGCAAGAGGAAGGTGAGTCCACAACCCATTGGGTGCGTCGAGTCAAGGAGATAATACATTCATCTGATAAGATGGATGCCGGCTCTGCAGTCTTAATGCTGGAGAAAAATTGCCGTTTTGAACCTCTGAAGCAGAAGCTGGGGCGGCTCAAGCGTGACTGTAATGACATGGGCCAGTTGATGGCGGACCTGGTCAAATATGCTGATTCTGACAGTACCAAGGATCTCGTGTCTGATGAAGATAAAATAGGGAAGGGAAATAAGAACGGCAACGGCAAGGGTCACCAGCATAACCCGGCAAATCAAGGGGGTAATAAACGTAAGGCTAATGAGTTTGTGGCTAACACCAATACACAGGGCAACAACCAATGGCGCAAGGGTAGGCCGTCTCCTCGGTTAGGAGGGTCAGGTCCCACCCTCGAACAACTATTGAATGAACCTTGTCCAAGACACGGCACCCGGGAGAAGCCAGCTACCCATCTGTGGAAGGACTCTGCGATCATGAAGGCATTCAAAAATTCCAACATGTTTGATGGTAGTCACAGGCCTGGCGGCAGTTCAGGCGAAGGCGGATTTCATGGCCCGGGCGCCGGTTCAGGCGGGGGCGGTTTTCACGGACAGGGCCATCCGGGTAACCAGGGTGGTTATAATCAGCAACCCGGCCAAGGTAATCAGCAGCAATAGTTCGGGTATCAGAGCAATCCAAAATAGTTGAATAGTGGGCAGTACCATGTATTTACCACTAGTTTATGCAAGAGGGACCAGAAGCTTCATAAGAGGGATGTCAATGTCGTTGAGCCGACGATTCCATGTTATTTGAGGTGGTCGAAACAGCCTATTGTGTGGAGCAGGGAAGATCACCCTCCCCGGGTTGATAATCGGGGTGACTTGGCCTTGGTGGTGGCACCTCAGGTTGGTGGATATAAATTCACTAAGGTGCTCATGGATGGAGGCAGTAGCATCAACATCCTCTATTATGAGACGTTTCGTCGGATGGGGTTCACTGATAAGAGTCTTAAACAACCCAACATTGTTTTTTAGGGTGTTGTGCCTGGTAAGTTGGCGTACCCAGTTGGTAAGATTGAACTGGAAGTAGCTTTTGGGGATGAATATGATTCCAGGGCTGAGAAGTTAACTTTTGAGGTGGTTAAGATCAAAAGCCCGTATCATGCTCTGTTTGGACGGCCGGCTTATGCCAAGTTCATGGCTCGGCCGTGTTATGTGTATCTACAGCTCAAGATGCCGGGTTATAAAGGCACTAAGGGAGTCCTAGCTTAGGGGGGTCTCTGGACAGCCGGACTATATCCTTTGGCTGGACTGTTGGACTATGAAGATATGAGATTGAAGACTTCGTCCCGTGTCCGGATGGGACTTTACTTGGTGTGGAAGGCAAGCTAGGCAATACGGATATGTATATCTCCTCCTTTGTAACGGACCTTGTGTAACCCTAGCCCCCTCCGGTGCCTATATAAACCGGAGGGTTTTTGTGATGCCCTCGTTGCGGCTATATCTCCCACGTGTCGAAGCACGACTTAGAGGCATAACCGCATTGAAAGCAATGTCGCAAGTGAGGTAATCTTCACACAACCCATGTAATTCATAAGGGAAAGAGATACATAGTTGGCATACAATCGCCACTTCACACAATACATGAACAAAGCATTAGATCATCCAGATACAATCAAAGGTCCGACTACGGAACCAAACATAAAAAGAAGACCACCCCAAATGCTACACAGATCCCCGATCGACCCCAACTGGGCTCCACTACTCAACAACTAGAACGAAACAACACAAAGGACAAGATCTTCATCGAGCTCCTCCTTGAGCTTGGTTGCGTCATCTGCACGGTTCAACGGCACCTGCAAGCTGGTTTTGGAAGTATCTGTGAGTCACGGGGACTCAGCAATGTCACACCCTCGCGATCAAGACTATTTAAGCTCATAGGTAAGGTAAAAGGTATGAGGTGGAGCTGCAGCAAGCGACTAGCATATATGGTGGCTAACATACGGAAATGAGAGCGAGAAGAGAAGGCAAAGCACGGTCGAGAAACTATGATCAAGAAGTGATCCTAGAACAACCTACGCCAAACATAACCAAAACACTGTGTTCACTTCCCGGACCCCGCGGAGAAGAGACCATCACGGTTACACACGCGGTTGATGTATTTTAATTAAGGTCAACTTCAGGTTTTCTACGACCGGACATTAACAAATTCCCATCTCCCCATAACCGCGGGCATGGCTTTCGAAAGTTCAAAACCATGCAGTGGTGTCCCAACTTAGCCCATCACAAGCTCTCACGGTCAACGAAGGATATTCCTTCTCCCAAGACAATCCGATCAGGCTCGGCATCCAGGTTACAAGACATCCTCGACAATGGTAAAACAAGTCCAGCAACACCGCCCGAATGTGCTGACAAATCCCGATAGGAGCTGCACATATCTCGTTCTCAGCGCACACTCAGATGAGACTAGCTACGAGTAAAACCAACCCTCAAGTTTCCCCAAGGTGGCCCGCCAGGCAGCTCGGTTCGGACCAACACTTAGAGAAGCACTGGCCCGGGGGGGTTAAAATAAAGATGACCCTTGAGTCTGCAGAACCCAAGGGAAGGTGGTAGGTTGTTAGTGCAAATGGTAAAAGGAAGGTTGGGCATTGCAGGAGGAGTTTTATTCAAGGCGAACTGTCAAGGGGTTCCCATTATAACCCGACCGCGTAAGGAACGCAAAATCCGGGAACATAACACCAATATGACGGAAACTAGGGCGGCAAGAGTGGAACAAAACACCAGGCATAAGGCCGAGCCTTCCACCCTTTACCAAGTATATAGATGCATTAATTAAATAAGATATATTGTGATATCCCAACAAAATATCCATGTTCCAAACATGGAACAAGCTCCAATCTTCACCTGCAACTAACAACGCTATAAGAGGGGCTGAGCAAAGCGGTAACATAGCCGAACAACGGTTTGCTAGGACAAGGTGGGTTAGAGGCATGGTTTAACCATATGGGAGGCATGATAAGCAAGTGGTAGGTATCGCAGCATAGGCATAGCAAAAGAGGGAGCAACTAGAAAGCAAAGATAGAAGTGATTTCGAGGGTATGGTCATCTTGCCTGAGATCCCGCAAGGAAGAAGAACGAGTCCATGAAGAAGTCAAACGGACGTAGTCGAACGGATCCTCACAAACGCGACGTTATCGGAACCAACCCGAAGAAGCAACACCAGAAAGAAGCACACAACATAGTAAACAACCATCACATAAGCATGGCACGATGCACAACCAAGTATGCTGCATGTCCAGTTTAATGAAGCATGGCATGGCAAAGTGCACAAACAATCCTACAACTTAAGTGGAGCTCATTATGCAACGGAGTTGCATATTGAAGAAAACACCACATGACTTATTTAGTTCTCTCTCGTTTATGTACCCAACAAGGTTAAATGTTGTTAGCATGGCAAGAGGTGAAGCATGATGAAACTATCTAATCTAGGAAAGTTTAAATGAGGCCGGAACAACAAAACAACAAGTCCGGAAACTCCTCATATGCTTATATTAGGTTTTGTACTATTCTGCCCTAAACATAATTTTAGAGTTGTTAAACATGCTATATGGGTGCATCATGTTAAACTAGGCATTTTTCTACCCCATTTACATATAAAGTTTATTAAATTTGGAGCTACTGTTATTTAGTTATGAAAGAAAACATTTTAGCATGGCAAAGGGGCAAATTAAAGCAAACAACAATTTATACATTTTAAACATGATTGAAAATGGCGTACTATTAATCTACACAAAATTCTAAGCAAGTTTCATATATTAAGTTTTCACATATGATGCTTAGTTTGTGAGTTTAAATATGCATGAAGTTCAAGGGGTTTTCTGCAAACTGCACTCTTTGAAATATTAGGACAAATCCTCCTGAACTGAAAAAAAACATAACGGGCCGGAAATTGAACTGGCCCAACAGGCACAAAGGGCTGGAGGGAGGTGCTGCTCACCCATGGGCCTCTTGGGCCGGCGGATCTGGGCAGGGGCGTGGTCAACGCACAGCGTGGCTATGCCCGTTCGTTCGAAGCAGGGGCAATGGCCACCCTGGTTCGTTGTTGCCAGCGAGGGAGATGGCCGGCGCAGGCTCGCGGGCATGGGGGAAGGCACGGCTCCGGCGAGCAGGGTCCGGAGACGGCACAACGGAACGACTTGCGGAGGCGCTGGGGACTCCGGGACGGCACGTGGGGAGGTAGCGACGCCCGACGCTCGATTTGGAGCAGGGAAGCAGAGGGACTTGCGGGCGCAGTGGTTGCCGGCGATGAGGACGACGGCACTACTTGAAGCGGCTCCGGCAAGGTCAGGGACTGGCGGAGGCAGGCGGATCCAGGAGCTCATCCATCTCTGCTGGAATTGCAGCTTCCCGACGCAGCAGAAGCAGGGGCCGGCGATGGGGACTTGGCGAAGGCGCGGCAGCAGGGACTTGGCGCGGGTCAATGCCAGCGCGAGGCAGATCGGCGAGAGGAGACGGGCGCGCGAGGGAGGGGGCTCAGCTGCAGAAGAGGTCCGGCTATTCTGCTCGGAGAGGTGGCCGGCGCCGTCGGAGGCTAGTGAGGCAGGGGAGCAACGGCCTGGTGGCGAACCAGAAGCGGAGGCGGTGCCCCCATGGCGTCCTGCGTAAACAGAGACAACAATACAGTTTTGAGACCGGAAGGAGAGGGAGAACCAGAGGGATAGACAAGGAAGCAGGGCATGGCCTGGCCATGGTCGATGCGGCTCCGGGCGTGCTCAGGTGCTCCTCCCGAGCGGGAGCCCCGTGGTGATGAGACGCAGGGGAGGATGAGGCAGTGTTGCAGGAGAAGCAGGGGCGTTGCGCTGCGCTGGTTGGCTCGCTGGGGAAAACGAGGGAGAGTGGGTGGATCTGAATCCCGAGGGGAATAGTGGCGGCGACCGAGAGGGATCGATGGGACAAGGCTCCTAAATTTTAGGGTTTGATCTGATTTGGGTAGGGGTTGATCTATAAATATGGACAAAAGGATTACGTTTGGACCCTCCGATCAAAATCGGACGGATTTGGATAAATAGGTTAAGGAGCCCATTTAAGAAAACGGAGACGTTTTGTAGATGTTTGGGGATGTTCTGAGTCCAACGGTGACAACTCCCCGGGTCGGGTTCAGGACAACTTCCGGACACGCGCGAGGGGTTCGGTGCACTGCGCAGAGAGGGTTTTTCGGACCGTGCGATCGCATCGGACGACTCCGGACATGAAGAGGGGTAGGTGGATGGACTAGGTGGGATGTGGCGAGGCTGAGAGGAGAGAAGAGAGAGAGGGCCCGGCAGCAGTTTCCGGAGACCGAAAACGTCTGACGTTAGACCGGCTACTATTGCCGCTATATTTATCCGTTGGGGCATCAAACGAACTCCGAATGCAATGAAACTTGGCAGGCGACCTACTAACAACATAACAACACCGCATGAAAACTTTCAACCCATTCCGAGAACATTTTCTGGCCACTTATAAAATACTATTTCGGACATGCCGCGGGCGCGTGCAAGTGTGGTTGGGCTCTGAATGGACAACGGAGAGAACTCGGAGAACCTGGACGAATGCAAGTTTTGAAAACATGATGATGCAAAGCACATGATGACATGATGAAATGCAACAAGCAAGCAAATGACATTGCAACAACAGCGAATAACTCGAAGACACCTGGCACATCGGTCTTGGGGCGTTACAACACTCCACCACTACGAGAGGATCTCGTCCCGAGATCTAGAATGGCACCAGAGGGAAAACGGAGGAGGAAGATAAGCGATAAAACTAAGTTTCTTCTTTGACAAACGAGTGAAACCACGAGCCTTGAAACGGTTAATCCATTGAAAGAGGAATGCAACGAAGAAGAACAAAGTTGAAAGCACTCCGGTAGGGAAGAGTAACAAGGAAGAACAAATTCGAACAACACTTCGGTTGGAAAGATATGCAAGGCTTGATAAGGCGAAAAGAATTTGAGCAAAATGGCACCACACTCCGGTTAAATGGATAAGCACGAAAAGGACATGATCTTAGACAACACGAGATGAAGGTTGAAAAGAACAACATCGCAGTGCCTCTGGAACAAAAGAATAGAAGATAGATAATTGAAATAGGAGAATTGTTAAGAAAATGCCAACTTATGCCACAAAAGATCTTCATAAGGCATCCTTAGGAGACGGGTCGAGCGGAGTTGTTGGAACACCAACAACGAAAAGAATACGCTTGGTATGGTCTTATGGAATACATCTCAAATTATGAGGTGACAACCTGCCACTCACGGGAAAAAAATTGATTGATAAGAACAAGGAGACGAGAAAACTTGTTCACCGGAAGGATAAAGAAGAACTTGTGTCATTTATAAACGCCATAAATAGAAACAATCCTTAGGGAAGGCTTTAGGTGAAAAATGACACAAGATAATTCCAACGAAGAAGTTGATGGATTTAAAATACCTCATTCTTAACAACATGTGAATCCTAAAACGTGAACTCAAATTATCAAGAATGACATAATACCACCTGAAATGATACGGTAGAAAGGATTGCACTCCGGATTGCAAGATGAAGAATGCTTGAGCTCCTCTGAAAAGAATCTTGATGAACACTTCGAGAAAGAATTAAATCCTTTATGAACCATCATGTAGAAGCTTCATGAAGAACTCTGTTAAACAAAAGAATGATCAAACAGAAAGAAATAGAAGTTGAAAACACAAGGTGAATCCTTGTACCGATTTAGATGGAGCTCCGTGGTGATATAATTGCGAGAGGTAGGAACTTCGGGAAAATAGAAGATGAAACAATTGAGATCAAGAATTTGATGAGCCTCCGGAATAGGGAATTGAGTTCACTTGACGAAACCAGAATAAGAATTACATTATGCTTATCCTTCACCAATTAAATTGATGACAGGCCATGGATTTGGCATACTACTTATTATTGTAGAAAAAATTAAGAGAGATATAACATAAACTTGGGAAGGTCTTCAATGAACCACCGGTCGGGTTGAAACAACGAATAAATTGATATGATGAACGAAGGAAGACAAAATCTTGGAAGAACCACTGTAAGAATTGAAAATGAATGAAGAGAAGATAAAGAAACACTGGGAAGAATTATAAAATGAACGAAGATGCTTGAGATGATTTAGATACATGAGAACGAAGAGATCACGAGCCGATTAGAGATCACTTGAACGAAGCACCGGTAAAATTGGAGACTGATAGCTGAAAGCTGAGAATGAATAATCCCGAAATGATGGCCTTCGGAGAATCAAACTGAAAAGACTCCTAAATTACTCCGGATGGGTGAAAAAGAATTCTGACAATCGAAAACAATTATGAGAGGATGGCAACAATCTCGAATGACGAATCTTGAAGAGAATGGAGCAAGGTTGAAAGGAGAACCTTCTTCGGTCTTCCAAACTGAGAATGACGATGAGAAATACCATCATGACTTATTTAGGCACTCTGGAAGAATCAAAACGAATAGGTTGAGCCAACGATGAAAAGAAATGAAAGATCTTGGAGAAAGGCATTTGACTGATGACAATCATTCTTACGTCAAACTTCGAAAAGAAATTTGAGGATAGCTCCGGAAAAAATAAGAAGAGTCAGGTAAGATCCTGGGAAAAGACATGTGGGTTAGGGCCCACTCAAAAGAAACACCATTGAAATGATGAAAGGAGAGATTGCACCGGTTGAATTAAAAGTCTTGAATGAGATAACATCCTCAAAATAGCTTGAACGGATTAAGAGTGGAAACACGAATCTTCTGAGATATCTTTAGCACTCCGGAACAAAAGAATAGCAAGCGGGGAAGATTAAGAGGTGCACCAGCATAAATAGGCATTGGGCAAAAAGAAAAGGAGTATGCCCAATACCAAAGCTTGAATTAAATCCACCGGAGAAGAAAATGAGTGACGAGAGACGAACTTGAATCTTCGTTAGCATCTTCTTGAGAATCACCGGATAAGAATATTGACGGAAAAGGAATGGAGAAGCTTCCCATTAATAAAAGGATACTTGAATAAGAAATTCGAGTCCTTGAAGAAAAAGGGTGGGTGTGCGGGAAAAACAAAGGCAACTTGGAGACGGAAGAAACAAACACCGTTGAGAAGAACTGATAATTGATCTTACTGATGTTGAAATGATTGGATCCACTTGAAGAGAAACACGCCGGTGAAAAAGGATTGACAAAACAATCTTGATGATCAAGAAGGATTGGTATTCACCTCGGAGTATGAGAACACCATTTGGGGAAGGTATGGAATCAATATTTGACTTCGAAGCAACTCGAATACCACAACTCAAAACAAAACAAAGGATTGGCTTGCAGAATAGGCCGGAACAAACATATGATAGAGATTTCGTCCGAAGTTTTCGTGGTGGGGCCTACACGGGCTCGATCGTACAGCACCATCATGTACAAGGAAGTGCACATGACATACGAAGCGTCCCCGAGTCGGCATAGCCAAGGACTCTTTAAGACACAACGAGACCACTGTAAAACCAACCGTGGATAGGCGGACCACTAGACGTCGAACCCCAATTTCATATCATACACCTATCAAAAGATATCTTAAGAGCTACTTGAATTCCCACTTATAAACTCCCGAAACTTTCCGGTTATGCAATCAGGTGTTCGGGATACAGGGGGAGCATAATATCTCACCCAAAACTAGAAATCCTACATCCAGCTTTATCCATCCTTCAACACATAACCAAGAAACCTTCGGAAATCATTTACCTCAACCTTCGAAAAGCATCCATTATATGAGTTATGGCACTCCCGAACTCCCGCCCTAGTACTGGGTGGCGTCGAGGTTATCTCACCAACAACTGCATAAAAGAGATTTTCGATGTCGGCGAAACTAAACTCAGGTATTCCAGAACTGCAACGATAAAATTGTGACGACAACACCTCGGAGCACAACTCCCCGGGACACTGCCACAACCCCTAAATGTCAAGAGGCACCAAGAACAATGTTCTCGTCACAAAACCATCGGAACAATTCTAAGATACCCGCGTGATCCTAAAAAAATTTAGTGAAATTTGAGAAGAGAAGAGTCAAAACTCTACGTCAAGATGCCTCACCAGAGCGACGAAGGGACTGAGGAGTAAAAACAATTCCTGACTCTCCGATATATATAATTTCTAAATGACTCAAAACATTTTTCTAGACTCAACAACGCCAGCGATTCGATCAAGCAGCGGGCTCCTAAGGTCGAGGAAGGCTCTGATACCAACTTGTAACGCCCTCGATGCGGCTATATCTCCCACGTGTCGAAGCACGACTTAGAGGCATAACTGCATTGAAAGCAATGTCGCAAGTGAGGTAATATTCACACAACCCATGTAATACATAAGGGAAAGAGATACATAGTGGGCTTACAATCGCCACTTCACACAATACATTAACAAAGCATTACATCATCCAGATACAATCAAAGGTCCGACTACGGAACCAAAAATAAAAAGAAGACTACCCCAAATGCTACACAGATCCCCGATCGACCCCAACTGGGCTCCACTACTGAACAACTAGAACGAAACAACACAAAGGACAAGATCTTCATCGAGCTCCTCCTTGAGCTTGGTTGCATCATCTGCACGGTTCAACGGCACCTGCAAGCTGGTTTTGGAAGTAACTGTGAGTCACAGGGATTCAGCAATCTCACACCCTCGCGATCAAGACTATTTAAGCTCATAGGTAAGGTAAAAGGTATGAGGTGGAGCTGCAGCAAGCGACTAGCATATATGGTGGCTAACATACGCAAATGAGAGCGTGAAGAGAAGGCAAAGCACGGTCGAGAAACTATGATCAAGAAATGATCCTAGAACAACCTACGCCAAACATAACTCCAACACCGTGTTCACTTCCCGGACCCCGCCGAGAAGAGACCATCACCGTTACACACGCGGTTGATGTATTTTAATTAAGGTCAACTTCAGGTTTTCTACAACCGGACATTAACAAATTCCCATCTGCCCATAACCACGGGCACGGCTTTCGAAAGTTCAAAACCCTGTAGGGGTGTCCCAACTTAGCCCATCACAAGCTCTCACAGTCAACGAAGGATATTCCTTCTCCCAAGACAATCCGATCAGGCTCGGCATCCAGGTTACAAGACATCCTCGACAATGGTAAAACAAGTCCAGCAACACCGCCTGAATGTGCCGACAAATCCCGATAGGAGTTGCACATATCTCGTTCTCAGGGCACACTCAGATGAGACTAGCTACGAGTAAAACCATCCCTCAAGTTTCCCCAAGGTGGCCCCACAGGCAGCTCAGTTCGGACCAACACTTAGAGAAGCACTGGCCCGGGGGGGTTAAAATAAAGATGGCCCTTGAGTCTGTAGAACCCAAGGAAAGGTGGTAGGTTGTTAGTGCAAATGGTAAAACCAAGGTTGGTCATTGCTGGAGGAGTTTTATTCAAGGCGAACTGTCAAGGGGTTCCCATTATAACCCAACCGCGTAAGGAACGCAAAATCGGGGAACATAACACTGATATGACGGAAACTAGGGCGGAAAGAGTGGAACAAAACACCAGGCATAAAGCCGAGCCTTCCACCCTTTACCAAGTATATAGATGCATTAATAAAATAAGAGATATTGTGATATCCCAACAAAATATCAATGTTCCAAACATGGAACAAGCTCCACTCTTCACCTGCAACTAACAACGCTATAAGAGGGGCTGAGTAAAGCGGTAACATAGCCAAACAACGGTTTGCTAGGACAAGGTGGGTTAGAGGCTTGGTTTAACAATATAGGAGGCATGATAAGAAAGTGGTAGGTATCGCAGCATAGGCACAGCAAAAGAGCGAGAAACTAGCAAGCAAAGATAGAAGTGATTTCGAGGGTATGGTCATCTTGCCCGAGATCCTGCAAGGAAGAAGAATGAGTCCATGAAGAAGTCAAACGGACGTAGTCGAACGGATCCTCACAAATGCGACGTTATCGGAACCAACCCGAAGAAGCAACACCGGAAAGAAGCACACAACATAGTAAACAACCATCACATAAGCATGGCATGATGCAAAACCAAGTATGATGCATGTCTAGTTTAATGAAGCATGGCATGGCAAAGTGCACAAACAATCCTACAACTTAAGTGGAGCTCATTATGCAACAGAGTTGCATAATGAAGAAAACACCACATGACTTATTTAGTTCTCTCTCGTTTATGTACCCAACAAGGTCAAATGTTGTTAGCATGGCAAGAGGTGAAGCATGATGAAACTATCTAATCTCGGCAAGTTTAAATGAGGCCGGAACAACAAAACAACAAGTCCGGAAACTCCTCATATGCATATATTAGGTTTGGTACTGTTCTGCCCTAAACATAATTTTAGAGTTATTAAACATGCTAGATGAGTGCATCATGTTAAGCTAGGCATTTTTCTACCCCATTTACATATAAAGTTTATTAAATTTGGACCTACTGTTATTTAGTTATGAAAGAAAACATTTCAGCATGGCAAAGGGGCAAATTAAAGCAAACAACAATTTAGACATTTTAAACATGATTGAAAATGGCATATTATTAATCTGCACAAAATTCTAAGCAAGTTTCATATATTAAGTTTTTACATGTGATGCTTAGTTTGTGAGTTTAAATATGCCTGAAGTTCAAGGGGTTTTCTGCAAACTACACTCTCTGAAATATTAGGAAAAATCCTCCTGAACTGAAAAAAAGCATAACGGGCCGGAAATTGAACAGGCCCAATAGGCACAAAGGGCTGGAGGGAGGTGCTGCTCACCCATGGGCCTCTTGGGCCGGCGGATCTGGGCTGGGGCATGGTCAACGCACAGCGTGGCTGTGCCCGTTTGTTCGAAGCAGGGGCCATGGCCGCCCTGGTTCGTTGTTGCCAGTGAGGGAGATGGTCGGCACGCGCTCGCGGGCATGAGGGAAGGCATGGCTCCGGCGAGCAGGGTCCGGAGACGGCACGACGGAACGGCTTGCGGAGGCGCTAGGGACACCGGGACTACACGTGGGGAGGCAGCGACGCCCGGCGCTCGATTTGGAGCAGGGAAGCAGAGGGACTTGCGGGCGCAGCGGTTGCCGGCGATGAGGATGACGGCACTGCGGGAAGCGGCTCCGGTGAGGTCAGGGACTGGCGGATGCGGGCGGATCCAGGAGCTCGTCCATCTCTGCTGGAACTGCAGCTTCCCGATGAAGCAGAAGCAGGGGCCGGCGATGGGGACTTGGCAAAGGCGCGGCAGTAGGGACTTGGCGCGGGTTAACTCCGACGCGAGGCAGATCGGCGAGAGGAGACGGGCGCGCGAGGGAGGGGGCTCGGCTGCAGAAGAGGTCCGACTACTCTGCTCGGAGAGGTGGCCGGCACCGTCGGAGGCTAGCGAGGCAGGGGAGCAACGGCCTGGTGGCGAACCAGAAGCGGAGGCGGTGCCCCCATGGCGTCTTGCGTAAACAGAGAAAACAATACAGTTTTGTGACCGGAGGGAGAGGGAGAACCAGAGGGATAGAGAAGGAAGCAGGGCATGGCCTGGCCATTGTCGATGCGGCTCCGGGCGTGCTCAGGTGCTCCTCCCGAGCGGGAGCCCCGTGGTGATGAGACGCAGGGGAGGACGAGGCAGTGTTGCAGGAGAAGGAGGGGTGTTGCGCTGCGTTGGTTGGCTCGCTGGGGAAAATGAGGGAGAGTGGGTGGATCTGAATCCAGAGGGGAATAGTGGCGGCGGCCGAGAGGGATCGATGGGACAAGGCTCCTAAATTTTAGGGTTTGATCTGATTTGGGTAGGGGTTGATCTATAAATAGGGACAAAAGGATTATGTTTGGACCCTCCGATCCAAATCGGACGGTTTCGTATAAATAGGTTAGGGAGCCCAATTAAGAAAACGGAGACGTTTTGTAGACGTTTGGGGATGTTCTGAGTCCAACGGTGAAAACTCCCCGGGTCGTGTTTGGGACAACTTCCGGACACGCGCGAGGGGTTCGGTGCACTGCGCAGAGAGGGTTTTTCGGACCGTGAGATCGCATCGGACGACTCCGGACGCGAAGAGGGGTAGGTGGATGGACTAGGTGGGCTGTGGCGAGGCTGAGAGGAGAGAAGAGAGAGAGGGCCCGGCAGCAGTTTCCGGAGACCGAAAACGTCCGACGTTAGACCATCTACTATTGCAGCTATATTTATCCGTTGGGGCATCAAACAAACTCCGAATGCGATGAAACTTGGCGGGCGACCTACTAACAACATGACAACACCGCATGCCAACTTTCAACCCATTCTGAGAACATTTTTCGGCCATTTATAAAATACTATTTCGGACATGCCGCGGGCGAGTGCATGTGTGGTTGGGCTCAGAACGGACAACGGAGAGAACTCAGAGAACCCGGACGAATGCAAGTTTTGAAAACATGATGATGCAATGCACATGATGACAAGATGAAATGCAACACGCAAGCAAATGACATGGCAACAGCAGCGAATAACTCGAAGACACCTGGCACATCGGTCTCGGGGCGTTATAGTTTTAGTCCGTAGGACAACATACAATTATACCATAGGCTAGATTTTAGGGTTTAGCCTCTCTAATCTCGTGGTAGATCGATTCTTGTAACACTCATATCATCAAGAACAATCAAGCAGGACATAGGGTATTACCTCCATCAAGAGGGCCCGAACCTGGGTAAAAATCAAGTCCCCTGCCTCCTGTTACCATCCGCCTTAGACGCACAGTTCGAGACCCCCTACCCGAGATCCGCCGGTTTTGACATCGACATTGGTGCTTTCGTTGAGGGTTCCTCTGTGTCATCATCATAAGGCTTGATGGCTCCTTCGATTATCGCTAGCAATGCGATCCAGGGTGAGGCTTTCCTCCATGGACAGATCTTCGTATTCGGCGGCTTCGCACTGCGGGCCAATTCGCTTGGCCATCTGGAGCAGATCGAAAGCTATGCCCCTGGCCATCAGGTCAGATTTGGAAACTTGAACTACACGGTCGACATCCGCGGAGACTTGATCTTCGATGCATTCGAGCCCATGCCAGACGCGCTGCACAGTCGCGACGAGCAAGACATAACTCTACCATCGGAAAGTGTTCGGGAGATCGCATCCGCAGCTACTCCGGCCTTTTACCGGGAGCAAATCACGCCATCCGAAAGTAGAGGGATGGACCCCACCATGGAGGCCGCACTCTCAGTGGCGATAGAACCAGATACTGACTTCACCCCTTATGAGAGCCGTGTCACCGAACCACTCGATTTATCCCCGGCCACGGACTCCGAGCCGCCTAGATCCGTGCCTGTCGAATCCGATGGGGCACCGACAATGGAGTTCACCTCCGCAGATATCTTTCAGCACTCACCTTTCGGAGATGTGCTAAATTCATTCAGGTCTCTCTCCCTGTCAGGAGAACCTTGGCCGAACTATGTCCGGCTAGAATGGGATGCGGACGACGAAGAAATTCGCTGCCCACCCACCACCCACTTAGTAGCCACTGTCGACATGCTCGACTTCGACTCTGAAGACATCAACGGTATGGACGACGATGCAGGAGACAAACCAGAACCACTGCCCATAGGACGCTGGACCGCTACTTCATCACATGACGTATACATGGTGGATGCACCCAGAGAGGGCAATGGCGAAGAGACAACGAAGGATGCACCCTCCAAGCAACCCAAGCGCCAACGTCAACGGCACCGCTCTAAGTCCCGCCATAGAAACAACAACGATAATAATAGTCCACGTGACTCTAGAAGAAACAACAACTGCACCACCCCGGTGGCAGAACACGATCAAGATGCAAACTGCACACATAGTACGGATCTGCCGTGCGAACACGATGACGCCAAAGATAAACCTCATCAATCCCCGTCTAGGGAAGAAAACAGTCCGGACGAAGATGCACACATCATCCTGAAACACACTTGGAGCAAGAAAACCTCCGCAAAAGGCTTATTGCCATAGCGAGGAGCCTGAAGAAACAGAAGCAAAGGCTCAAGGTCGCACAAGATATGCTCAACAGCAAGTGGAACAAAGTAACAACGTATGGTGGAAGTTACCATCAAAATAGCTATCCGAAGCCCATAGAGCCGAAAGGTGATATGGCCAACCGACCGGATCCACCACCCTGTGAACGCGATAGAGCAGCTAACAAAGTCACGCATAAGTCAACACACGATTCACGTGAGAACTTGCGTCAAAAATCCGGTGTGACCAGATCTATCTATGGATCTAGGAAGCGCGCTACGGTACACAACCAACGACGAATACTACAACCGTCCGAACACCATGGCGCAACTGTCAGGACCCCGAATCCAAGTCACATCAATCTAGCTGGTAACACCTCATATCACTTTGCGGCCTCACGCACGGTATTCCCACGGGTGTCGCCTTACCATGGTCCGGGACCGTTTGCGCCTTTTGGCTCACGTATATGATAGTGTCGCTAGCATCCATATGACAAAGAACTCGGGCCGACATGGCTAGTTGTGAACCCAAAGCGGCACTAACCCATGGAGATAGGCATACATGAATCAACTTCGAGCATGTCAGTCAGCAGCGTGTGAATCCGGGCTGTAGCACTGGGCTAACAGGACTCCGGTAAACCGGGCTGTAGCAGGCTAGGCAGGACTCCGGATGTCACCGCGTGACATTTCCCCGAAGGGACAGACACAGGAACAAAGTGAAACACATGCCGGCCAGTCAAGTGTCCTGAGCAGTAGTGCTGGGCTAGCAGGACTCCGGTGAACCGGGCTGTAGCGGACTACTATGGCTCAAGGAAGCACTAGACTACATTTCCGCATAAGAGAGGCTGCCAAGGATAAACAACTAGATTGTCGGATCCCACACATACCAAGCATTTCAATCATACACACAATATGCTCGATATGTGTAAATTCAACATGGCATTACAACAAGACTCTACGACTCAAGTATTTACTCAATAGGCTCGGAGGAGCGAGATATTACAAACATGGGTCTCATGACCCATCATTCAAAGCATACAAATCAAAACACATGCGGAAGCTAAACATGTCGGGGTACAGACATCTACAAATGAAAAAGGCTGAGAAGCCTGACTATCTACCAGATCCTGCCGAGGGCACAAGATCATAGCTGAGGTATCAAGCTAAAGGTCGAAGTCCACGCGGAACTACTAGTTAGACTGAAGTCTCTCTACAAAACATAAATTAAGCAAACGTGAGTACAAATGTACCCAGCAAGACTTACATCAGAACTAACTACATATGCATCGGTATCAACAAGGGGGGTGGTGGAGTTTAACTACAGCAAGCCAGCTTTGACTCAGTGGCTAACCTGAACTACGACTACAAGCAATTCTTTTGAGGTGGCGCACACGAGTCCACATATTCACCATTCAATACACCACTATGTATCCGCTCCCGTCTCCCTACGAGAAGGACATACATAGCACTCACACTTATCTTGCGAGTTTTAGAGTATCCACTTTCACTTGTCTATGAACTGTTATAGGCAACCCAGAAGTCCTTTACCGCGGACACGGCTATTCGAATAGATCATTTATAACCCTGCAGGGGTGTACTTCTTCACACAGGCTCTCGCCACTTACCACCATGTACACGTCGTGTATCTTGGCAACCTTCAAGCTGAAGCCTGGCGAGGGAGTCGGCCACGACCTGTATAACCACACAAGTCTCTAGTCCAGGTTTATCGCCTATTCGGGTTCCATCCGCGAGGAGATCCGGCCGGAGTTTTGCTCACAGCCCCAAACGATGTGTGCAGGGTTCCCGAGACACCAAACGGGCGCCCGGTACACCGTGCCACGGTGTATCTACCGCATCATAGCCCACCCCTAGGGTCAGCGCTACGCACGGCCGCCAACACATATCCTACAAACACCAGAAACTAGTTGCAACTCCTGGACAAGGGACAAGGGCAGTTAATAAGTCGAGAGGGTCCATTGGTTTTGGGCCCAATATGTGGTAGTAGCTGTTCATGGATCACAAACACAGAACCCAGTTCCTAAGGACGGTTTCAATGAGACAACCCACCATGTACTCCTACATGGCCTCTCACCGCTACCTTTACCAAATCGTGTTCACACACTTAGCTCACACACAGTAGGACATGTTCATCACTGTTCCAATTCATCCCCGATGAATCAGATCTGACTCAACTCTAAGAAGTAGCAGGCATGACAAACAAGCATGAATGAGTAGGCACATCAGGTCTCAAACAACTCCTACTCATGCTAGTGGGTTTCATCTATTTACTGTGGCAATGACAGGTCATGCAGAGGATAATGGGTTCAACTACCGCAGCAAGTAACAGTTGAATCGTTGTTGTCCTAATGCAGTAAAGGAGAGCAGGAGCGAGAGAGTGGGATTGTATCGGAATGAACAAGGGGTTTTTGCTTGCCTGGCATTTCCGAAGATAGTATATCTCTTCATTAGTGTCATCGAACTCATCGTCAGAACCACGTCTATCGAGAGGGGACAAATACCGGCAACAGAGAAGGAAAACACAATCAATGCAATGCACAATATGATGCATGATTATGACATGTCAATATGCTGTGTTTTGAGCTAATGCAACTAGCAACATGTTAAATGGAGTTGGTTTGAACCTTAGGTTCAAATTCAAACTCCATATGTGAGGGTTTAAATGCCATTTATATGATTTGGCCTAAACAGCAGCCATAAGTTGTTCCAACATGCATGAAACCAGTACAGATGGATAGATTGGATTTTTCTGATCATTTTTCATATTTAATTTATTTTATTTGGAGCTACGGTTGATTTACTATGAATTTTAGAAGTTTTGCTAATTTTCTGGAATTTTCTGAATTATTTTAAATCCATAAAACCATTACTGCATCAGCATGACAGCAGCATTGCGTCAGCAGGTCAACTGGGTTGACCCAGGTCAAACCTGACGCATGGGACCCAACAGTCAGTGTCTTAGGGCTGGTTAGGGTCACAGACATGTGGGCCCAGTCAACAGCCATGTCATCTTGGTCAAAGCTGACACGTGGGCCCATAGTGGTTATGTTAAAAGTAAACATGGGTTACCCCGTGGTTAATTAGAGTGGTGGGGCCTGCCTGTCAGTGACACAGGGCGAGGTTAACGCGGTAATTAACCTCAGGCTAATGACGCCACGTCAGCTCGCCGGTGTTTAGCCGTCGGTGTCACAAACCGCGGCGGAGACGCGTCGGGTTCGCGCTACAGGGCACCATTTAGGCCGCGGTTGGATTCTACGATGAGCTGGAGGTGCACCGCATCCAGTGGTGCAGGCGGTTGGGTGCGGGGAGGCCGGGAACGACGGCGATGATGACAACCGCGGTGGCCGGGGTTCGGACCTCGGCAAAAAAGGCGTTGCAGCGCACGGCAGGAGCAACTGGAGGGGGTTTTGGGCTTCTGGTATTGCGCTGAGCACAACTGTGCGCTCGGTTGTAGCTCTAGGTGACGGTGGCCATGGCGGCAACATGGCCGGCGGAGCCGAGCTCGCGGCTCCGGTGGAATCGGCGGCTACGGGACAGGAATGAGCTCGCGGAGGAGGGGGAAAGACACAACAGCTCACAGCTAGTTGAACGAAGGCCTCGGCGTGCTCGGGGAGGGGTTGGTGATGACGGGAGGTCGGTGGCGATCTCCGGCGGCAAAGGAGGAAGAAGATGAGGTAGCCGGCGATGCGGGGCGCCTGGCGTCGCGTGGCTCCTCGTATATGGTGAATACGATGTTGCGTTTCTTCTGGGCGGGTCGGTAGGGCGAGGGAGGGCCAGTGGCCACGGTGGCAGTGGACGGCGGCGATGAGCTCGTTCGGCCGAGCTCGAGATCGAGCGGGGAGAAGGGGGAGAGTGACCATAGGAGAAGGGGGTTGGTTCGAGGCTTCGTCCACATCTCCTGGGCGTCGCGAGAAAAGGGCCGGGAAAGGAGGAAGCAGACAGGGAGGTGGCCTCAGCGATCGCGCGCGCGTCGACACGCGTCTGCCAGTAGGCAGAGGTTGAAGATAGCGGTGCCCCTTGTGGGCTGGGCCGTCATGTGGACAGGCCAGGTGGGCTGCCCAGGTGAGCGCCAGGTAAGTGCGGGTAGGTTTTATGTCCTTTTCTTTTGTGTCAGTTTTCTATTTATTTCCTCTCTGTTTTGATTTAGTTTAAGAACTAAATCATTTTATTAAATTCTGAACATAATTATGGGCACTAACTGAATTAATCCAGAGGCCCTCAAGTGATTTCAGAATATTTGGAGCATTCAAAATATTTATAAAAATCAAATGCCCCAATTCAAATATAATATGGGTTAATTCAAAAATCCATAAATGGCCAAGAATTATGCTGATGATTTTTGGCAGAGGTTTTCACCTTTATCAAAAATCATGAACATTTTTAAAGGGCATTTTGGGTTCTTGAAAAGACTTTTATTTCATCCTATTGAATTCTTTCTGGTGCTAGGGTTTAAACAATCCCCATTTCAAGTTTCTTTCAAATTTAGACTTGATGCACACAAGGAGCTAGTCTAGTGCAAAACCAGAAGCTAGGGATGTGACAACTCACCCCCACTAAACAAGAATCTCGTCCCGAGATTCAAGCGTAGGGTAAGATGAAGGGAAAGGACGCAGACTAACACAATCTTCTCGATCCAGGTCGCATTCCATAAGAACGTTGATTCGATCATCATCTTTGTCTCGACGTCTTGCTCTGAGGACTCCATCCAACATGACAACGAGAACAAGGAAACTCTAGAAGAATCGATCTTCTTGAAGATCGAGAAACTAACGATCGACTCACAGAATGAGACACAGAACACCTCTTGAACTGAGACGCAAAATGCACATTACGAGGGATGGAAGAAAGAGATGACGGAGGTTCAATTTGGTGGGCAACAATCCCACGCTGGAGTAGGATGGTGCATGGTTTCAAGATAGCGAGGAAATAATTTCCATGGTTCCATAATGGAACACCTTGGGGGAGGTGACTCGTAGAATTATTCCCTTAAGTGGTAAAAAGAATTACTTTGGATGCAAAGATCATTCGAACTCCTTATACCAGCCTAAGGCAATCACAATCGATCGTGTGAACGAATTCGAAGGAATGGCATACTCATACCAGAATGGATGATGTGGACTACCTTGTTGAAGACAACACAATGGATGATTTTGCTTATCATCAGGGATGGATGGAACCCATAGTAGGACCACTTTTGAAGATGATCCTAAACAGTAGTTACTGAGGTGCAAGCTGGAAACAAAATGCAAATGCTGGGAATGATTCTGGTAACTGGGAATAACTCAACGAGAGTGATTCCACCGTTTGAATGGTTATAGCATAATCGAAGAAATTGGGAGCACAAGGATCCATAAGGAACAACTTGTAGTATGTTGCACTAAATCCTCATGGAGAAGATGGTCAAATAGCTCAATCAAGATACTACAATGATAGATCTTCCGGCTAGGTGTGTCGGCCAACATCAACCTTGTCGGAACCTACATCATAGATCTTGGACTAGTTCCAACCATCATATCTGTCTGATATTTAGATCTGGTTGGTAATAGGACATTTCAGACAGCATGTCTGGAAAAGAAAATTTGCAATACTAACCGAAGAGATGACGTTGCGAGATTCTCAGGAAAATGAACTACGATAGCATGCTCCAAAACATGAGCTGGTTCTGCTACAAACCTGTGAACATGCTGTCTGTCCAAGGCAAGCATGACCATGTAGTAGTCTTATAATAGAACACTATCGAGTTCAGGTTAGGATCCATCATCAAGGATTTCGAAGTCTTTACGCGCGCTAGACTTCTTTTCCTTGAACAAGTCAATCAGTGGCTTGGTGTGTTAGGAATTACACATGGAGTGGAGGTAGCGAGCCTATCAAACCGTGGAATACTTTGCACATCCATGACTGACTTAGGATGATTCCAGAGAATGCAAAAACAAACTTCCTAGGGTTTACGGCGGCAGCTTACATCAAATGCACGTGAATCAAAGGAAGTCACTTCTTTCATCCAAACATATACTTCATGAACGGGGCATGAAGAAAATGCTTACACAAGTTTCCAACACTAGCTGGATGTTCAACACAAATCATGGAGGAGACAAAATGCTGCTGATGGGCTCAATAGAAACTCAGCAGAATTTCCATGTCACTGGACTTCCACCATTATGTGAACAAAGTGATAGTATTGGTCAGACCAAAAGATGTAATGGTGTATGCTCGAGGAGTCAACCAAGAGTAAGACAACATTACGAATATCATTGGTACTGATTTGATTTGAGGATAGCCCACACTCAAATCAAAGTTTTGACAAGACAACAGATCCAACAACCGATCACGAGGAACAATCAATGAAGATATCATCTTTCTTCAACTAACACACAAACACAAGGATATCCCTTTGGAATGAACTAAGTGGATTAAGCTTTTATCTTCCAACTCTCCAAGTTGTTGTTTGGCTTAACCAACTAGCTCAGGGGTATCCAACACAGATTCTTGGAGAATGGGTGGTTTGGAGGAAAACCAACATGATCACGAACTCAACATAGCGGTCAGGTGACAACCTGGTAATACTTCCGAGAAGATATTCGGAACATCACGAACCACCGATATGCTACTAAGCTCGAGAACAATCTTGCTTTTGAGAGCAAGACGATATGATCAAATAAGCAAGGGGTTGAATAATCCTAACTCATTGATCGAATAGTGCACCGGAAATAAGGACTAGGTAGCATGATCAATCCTAGAATAGTGTTTCGATAACCAACACGCTAAGAATGATATTAGTGTCCATTAACTACCGAGCAACACGGTTGCTAGGAGTATTGATTTCACACATCATGGTTCACTTGCCGGCATTCTGGTTGCGACAACACGGGACCGAGGAATAAAAAATGATGGCAAGAAGTATCACTGCGTTAAGAATTCATGAGAGATGGTGCAATTCTCATGACAATCCTGACATAAAGGGGGTAATACTCCAGGGTAGAACAGAGCAAAAGCTGGATTGGCATTTGATCTGCAGAACACAACTACTTTGACCTAATCCTGGATATGGATGAGGTACTGGAGTTTGTTTCTCCTAGTTATTCTGAAATAGAATGGCTTAACGGACCACAAGAATAATAAGCATCGATAACACAGATGCACAATTACTCCTGACTATCAATTGATAGGCGATGGTCGGAATACAAATGAAGAGGGACAACTCAAGAGGACGTATATCTTTCTCAGTTGTGGATGCATAGATTAATATGTCGAACCAAGTTCAACACGTTTCTTCCAGATAACCCATGCAGGAAGGTAGAACTGGCAGAATCACAATTATGAATGGAGAACTCCTCAAGAGTACTCTGATTGTGATATTTTGGTTCAAGGAACTTCTGCCTTAATGGTTCATGGTATTTGGAAGAACGAAATATCACGGACCCCGAGGACTGTCGCAAGGTTACTAATATCCTAAAGGAACGAGCAAACACTATCAACAGGAGGTATGTAGGGTGAATCTCGGGTTCAAGAACCCAGGAATAGAATACCTACTACTAAATGGCATCACGGGATGCTTTCGAGAATGGTGGCCAGAATCATCACACCGGAACACAAAACATGGCTAGATTACTAGGTGACTCCCTAAAACACCTAGGGTCATAATAATAGCTCCAACATATATGTCGAGGCAACAGAGTACCTCAACTCACCGATTAGTGTGCTTATTCTGACCAAAGGAACATCGAGAACGGGAAGAAGGAATTTACAAATGCATCAGATTATTTAGAAACCTGGGATGACTCGGACAGCATAACGGCTGTAAATGCTCAAAATGGTTTGAGACATCCTGCAAAATGGTGGCATGACCACTCAACATCACAATATCAAAGTTCTAAGGCCAGCTATGACATATGAAAGTAGTAGGAACTGAACTGAGGCTTGAACTCAACAATCCTAGGCAACTACGGTTTAGTAACACGTCATCCTGAGAGATAGAAGAGAAGCCTAGTTCTTAATTCCCGTAGAAGAGAAGAGGGTGACTCAGATAAGAAGGCCATGAGGTAAAGGAGTAAAAAGAGCCTTACGTTCCCTTCCACAATCAATTCCCTTATATAACTAAAGCATTTCTAGACTCAACTTCGACTAGTTTGGCTTGGCAATCCTACGGGCAGTCAGGCTCTGATACCAACGCTATCAGGACCCCGATTCCAAGTCACATCGATCTAGCTGGTAACACCTCATATCACTTTGCGGCCTCACGCATGGTATTCCCATGGGTGTCGCCTTACCATGGTCCGGGACCGTTTGCGCCTTTTGGCTCACGTATATGATAGTGTCGCTAGCATCCATATGACAAAGAACCCGGGCCGACATGGCTAGTTGTGAACCCAAAGCGGCACTAACCCATGGAGATAGGCATACATGAATCAACTTCGAGCATGTCAGTCAGCAGCGTGTGAATCCGGGCTGTAGCACTGGGCTAACAGGACTCCGGTAAACCGGGCTGTAGCAGGCTAGGCAGGACTCCGGATGTCACCGCGTGACATTTCCCCGAAGGGACAGACACAGGAACAAAGTGAAACACATGCCGGCCAGTCAAGTGTCCTGAGCAGTAGTGCTGGGCTAGCAGGACTCCGGTGAACCGGGCTGTAGCGGACTACTATGGCTCAAGGAAGCACTAGACTACATTTCCGCATAAGAGAGGCTGCCAAGGATAAACAACTAGATTGTCGGATCCCACACATACCAAGCATTTCAATCATACACACAATATGCTCGATATGTGTAAATTCAACATGGCATTACAACAAGACTCTACGACTCAAGTATTTACTCAATAGGCTCGGAGGAGCGAGATATTACAAACATGGGTCTCATGACCCATCATTCAAAGCATACAAATCAAAACACATGCGGAAGCTAAACATGTCGGGGTACAGACATCTACAAATGAAAAAGGCTGAGAAGCCTGACTATCTACCAGATCCTGCTGACGGCACAAGATCGTAGCTGAGGTATCAAGCTAAACGTCAAAGTCCACGCGGAACTACTAGCGAGACTGAAGTCTCTCTGCAAAACATAAATTAAGCAAACGTGAGTACAAATGTACCCAGCAAGACTTACATCAAAACTAACTACATATGCATCGGTATCAACAAGGGGGTAGTGGAGTTTAACTACAGCAAGCCAGCTTTGACTCAGTGGCTAACCTGAACTACGACTACAAGCAACTCTTTTGAGGTGGCGCACACAAGTCCACATATTCACCATTCAATACACCACTATGTATCCGCTCCCGTCTCCCTACGAGAAGGCCATCCATAGCACTCACACTTATCTTGCGAGTTTTAGAGTATCCACTTTCACTTGTCTATGAACTGTTATAGGCAACCCAGAAGTCCTTTACCGCGGACACGGCTATTCAAATAGATCATTTATAACCCTGCAGGGGTGTACTTCTTCACACACGCTCTCGCCACTTACCACCATGTACACGTCATGTATCTCGGCAACCTTCAAGCGGAAGCCTGGTGAGGGAGTCGGCCACGACCTGACTAACCACACAAGTCTCTAGTCGAGGTTTATCGCCTATTCGGGTTCCATCCGCGAGGAGATCCGGCCGGAGTTTCGCTCACAGCCCCAAACGATGTGTGCAGGGTTCCCGAGACACCAAACGGGCGCCCGGTACACCGTGCCACGGTGTATCTACCGCATCATAGCCCACCCCTAGGGTCAGCGCTACGCACGGCCGCCAACACATATCCTACAAACACCAGAAACTAGTTGCAACTCCTGGACAAGGGACAAGGGCAGTTAATAAGTCGAGAGGGTCCATTGGTTTTGGGCCCAATATGTGGTAGTAGCTGTTCATGGATCACAAACACAGAACCCAGTTCCTAAGGACGGTTTCAATGAGACAACCCACCATGTACTCCTACATGGCCTCTCACCGCTACCTTTACCAAATCGTGTTCACACACTTAGCTCACACACAGTAGGACATGTTCATCACTGTTCCAATTCATCCCCGATGAATCAGACCTGACTCAACTCTAAGAAGTAGCAGGCATGACAAACAAGCATGAATGAGTAGGCACATCAGGTCTCAAACAACTCCTACTCATGCTAGTGGGTTTCATCTATTTACTGTGGCAATGACAGGTCATGCAGAGGATAATGGGTTCAACTACCGCAGCAAGTAACAGTTGAATCGTTGTTGTCCTAATGCAGTAAAGGAGAGCAGGAGCGAGAGAGTGGGATTGTATCAGAATGAACAAGGGGGTTTTGCTTGCCTGGCATTTCCGAAGATAGTATATCTCTTCATTAGTGTCATCGAACTCATCGTCAGAACCACGTCTATCGAGAGGGGACAAATACCGGCAACAGAGAAACACAATCAATGCAATGCACAATATGATGCATGATCATGACATGTCAATATGCTGTGTTTTGAGCTAATGCAACTAGCAACATGTTAAATGGAGTTGGTTTGAACCTTAGGTTCAAATTCAAACTCCATATGTGAGGGTTTAAATGCCATTTATATGATTTGGCCTAAACAGCAGCCATAAGTTGTTCCAACATGCATGAAACCAGTACAGATGGATAGATTTGTTTTTTTGATCATTGTTCATATATAACTTATTTTATTTTGAGCTACGGTTGATTTACTATGAATTTTAGAAGTTTTGCTAATTTTCTAGAATTTTCTGAATTATTTTAAATCCAGAAAACCATTACTGCGTCAGCATGACAGCAGCCTTACGTCAGCAGGTCAACTGGGTTGACCCAGGTCAAACCAGACGCATGGGACCCAACAGTCAGTGTCTTAGGGCTGGTTAGGGTCACAGACATGTGGGCCCAGTCAACAGCCATGTCATCTTGGTCAAAGCTGACACGTGGGCCCATAGTGGTTATGTTAAAAGTAAACATGGGTTACCCCGTGGTTAATTAGAGTGGTGGGGCCTGCCTGTTAGTGACACAGGGCGAGGTTAACGCGGTAATTAACCTCAGGCTAATGACGCCACGTCAGCTCGCCTGCGTTTAGCCGTCGGTGTCACAAACCGCGGCGGAGACACGTCGGGTTCGCGCTACAGGGCAGCGTTTAGGCCGCGGTTGGGTTCTACGGTGAGTTGGAGGTGCGCCGCATCCAGTGGTGCAAGCGGTTGGGAGCGGGGAGGCCGGGAACGACGGCGACGATGACAACCGCGGTGGCCGGAGTTCGGACCTCGGCGAAAAAGGCGTTGCAGCGCACAGCAGGAGCAACTGGAGGTTGTTTTGGGCTTCTGGTATTGCGCTGAGCATAGCTGTGCGCTCGGTTGTAGCTCTAGGTGACAGTGGCCACGGCGGCAACATGGCCGGCGGAGCCGAGCTCATGGCTCCGGTGGAATCGGCGGCTACAGGACAGGAATGAGCTCGCGGAGGAGGGGGGAAGACGCAGCAGCTCACAGCGAGTTGAACGAAGGCCTCGACGTGCTCGGGGAGGGGTTGGTGACGATGGGAGGTCGGAGGCCATCTCTGGCGGCAGAGGAGGAAGACGACGAGGTAGCCGGCGATGCTGGGCGCCTGGCGTCGCGTGGCTCCTCGTATATGGTGAATATGACACTGCGGCTCTTCTAGGCGGGTCGGTAGGGCGAGGGAGGGCCAGTGGCCGCGGTGGCTGTGGACGGCGGCGACGAGCTCGTTCAGCCACGCTCGAGATGGAGCAGGTAGAAGGGAGAGAGTGACCAGAGGAGAAGGGGGTCGGTTCGGGGCTTCGTCCACGTCTCCTGGGCGTCACGAGAAGGGCCGGGAATGGAGGAAGCAGAGAGGGAGGTGGCCACGGCGATCGCGCGTGCGTCGACATGCCTCTGCCAGTAGGCAGAGGTTGAATACAGCGGTGCCCCTGGTGGGCTGGGCCGCCAAGTGGACAGGCCAGGTGGGCTGCCCAGGTGAGCGCCAGGTAAGTGAGGGTAGGTTTTATGTCCTTTTCTTTTGTTTCAGTTTTCTATTTATTTCCTCTCTGTTTTTATTTAGTTTAAGAACTAAATCATTTTATTAAATTCTGAACATAATTATGGGCACTAACTGAATTAATCAAGAGGCCCTCAAGTGATTTCAGAATATTTGGAGCATTTAAAATATTTATAAAATTCAAATGCCCCAATTCAAATATAATATGGGTTAATTCAAAAATCCATAAATTGCCAAGAATTATGCTCATGATTTTTGGCAGAGGTTTTCACCTTTATCAAAAATGATGAACATTTTTAAAGGGCATTTTGGGTTCTTGAAAAAGATTTTTATTTCACCTATTGAATTCTTTCTGGTGCTAGGGTTTAAACAATCCCCATTTCAAGTTTCTTTCAAATTTAAACTTGATGCACACATGGAGCTAGTCTAGTGCAAAACCAGAAGCTAAGGATGTGACAGCATCCCAATACAGGGGTGCCGCACACCCCTTATGTTTCACTGATGAGGTGCTGGATCACTGTGGGAGTCCTGGATTAGGGGGTCTCCGGACAGCCGGACTATCTCCATTGGCCGGATTGTTAGACTATGAGGATACAAGATTGAAGACTTCGTCTTGTGTCCAGATGGGACTCTACTTGGCGTGGAAGGCAAGCTAGGCGATACGAATATGGATATCTCCTACTTTGTAACCGACCTTGTGTAACCCTAACCCTCTTCGGTGTCTATATAAACCGAAGGGTTTTAGTCCGTAGGACAACAATCACAACATACAATCATACCATAGGCTAGCTTCTAGGGTTTAGCCTCTCTGATCTCGTGGTAGATCTACTCTTGTACTACCCATATCATCAATATTAATCAAGCAGGACGTAGGGTTTTACCTCCATCAAGAGGGCCCAAACCTGGGTAAAACTTCGTGTCCCCTGCCTCCTATTACCATCCGGCCTAGACGCATAGTTCGGGACCCCCTACCCGAGATCCGCCGGTTTTGACACCGACATTGGTGCTTTCATTGAGAGTTCCTCTGTGTCATCGCCGTTAGGCTTGATGGCTCCTACTATCATCGATAGCGATGCGGTCCAGGGTGAGACTTTTCTCCCCGGACAGATCTTCGTATTCGGCAGCTTTGCACTGCAGGCTAATTCGCTTGGCCATCTGGAGCAGATTGAAAGCTACGCCTCTGGCCATCAGGTCAGATTTGGAAGTTTGAACTACACGGCCGACATCCGCGGAGACTTGATCTTCGACGGATTCGAGGCACAGCTGGGCACGCCGCACTGTCGCAATGGGTATGACCTAGCTCTGCCGCCGAACAGTACCCCAGAGGCCGCGCCCGCATCAGCTCCGACCCTTAGCTCGGAGCCAACTGCGCCAATCGAGGACGGGTGGTTAGACACCGCCTCAGGGGCTGCGGTCTCAACGGAGATCGAGCCAAACACCAGCATAATCCTCTACACAGCCCGTGACACCAAGGTGCCGGACCCTTTTTCTATCTCCGAACCGCCCGCGCCCCTGCCAATCGAATCCGATTGGGCGCCGATTATGGAATTCACCGCCGCAGATATCTTTCAGCACTCGCCCTTTGGCGACATTCTGAATTCACTAAGGTCTCTCTCTTTGTCAGGAGAGCCCTGGCCAGATTATGGCCAACAGGATTGGGATGCGGATGACGAAGAAATTCGACGCCCACCCACCACCCACTATGTAGCCCCTGTCGATGATTTAACCGACATGCTCGACTTCGACTCCGAAGACATCGATGGTACGGACGACGATGTAGGAGACGAACATGAACCAGCACCTATAGGGCACTGGAAAGCCACCTCGTCATATGACATATACATGGTGGATACACCCAATGAAGGCAATGGCGACGAGATAACGGAGGATGACCCCTCCAAGAAGCAACCCAAGCGCCGACGTCAGCGGCGCCGCTCTAAGTCCCGCCAAAGAAAAAGTGGTGACACTGGCACAGGAGATAATAATACTCCGGACAGTGCCGAAGACAACAACAATCCCCTCCAGCAAGACTTAGAGCAGGAGGATGAAGGAGCCAGCTCTCCTGAGAGAGCGGCAGATGGAGAGGAGGAGGATGACAATTACATCCCCCCTCCGAAGACGAGGCAAGCCTCGGCGGCGATGAATTCGCCGTCCCAGAGGATCCCGTCGAACAAAAGTGCTTCAAGCGCCGGCTTATTGTCACGGCAAATAGCCTGAAGAAAAAGCAGCAGCAGCAGCTTCAAGCTGACCAAGATCTACTAGCTGACAAATGGACTGAAGTCCTCGCGGCCGAGGAATACAAACTCGAGCGCCCCTCCAAGAGTTACCCAAGGCGCAGGTTACTACCCCGACTGGAGGAAGAAGCGTATGACACGGCTGATCGGCCACCTCGTGGCCGCGATAGAGAGGCATTCCAGCCAAAAACTCAGCCTCCACCCCAATGCCATTCAAATAAAAAGGCATGGGGAGATACGCTAGACCTGCGAGACATGTTGGAGGACAAGGCAAAGCATTCAAGATCGATCTACGGATCACGAGGGAGGACCACTCTACAAGACGACAAACGTCACGCCGGATACAGTAAAAGCAAACCCGGTCGGGCCGAACACAGCGGGCAAGACCCATTCGAGCTGCATCGAGATATTGCCCAATTCCTTATGCTTCACAGACGAAGTAATGGAACATCAATTCCCAGAAGGTTTCAAACCTGTAAACATTGAATCATACGACGGCACAACAGATCCCGCAGTATGGATTGAGGACTTCCTCCTCCACATCCACATGGCCCGCGGTGATGACTTACACGCCATCAAATACCTCCCACTAAAGCTCAAAGGACCAGCGCGGCATTGGCTAAATAGCTTGCCAGCAGACTCCATTAGCTGTTGGGAAGATCTGGAAGCTGCATTCCTCGACAACTTTCAGGGCACTTATGTGCGACCACCAGACGCCGATGACTTCAGCCACATAATTCAGCAGCCAGAAGAGTCGGCCAGGCAGTTCTGGACTCGGTTCCTTACAAAGAAAAATCAAACCATCGACTGTCCGGATGCGGAGGCCTTAGCGGCTTTCAAGCACAACATCCGAGACGAGTGGCTAGCCCGGCACCTTGGTCAGGAAAAGCCGAAATCCATGGCAGCTCTCACGACGCTCATGACCCGCTTTTGTGCGGGAGAAGACAGCTGGCTGGCTCGTAGTAATAACATATCAAAAAACCATGGTACCTTAGATACCAAGGACGGCAATAGTAGGTCATGTCGCAACAAGCATAAGCGTCGCATTAACAGCGAAAATACTGAGGATACGGCAGTCAATGCCGGATTCAAAGGCTCTAAACCCAGTCAGCGGAAAAAGCCATTCAAACAAAGTACGCCGGGTCCGTCCAGCTTGGACCGTATACTCGATCGCTCGTGTCAAATACACGGCACCCCAGACAAGCCAGCCAATCACACCAATAGGGATTGTTGGGTGTTCAAGCAGGCTGGCAAGTTAATTGCTGAAAACAAGGACAAGGGGCCGCATAGCAATGATGAAGAGGAACCCCGGTAGCCGCACACTGGAGGACATAAGAGGTTTCCCCCGCAAGTGCGGACGGTGAACATGATATACGCAACCCACATCCCCAAGAGGGAGCGGAAGCATGCACTCAGGGACGTATATGCGTTGGAGCCAGTCGCCCCAAAGTTCAACCCTTGGTCCTCCTGCCCGATCACCTTCGATCGCAGGGACCACCCCACTAGTACCCGTCATGGCGGATTTGCCGCACTGGTCCTAGACCCAATCATCGATGGATTTCACCTCACTTGAGTCCTTATGGACGGCGGCAGCAGCCTGAACATGCTTTATCAGGACACAGTGCGCAAAATGGGTATAGACCCCTCAAGGATCAAACCCACAGAAACGACCTTTAAGGGCGTTATTCCAGGCGTAGAGGCCCATTGCAGAGGCTCAATTACACTGGAAGTGGTCTTCGGATCCCCGGATAACTTCCGAAGCGAAGAGTTAATGTTCGATATATTCCCGTTCCGCAGTGGTTATCATGCGCTGCTCGGGCGAACCACATTTGCTAGATTCAATGCGGTACCGCATTATGCATACCTCAAGCTCAAGATGCCAGGACCCCGCGGAGTTATTACAGTCAACGGAAACACAGAGCGCTCCCTCCGAACAGAGGAGCACACCGCGGCCCTCGTAGCAGAAGCGCAAAGCAGCCTCTCAAGGCAATCAACCAGTTCGGCGTTTCAAAGCCCGGACACCTCCAAGCGCGCTCGAGGCAATCGGCAAATAGACTGCCTGGCGCGATCTGAGCTCGCGTAGCAATATGGCGGCCACCCCAATCCCAGCCCGACGACGATATTCGTGCCGCGCGTACATAATTACGCACTAAAAATACCATGAGCACAGGTGGGAAAGGGGGGCACAACTGCGGCATGCCCCAAAACGCGGCCTAAACCGCACTAGGGGCTTCCCGTCTGGTTTTTTTTCTTTTTTCAGGACCTTAATCTCTGGAAACACTGTCCGGCAGCACTATTGCCGAACACATGATGCAGCAACAAAGAAGGCAGACAGCTACGTTATACAACGGAATTCCCAGGTTGATCTCAGATTTCATATCATCTCTCAGCTCGCCCTTGGAAGGGACTTAGTCCTACTTTTTGCTTATCGCACTATTTGTATCATTCTGCTTTAACGCGGCTTTTTAATAAACAATGCATTACATTACGACCATTATTGCATTTTTTTATATATATGTGTGTGTTCATTAACGACGCCTTGCAACCGTACACTTTGGTACGGCCAATACACCAGGGGCTCATGTACCCCACAATGCGGTGTGAAAAGTCCGAACACTTTCACAAGTGCGGCACCCCGAACTTATAGCATTATCTGCATCAGCTCCGAATCATGTCTTTGGTCAAATGTTGGGTTTGCCTAGCTCCTATGTTTTGGTACCTTACGTTCCACTCTATCGGCTAAGGTAGCGCTAGGAGAACTACTGTGATTGTGCCCCGGTTCTGCCGGGCTGAGCACCTCAGTAGAGAAAGCTAAAACTGACTGTCATGATAAGGCGAGAGACTGGTCGTTGTTCGGCGAGGTTTTTCGAGTCCCTAAATACTTATGCCACTTAGGGCGAGGGGCCGGCCCTGTCCGGCTTAAAGGCGTGTATCGCGCCCCGAATTCGGCCTTCCAGATACCAGAGGCTTCGCCGAAATTTAAAATTATAGAATTCTATGGCTAAGTGAGAGTGATAAAGCAATATTAGTTTGGTTGCCTTGTTCGTTGCGCTGAGCACCTCCCTCGAAGGACCCAAATATGGGAACAAGAGTGCTCAGGTTTATGTCGGCGTTCTGGGAACGGGGATCCCCAGACTTGCCTGCCTGCGGCGTGGCTAAAAGGGGGGCCCAGCACGGCCCATCTGCACCAACACAGACCCAAGACCCTCGCGAGGGGCCAAGCCTCGCGGGGCGGATGACGCGGAGCTTCCTCAGACACGGCCTCACCAGGCTGGCTCGCGAGGAGGCGGAGAGATCAAGGTGGGGTACCTCATGAGGTGCCCGTGACGCAAGCCATGACGACCAAGGGCGCCAGGCGGGTGCCAGCCCGCGCAGTGTCCTCCTTTCCTCTTTGGTGCAAAGGGGGCAAGCGCAGCCACGGAGTACCGAGGCATCAGGTTGCCATTTCGGTGCAACAAGACCAAGACCAGGAGGACTGCAAGATGGAGGTCATCGTGGAGCCCAAGACGGTGTCACCACCAGAGCTTTGTGCAGGCGAAGACTACTTTTGTCAGGATAGCCGGTACTAGCTGTCCCCCTTCAAATTAGCCCGCCATTGTTGGCTCCCTTCCCGCTCAATAGTTGGGAAGAGGACCAGGGCCTCTATAAATAGGACCAGCCACCCACAGGGCAAGGGGGATCGAGGAGATCAAGAATTAGAGGATCCGAGAGAGGCAGAGAGGGGCATCAACAATCAGAGAGAGAGAGAGAGAGAGAAGGGTGACTGAGCTCCTCCCAGCAGTTCATCGCCCCAGCCAAGAACAGACCCTCGCGAGGCCGTTCTTCCTTGTATTGTTCATCATCATCAGCCCAAGAGGCAATCCACCACGCCACACACTGGAGTAGGGTATTACACCACAACGGTGGCCCGAACCAGTATAAACCCTGTGTCTCTTGTGTTGTTCTTTCCATAGCTTAGATCTTAGCGAGGCGTAGGGCTGCAGGTAGGTAGGAGGAGAAATCTCCGTGCGCACCCCAGTGTTCGAACCTCAAGGGTCTGCCGGAACCCGAAATCCGACATTTGGCGCACCAGGTAGGGGTGCGCCGGAATTCGTCCTCCACCACCCTGTTCTCCTCCGACCATCGCGCCCATGTCTGACGCTCGTCGGGTCCGCGCCAAGTGCCGGGCCGCTCTCGCTTCCCGCGTCGCCCAGACGGCTCCTGTCGGCGGGCATCCTCGCCGTTCCCCGTCACCTGCTGTCAACGCCGCCACCGGACCGGCGGGGGACAAGCAGCAAGAATTGTCTCAGCATCCGTTCGTGCGGCAAGACGGCTGCACCGCTACTCCCTCCCTCACCCTAGCTGGTTCTTCATCCCACGCGCTTCATGCACCAATGGAGGCTCGAGCTGCGCTCATCGCGGCAAACGAGCTCCTGCGCTACCGTCCCGTCGACGACGTCTGCGAAGAATGGCTCGACCGCGTCGCCAAGCTCGTCCGCGCCGTAGGGGGCTCTCCTGCGCCCTCCGTTCCACCGCACCCCGCCCCGCGCGGGCGACGAAGCTCCGGCGGCGCCCCGGCCGCCTCCTCCTCAAGAAGGCGCCATGGCTCCAAGGCGCGTGGCCCCTGGGCGGAACCCGCTCCGTCAGGTGCCAGCGCGGCAAGAGCAGAGCTGCCAAGAAGTCCCTCGCCCGCAAGAAGCTGCCCGGGCGCTCCCTGCTCCAGCACGTCGCGACCATGCTCCTGCTCCAGCATGTCAAGACCCCGCGCTGCTCCCAGCTGCAGCGCGTGGGGATATGCAAGAATAATTTCTCCGTCACCCAAGGCCTCCTGTGGCCACAGCAGGCTGCCATGCCTTCACCACCGAGCTACGCAGCGTCGCGTGGCCCGACAAGTTCAAGCCAGACCTGCCTCCTCATTACGACGGCACGGCTGACCCTGCGGAGTTCCTCCAGCTCTACGAGCCGGGCATCGAAGCTGCCAACAGAGACGAAAAGGTCATGGCGAACTGGTTTCCCATGGAACTCAAGGATGGGGCCCGCACCTGGATCCTGAACCTGGCTCCAGGCACGATCTCCTCCTGGGACGAGATGCGCACCCGCTTCATCGCCAACTTCCAAGGTACTCGTGACCGGCCACCCGCCGTGAGCGACATGCGCCGCATCAAGCAACAACCCGGGGAGACCCTGCAGAAGTACATCCAGCGCTTCAACAACGCACGCCTCAAGATTCCCAAGGTGACTGAGGAGGCCATCATCTCAGCCTTCTCCGACGGCGTGCGTGATGTCAAGATGAAGGAGGAGCTGGCGATGCATGAAGACCTGTGCACTTCCTTGGAGCTGTTCAACTTCGCAACCAAGTGCGCCAGGGCTGAGGAAGGGCGTCTCTCCCTCCTCGAGCTGCCTGCCGCAGACCTAGAAGAGAAGAAGCCCAAGGCCAAGGATGTGAAGCGCAAGGGGGCTTCCGTGCTCGCGGCAGAGCCAGACACCAAGCGGGGCAGAGATCAGCCCGAACCTTCCAAGGGCAGCCGGTACTGTGTGTACCACGACCTCCACACCCACAACACCAACGAATGTCAAGAGCTCCGAGCCGTGCGAGAAGGAAGGATCGGCCGTCGCCCCGACCGCGGTGACCGGGGCTACGGTCGAGGAGGAGGAAAGAATGCAGGACGCTGGGAAGACCGTGGCCCACGCCAAGGGTGGCGCGATCAATCTCACGAGGATCGCTGGCAAGACCCGCCTCGTGAGGGAGACTGGAGGGATCAGCCTCACGAGGATCGCCCGCAAGGCAACGCAAGCCTCCCTCCGCTGCCGCCGCAGCCAAGGAGAAACGAGGACCGCCACCAAGACGAGGCGGCTGGGGGCTTCCAGGAGCCGCGCGCGATCGCCTGCATCCTGGGCGGGGCTCAGGCCCCAGCCTCTCAACGCATCTCCAAGCAGTTCGCCCGCGAAGTGAATGTAGTCCTCCCCAGGCTTGAAGCCACGTGCCCTCTCAGGTGGTCGGCGTACGCCATCATGTTCAGCTCAGCAGATCAGCTCAAGTGTGCGGCTACAGCTGGAGTCCTCCCGATGCTTTGTTCCCCAATCATCAGCAATGTGGTGGTCACCAGGACCCTCATCGATGGCGGGGCAGGGCTCAACGTCTTGTCCGTGGAAACATTCAACAATCTCGAAGTGCCCTACAGCCAGCTTCAGTGAACCAAGCCTTTCTCCGGAATCACCGACGGCTCCACGGTCCCGATTGGGCAGGTCCGCCTCCCTGTCACCTTCGGGGCACGCGACAACTACCGCACCAAGCTCATCGACTTCGACGTCGCTCACATTCGCCTGCTGTACAACGCCATCCTTGGGTACCCAGCGTTGGCCAAGTTCATGGACGTAACTCACCACGGCTACAACATCCTCAAGATGCCAGGAAGTGGCGGAGTCATCACGGTGCCCTGTGAAGAGAAGGACGCGGTGTGTTCCCTGGAACGAGCCTTTCAGGACGCGTCACTGGAAGACCCGGATCGCGGAAGCAGGAGGCTTCCCGAGACCGCCCCCAAGAAGAAGAAGACATTGTCCGGCCCGGCCCCTCAGGAGGCAGGCCCCTCTGGGCCCGTGCCTGCCCAGAGGGAACCTCCTTCCATCGCATAGGAAAGCGCGCCCGGCGCCCTCCTCAGGCAGGGCTCGGGGGCTCTCCCCTGGAGGGCCACCGACCTGGCTAGGGTCACGAGGGAGGCGCTTGGGCACCACATGGAGGCGTGTTTCGAAGCACGTTTCCCTCAAGAAGGAGTAAGGCAAGGAGAGCCAAACCCTCAGGAGTTCGTCAGCAAGGCCATTCAGGAGCTACAGGAGTCAAGGGTCATGAAAGGCGGCCGCCGTCTACCAGCAGTAGCTCCCCATCCAGGCGAGGATGGTGGGCTGCGTGTCTGCATTGACATACCAGGGCTCAACCGAGTCGCCTCTCTAGAGCGCCTCTGGCCCTCGCGAGTGGGGCGCTGCGGAGGTCCACCCCACAGCTACGTTCGCATGCCTTACGGCTTCCCGAACGCGGCTGCCACGTACCAGCGCCTCATGAGGGGCATCATGGAGGCACAAGAGGCCAGGCGTTCCGTAGCCCTGGCTGAGATGGAGATGGTCCGCGGGGAGCTGCGAGCACCTCTAGAGCCTCCCGAGGCCCCCGGGCCTGGGGGCTTGTGGGGATCGGCTTCCGCAGCCCACCGAGTCTGCTACACCAACACCCCTTCGTCCTCAACGTCATCAGGTGACATCTTTTAAGTTTCACTTCCAGCTGGGAGCGCCCCCCCAGGGCTGCATTATTCCCAGGCCGCGTGGGTCCGTCCCTGCGGCATGTATCCCTTTTATTTCATGCTGTTAGCTTACCTTGTTGGGGGCACCCCTCGGGCTGCATGATCCCCAAGTTGCTCGGGCCAGACCCAGCGGCATGTATCTCATTTGCATTTATTTCCGGTTATGCGTTATACCCACCATGCTTGATTATTTGATGCTGGTCCACAGCACCTCTTCTTCTCAATGCCGACCACTTGCACGTTAAAGGGGGGGTACTTGAGCATTGTGACTCAGGGCTCTTACTGGCTCTCCAGCCCTCACCCTCTGGCCTTGTCCACGGCATCGCGACCTGGCATACCAACAACGGCTGAGACCAGCTCGAGGGCCGGGACCCGAGGACGTAGAGTGCCGGCATCTAACCAAATTTGCAGGGACACATCACAAGATAAGGCCCAGTGCCAGGCGCAACCTGCCTAGAGGTAGGGCCCCATGAGTCCTGCACTGGCCCACGTGTGCCCAGATACACCTCGCCAGGCCCTACCGTGCCAGCCACGTGTCAGGGCCGGGCTGTACACGCCCCGGGGGCTCCTCCCGGAGGGGGCCCCCTCCCACGTACCAGTGGAAGCACCATGCTCCGTGCTGGCTGACGACACTGCCGAGGAGCGGCTATGCCCGTACACATACGGAAGCGCTATGCTCCGCGCTAGTGATAAACAACTGAGGGTGGCCCCCGGGCCGCATCAACCTTAGGGAGCCCAGAGCTCAGTGTCTAGCCTCATCGTAATGCCTCCCCTCGGGAGTGCCGTGCGAGGGGGCTGGGCACAGGGGCTGCGCCTGGGTCACGCCCAGACGCATGCCGCCCAGCCAGCCCCCCCCCCCCCCCCCGGGCCTGGTTCATCGCGCGTGTCTCCCCGAGTGGAGCCAAGGTACGAAGGACGTTTGAGCATCAAGGGGGACTCCTGAGCATCGCGACTCAGGAGCCTAACTGGTCGCGTAGCCCTTCACTCCTTAGTTCCGAAAGGCTAACGCTGGGTGAGGTATGCGCGCGCCCGGGCTCTGCAGACGTAGAACGGTAGATCCACCCACATCCCACCTCCCTACTTGCTGTTCGTGCACCAAGGGGGACTCCTGAGCATCGTGACTCAGGAGCCTAACTTGTCACGTAGCCCCTCACCCCTTGGCCCCGTCCTGGTTTCCGGTCGGGACTAACGCTGGGTGAGGTATGCGCGGGGCCGGGCTCTGCGGGCGTAGAACATAAGCAAGTAGGAAGGAAAAGCGCAAATTTCAAGGAATTCAAAAGCAAATATCACAGTCCACACTGTTTTCTCAATGCCAAACGCAAGTTTAAACGCCTCCCCGAGGCATGATACATGTGCAGGAATTAAAGGCAGGACAGGAGCCACAACGGAGTCACTTGTCGGCGGTGGAGCAGCGCGGAGTGGGTTCGCCTTATGGAGCAGTGGGGTCGGCAGCGCCTTGCTTCGGCTTGGTGCTGAAGGCCTGGAACTTCCCCAGCAGAGCCTCCGCGCGACCCTTCACGGCCTCGGCAGCGGCAGCGGCACGCTCGCCGCTTACTGGCTCCAGCAGGCCGTCGACGTCGACGTCGGGATCGCGAAGGTAGATGTGGGTGAGGACCCGCGTCAGCGCTGCAAAAGACAGGACACGCGCCTCGGCCTCGGCCGTGGGGCCAAGGCCAAGGGCGACCTCTTCAAGAGCGCGAACCAGGAAGGGAAGCAGCTTGGCGGGGCCGTCCTCGGCGCCAGCCAGCGGGCTCTCCAGGCCGCTGTCGTAAAGCGTCCTCGGCGAGGAGCGAGCCTTCGCCTCCATCTCCGTGAAGGCCACGCGGTCCTCTGCAAGAACCAGGGCCTTGTAGTCCAGCTCGGCCTTCCTCGCCCCCAACTCCTGCTCCAGCGCGCCTAGGCGGTCGCGGCGCTTCCTGAGCTTGACCTCCCTCTCCTTGACGGCCGCCTCGCGAGCCTTCACGCCTTCTTCCTGCTCTTGGCGAAGGCGGACCTCTTTCGTGAGCTGGCCCCGCAGGCCCTGCAGCTCGTCCTCTAGAGCCTTGCAGTGACCACGGACGTCGACCGCCTCCCCCAGGGCTGCGTCATGAGTAGCCTTCGCCTCAAGGACGGCCTGCTTCTCCTCATCACAAGCCGTCGAGACCTGGACCAGCACCGCCCGAATCGAAGCGTCGGAGCGAACCCATCCTGAAGCCAGCTCCAAGAGCCCGGCCACCAAGCGAGGGTCGGCGCCAAGAAGATCCTGCCGCAGTCGGTCCAGCTCAGCAATAGCACGATCCAGAACGGCAGAAGGAATCAAAGAGACAGCAGCTGGTGGAGTAGGAGGAGAAGGCGGCTGCGCGGCCACAGCATCCTGAGGCGGAGTCTGTTGCGCCCCAACGGCTGTAGTGGCGGCGGCAGGCAAGGACACCTCGGGAGTCACTTGGGTCGTCGGGGCCGAGCTCGCCCCAGCCGGGTCAGCTAGGCCTCGCGAGGACGACCGGGCAGGAGAAGCCCGTGCGTCGCGGTCACCCTCCTTCGCAGGCAGAGGCGCTGCCATGGATGGAACCTCAGGAGCTCCCTTCGGCTTCTTTGATGTGGGCGCCAGCCTATCCAAGAGATGCGGACGTCAAGCCTCAGAAGCAGAACAAGAAATGAAGACAAGAATCAAACGCTTACGGGTCGTCGTCGGTGAGCTCGAGCGGCCTCCGGCCAAATTTGAAGCCTGAAAGCCGGCTGGAAGGGTCAACCTCGGGAAGCTTGGAAGCGGAAGGTGCGTCTGTTGTCCGCCTCGGGGCCGGGGCAGACCCGCGGGAGATCAGCCCGGTCCTGTCCTTCTTCAGGATCGGGGGCAAGGTCCCGCCATCCTACTCATCGTCATCCTCGTCGTCATCCTCGTCGTCATTGCTCGGAGAGAGGCGGAGGACGCGGGACCTGCGCCGGGGGAGGGGAGCCCTGGACTCACCGTCAGTCGCTTCGGAGTCAGGCCCTTTTTCCCGCTCCCCTCCTTCCTCCTCTTCGCTGGAGTCGTCGGAGGGCACGTCCACCGGTTCCTCGGGAGTTTCCATGGGCACGGGCCCATCCCCGTTGAAGACGGGCATGGACTCCACTACCTGCTCCTAGTCATCGCGGAGGAACAAGGGCGTAGGAGCGCCCTCCAACCTCACCACATCGCCCCCGACCAGAGATTGGAGGACCGCAGCCAGATCTCCGTCGGCCATGGCCGCGGGGCTCAGATGGGGCCTCCACATCGGAAGTGAGTACTGCCGAAGCGGAGCCAGCTGGTGCTCCAGGAATTCCCTCAGCAGTGACGCGCCGGTCAGCTTCGCCACCGCCATGTTGGCCGGCCTCAGATCCACGTCCATCATCTCCAACACCAGCTTCGCGCGGGGGTCCGCGAGCTCCGCTCGACCCCAATCGCTGGAGCTCGTGGGCTGCTCCGTGGGCAAGATCAGCCGAGGGTGAATGCGCCCAACATCCGCCAAGACCCACTTGCTCCTTAAGCCCTCAATCCTTTTCCCGGGGTTCGAGATGGCAATGGCGCCACCATACGCGATGAAGCTCGCGCACGCGGAAGCAGGACTGCGAGAGGTCCGGAGGTAGAAGTAGTGGCGCAGCAAGGCCACTGAGGGCTGCACCCCTACGTGAGCCTCACAGTAATAGGCACAGATTGCCAGGAGAAGGACGGAGTTGGGGTGGAGATGCAGAGCTTGTAGCTTGTAATGGCGGAGGACAGAGAAGAAGAACTCGGAGAAGGGAGGCACCAGGCCAGCAGCAATGGCACTTACGAAGAACGGATAGATGGTGCTCCCTTGACCCTCAGGGGTGGCGGAGCCGGCCTTGAACACCTTCGCCCCGTCGATGCCCCACGCCGCCCCCATCCGGCGCAACCGGGCGAGGCTCGCCTCCGACACGTTCGGCGAATCCAGGGCAGACGAGTACCAAGCTACGGCCGGGGGCTGACGAGGCGCCATGGCTTCCTAGGTCACGCGGTCGGAGTAGATTTGGAAATTTTGGAGGAAGGAAGGAGAGGAGCAAGAAAGGGGATTTGAGCAGCAACCGGAGAAAGCAAAAAGCAAAGCCTAGGGAGATGTCGCTCCTTTATCAACTCGCACGGTTGCTAAGGCGCTCACGTCCAATCAACTGCCACGCGGCGCCCAAGGCCGCGGGCTGTTAGGGCCCGCGGCGCTTCGCTCTTGACCTTCCGCCTCCCTGCACGGCCAAGTCCGGGCGCACCTTGGGCCCGGGGCTACTGTCGGCGTTCTGGGAACGGGGGTCCCCAGACTTGCCTGCCTGCGGCCTGCGGGGTGGCTCAAAGGGGGGCCCAGCATGGCCCATCTGCACCAACACAGACCCAAGACCCTCGCGAGGGGCCAAGCCTCGCGGGGCGGATGACGCGGAGCTTCCTCAGACACGGCCTCACCAGGCTGGCTCGCGAGGAGGCGGAGAGATCAAGGTGGGGTACCTCATGAGGTGCCCGTGATGCAAGCCATGACGACCAAGGGCGCCAGGCGGGTGCCAGCCCGCGCAGTGTCCTCCTTTCCTCTTTGGTGCAAAGGGGGCAAGCGCAGCCGCGGAGTACCGAGGCATCAGGTTGCCATTTCGGTGCAACAATACCAAGACCAGGAGGACTGCAAGACGGAGGTCATCGTGGAGCCCAAGACGGCGTCACCACCAGAGCTTTGTGCAGGCGAAGACTACTTTTGTCAGGATAGCTGGTACTAGTTGTCCCCCTTCAAATTAGCCCTCATTGTTGGCTCCCTTCCCGCTCGATATTTGGGAAGAGGACCAGGGCCTCTATAAATAGGACCAGCCACCCACAGGGCAAGGGGGATCAAGGAGATCAAGAATTAGAGGATCCGAGAGAGGCAGAGAGGGGCATCAACAATCAGAGAGAGATAGAGAAGGGTGACTGAACTCCTCCCAGCAGTTCATTGCCCCAGCCAAGAACAGACCCTCGCGAGGCTGTTCTTCCTTGTATTGTTCATCCTCATCAGCCCAAGAGGCAATCCACCACGCCACACACTGGAGTAGGGTATTACACCACAACGGTGGCCCGAACCAGTATAAACCCTGTGTCTCTTGTGTTGTTCTTTCCATAGCTTAGATCTTAGCGAGGCGGAGGGGTGCAGGTAGGTAGGAGGCGAAATCTCTGCACGCACCCCAGTGTTCGAACCTCAAGGGTCTGCCGGAACCCGAAATCCGACAGTTTATCCCGAACACCCCAGCACTAGCGGCATGGGGGCAGAAGTCGAGGACTAGCCATCTCTCAGATTGGATAAACAGCCAAATAGAAGGTAATATTTAAATTCAAACAAGCGTTGCATGGCGCATATGAAACAAGTTTTCATAAATACAGGATAAAACGAGCAAGTTTACTCAAATATTACATCTTTCGAACACTCATCCGCGATAAGACGGGCACCCGGCAGAACACCCTCGTAATACATCTCGGGGTGGCGGTGCTCCTTGCCCTCCGGCGGCCCCTCCTTGATCAGCTTCGCAGCGTCTAGCTTGACCCACTGCATTTTTACACGGGCAAAAGCCCAGCGTGCACCTTCAATGTAGATGGATCGCTTGACAACCTCCAGCCGTGGGCAGGCATCCACAAGCCGCCTCACCAGGCCGAAGAAGCTGTTCGGAAGTGCGTCGCCAGGCCACAGCTGGACTATAAAGCCCTTCATGGCCTGATCGGCCGCCTTATGTAGCTCGACCATCTGCTTCAGCTGGTCGCTCATCGGCACCGGATGTTCGGCCTCAGCATACTGAGACCAGAACAGCTTCTTCGTTGAGCTTCTGTCTTCGGCCTGGTAAAATTGTGCGGCATCGGACATACTACGAGGCAAATCTGCAAATGCTCCTGAAGAGCTCCAGATCCGGGTAAGTAATCGGTAATTTACTTTTACATGCTTGCTTTGCATATAGAAAGCCTTACCCGCCGCTATCTTTTTCCTCGCGTCGATCTCCTGGAGGGCCTTCTGGGCCTCGGCCTTGGCACTCCTTGCACTCTCAAGGGCCGCGGCAAGCTCAGACTCCCGCGTCTTCGAGTCAAGATCCAACGCCTTGTGCTTTCTCACGAGAGCCTGGAGCTCTTGCTGCACCTCGCCCACCCGAGCCTCGTGCTTCTCTCGCTCAGTGCGCTCCTTGGCCGCTGTATCTTCAGCCTTGGTTAGCGCTTGCTTCAGGGTCGCCACCTCGGTTGTGGCCCCTGGCAAACATACAACGATCCTGTCATTTTGCAATCGCGTCCTTTTTATATATACATATCTATAAACGGGGTATTACTTACCCTTGTTCTCCTCGAGCTGCCTCTTGGCAAGGCCGAGCTCTTTCTTGGACCCCTCGAGGTCCTGCTTCAGAACGGCGACCTCGCAGTTAGTGCGGCGGACGCCAGCAGCGAAGCCTGCATATGCATATTAACATACTTATATTAGACCCCTGCGATATTATTTGATCCTCTGTCCGGCTTTTCTTTGTGAACACCGAACAAAGCATCAGGGGCTACTGTCTATGCGGTAATATTTCTACTACATTTTAAACACACTTACCTTAAAGCCTGTTAGAAGGCTGGGGCAGGCTTTAGTCAATCCGCTCTTGGCGGACTGAACCTTCTGGATCACCGCACTCATGATAGTGCGGTGCTCCTCATCGATGGAAGCGCTGCGAAGCGCTTCCAGCAGATGGTCTGGTGCGTCTAGATGGACAGAGGTCACCGGCATAGGCGTTTTGCCCCCTTAGAAGGAGGCCGCCTGCCCGAGTTCGGAACCGCTGCAGGGTCTGGCACGGTGTTCAGCTGAGGGCCGAACTCGGAGCTCTCGGGGGCCCCGTCCCCACGGCTCCCAAAGTCCGGAAGGTCGCCTTGAGGCGCCTCCGGGACTGTCTCCCCTCGATCCGGTGCCTCTTGAGACAACACCTCGGCGTCGTCGGCAGGATGAGGGGAGGTGGCGGTCGGGACTGGATCGCTATCCATGTCTGACGAGCCCAGGGAGCCGTCCGATGATACCTCGATATTGGCTCGGGGCGACCTGCACAATTGTGTTCGGCATTAGGAAAAGTAATGCGACAAAGGAATCCTATGGGTAACTTTGGTATCCGAATACTTACGATCTCCCCAGGGGCTTGGCCCTGGGCAACCACTCGTCTTCGCTTTCGTCGGCGGTGGAGGAGCTGTCCGGAAGGAGAGTCCTTCCCTTCTTGGACCCTCCGGCCTCCCCAGTTGGGGCGGCCTTCCTTTTCTTGTCTTCCCCAATCGGTGGGGGAGCATCTTCTTCCTCCTCCTCGTCTTCAGGGGAAGAGTGCGCCGCAGAGTCATCGGACGGTGAGTCCGACGACGCCTGGCGTCGGGAACTCTTTCGAGTTCCCTTGGCCTTCTTGGTCTTCTCCGGCACCTTATAAGGGGCCGGAGTCAGCATCTTCGCCAGAAGAGCATCTGCGGGGCCTTCGGGCAAAGGAGCCGGACAGTCGATCTATCCGGCCATCTTCTGCTAGTCCTATCAAAGGTCCGGGAGTTTAGATCCCACATACAGTCAATCTATATAAAAAATAAGTATCCTGCGAAAGGTAAAGCAGCTTACCACACTTGTTTGGCGCTTTGCGCTGAATCCGCGATCCTCAGTGATAAGGGGAGGGACCTCGGCACTTTTGAACAGCACCATCCAAGCGTCTTCATGAGTCGTGTCGAAGAGCCTGTTCAGAGTCCGGTGCTGTGCCGGATTGAACTCCCACAAGGTGAACTCCCGTTGTTGGCACGGGAGTATCCGGCGGATGAGCATAACCTGGACTATGTTGACAAGCTTGAGCTTCTTGTCCACCATGTTTTGAATACATGTTTGGAGTCCGGTCAGCTCTTTCGAACTACCCCAGGACAGGCCCTTCTCTTTCCAGGAGGTGAGCCGCATGGGGATGCCAGATCGGAACTCGGGGGCCGCTGCCCATGCGGGGCCGCGCGGCTCGGTGATATAGAACCACCCCTTTATGGTTTCCACAAAGGAGCCCTCGAGCCATGTTATGTTGGGCATTTTGCCCACCATGGCGCCTCCGCACTCCGCCTGGTGGCGGCCCACCACCTTCGGCCTGACGTTGAAGGTCTTTAGCCATAAGCCAAAGTGGGGCTTAATGCGGAGGAAGGCCTCGCACACGACGATAAACCCTGAGATGTTGAGGATGAATTTCGGGGCAAGATCGTGGAAATCCAAGCCATAATAAAACATGAGCCCCCGGACGAAGGGATGGAGAGGGAATCCCAGTCCATGGAGGAAATGGGTGAGGAATACCACCCTCTCATGGGGCCTGGGGTGGGGATGAGCTGCCCCTCATCTGGGAGCCGGTGCGCGATGTCGTCGGGCAGGTATCCGGCTCTCCTCAGTTTCTTGATGTCTCCCTCCGTGATGGAGGAGACCATCCACTTGCCTCCCGCTCCGGACATGGTTTGAGAAGGTTGAGATGGAAGTGAGGACTTGGGCGCTAGAGCTCGAGTGTGCGGGAGCGGATGAGCAAAGGAGGAAGAAGGCGTGGATAGAAAGGTGAATCCTTATCCCTTTATATGGGCGGACGAAACTAAGCGTCCCCACTTGCCTGGTAAAACTCGCTTATCCCCCAAGCACCGCAATTGATGGCGCGGTTGGGTTACCCACGCCCGTATTGATGAGAATCCCGAAATAAGGGGACACGATCTTTGCTTTGACAAGACATGTCGAAAAACTGCCTCGCGTTATGTGCGGGGCTGGATAAAAGAAATGGTTCGAATAATCACCGGGCCATGACGTAACGTCATTAGATCTGTGAAAATATTATTCTCTCTACGGTGGAATGTGGAACTTATTTTGCAGGGTCGGACACTATCCTCGTGTTCAAATTCTTCTCTGTTGTATTCAGAGAAGGAACCCACCTTTCAATGCCGAAGACAATACTGCGCGCCAGACTCATCGTCATTGAAGCCTGGTTCAGGGGCTACTGTGGGAGTCCTAGATTAGGGGGTCTTCGGATAGCCGGACTATCTCCATTGGCCGGACTGTTAGACTATGAACATACAAGATTAAAGACTTCGTCTCGTGTCCGGATGGGACTCTACTTGGCGTGGAAGGCAAGCTAGGCGATACTAATATGGATATCTCCTCCTTTGTAACCGACCTTGTGTAACCCTAACCCTCTCCAGTGTCTATATAAACCGAAGGGTTTTAGTCCGTAGGACAACAATCACAACATACAACCATACCATAGGCTAGCTTCTAGGGTTTAGCCTCTCTGATCTCGTGGTAGATTGTAGGATCGAAAGTATGTCTAGAAGGGGGGTAATTAGACTACTTGACCAAATAAAAATCTAGCCTTTTCGCAATTTTAGTTCTTGGCAGATTTTAGCTATCTTAGCACAAGTCAAGCAATCTCCACACAATTCAAGCAAGCATGCAAAAGAGTATATGAGCAGCGGAAAGTAAAGCATGCAACTTGCAAGAATGTAAAGGGAAGGGTTTGGAGGATTCAAACGCAATTGGAGACACGGATGTTTTTGTCGTGGTTCCGATAGGTGGTGCTATCGTACATCCACGTTGATGGAGACTTCAACCCACAGAGGGTAACGGTTGCGCGAGTCCACGGAGGGCTCCACCCACGAAGGGTCCACGAAGAAGCAACCTTGTCTATTCCATCACGGCCGTCGCCCACGAAGTACTTGCCTCACTAGCGGTAGATCTTCACGAAGTAGGCAATCTCCTTGCCCTTACAAACTCCTTGGTTAAACTCCACAATCTTGTCGGAGGCTCCCAAGTGACACCTAGCCAATCTAGGAGACACCACTCTCCAAGAAGTAACAAATGGTGTGTTGATGATGAACTCCTTTCTCTTGTGCTTCAAATGATAGTCTCCCCAACACTCAACTCTCTCTCATAGGATTTGGATTTGGTGCAAAGAAGATTTGAGTGGAAAGCAACTTGGGGAAGGCTAGAGATCAAGATTCATATGGTTGGAATGGAATATCTTGACCTCAACACAAGTGTAGGTGGTTCTCTCTCAGAAAATGTGTATTGGAAGTGTAGGTATGTTCTGATGGCTCTCTCCATGAATGAAGAGTGGTTGGAGGGGTATATATAGCCTCCACACAGGAATCTAACCGTTGCACACAATTTGCCAAACTCGGTGGGACCGATTCGCTCATCTCGGTGAGACCGAAATGTTACAAAAGGGAAACAGAGAGTTTACATTGCAATCTCGGTGGGACCGATCGCTCATCTCGGTAGGACCAAAACGTTTTGAAGGGAAACAAAGAGTTTACATTGCAATCTCGGTGGGACTGATCGCTCATCTCGGTAAGACCGAAACGTTACGAAGGGAAACAGAGAGATTACAATCCCATCTCGGTGAGACCGAGATCCCTATCGGTGAAACCGATTTGCCTAGGGTTTGTGGCAGTGGCTATGACATTTGAAACTCGGTGGCGCCGGATAGATAGAATCGGTGGGGCCGAGTTTGACTTTTGGTTTAGGTCATATGTGCATGTGGGAAGGTAGTTGAGGGTTTTGGAGCATATCACTAAGCATTTTGAGCAAGCAAGCCATTAAGCAACACCTCATCCCTCCTTGATAGTATTGGCTTTTCCTATAGACTCAATGTGATCTTGGATCACTGAGGGAGTCCTGGATTAGGGGGTGTCCGGATGGCCGGACTATACCTTCAGCCAGACGCCTGGACTATGAAGATACAAAATTGAACACTTTGTCCCGTGTCCGGAAGGGACTTTCCTTGGAGTGGAAGGCAAGCTTGGCGATACGGATATGCAGATCTCTTACCATTGTAACCGACTTTGTGTAACCCAAACCCTCTCCGGTGTCTATATAAACCGGAGGGTTTTAGTCCGTGGGACAACATACAGAACAACAATCATACCATAGGCTAGCTTCTAGGGTTTAGCCTCTCCGATCTCGTGGTATATCTACTCTTGTACTACCCATATCATCAATATTAATCAAGCAGGACATAGGGTTTTACCTCCATCGAGAGGGCCCGAACCTGGGTAAAACTTTGTGTCCCTTGTCTCCTATTACCATCCGGCCTAGACGCACAGTTCGGGACCCCCTACCTGAGATCCGCCGGTTTTGACACTGACATTGGTGCTTTCATTGAGAGTTTCTCTGTGTCATCGCCGTCAGGCTTGATGGATCCTATGATCATCAATGGCGATGCAGTCCAGGGTGAGACCTTCCTCCCCGGACAGATCTTCGTCTTCGGCGGCTTCGCACTACAGGCCAATTCACTTGGCCATCTGGAGTAGATCGAAAGCTATGCCCCTGGCCGTCAGGTCAGATTTGGAAGTTTAAACTACACAGCTGACATCCGCGGGGACTTGATCTTCGACGGATTCGAGCCACTGTCGAGCGCGCCGCACTGTCACGACGAGCATGATCTAGCTTTGCCACCGAACAGTGCCCTGGAGGCCGCACCCACATCGGCTTGACCCTTAATTCGGAGCCAACTGCGCCGATCGAGGATGGGTGGTTGGACGCCGCCTCGGGGGCTGGGATCCCAACGGCGATCGAGCCGAACACCAGCCCCACACTCTGCGAGACTCGTGACTCCAAGGAGCCGGTCTCCTCTCCGGACTCCGAACCCTCTGCGCCCCTGCCGTTCGAATCCGATTGGGCGCCGATCATGGAGTTTACTGCCACGGACATCTTTTAGCACTCGCCTTTCGGCGATATCCTGAAGACACCAAAGTCTCTCTCTTTATCAGGAGATCCCTGGCTGGACTATGGTCAGCAAGGTCGGGATACGGACGATGAAGAAATTCAAAGCCCACCCACCATCCACTTTGTAGTCACTATCGACGATTTAACCGACATGCTCGACTTCGACTCCGAAGACATCGACGGTATGGATGCCGATGAAGGAGATGATGAAGAACCGGCGCCTATTGGGCCCTGGAACGCCACCTCATCATATGACGTATACATGGTGGATGCACCAAAAGATGACGACGAGGAGCGGAAGGACGCACCGAAGGCTTGTTCCCTCGAAAAACAGTCAAAGCGGCGACGCAAGCGCCGCCCCAAATCTCGCCTCGACAGAAATAGCGACCACACAGACCCAGCGCTGGAGCAGGGCAAACCACTGTCGGACAACGGCAATCCGGATAATCAAACTGAACAAACAAATTCTACCAAGGATAATGGTCCGGACGACATAACACCGGACAGGCACCCGGAGCAGCAGAATGCCCGTAAAAATCTTGTTGCCACCACGAGGAGTCTCAAAAAGCAGAAGCAAAGGCTCAAGGCCGCACAAGACACACTCCAAATCAGAAGGAGTAAAATACTTAACACAGCAGCAAGGTGCGGCGACAATCGCCTCTCCAAGAGCTACCCAAGCCGGAAGCTGCTACCCGAATTTGATGAGGAGGCCTCAGACCCCCCACAACCAAATATCAAAGCAGCCACCTGGTCGGATAGACGACCCCTCTACCAACACAGAGCGGCATACAACGCCGCTCACAATACAACACGCGACACATGCGAGGGCTCGCACCCAAAGGACGGCGCAACAAGATCCATCTATGGACCACGCAAGCGCGCCCCAGCATACAATGCAACACAACAAACATCCGAACAACGCGGCACACCCAGCTACAGGGGTTCCGCACACCCCCTATGTTTCACCGATGAGGTGCTGGACCATGAATTTCCAAAGGGATTCAAGCCCGTAAACATAGAGGCATACGATGGAACAACAGACCCTGGGGTCTGGATTGAGGACTACATCCTTCATATCCATATGGCTCGAGGAAATGATCTCCACGCCATCAAGTACCTACCCCTAAAGCTCAAAGGGCCAGCTCGTCACTGGCTCAAAGGCCTCCCCGAAAGTTCCATTGGAAGTTGGGAAGAGCTCGAAGACGCCTTTCGGGCAAATTTTCAAGGGACTTATGTCCGACCTCCGGATGCGGACGATTTGAGTCATATAACTCAACAACCCGGAGAGTCATCCTGAAAGCTTTGGAACAGGTTTCTTACTAAAAAGAACCAGATTGTCGATTGTCCGGACGCCGAAGCCTTGGCAGCTTTCAAGCATAGCGTCCGTGACGAATGGCTCGCCAGACACCTCGGCCCAAATAAGCCGAGAACGATGGTCGCATTAACAAACCTCATGACCCGCTTTTGCGCGGGTGAGGACAGCTGGCTAGCCAGATGCAGCACCAGCGACCCTAGTACATCTGAAGTTAGAGATGGAAACGGGAAATCACGGCGCAACAGCAATAACAAACGCCGGAATAAAGAAGACAGCACGAAGGGCATGGCAGTAAATGCCGGATTCAAAAGCTCTCGGCCAGGTCAAAAGCGGCCCCCCAAAGGCACCAGGGATGAATTGTCCAGCCTCAACAAAATTCTAGACCAAGTATGTCAGATTCATAGTACCCCTGGTAAACCTGCTAATCATACCCACAGAGAATGTTGGGTCTTCAAGCAGTCCGGCAAGCTCAACGCCGTACACAAGGGGGAGGATACACCAAGTGAAGACGAGGACGAGCCCCCCAAGAAAGACATGGGGGAACAAAAGAAATTTCCACCGGAAGTCAAAACAGTAAACGTGTTACACGTAATCAAGTGAAAAAACAACGCGGAACTCCCAAGAAAATATACCCAAGTGCCTGTCACCACGAAGTCCTGCCACTGGTCATCTCAACCGATCACTTTCGACCATCGCGATTACTCAGCAAGTATCCGACACGCAGGATGGGCTGCCCTGGTATTAGATCCAGTAATTGGCGGATATCACTTCACAAGAGTCTTGATGGACGGCGGCAGTAGCCTAAACCTAATATATCAGGATACAATCCGCGGGATGGGGTTAGACCCAACACAAATTCTCCATAGCAATACTACCTTTAAAGGAGTAACGCCAGGCCCAGGGGCTTGTTGTACGGGCTCCCTCCTACTACAAGTTATATTCGGCTCCCCCGATAACTTCCATCGCGAGCATTTAACTTTCCACATCGCTCCGTTTCAAAGTGGCTATCAAGCACTGCTCGGACATGAAGCTTTCGCTCGATTTAATGCAATACCACACTATGCCTCCCTCACACTCAAGATGCCCGGTCCACGTGGCATCATTACAGTGCATGGAAATATCAAGCGATCTCTGCGCACCGAAGAGTGAGGCTGCCTTGGCAGCCGCACACTAAAGGCGCCCGGACAAGCGAAAGCATCCAATAGGTCGTCAAGACCTCAGATACAACTAATCAAGTCCGGCGCCGCTACTTATACCGAATAAATGGTCACACCCCTATTTGTCAATACAAGGGGCTCAACACGCGCAGACGAGTGGCAATTTCTTCTCATCTTGAATTATACATGGTTTCCTTAAAAACTATCTTTTTGCACGACAACTTTTTCACCTAAATTCCTCTCTTTTTACAGACGATCATCGTGCTACACCCGTCCAGGATACGGCACAACAGAGACATAGGCGCAGACGTGCAGCAGGGACCCGCTCCAAGGATTCTTTTTAGATTAAGACCATGCGTAAACCTTTTTTACTGTCTCTTGTTGATACATATCCACCGTTGAGAAGGATGCTGACGTCTTGGCATGTGCCTACGCCAGAACAATGCACGTACCTGGACAGAAGGGGCTTCTTACAAAGGCCATTATTTAGGCCCGGTTTATACCACAAAGACCGAATACCTTCGGGAGTGTTCGGCGTCGCGAGTTTGGCCCTATATGCATCAGCTCCGAATCATTGTCTTTGGTCAAATGTTGGGTTTTCCCGGCTCCTGTGTTTTGGTGCCTTACGTTCCGCTTTACCGGCTAAGGTAGCACCAGGAGAACTACTGCGATTGTGCCCTGGTTCATCCGGACGAGCACCTCAGTAGAGAAAGCCGAAAACTGACTGTCATGATATAGCGTGAGACTAGTCAACCACTCGATGACCTGTGGGAATGTTAGAATTCCTCCGCCTTAACGAAGGGCCGTTTTCCGGCCAGGCATGTACGCACCCCGGGATCGGGAGAGTGCGGAGCCACCAGGGGCTATCTAGTAGCCCCATTGTCAAACTCCTATGGCTAAGTGAAAGTGTTAAAGCATTATAGTCCGGTTGCCTCGCTCGCTCCGCTATCACCTCCTTAATAGGACCAAGACGTTGGGTTAAGTGTGAACGCGTGTTTTTGCGAGCACCTCCGCATTATATGCGTGGGGGTTGAAGCCGACGACTGCAATCTTTCAGGTTATACACATGTATACATAAACGGCCGCCCAGGAGGCATCATATTACTTTCAGGCAAAAGTATAAAATTAGCCTTATAAAAATTTATAAAAGCATTTCTCTTACAATGAGATTACATATCACTCAAACATACTATTTTTTGAGCACTGGGTCTCTATCAAACGAGCACCCTCAAGAACTTCTTCAAAGTAGTGCTCAGCAGCCCTTCGACCTATGGCCGAATCCCGCGCTGCAACAGTGGTAGCATCCATCTCCGCCCAGTATGCTTTAAAACGGGCAAAGGCCATCCGTGCGCCCTCTATGCACGCCGACCTCTTCGTCGCATTAATGCGCGGCACCACATCAAGGAACTGCTGCACCAAGCTGAAATAGCTGTTCGGTTTTGACCTTTCCGGCCATAGCTGATCCACAACAGACCTCATGGAGAGTCCGGACAACCTATTTAGTTCGGCCCATTCGGCTAATTGGTCAGTCAATGAAAGTGGGCGCTCGAGAGAATGGAATTGTCTCCAGAACAGTTGGTCTACTTCACGGTGCGTCTGACCCTGGAAGTACTTGGCCGCATCGGCAGCGCTCGCCGCCAAATCCATATACACATCCTCCGAACTCCACAGCCGATCCAGAGGGGCATACCGTGGATCTCCGAACTTCCTCCGCAACATAAAGGATTTCCCAGCTACAATATCCCCGGCTTCCCGCAATTCCTCCTTCTTTGCCCTCATAGCAGAGCAGAGGTCTTTTTTCGTCGCAGCAGCCTTCTCAAGGTCCAATGCCTTCGCTTGGTTTTCCTTTTCAAGAACCCGGCAACGGTCGGTGGCGGCTTTTAATTCTATGGCCATCTTGGCCATCTTGTCTCGGCTCTCGCCATGCGTGGCCTTCTCGGCTTGCAACTCTTCGGCCGCCTTCAAAGCAGCCGCATTACCCAACGTCGCTTGTTCCTTGGCTCGGGCAAGTTCTGCCCGCAAGGCTTCAACAGTGGCAGCTCCATGTACAGTCACAACATATTAAAGATACTGGCATCATGCTGCTCTTCCTATGTGGCGTTTACCAGATAATGACACTTACCCTGTGCCTCGTCAAGCCTTTTGTTAACAAGCTCGATGTCGGCGTCTGCCGCATCCAACTGCCGTTCTAAATGGGCAAACTCGCTAGTCCGGCTAGCCACCGGAGCTTCCATCAACTGCACATAGAGGTAGTATGGTTATTACTTGGGAATATGATCCTCTGTTCGTCGTCATTTCCGACGACAACCAGAGTCTCAGGGGCTACTATCTACACAGGGCACACCTAGCATGTGCGGGACTATCATACATTCTTTTATGTACCTCAAAGCCTGTCAGTAGACTCATAAAAGCTTCATGCAATCCGCTTTTGGCGGACGATATTCTCTCCATCACCGTATTCATCAGCACACGGTGTTCATCTAAGATGGCCGCTCGCCCCACCAACCCCCTCAGAACATCCGATCGCACACTAGACGGTGTCGGACTCTTTTGTCTGCTCTCTTCGGGAGCCGGACACTGGGAGCTTCGGGGGTCAATGGGATTATCTTCTGGCCTCACCGGACTCGGAGAGGCCCTCCGCAACGACACTTTAGGGCCGCCCGCTTCCGGAGCAGAGGAGTCCGGAGGAGGCGTTTCGCTCTCCATCATCTCTAGAAGAAGATCCCCCGAAGACGAGCTCATTTGAGAGGGGCTAAGGCCCGAACTGCAAAGATATATGTGGTGGTTATTTTCTCAGAAGAAAAGGATGGTATATCTGTACTATTAAAGTATTTCCGGTCACTTACGACTCGCGGGAGAATTGATCCCCCCGCGGACTTTGTGCGGCAACAGCGCCCCCCAAGGTAGGACCCTCTGTGGGAGACTTCTTCTCCCGTTTGGAAGCTTCGGCTTCCAAATCCCCGGGCGCAGTCCTTTTCCTCTTCTGGTCATCTTCCTTCATGGAGACGCTCGCTCCCTCAGTTAGAGTGGGCAGCGTTGGGGGCCCGCGTTCGCCCGTATTATCCTCCACAGTATCTTCCTTCAAGGGCTCCGAGCAAGGTGCGGTCTGGAGCATCTTTTCCAATACCGGATTTTCCAAACCCTCGGGGAGGGGGGCCGAACACCGAATCAACTTCGCCTTTGTTAGCCAGTCCTGGTCAAAAAGCAAACTCTCAGAAATAACTTCATAACAAAGAAGAGATAGTATGTTCGGCCAGAAGATGCCTTACTTGTTCGGCGGTGCGGTTACTACTCAGGTCCACGTCCTCGGTGATTTCCGGGCACTCCGCCTGAGGTCCAAAGAATGACTTGTACATCTCCTCGTGCGTCAGGCCGAGAAAATTTTGAATGACACGCGGTCCCTCAGGATTGAACTCCCACAGATGAAGAGGTCAGCGTTTGCAAGGCTGGACTTGACGAACCAGCATAACCTGTATTACCGCAACCAAACTGAAATCTCCATTGAAGAGATCTCGAATGCGGCTTTGCAGTATAGGCACGTCCTTGGCTGGACCCCAGCTCAGACCTCTGCTGATCCATGACATCAGTTGTGGTGGAGGCCCCGAGCGGAAAACAGGGGCGGCCGCCCACTTGGCGCTTCTAGGAGCCATGATGTAGAACCACTCCTGTTGCCACAATTCAGACACCTCTGGGATGGAACCTTTGGGACACAGAGCTCCGGTCATCTTGCGTATTGAGGCACCTCCGCACGCTGCATGTTGCCCCTCGATCGTTTTCGGCTTTACTTCAAAGGTCTTGAGCCATAGGCCAAAGTGAGGGGTAACCCGGAGGAAGGCCTCGCACACGACAATAAATGTCGTGATATGAAGAAACGAGTCCGGAGCTAGATCATGGAAGTATAGCCTGTAATAAAACATCAATCCCCTGAAGAAAGGATCCAGAGCGAGGCCTAGCCCTCGGAGGAAGTGGGAAACAAACACGACATTCTCGTTGGGTTCGGGGGTGGGGACGGCCTGCCCTCGGGGAGGCAACCGATGCAAAATCTCGGCGGTCAGATATCGGGCCTCCCTCAACTTTTTGATATCTTCTTCCGTGACGGAGGAAGGCACCCATCGGCCTTGAAGGCTGGATCCGGACATGACTGAAGGTTCGGAGCACCTGACCTGAATTTTGGGCGTTTGAGCTTGAGGTGGGGGAAGGATTCGATTGAGCACGGGAGGGAAAATAAAAGCCTTGTCCCCTTTATAAAGAGGGTGAATATCAAGCATCCTCTCCGTGTCCGTTTGGACTTGCCTATAATCTAGGAGTCCTAGAAGCGGTTGGGTTACCCACGCCCGTATTGATGAGAATCCCGGAATAAGGGGACACGATCACTGCTTTAACAAGATGTGCCAAGGAAACCGCCTCGCATGACGTGCTGAGGTGGGATAATGAAACGACTCGGATAAAGGCTCGGCTGTGGTGTGTTGCACTACAGAATACGTCAGCAGATTAGATTTGTGTAAATATTATTCTCTCTATGGCAATATGTGGAAATTATTTTGCAGAGCCGGACACTATCTTTTTGTTCAAAATCTTCTATGAAGTACTTGGAGGAGGAACCCGCCTTGCAATGCCGAAGACAATCTGCGCGCCAGACTCGTCATCATTGAAGCCTGGTTCAGGGGCTACTGAGGGAGTCCTGGATTAGGGGGTGTCCGGATGACCGGACTATACCTTCAGCCAGACTCCTGGACTATGAAGATACAAAATTGAAGACTTCGTCCCGTGTCCGGAAGGGACTTTCCTTGGCATGCAAGGCAAGCTTGGCGATACGGATATGCAGATCTCTTACCATTGTAACCGACTTTGTGTAACCCTAACCCTCTCCGGTGTGTATATAAACCGGAGGGTTTTAGTCCGTAGGACAACATACAAAACAACAATCATACCATAGGCTAGCTTCTAGGGTTTAGCCTCTCCGATCTCGTGGTAGATCTACTCTTGTACTACCCATATCATCAATATTAGTCAAGCAGGACGTAGGGTTTTACCTCCATCGAGAGGGCCCGAACTTGGGTAAAACTTCGTGTCCCTTGTCTCCTGTTACCATCCGGCCTAGACGCACAGTTCGGGACCCCCTACCCGAGATCCGCCGGTTTTGACACCGACAATCACTAAAATATAAAATGTAGAGTCTTGATCTTGAAGCTTGAGCCAAACTTTTTGTCCTTACAATTTTGAGGGATCCACTTTCCTCATCCATGCCATGCCATTCATTGAGCTTTTCCTGAAATATTAATCTTGGAATAATGTTAGCTCAATGAGCTATATGTTGTTAGGAATTACCAAAACCACCCGGGGATAGTTGCACTTTCATAGATCTACTCTTGTACTACCCATATCATCAATATTAATCAAGCAGGACGTAGGGTTTTACCTCCATCAAGAGGGCCCGAACCTGGGTAAAACTTCGTGTCCCCTGCCTCCTGTTACCATCTGGCCCAGACGCACAGTTCGGGACCCCCTACCCGAGATCTGCCAGTTTTGACACCGACAATCACGAATTCCTAGAGGGATTCAAACCGGTGAACATAGAGGCGTACGACAAAACCACAGACCCTGGAGTTTGGATAGAGGACTTCATCCTCCATATTCATATGGCTCATGGAGATGATCTCCATGCCATTAAATACTTGCCCCTTAAGCATAAAGGGCCAGCTAGGCACTGGCTGAAAAGCCTCCCCGAAAACTCAATTGGAAGTTGGGAGGAGCTCGAGGACGCTTTCCGGGCCAATTTTCAAGGGACTTATGTCCGACCTCCAGATGCAGACGATTTAAGTCATATAACCCAACAGTCTGGAGAGTCCGCCCGAAAGCTTTGGAACAGGTTCCTCACCAAGAAGAACCAAATCATCGACTGTCCGGACGCCGAAGCCTTAGCAGCTTTTAAACACAGCGTCTGAGACGAATGGCTCGCCAGAAACCTCGGTCAAGAAAAACTGAGAACAATGGCAGCCCTAACAAGCCTCATGACCCGCTTTTGTGCGGGCGAGGACAGCTGGTTGGCCCGTAGTAGCACCAGCGACCCAAGCACATCCGAAGTTAGGGACGGCAATGGTAAACCACGACGCAACAAAAAGAAGCATCGAAATAAAGAAGGTAGCCCAGATAACACGGCGGTAAATGCCGGATTCAGGGGCTCCCGACCAGGTCAGCAGAAAAAGCCTTTCAAAGGCAGCAGACAAGGACAATCTGGCCTAAACAAAATTCTTGACAAACTCTGTCAGATTCACGGCACCCAAGACAAACCTACAAATCATACCCACAGAGAATGTTGGGTCTTGAAGTAGTCCGGTAAGCTAAACGCCGAATAGAAAGGGGAAGACACACCAAGTGAAGATGAGGATGAACCTCGCCAGCAAAACACCGGAGGACAGAAAAAGTAACGTAATCCATGTGACAAAGACGAGAAGCAATCATGCACTCCGATGCACACGCGCCAAAGCACCCATCACCCCTAGGTTCAACCACTGGTTGGCATGCCCGATCACTTTTGATCGTCGGGATCACGTTACAAATATCCGGTGCAAACGACTGACGGCCTTGGTGCTAGACCCAATAGTAAATGGGTACCATTTCACACGGGTCCTCATGGACGGCGGCACTGGCCTAAATCTGATATATCAGGACACAGTCTGCAAAATGGGGATAGACCCGACACAAATAAGCCATAGTAATACTACCTTCAAGGGAGTAATACTAGGCCAAGAGGCCCGATGTACGGGCTCTCTACCACTAAAGGTGGTATTCAGTTCTCCCGATAACTTCCGAAGTGAAAAGTTAACTTTTCACATCGCTCCATTCTGAAGTGATTATCAATCACTACTCGGAAGGGCGGCTTTCGCTCGTTTTAACGTAGTACCGCATTATGCTTTTCTCAAGCTCAAGATGCCCGGTCCACATGGCATCATCACAGTTAGCGGAAATACCAAACGTTTTTACGTACGGAAGAGGATGAGGCGGCTCTAGCAACCGCAAACTAAGACGGCCTCACCAACCAGAAAAATGGCAAGTCGTCAAGACCACGGATACGGTTAGACGAATCCGGAGATCCATCATATATACATGAGATTGGTTTTCAAACCCTCATGAAATGACACCAGGGGCTTCCCGTGTGTAATCAGGGCCAGCCCGGCTCAACTTGGTTTCTCTTGAATTTCGATAGTTCATTGATAATAACCAACTCTTCTCTTTTTTGGCACGGCAACCTGAAGGAAATATGCCCTAAAGGCAATAATAAATTTATTATTTATTTCCTTATATCATGATAAATGTTTATTATTAATTCTAGAATTGTATTAACCGGAAACATAATACATGTGTGAATACATAGACAAACAGAGTGTCACTAGTATGCCTCTACTTGACTAGCTCGTTGATCAAAGATGGTTATGTCTCCTAACCATAGACATGGGTTGTCATTTGATTAATGGGATCACATCATTAGGAGAATGATGTGATTGACTTGACCCATTCTGTTAGCTTAGCACTTGATCATTTAGTTTGTTGTTATTGCTTTCTTCAAGACTTATACATGTTCCTATGACTATGAGATTATGCAACTCCCATTTACCGGAGGAACACTTTGTGTGCTACCAAACGTCACAACGTAACTGCGTGATTATAAAGGTGCTCTACAGGTGTCTCCAAAGGTACTTGTTGGGTTGCCGTATTTCGAGATTAGGATTTGTCACTCCGATTGTCGGAGAGGTATATCTGGGCCCTCTCGGTAATGCACATCACTTAAAGCCTTGCAAGCATTACAACTAATGAGTTAGTTGCGGGATGATGTATTACGGAACGAGTAAAGAGACTTGCCGGTAACGAGATTGAACTAGGTATTGAGATACCGACGATCGAATCTCGGGCAAGTAACATACCGATGACAAAGGGAACAACGTATGTTGTTATGCGGTTTGACCGATAAAGATCTTCGTAGAATATGTAGGATCCAATATGAGCATTCAGGTTCCGCTATTGGTTATTGACCGGAGACATGTCTCGGTCATGTCTACATAGTTCTCGATCCCGTAGGGTCCGCATGCTTAACGTTACGATGACAGTTATATTATGAGTTTATATGTTTTGATGTACCGAAGGTTGTTCGGAGTCCCGGATGTGATCAAGGACATGACGAGGAGTCTCGAAATGGTCGAGACATAAAGATTGATATATGGGAAGCCCATATTTGGATGTCGGAAGTGTTCCGGGTGAAATCGGGATTTTACCGGAGTACCGGGAGGTTACCGGAACCCCCGGGGGGCTTAATGGGCCTACATGGGCCTTAGTGGAATAGAGGGCAGCAAGGGGAGTGTGGGGCGCCCCCCCCCCCCCAAGGCCCAAACCGAATTGGTTTAGGGCAAAGGGGGCCGGCCCCCTCTTTCCTTCTTCCCCTCTTTGTTTCCTTCTCCCGAATCCTATTCCAACTAGGAAAGGGGGAGTCCTACTCCCAATGGGAGTAGGACTCCTCCTGGCGCACCCTCTCCCTGGACGGCCGCCTCCTCCCCTTTCTCCTTTATATACGGGGGCAGGGGCACCCCATAGACACAATAGTTGTTCTCTTGATCTCTTAGCCGTGTGCGGTGCCTCCCTCCACCATAGTCCACCTCGATAATACTGTAGCGGTGCTTAGGCGAAGCCCTGCGTCGGTAGAACATCAACATCGTCACCATGCCGTCGTGCTGACGAAACTCTCCCTCAACACTTGGCTGGATCGGAGTTCAAGGGACGTCATCGGGTTGAACGTGTGTTGAACTCGTAGGTGACGTACGTTCGGTACTTGATCGGTCGGATCGTGAAGACGTACGACTACATCAACCGCGTTGTGCTAACGCTTCTGCTTTCGGTCTACGAGGGTACGTAGACAACACTCTCCCCTCCTATTTCTATGCATCACCAAGATCTTGCGTGTGCGTAGGAATTTTTTTGAAATTACTACGTTCCCCAACAGTGGTATCGGAGCCAGGTTTTATGCGTTGATATAATATGCACGAGTAGAACACAAGTTAGTTGTGGGCGATACAAGTCATACTGCTTACCAGCATGTCATACTTTGGTTCGGCGGTATTGTTGGATGAAGCGGCCCGGACCGACATTACGCGTACGCTTACGCGAGACTGGTTTTACCGACGTGCTTTGCACACAGATGGCTGGTGGGTGTCAGTTTCTCCAACTTTAGTTGAACCGAGTATGGCTACGCCCGGTCCTTGCGAAGGTTAAAACAGCACCAACTTGACAAACTATCGTTGTGATTTTGATGCGTAGGTAAGAACGGTTCTTGCTAAGCCCGTAGCAGCCACGTAAAATTTGCAACAACAAAGTAGAGGACGTCTAACTTGTTTTTGGAGAGCATGTTGTGATGTGATATGGTCAAGACATGATGCTAAATTTTATTGTATGAGATGATCATGTTTTGTAACCGAGTTATTGGCAACTGGCAGGAGCCATATTGTTGTCGCTTTATTGTATGCAATGCAATCGCCCTGTAATGCTTTACTTTATCACTAAGCGGTAGCGATAGTCGTGGAAGCATAAGATTGGCGAGACGACAACGATGCTACGATGGAGATCAAGGTGTCGAGCCGGTGACGATGGTGATCATGACGGTGCTTCGAAGATGGAGATCACGAGCACAAGATGATGATGGCCATATCATATCACTTATATTGATTGCATGTGATGTTTATCTTTTATGCATCTTATCTTGCTTTGATTGACGGTAGCATTATAAGATGATCCCTCACTAAATTATCAAAGTATAAGTGTTCTCCCTGAGTATGCACCGTTGCGAAAGTTCTTCGTGCTGAGACACCACGTGATGATCGGGTGTGATAGGCTCTACATTCAAATACAATGGGTGCAAAACAGTTGCACACGTGGAATACTCAGGTTAAACTTGACGAGCCTAGCATATAACAGATATGGCCTCGGAACATGGAGACCGAAAGGTCGAGCGTGAATCATATAGTAGATATGATCAACATAGTGATGTTCACCGTTGATACTATTCCATCTCACATGATGATCGGACATGGTTTAGTTGATATGGATCACGTGATCACTTAGAGGATTAGAGGGATGTCTATCTAAGTGGGAGTTCTTAAATAATATGATTAATTGAACTTAAATTTATCATGAACTTAGTACCTGATAGTATCTTGCTTGTCTATGTTGATTGTAGATAGATGGCCCGTGCTGTTGTTCCGTTGAATTTTAATGCGTTCCTTGAGAAAGCAAAGTTGAAAGATGATGCTAGCAATTACACGGACTGGGTCCGTAACTTGAGGATTATCCTCATTGCTGTCCAGAAGAATTATGTCCTGGAAGCACCGCTGAGTGCCAGGCCTGCTGCTGATGCAACTGACGACGTTAATAACGTTTGGCAGAGCAAAGCTGATGACCATTCGATAGTTCAGTGTGCCATGCTTTACGGCTTAGAACCGGGACTTCAACGACGTTTTGAACGTCATGGAGCATATGAGATGTTCCAGGAGTTGAAGTTAATATTTCAAGCAAATGCCCGGATTGAGAGATATGAAGTCTCCAATAAGTTCTACAGCTGCAAGATGGAGGAGAATAGTTCTGTCAGTGAATATATACTCGGAATGTCTGGGTACCATAATCACTTGACTCAACTGGGAGTTAATCTTCCGGTTGATAGCGTCATTGACAGAGTTCTTCAATCACTGCCACCAAGCTACAAGAGCTTCATGATGAACTATAATATGCAAGGGATGGATAAGACAATTCCCGAGCTCTTCGCAATGCTAAAGGCAGTGGAGGTAGAAATCAAGAAGGAGCATCAAGTGTTGATGGTCAATAAAACCACCAGTTTCAAGAAAAAGGGCAAAGGGAAGAAGAAGGGGAACTTCAAGAAGAACAACAAGCAAGTTGCTGCTCGGGAGAAGAAACCCAAGTCTGGACCTAAGCCTGAGACTGAGTGTTTCTACTACAAGCAGACTAGTCACTAGAAGCGGAACTGCCCCAAGTATTTGGCGGATAAGAAGGATGGCAAGGTGAACAAAGGTATATGTGATATACATGTTATTAATGTGTACCTTACTAGTGCTCGCAGTAGCACCTGGGTATTTGATACTGGTTCTGTTGCTAATATTTGCAACTCGAAACAGGGGCTACGGATTAAGCGAAGATTGGCTAAGGACGAGGTGACAATGCGCGTGGGAAATGGTTCCAAAGTCGATGTGATCGCGGTCGGCACGCTACCTCTACATCTACCTTTAGGATTAGTATTAGACCTAAATAATTGTTATTTGGTGCCAGCGTTGAGCATGAACATTATATCTGGATCTTGTTTGATGCGAGACGGTTATTCATTTAAATCAGAGAATAATGGTTGTTCTATTTATATGAGTGGTCTATTTTTGCTAAATCTCGATAGTGGTGATACACATATTCATAATATTCAAGCCAAAAGATGCATAGTTGATAATGATAGTGCAACTTATTTGTGGCACTGCCGATTAGGTCATATCGGAGTAAAGCGCATGAAGAAACTCCATACTGATGGACTCTTGGAACCACTTGATTATGAATCACTTGGTACTTGTGAGCCGTGCCTCATGGGCAAGATGACTAAAACGCCGTTCTCCGGAACTATGGAGAGAGCAACAGATTTGTTGGAGATCATACATACAGATGTATGTGGTCCGATGATTGTTGAGGCTCGTGGCGGATATTGTTATTTTCTCACCTTCACAGATGATTTAAGCAGATATGGGTATATCTACTTAATGAAACATAAGTCTGAAACATTTGAAAAGTTCATAGAATTTCAGAGTGAAGTTGAAAATCATCGTAACAAGAAAATAAAGTTTTTACGATCTGATCGTGGAGGAGAATATTTGAGTTATGAGTTTGGTCTTCATTTGAAACAATGCGGAATAGTTTCGAAACTCACGCCACCTGGAACACCACAGCGTAATGGTGTGTCCGAACATCGTAATCGTACTTTACTAGATATGGTGCGATCTATGATGTCTCTTACTGATTTACCTCTATCGTTTTGGGGTTATGCTTTAGAGACGGACACATTCACCTTAAATAGGGCGCCATCGAAATCCGTTGAGACGACGCCTTATGAACTATGGTTTGGTAAGAAACCAAAGTTGTCATTTCTGAAAGTTTGGGGCTGCGATGCTTATGTGAAAAAGCTTCAACCTGATAAGCTCGAACCCAAATCGGAGAAATGTGTCTTCATAGGATACCCAAAGGAGACTGTTGGGTACACCTTCTATCACAGATCTGAAGGCAAGACTTTTGTTGCTAAATTCGGAGTTTTTCTAGAGAAGGAGTTTCTCTCGAAAGAAGTGAGTGGGAGGAAAGTAGAACTTGATGAGGTAACCGTACCTGCTCCCTTATTGGAAAGTAGTTCATCGCAGAAAACGGTTTCTACGACACCTACACCAATTAGTGAGGAAGATAATGATGATGATCGTGAAACATCAGATCAAGTTGTTACTAAACCTCGTAGATCAACCAGAGTAAGATCCGCACCAGAGTGGTACGGTAATCCTGTTCTGGAAGTCATGCTACTAGATCATGATGAACCTACAAACTATGAAGAAGTGATGGTGAGCCCAGATTCCGCAAAATGGCTTGAGGCCATGACATCTGAGATGGGATCCATGTATGAGAACAAAGTATGGACTTTGGTTGACTTGCCCGATGATCGGCAAGCAATTGAGAATAAATGGATCTTCAAGAAGAAGACTAACGCTGACGGTAATGTTACTATCTACAAAGCTCGACTTGTTGCAAAAGGTTTTTGACAAGTTCAAGGAATTGACTACGATGAGACTTTCTCACCCGTAGCGATGCTTAAGTCTGTCCGAATCATGTTAGCAATTGCCGCATTTTATGATTATGAAATTTTGCAAATGGATGTCAAAACTGCATTCCTGAACGGATTTCTGGAAGAAGAGTTGTATATGATGCAACCGGAACGTTTTGTTGATCCAAAGGGAGCTAACAAAGTGTGCAAGCTCCAGCGATACATTTATGGACTGGTGCAAGCCTCTTGGAGTTGCAATGAACGCTTTGATAGTGTGATCAAAGCATTTGGTTTTATACAGACTTTTGGAGAAGCCTGTATTTACAAGAAAGTGAGTGGGAGCTCTGTAGCATTTCTGATATTATATGTGGATGACATATTGCTAATTGGAAATGATATAGGATTTCTGGATAGCATAAAGGGATACTTGAATAAGAGTTTTCAATGAAAGACCTCGGTGAAGCTGCTTACATATTGGGCATCAAGATCTATAGAGATAGATCAAGATGCTTAATTGGACTTTCACAAAGCACATACCTTGACAAAGTTTTGAAGAAGTTCAAAATGGATCAAGCAAAGAAAGGGTTCTTGCCTGTGTTACAAGGTGTGAAGTTGAGTAAGACTCAATGCCCGACCACTGCAGAAGATAAAGAGAAAATGAAAGATGTTCCCTATGCTTCAGCCATAGGCTCTAGCATGTATGCAATGCTGTGTACCAGACCTGATGTGTGCCTTGCTATAAGTCTAGCAGGGAGGTACCAAAGTAATCCAGGAGTGGATCACTGGACAGCGGTCAAGAACATCCTGAAATACCTGAAAAGGACTAAGGATATGTTTCTCGTTTATGGAGGTGACAAAGAGCTTATCGTAAACGGTTACTTTGATGCAAGATTTGACACTGATCCGGACGATTCTAAATCGTAAACCGGATACGTGTTTACATTGAACGGTGGAGCTGTCAGTTGGTGCAGTTCTAAACAAAACGTTGTGGAGGGATCTACATGTGAAGCGGAGTACATAGCTACTTCGGAAGCAGCAAATGAAGGAGTCTGGATGAAGGAGTTGATATCCGATCTAGGTGTCATACCTAGTGCATCGGGTCCAATGAAAATCCTTTGTGACAATACTGGAGCTATTGCCTTGGCGAAGGAATCCAGATTTCACAAGAGAACCAAGCACATCAAGAGACGCTTCAATTCCATCCAGGATTTAGTCCAGGTGGGGGACATAGAAATTTGCAACATACGTACGGATCTGAATGTTGCAGACCCGTTGACTAAGCCTCTTCCACAAGCAAAACATGATCAGCACCAAGGCTCCATGGGTGTTAGAATCATTATTGTGTAATCTAGATTATTGACTCTAGTGCAAGTGGGAGACTGAAGGAAATATGCCCTAGAGGCAATAATAAAGTTATTGTTTATTTCCTTATATCATGATAAATGTTTATTATTCATGCTAGAATTGTATTAACCGGAAACATAATACATGTGTGAATACATAGACAAACAGAGTGTCACTAGTATGCCTCTACTTGACTAGCTCATTGATCAAAGATGGTTATGTTTCCTAACCATAGACATGGGTTGTCATTTGATTAACGGGATCACACCATTAGGAGAATGATGTGATTGACTTGACCCATTCTGTTAGCTTAGCACTTGATCGTTTAGTTTGTTGCTATTGCTTTCTTCATGACTTATACATGTTCCTATGACTATGAGATTATGCAACTCCCATTTACCGGAGGAACACTTTATGTGCTACCAAACATCACAACGTAACTGGGTGATTATAAAGGTGCTCTACAGGTGTCTCCAAAGGTACTTGTTGGGTTGGCGTATTTCGAGATTAGGATTTGTCACTCCGATTGTTGGAGAGGTATCTCTGGGCCCTCTCCGTAATGCACATCACTTAAAGCCTTGCAAGCATTGCAACTAATGAGTTAGTTGCGGGATGATGTATTACGAAACGAGTAAAGAGACTTGTCGGTAACGAGATTGAACTAGGTATTGAGATGCCGACGATCGAATCTCGGGCAAGTAACATACCGATGACAAAGGGAACAACGTATGTTGTTATGCGGTTTGACTGATAAAGATCTTCGTAGAATATGTAGGAGCCAATATGAGAATCCAGGTTCCGCTATTGGTTATTGACCGGAGATGTGTCTCGGTCATGTCTACATAGTTCTCAAACCCGTAGGGTCCGCACGCTTAACGTTACGATGACAGTTATATTATGAGTTTATATGTTTTGATGTACCGAAGGTTGTTCGGAGTCCCGGATGTGATCAAGGACATGACGAGGAGTCTCGAAATGGTCGAGACATAAAGATTGATATATTGGAAGCCCATATTTGGATGTCGGAAGTGTTTCGGGTGAAATCGGGATTTTACCGGAGTACCGGGAGGTTACCAGAACCCCCGGGGGCTTAATGGGCCTACATGGGCCTTAGTGGAAATAGAGAGCAGCAAGGGGATCATTGATGCTACGACGGGTTGTGAGTGTCTGAGTTTTCTGGATGCCTATTCAGGGTATCATCAGATCAAGATGGCAGTCAAGGACCAGGAGAAGACAGCTTTCATCACTCCGTTCGGAGCCTTCTGCTATGTGTCTATGCCTTTTGGGCTTAAGAGTGCCCAGGCAACTTATCAACGGTGTGTGCAGAATTGCCTTCACAATCAGATTGGGTGTAATGTTCATGCTTATGTGGATGATATAGTGGTGAAGTCCATAGAGAAGGAAACCTTGGTAACAGATCTAAAGGAAACCTTTGATAACCTCCGGGTCTACAAGATGATGCTTAACCCGGCCAAGTGTGTTTTTGGAGTCCCAGCTGGCAAACTCTTGGGTTTTTTGGTGTCTAACAGAGGTATTGAGGCTAACCTGGAGAAAATTAAGGCAATCACGTCTCTGGCCAAACCGGCGTGTATCAATGACGTTGAACGGCTGGCGGGTCGTGTCGCTGCCTTAAGCCGGTTCATAAGCCGGTTAGGGGAGAAGGCGATGCCTTTGTATCAAATGATGAAAAAGGCAGATGACTTTGTCTGGAGTGATGCTGCTAACTCTGCTTTTGAGGATCTAAAGAAACAGCTTGTTGAGCCGCCGGTTCTTGTTGCTCCGGTCGAGAAAGAGCCATTGTTATTATATGTAGCTGCTAACTCACGTGCTGTCAGTGTGGCCATTGTTGTGGAGCACAAGCAGGATGGCAAAGAACATCCGGTCCAACTGCCGGTTTACTACGTCAGTGAGGTGCTGATTGAATCTAAACAAAGATATCCACATTGGCAGAAGCTCGTTTATGGGGTGTTCATGGCAAGCCAGAAGCTCAAACATTACTTCCAGGGTCATCCAATCACTTCGGTTAGCTCTGCTCCTCTAGGAGACATCATTCAAAATAGAGAAGCCACAGGACGATTCGCCAAGTGGGCTATTGAGATTGGGTCTCATGGTTTGAAGTATATACCACGTACTGCGATCAAATCTCAAGCGCTAGTTGACTTCATTAACGACTGGACAGAGTTGCAGATGCCAGAGGAGAAACCAGACAACACATGTTGGATGATTCATTTTGATGGGTCCAGACAGTTGGAAGGCTCGGGGGCTGGAGTTGTTTTAACTTCTCCTCGAGGGGACAAGTTTTGTTATGTGTTGCAATTGATGTTTTCTTGTACTAACAATGCAGCAGAACATGAAGCATTGCTTCATGGTCTTCGAATGGCTAAAGAGATGAGTTTGAGCCGGGTCCGGTGCCTTGGCGATTCAGATTTGGTGGCTCAACAGGTGTCAGGCAAGTGGGATTCCAAGGATCCTCACATGGCCGCTTATCGCCGCGAAGTCGACGCTGTTGCGGGACATTTTAAGAGTTATCAATTGGAACACATTGACTGCAGGAAAAACGAAGCAGCCGATGCCTTAAGCCAGTTGGGATCTCAGCGTAAGCCGGTACCGCCTAACACATTTTTGGATGTTTTACATAACCATTCTGTTAAGTTGCCTACAGAGGAAGATTTGGCCATTCCTGACCCAGAGGCACAATTAGTGGCGGCTACTCATGTTATCGCGGATTGGACAGTACCGTTCCTGGCTTACATGACCTGGGGCGAGTTGCCAGAGGACGAGACCCTGGCCTGACAGATAACCCGGTGGTCCAAGTCAATGACGATTTCTGACGGAGAGTTGTATCATCGCAGCGTCACTGGAGCATTTCAGCGTTGTGTTTATCCTGAAGAAGGTCAAGAAATACTTCGTGAGATCCATGAAGGGGATTGTGGTCATCACACCGGGTCAAAGTCTCTTGTGGCCAAAGCTTTTCGTCATGGTTTTTACTGGTTAACGGCTCATGCTGATGCAGAGGATCTGGTCAGTAGGTGTGATGGATGTCAAAAATTTGCACGACGAGCGCATGTGCCGGCTCAAGAGTTGCGGATGATTCCAATCACTTGGCCGTTTGCAGTTTGGGGGCTTGACATGGTTGGACCTTTCAAAAGGTCTAAGGATAAAAAGACACATCTTTTAGTGGTAGTTGACAAATTCACAAAATGGGTTGAGGCAGAGCCAGTGAATAAGTGTGATGCAACCACGACGGTTCAGTTCATGAAAAAGGTGATTTTTCGTTTTGGTTTTCCACACAGCATTATCACTGACAATGGCACTATGGAGGAGTTTTGTCAACGTGAGCATATTCGGCTTGATGTTTCTTCCGTAGCTCACCCTCAATCTAATGGTCAGGCTGAGAGAGCAAATCAGGAAATCTTAAAAGGTCTCAAGCCCCGGCTTATGGTTCCCTTACAACGGACGCCGGGTTGTTGGGTAGAGGAATTACCCTCGGTGCTGTGGAGTATCAACACCACTCCTAACAGGTCTACAGGTTATACACCTTTCTTCATGGATTATGGGGCGAAAGCAGTGCTGCCTAGTGACATCCGTCATGACTCGCCTCGCGTGGCGGCTTATGTTGAAGCTAACAATGAACAAGCCCGACAGGATGCACTTGACTTGTTAGATGAGGAGAGAGACTTGGCGGCAGCTCGATCAGCAATTTATCAACAGGACCTGCATCGTTATCACAGCCGCCGGGTTAAGTCCAGAACCTTTCAAGAGGGTGACCTGGTGCTTCGGCTCATCCAGGATCTGTCAGATGCACACAAACTATCCCCGCCCTGGGAAGGACCCTTTGTGGTCAGCAAAAACTTAAACAACGGGTCATATTACCTCATTGACGTTTGAGAGCACAAAGACTCACGTAAGTCGGAGGAGGAGACCCGCCGACCGTGGAATATTGCTCAACTTCGGCCATACTATACTTAAGCCACCGGCTCTCGTCATGTACATACTTGGACGTTGTATATATCATGATAAGTAATAAAGCAGGACCTCTGTCCTTTTTTCCCTTTCAATGGTTATATGTCCTTATTATTTTCATTGTTTAAAAATGACCAGAAGGGGGCTGATCATATCCGAATCTAACCTCACCTTTTTGGTCCGGCTTATGATCGTATTCGAATCTAGCTGTAAATCTCATGGTCACTTGCAGGCTTCCTGTTCAAACATAGGTCGTATTCGAACCAAAGAGAACATAGCTGTCGTAACCCTCTTGATCGGCTCAAAGCCAAACTCACTAGGGGGCTTCTTGATCGTATCCGAATCATAGCTTAACCCCTTTTGGGTCCGACTTGGATCGTATTCAAATCAGGGTCGTTAAAAACCTCTCAAGGTCATTTGGGGGCTTCCTGTTCAAACATAGGTCGTATTCAAACCAAAGAGAACATAGCTGTCGGTACCCTCTTGATCGGCGCAATGCCAAAGCCACTGGGGCTATATGATCGTATTCGAATCTTAGCTTAACCTCTTTGGTCCGTTTTACTGATCGTATTGGAATCAGAAACCCCCAAATTTATATTGTCTGTGATCTGCTATTTTGTCGTACTGGTTTTTTATTGTCTCAAATTTAAATTATTAGTATGGTTTTTATTTAAGCTGGCTTGATTATTTGACAATAAGCTGCCAAAGGCATGATAGTCATCAGGTGTATGGAAAGCATTGACTTCTCAAAAAGATTGGGTCATCAACCTCATCATCCGGATCATGAAAACCGGCAGTCCAGAAACACAGGTATGACAGCGTTGTTCACGAACAGGTTTTTTCATCCGTATTTATCTTTTCAAATAAAGACATATACCGGGTGTTTTTGACCCGTCCAGTGTTAAGCCGCCAGACTAGCTCTTTCATTTTTGTAGGAGCAAAGGTAACACATTACAGATGTAACCATAGATGTGACACATATATTGACATTAGGAGAAAAGAGTCACAGACGTCATCTTATGCACGATGGCATAGGCAAAATATGCAGTTTTTTAAACTAACCTATTACAAGCCATTAAGAGCCCAAAAGGTTACAGTTTTTCTCTCTTAAGACAAGTCCTAAGCTAAAAGCAGGATTGTTCAGATGGTTATGACTCCCCCCTGGCCGGTTCATCTCCCTCCACTGGTTGAAAGCCGGAATTAGACCAGTCAAAGCCGTTCAGAGCAATGAACACAGCCTCATCATCAATTAAGCTGGCCGGGTCAATCTCTAGGGCAAATGTATGTTGGCGAACCGGCGGGATAAGACCCGTCACTTTATAAGAGGGAGTCGCCATCTTCTTATTCTCCAAATCAAAACCCGGCTGATATTTATCAACGTTGGTCTCATCTCCAAGAACGGTGGCTTGAGGTCGAACTCCCCTCACGCAGGCAATGAAGTCATCCTGCTCAAATAGAGTCCCTTCTTCCTTCACGGTAGGGTACCCCCTAGCTACATCCGCCGGGTCTAGATCTGGCACCTAGGCTTTGGAGCGGCTCAGGGCAGTCAGGGCTCCGGCTCTGGCACAAGATCGTTTGACCTCTTGAAACCTGGTGGGTAAGATTGACAATTTCTTCAAGACATCGCTCAACCGATTGGGTCCTTGGTTGGCACGAGAGATAGCAGAAAGTGCTCGTTGAGCACCAGTATACAACTGCTCCACTAAGGTATAAACTGCTTTCAGTTTGGTCACACTATCTTGGCTCAGATTTTTGCTTCGTGGACCTACGAATGTTTTTTAAACAAAGAGTCAGCAGGCGGCTTATATTCCGGGTCACAAGAAGGCACAAGTGATTAACACAGATGACTTACCAAAGATGGTGGAGACCATTTGAGACACCCGGTTCTTCAAGCCGGTGAGTTCCGTGGTAACCTCCTCAAGAGCCGCTTCAGCTTTTTCAGCACATTCTATCAGTAGCGTCTTTTCTTCGGCCCATGATTTCTTTTTTGCCGTCAAGCTGGTCTTCAATTTTTCTGTCTCAGAAAGACTCAGTTGGAGTTTAGAGTCGGAAGACTTGATTTCTACCTCTTGATCCATGAACCGGGTCTTTGCATCAGTTAATTGAGAGCCCAATTCAGATAGGGCGTTCTACAAAACATACACAGGTGTGTCAAGGCTTAAACTAAAAGTTATAAGGGTTCAAGTCTCAAGTACTATGCACCGCAATACCACTTGACACTTGGGGGCTAATGTCTGCCAAAGAAATTTTTTATGACTCTTATATATTTCAAGTCCCAAGTGCTTTACAAAGTAATAGCACTTGGCACTTGGGGGCTAATGCATGATATTCAGAAATTTTCTCAAGATTAAGCCGGATTGCAGTACTTATTGGGACTAGTAAAAGACAGTTATAAGTTAAGTACCGGTTCATTTATGATAAATTGAGCTGGGCCTTGGCGACTACAGGTCAAGTTTATGCTACTCTATTGGACTTTCAGAGGCAAAGTTTCAACCTATATCATAAAGTCTACAGATCATTCAAGATCATCATCTGAAGACTTGGAGGCTGACAGAGTATCAATAAGCCAGAAAACATACCTCATATTTTAGCTGCAATTGCTTGACCATTTCAATTTCTGACTCACGGCTGGAATGCACATGACTGAGATAGCCGGACAATATGTCACTAGCGTTCAGATGAGTATAGCGAGAGATATCAAGCTGTACTTTCTGCCTTTCCAAGGCCTCCTGTTTGGCAGAATGCCTGGCTAGCACAGTTGGATTACTAGTCACAACAAATCTGCTGCCAGTAACCAGAACGTTATGATCATAAGACGCTGGTGGGTTAGCTGAACCGGATGGTCCGGTGCTAGAGGGGTTAACAATGGTATCATCAGCTGACGGCTCAGGGGGGTCCAATTGAGTATCAATGGCTGGGTCTTCTGGTGCTTCAGTTCGAGGGGGAGAAGTTGGCATGGCCGGTTCAGGTGCAAGAACTGAGGGGTCTTCCGCCGGTTTAATCACTTTGGCCTTCTTGGACTTGGCTTGACCACTAAGAAAGATTTTATGAGACAGTTAGTGCAATGATGTAGTTTTTAAAGACACAGAGGAAAGATGATTTTTTTTCCTTACCCAGGGGCAGTCTTGAAGGCCGGAAATTGCGTCTGAGATGAGTCGCCAGAAGAGCGAGAAACCTCCTGCAAAGGTAAAATAAAGTTAGTAATGCAAGAGAATAGACTCATTAATAAAAGCAGAAGATGAAGATAAAAGAGACCTCATTCTGGTGCTTTCGAGGAGTTTGTTGTAAAACGGAAGGCGGTTCATCATCGTTCCAAGCCTGACGGCGGCTTTCATATTGCTGCTTTTTCAAAAGAAAATGAGGGTCCAAATAAGCCAAAGGGTGCAAAAACCTTACTTTCTGGGTTACCAGTCGAAGTTTTTGTCTTGGCAAACGGGTTGAGTCAGAGGAAATAGTTACCTCTTCTTCTACGGCCTGACTGGCCCCCGTGTCGTCCTGGCAATAGTTAGTGTCAATAAGGTTATTAAAAACTGGCCAAGGGAGTCAAGGGCTACCTCTGACTCAGAATCATCATCAAGCTTTAACAGGTCCTCAGCGGTGCTCCTTTTCTTCTTGGACCTCCGGGTCGTCTTCTTGGTGGCTTCGTGGTCATACTTGGCTTTCCAGAAGTCAGATTTGGCCTGTAAACAAGTAAAACAAGATAAAAGGTCATGCAAGTATTTAAAACTGCTGAGAAAAATACAAAGAGAAAGAGGTCATGGGTTTTTTACCTCTGGCGCCGGGTTAAGTTTGCAGAAGGGGTTTAACCCGACTTTACTGCAGTCTTCATATTTGCCGTTCACCAGGAGGGTTGACATTGAAACAATATCTTCTTCAGTTAGTTGAACGGAGCTGTGATGAAGAGAGTCATCTGGGCCTCCACCATAGTCATACATTAATTTGGATCGGCGGCTTAGAGGGATGACCCGCCACGAGATCCAGCAACGGGTCAAGTTAACTCCGGTTAAGCCATTCCCCAATAAGGCGTTAATCCTTTTAATAGATAGAATAAGCTTCTTGTGTTCAGCGGCAGTAAGCTTATCAGGGAGCACAAACTTGGAATCCAAACGCTCCGCGTGATAACCCGGCAGTGGTTTTTCGTTGGCTGGAGACGTATCTTGACAATAGAACCAGGTCTGATTCCAATATTTGGGATGACTTGATAAGACTATTAAGGGAAAGACAGCGCCCTGTCGGCGCTGAATTGAGATTCCACCATGTTCCAAGCTAGGGCCATTGGTACACTCGTTCTGGCGGTTCAGATAAAAATACTCTATGAAGAGTTCCACAGTCGGCTCTTCTTGAAGATACACCTCACAGAGAACTTGGAAGTTGCAGATATTGGATATGGAATTGGGACCAAGATCTTGAGGGTGGAGTTTGAAAAAATGAAGAACGTCTCTGAAGAACTTTGAGCCAGGTGGTGAAAAACCCCAATTCATGTGGTCATAGAGGACAATAACTTCACCGTCTTTAGGATTAGGCCGTTCCTCATCCGGTTCAGGTGCACGATAAGACATAACATTCTTCCCTGACAAAAATCCTATGGTGAAGAATTCCTTCAAATTATCCTCAGTTACTATGGAGGGGACCCATTTGCAGACAGTCGGTGCTTTTGACGGCATGATGATCAAAAGATGAACTGAAAAGAAAGTAACGTGCCGGTTCAATTCAATGGTAATGGTGAAGTTAAATGATGATGGTGCAAATGAGTAATGGCGGCTTAACTAAGGGCTAATGTCATATAAGGAAAAGTGAGCCGGCGTAATAAGCTGCCATGACTACAGATATTTGAGAAATGCCAGAAAGAGAATTGGCCAAGTGTTGAGACAAACAAGTTTCATAAATTTTTGATATTATTATGGATCAAATGGCCGTTCAAAATGGAAAATATTCTAGACCTAAAAATCTAGCACAGATGAGTTCGTGAGTTCTAATGAGGCCTTTGTACCAGAAAAAGGGATCTACTGGTATCAAGAATGGGCACAAAACAACTACCGCACGAATATAGGTTCTTTTTTGGATCAGGAAGAAGCTGCAGTGGAAGAACTACGAAGAAACTATGATGAACTATGAAGAACACGCGGAGACCTAGAAACCCTAATGCGGATCTGGGGAGCAGGAAGGTAAACACTTACAACCACGGATCTTCTGCGGAGGTCGCCGCCGTTCTCTGGACCGATTCGGGTTGATGGAGCGGCCAAGGTCGATGAAGACGAGGTGCTCTGTGACGGCGGCAGAGCTCGAGCAGCGGTAGGTTTGCGAGAGGAAGAAGACGAAGAGAGAGAAGAATGAGAATGACCAGGGTGTGCCTATTTATAAGGGAATGAGCGAACAGGCGGGCGCAAAAATCGAGGAAGACCCAAATAATGATTATCCAACTAAACGGTCGCCTCGATTCACGAAGACATTTAAGGATAAAGATCCGTTGAAGATGATGTCATAACAGGTTTTCGTGTTTTTAGAAGGTGACCTCATGGCGGGTTACAGAATTTTTGCAGAGAGAGGAAGATGGATTTCATTTAAGTATTGAAGATTGACAAGGAACAAAGTTCAAAGTAAATTGGGGCCTAATGTTGGGAATATAGCTACTAGGTAAGACCCGCCCAGGAGGGGCCGGGTCAACCCCAATGGCGGGTTACAAAAGAAGCCCAGTAATATTCAAGGCGATAGTTTATTAAGACTTGTAGAAGGCCTAAGCCCAGAGGAGGCTTAAGGCCCAATATTGTAAACCGCCGTATGTAAAGAAAGACTTGTAAAGAAAGGCATATAAAGAAGTCCGAGCCGGACACGTTTTATGAACCAGACGGGACTCTGTAGGCGCCAGGTGTCAACTCGTGTATATAAGGGGACGACCCGGTGGCGGCTTAGGAAAAGAAAACAACAACTCGAAGCCAGCCAAAGTGGATTTGCTCCCTGCTCATCGAAACCCCAGCAATTCCAACACAACTAGACATAGGCTTTTACCTTCATCGTAAGGGGCTGAACTAGTATAAAAACCTCTCGTGTCCTTTGTCCCGACTAACCCCTTTAAGCTTCCTAGTTGCGATGGCCCTACGACTAAGTCCTTTTGCTAGGACATCTGCCGTGACAACACCACGACACGTCCAGTTTTTCGTACATATTCCAATCCTCATATCATGACTTTGCCTTTCATTAGAGTAGTGTTCATCAGTATCATGCATGAATGAGTTCTGAAGAGCGAATTTTATTCATTTTTCTTGTCGGTTTGACCTCACAATGCAAAATCAATAAAGCGGAAGGAAATTGGTAAGGCATTGGATGATGGTGGTCCTTCCGAGCAATTGAAACAAAGGGTCTCTACAGATTCTACTCCGCCATCCTCCCAACAAGATTCGCAAGACAAGGCAAGGCTAGACAGCCGACGTAGCTGGGTAGATGATGAGCACATCTCCCCTACTCCACCATCACAGGTGCTTGCTCTAACTTGGCACTATTATATGTGATTACATGTTGCATATGATGTCTAGGTTGTATTGCTTCTAACTTTGTTGAATTGCATCTTCTTAATTTACACATAATGCCTGTGAATATGACACGTGTTCCTGTTTCTAGAACATACTATATCTGATCACACCATGTTCGTACATCAGACTATTGTTCTTGCATATCCCGCATCAGTCACTTATGATAAGGCACCTTTAAGTCGCTACTGTGATATTGGTTGTGTCTTGCATATGATTTCTATCATGCACTGCTTCTAATTTGTTGAAACGCCAGACGGTTTAAACTTGGCAGAGTGATATTGGTTGCACCTTTCATATGGTGTCTAGCTTGCAGTGCTTCTAATTTGTTAAAATGCCTTCTTCTTAGTTACCACATCATAGGTGTGAATACGTCACGCCGTCCTATTTTTCGTACATATTCCATCCTCGTATCATGTGTTTGCCTTTCATCTGAGTAGTGTTCGTCAGTATCTGATGTCTACTACACAACCTTCTTCTTGTAGACGTTGTTGGGCCTCCAAGTGCAGAGGTTTGTAGAACAGTAGCAAATTTCCCTCAAGTGGATGACCTAAGGTTTATCAATCCGTAGGAGGCGTAGGATGAAGATGGTCTCTCTCAAGCAACCCTGCAACCAAATAACAAAGAGTCTCTTGTATCCCCAACACACCCAATACAATGGTAAATTGTATAGGTCCACTAGTTTGGCGAAGAGATGGTGATACAAGTGGTATATGGATAGTAGATATGAGTATTTGTAATCTGAAATTATAAAAACAGCAAGGTAACAAGTGATAAAAGTGAGCATAAACGGTATTGCAATGTGTTGAAACAAGGCCTAGGGTTCATACTTTTGCTAGTGCAAGTTCCCTCAACAATACTAACATAATTGGATCACATAACTATCCCTCAACATGCAACAAAGAGTCACTCCAAAGTCACTAATAGCGGAGAACGAACGAAGAGATTATGGTAGGGTACGAAACCACCTCAAAGTTATTATTTCCAGTCAATCCGTTGGGCTATTCTTATAAGTGTCACAAACAGCCCTAGAGTTCGTACTAGAATAACACCTTAAGACACAAATCAACCAAAACCCTAATGTCACCTAGATACTCCAATGTCACCTCATGTATCCGTGAGCATGATTATATGATATGCATCACACAATCTCAATTCATCTATTCAACCAACACATAAGACCTCAAAGAGTGCCCCAAAGTTATACCGGAGAATCACGATGAAAACGTGTGCCAACCCTTATGCATAGGTTCCCAATCTCAAGAAACCCGCAAGTTGATCACCTTAACATACATCAAGTGGCACGTGGTATCCCATTGTCACCACAGATATCCACGGCAAGACATACATCAAGTGTTCTCAAGTCTTTAAAGACTCAATCCGATAAGATTACTTCAAAGGGGAAACTCAATTCATTACAAGAGAGAAGAGGGGGAGGAGAAACATAAGATCGAACTATAATAGCAAAACTCGCGATACATCAAGATCGTGCCAAATCAAGAACACGAGAGAGAGAGATCAAACACATAGCTACTGGTACATACCCTCAGCCCCGAGGGAGAACTACTCCCTCCTCGTCATGGAGAGCACCGGGATGATGAAGATGGCCACGGAGAAGGATTGTCCCCTCCGGCAGGGTGCCGGAACGGGTCTAGATTGGTTTTTGGTGGCTATGGAGGCTTCTGGCAGCGGAACTCCCGATCTATGTTGCGTTCTGGAAGTTTTAGCATACGTGGAGTTATATAGGCGGAAGAAGTACGTCAGGGGAGGCACGAGGGCCCCACGAGACAGGGGGGCGCGCCCTGGGGGGGTGGGCGCGCCCCCCACCCTCGTGGGCAGCTCCCGTATCTTCTGACGTGGGGTCCGAGTCCATCAGGTGTGTTTCCTTCCAAAAATAACTTCTCTAGTTGATTTCGTTCCGTTTCGACTCCGTCTGATATTCCTTTTCTTCAAAACACTGAAATAGCCATAAAACAGCAAATCTGGGCTGGGCCTCCGATTAATAGGTTAGTCCCAAAAATAATATAAAAGTGGATAATAAAGCCCAATATTGCCCAAAACAGTAGATAATATAGCATGGAGCAATAAAAAATTATAGATACGTTGGAGACGTATCAAGCATCCCCAAGCTTAATTCCTGCTCGTCCTCGAGTAGGTAAATGATAAAAAATATAATTTTTGATGTGGAATGCTAGTTGGCATAATTACAATATAATTCTTCTTAATTGTGGCATGAATATTCAGATCCATAAGAATCAAGACAAAAGTTTAATATTGACATAGAAACAATAATACTTCAAGCATACTAACTAAGCAATCATGTCTTCTCAAAATAACATGGCTAAAGAAAGCTATCCCTACAAAATCATATAGTCTGGCTATGCTCCATCTTCACCACACAAAATATTTAAATCATCCACAACCCCGATGACAAGCCAAGCAATTGTTTCATACTTTTGATGTTCTCAAACTTTTTCAATCTTCACGCAATACATGAGCGTGAGCCATGGACATAGCACTACAGGTGGAATAGAATGGTGGTTGTGGAGAGGAAAAAAAGGGAGAAGATAGTCTCACATCGACTAGGCGTATCAACGGGCTATGGAGATGCCCATCAATAGATATCAATGTGAGTGAGTAGGGATTGCCATGCAACGGATGCACTAGAGCTATAAGTATATGAAAGCTCAACAAAAGAAACTAGTGGGTGTGCATCCAACTCGCTTGCTCACGAAGACCTAGGGAATTTTGAGGAAGCCCATCATTGGAATATACAAGCCAAGTTCTATAATGAAAGATTCCCACTAGTATATGAAAGTGACAACATAGGAGACTCTCTATCATGAAGATCATGGTGCTACTTTGAAGCACAAGTGTGGTAAAAGGATAGTAGCATTGTCCCCTTTTTTTATTTGGCCTTTCTTTTTTTTGGCCTTTATTTTTTTTATTTGGACTTTTTATGGCGCCCCTTTTTTTGGGGACAATGCTCTATTGAATGATGATCATCACACTTCTATTTATTTACAACTCAATGATTACAACTCGATACTAGAACAAGATATGACTCTATATGAATGCCTCCGGCGGTGTACTGGGATGTGCAATGATGCATGAGTGACATGTATGAAAGAATTATGAACGGTGGCTTTGCCACAAATACAATGTCAACTACATGATCATGCTAAGCAATATGACAATGATGAAGCGTGTCATAATAAACGGAATGGTGGAAAGTTGCATGGCAATATATCTCGGAATGGCTATGGAAATGCCATAATAGGTAGGTATGATGGCTGTTTTGAGGAAGGTATATGGTGGGTTTATGGTAACGGCGAAAGTTGCGTGGTACTAGAGAGGCTAGCAATGGTGGAAGGGTGAGAGTGCATATAATCCATGGACTCAACATTAGTCATAAAGAACTCACATACTTATTGCAAAAATCTATTAGTTATCGAAACAAAGTACTACACGCATGCTCCTAGGGGGATAGATTGGTAGGAAAAGACCATCGCTCGTCCCCGACCGCCACTCATAAGGAAGACAATCAATAAATAAATCATGCTCCGACTTCATCACATAACGGTTCACCATATGTGCATGCTACGGGAATCACAAACTTCAACACAAGTATCTCTCAAATTCACAACTACTCAACTAGCATGACTCTAATATCACCATCTCCATATCTCAAAACAATTATCTAGTATCAAACTTCTCATAGTATTCAACACACTCATAAGAGAATTTTATTATTCTTGAATACCTAGCATATTAGGATTTTAAGCAAATTACCATGATATTTAAGAATCTCAAAATAATCTAAGTGAAGCATGAGAGTTCATCTATTTCTTCAAAATAAAACTACCACCATGCTCTAAAATATATAAGTGAAGCACTAGAGCAACAACAAACTACTCCGAAAGATATAAGTGAAGATCAATGAGTAGTTGAATAATTATGAAACTATGTGAAGACTCTCTAACATTTAATAATTTAAGATCTTGGTATTCTATTCAAACAGCAAGGATAGCAAAATAAAATGACATTCTAAGAATAGCAAACATCATGTGAAGAAGCAAAAACTTAGGATCAACCGATACTAACCGATAATTGTTGAAGAAGAAAGGTGGGATGCCAACCGGGGCATCCCCAAGCTTAGATGCTTGAGACTTCTTGAAATATTATCTTGGGGTGCCTTGGTCATCCCCAAGCTTGAGATTTTGTGTCTCCTTAATTCCTCTCATATCACGGTCTCCCTAAATGTCAAAAGCTTCATCCACACAAAACTCAACAAGGACTCGTGAGATAAGTTAATATAAACCATTGCCAAAACCTTATCATACTCTACTGTAGCAAATCACTAAAATTATTATTCAACATTGCATACTAAATGCCTCTGCATATTTAATAGTCCTATCCTCAAATTTAATCATTAAAGAAGCAAACATATGCAAACAATGCGAACATAACAGCAATCTGCCTAAACAGGATAGTCTGTAAAGAATGCAGCAACATCCATACTTCTCTAACTCCAAAAATTATGAAAGAAAATTCCCACTGTAGTAAATTTATCAGAGATTAATATGCAAAAGGTTTCAACATTCTATCACATTCTGACTTTTCTAGGGAATTATTGCAACAGCGGTAAACTTTCTGTTTTCAAACAGCAACATGTGGACTTCTAAAATAGGCATAGTAAAGGCTATCAATGCCACTTTTATTGAAATAAAAGATGAAAAACATTGTTATAAATAACATCAAGAAAACCCTAACAAAATAAATTGATGCTCCAAGCAAAACACAGATCATGTGGCGAATAAAAATATAGCTCCAAGTAAACTTACCGATGAACAAAGACGAAAGAGGGGATGCCTTCCAGGGCATCCCCAAGCTTAGGCTCTGGGTTGTCCTTGAATATTACCTTGGGGTGCCTTGGGAATCCCCAAGCTTAGGCTCTTGCCACTCCTTATTCCATAGTCCATCGAATCTTTACCCAAAACTTGAAAACTTCACAACACAAAACTTAACAGAAAACTCGTAATCTCCGTTAGTATAAGAAAATGAATCACCACTTCAAGGTACTGTAATGAACTCATTATTTATTTATATTGGTGTTAAACCTACTGTATTCCAACTTCTCTATGGTTTATAAACTATTTTACTAGCCATAGATTCATCAAAATAAGCAAACAACACACGAAAAACAGAATCTGTCAAAAACAGAACAGTCTGTAGTAATCCGAGTCAAACGTATACTTCTGGAACTCATAAAATTCTCAACTAAATTACTGGACCTGAGGAATTTATTTATTAATCATCTGCAAAAAGAATTAACTAAATATAACTTTCCAAATAAAAATGGCAGTAGTTCTCGTGAGCGCTAAAGTTTCTGTTTTTGACAGCATGATCAACAAGACTTTCCCCAAGTCTTCCCAAAGGTTCTACTTGGCACAAACACTAATTAAAAGCATAAAACCACATCTAAACAGAGGCTAGATTAATTATTTATTACTAAAAAGTAACAAAAATCAAGGAACAAAAATAAAATTGGGTTGCCTCCCAACAAGCGCTATCGTTTAATGCCCCTAACTAGGCATGATGATTTCAATGATGCTCATATAAAAGATAAGAATTGTAACATAAAGAGAGCATCATGAAGAATATGACTAGCACATTTAAGTCTAGCATACTTCCTATGCATAGGGATTTTGTGAGCAAACAACTTATGGGAACAAGAATCAACTTGCATAGGAAGGTAAAACAAGCATAACTTCAAAACTTTAAGCACATAGAGAGGAAACTTGATATTATTGCAACTCCTACAAGCATATATTCCTCCCTCATAATAATTTTCAGTAGCATCATGAATGAATTAAATAATATAACTAGAACCTAAAGCATTCTTTTCATGATCTACGAGCATAGAAAATTTACTACTCTCCACATAAGCAAGATTCTTCTTATGAATAATAGTGGGAGAAAACTCAACAAAATAACTATCATGTGATTGAAAATTAGGATCAAGATGACAAGGTTCATTGTTATTATTATTCTTTAAAGCATACATGTCATCACAATAATCATCATAGATAGGAGGCATGCTTTCATCATAATAAATTTGCTCATCAAAACTTGGGGGACAAAAAATATCATCTTCATCAAACATAGCTTCCCCAAGCTTGTGGCTTTGCATATCATTAGCATCATGGATATTCAAGGAATTCATACTAACAACATTGCAATCATGCTCATCATTCAAATATTTAGTGATAAACATTTTATAGATTTCTTCTTCTAGCACTTGAGCACAATTATCCTTTCCATCATACTCACGAAAGATATTAAAAAGGTGAAGCGTATGAGACAAACTCAATTCCATTTTTTATAGTTTTCTTTTATAAACTAAACTAGTGATAAAAACAAGAAACTAAAAGACTCGATTGCCAGATCTAAAGATATACCTTCAACCGCTAACCTCCCTGGCAACGGCGCCAGAAAAGATCTTGATGTCTACTACACAACCTTCTTCTTGTAGACGTTGTTGGGCCTCCAAGTGCAGAGGTTTGTAGAACAGTAGCAAATTTCCCTCAAGTGGATGACCTAAGGTTTATCAATCCGTAGGAGGCGTAGGATGAAGATGGTCTCTCTCAAGCAACCCTGCAACCAAATAACAAAGAGTCTCTTGTGTCCCCAACACACCCAATACAATGGTAAATTGTATAGGTGCACTAGTTCGGCGAAGAGATGGTGATACAAGTGGTAAATGGATAGTAGATATGAGTATTTGTAATCTGAAATTATAAAAACAGCAAGGTAACAAGTGATAAAAGTGAGCGTAAACGGTATTGCAATGTGTTGAAACAAGGCCTAGGGTTCATACTTTCGCTAGTGCAAGTTCCCTCAACAATACTAACATAATTGGATCACATAACTATCCCTCAACATGCAACAAAGAGTCACTCCAAAGTCACTAATAGCGGAGAACGAACGAAGAGATTATGGTGGGGTACGAAACCACCTCAAACTTATTCTTTCCAATCAATCCGTTGGGCTATTCCTATAAGTGTCACAAACAGCCCTAGAGTTTGTACTAGAATAACACCTTAAGACACAAATCAACCTAAACCCTAATGTCACCTAGATACTCCAATGTCACCTCAAGTATCCGTGGGCATGATTATACGATATGCATCACACAATCTCAATTCATCTATTCAACCAACACATAAGACCTCAAAGAGTGCCCCAAAGTTCTACCGGAGAATCACGACGAAAACGTGTGCCAACCCTTATGCATAGGTTCCCAATGTCACGAAACCCGCAAGTTGATCACCTTAACATACATCAAGTGGCACGTGGTATCCCATTGTCACCACAGATATCCATGGCAAGACATACATCAAGTGTTCTCAAGTCTTTAAAGACTCAATCCGATAAGATTACTTCAAAGGGGAAACTCAATTCATTACAATAGAGAAGAGGGGGAGGAGAAACATAAGATCCAACTATAATAGCAAAGCTCGCGATACATCAAGATCGTGCCAAATCAAGAACACGAGAGAGAGAGAGAGAGAGATCAAACACATAGCTACTGGTACATACCCTCAGCCCCGAGGGAGAACTACTCCCTCCTCGTCATGGAGAGCACCGGGATGATGAAGATGGCCACCGAAGAAGGATTGCCCCCTCCAGCAGGGTGCCGGAACGGGTCTAGATTGGTTTTCGGTGGCTATAGAGGCTTCTGGCAGCGGAACTCCCGATCTATGTTGCATTCTGGAAGTTTTAGGGTACGTGGAGTTATATAGGCGGAAGAAGTACGTCAGGGGAGCCACGAGGGCCCCACGAGACAGGGGGGCGCGCCCTAGGGGGTGGGCGCGCCCCCACCCTCGTGGGCAGCTCCCGTATCTTCTGACGTGGGGTCCAAGTCCATCAGGTGTGTTTCCTTCCAAAAATAACTTCTCGAGTTGATTTCGTTCCGTTTCGACTCCGTCTGATATTCCTTTTCTTCAAAACACTGAAATAGGCATAAAACAGCAAATCTGGGCTGGGCCTCCGGTTAATAGGTTAGTCCCAAAAATAATATAAAAGTGGATAATAAAGCCCAATATTGCACAAAACAGTAGATAATATAGCATGGAGAAATAAAAAATTATAGATACGTTTGAGACGTATCAGTATCATGCATGAATGAGTTCTGAAGAGCGAATTTTATTCCTTTTTCTTATTAGTTTGACTTCACAATGCAAAATCAATACAGCTGAAGGAAATTAATCCGGCAGTGGATGATGGTGGTCCTACAGAGCAACTCAAACAGAGGGTCTCTACAGATTCTACTTCGCCATCCTCCCAACAAAATTCGCAAGACAACACAAGGTTGGACAGTCAATGTAGCTATGTAGATGACGAGCACATCTCCCCTAGTCCACCATCATAGGTGCTTGCTCTAACTTGGCACTATTATATGTGGTTGCATGTTGCGTGTGATGTCTAGCTTATATTGCTTCTAACTTTGTTGAATTGCATTTGCTTACTTTACACATAATGCATGTGAATATGACACATGTTCCTGTTTCTAGAACATACATGTAAATGATGAGCACGTCTCCCCTACTCCACCATCACAGGTGCTTGCTCTAACTTGGAACTGTTATATGTGGTTGTGTGTTCCGTATGATGTCTAGTATGTATTGCTTCTGATTTTTTTGAATTGCATCTGCGTAGCTTACAACTTATACCTGTAACGATCACTTACCCATAAGACACATTTAACTTGGGAGTGTGATGTAGGTTGCATCTTGCATTGTCTTCTAGCTTATACTGCTTCTAATTTCTTGAACTGGAACTTACGATGAAACACTTTTTACCTGATAGAGTGATATTGGTTGCATGTTCATATGGTGCTAGCTTTCATTTATTCTAATTTTGTTGAAATGCCTTCTGCTTGCTATTTTTCATACATATTCCATCCTCCTATCATACATGTGAATATGCAATGTTGTCTTTTTTGTATATATTCCATCCTCCTATCCTGTGCTTGCCTTACATCAAAGTAGTGTTCATCTGTATCATGCATCAACCAGTTATGCAGAGCTAATTTTATTCATCTTCTTGTGGTTTTGACTTCATAAGGTAATATCAGAAAATAGGAAGGAAAAGAGTAAGTTAGGGGATGTTGGTGGTCCTCCGGACCGACGCAAACAGAGACTCTCTAGATTTGCCACTGCTACTGCTAATGAAGTTGAAGTCCCAAGTCTACATGATGAGTTCATCTCCTGTACTCCGCCACCGCAGGTGCTTGCTCTAAGTTGACAGTGTGATAATTGGTTTCATGTTGCATATGTTGTCTAGACTGTATTTCTTCTATTTTGATTAAATTGCACCTGCTGAGTTTATACGTTATACATGTGCATATGACATGCCTTTCTGTGTCTAGAATACACTGCATCTATCTATCATGTCATGTTCTTACATCAAAGTACTGATGTTGTGTATCCCGCATCAGTCACTCATGATTGGATGCTTTTAACATGGCAGTTTAATAGTGGTTGCATCTTGCATTGATTTCTACGTTGTACTGCTTCTAATTTTTCAAAATGCCACTTATGACAAGACACTTTTAACTTGGAGAGTGATATTGGTTGCATCTTGCATATGGTGTCCAACTTGCATTACTTCTATTTTCTTGAAAATCCTTCTGTTTAGTTTACACATCGTAGCTGTGAATATGTCACGATGTCCTGTTTATCTTACATATTCCATCCTCACACAGTTGTCTTACATCAAAGTATTGCTTGGCTGTAGCATGCATCAATGAGTTCTGAAGAGCGATTTTATTCTTTTGTGTTGTGGGTACGGCTTGACATGGCAAAAGTCAAAAAGGATCAAGGAAAAGAATATAGTAGGGAATGGTGTTACTCATCAGGTGAAATGGAAAAGGATCTGCCCTCGAGATTCTGCTGGTACTTATAGTGAAGTAGAAGGTCCAGGTCCACCGGCTAAATCTACAAACACGGTATCATTTGCTCCACCAGATACAGCATCCGCTTCAACTGTAGCAGCATCTCAATGAGTTACTCGTTCGTTTGCTCCGGAACTGGACAGTTCCCCAGCTGCCTTCACACCTAACACTACTTCCGAAGCACAGCTGACACAACAGGACTTAGCAAGATCAGATGAACCTCATGAGTATCAACACCAAGACGGTACCTGATCGAGTCAAGTTGTAGTTGCATGCTCCTTTATATGTACTCTCACAGGTTTATGTGCACTAACACTTTCCATATTCGTTGTTGAACTAGCACCACGGCGCAAGAGGAAACAGACATCAAGGATAATGCTTGGCGGATTAACAAAATCTAAAGGAGGAACAATGGAGATCCATTTTGAGGCAGGTTTAAAAAAGGCCACGTGATGCTACAGAGTCAGCCAAGTTAGTATCAGAGGCAGCCATTGTCGTTAGGTGTCATGCATGTATCCTCCTGATACGTTCATTTTGCATCATGCTTTTATATCGATATTGATTGCATTATGGGTTGTTATTATACATTATGTCACAATAATTATGTCTATTCTCTCTTATTTTACAAGGTTTGCACGAAGAGGGAGAATGTCGACAGCTGGAATTCTGGGCTGGAAAAGGAGCAAATATTAGAAACCTATTATGCACAACTCCAAAAGTCCTGAAACTCCACGGAAGTTAGTTTTGGAATATATAAAAAATACTGGGCGAAGAAAGCACCAGAGGGGGGGCACCCACCATCCACGAGGGTGGGGGGCCCGCCCTACCCCCTGGGCATGCCCCCTGTCTCGTGGGCCCCCTGGCAGGCCTCCATTGCCCATCTTTGGCTATATGAAGTCTTTCACCCTGGAAAAAATCATAAGCAAGCTTTCGGGATGAAGAGCCACCGCCACGAGGCGGAACATTGGCGGAAGCAATCTAGGGCTCCGACGGAGCTGTTCTGCCGGGGAAGCATCCCTCCGGGAGGGGGGAATCATCACCATCGATCCTCTCATCGGGAGGGGGTCAATCTCCATCAACATCTTCACCAGCACCATCTCCTCTCAAACCCTAGTTCATCTCGTGTACCCAATCTTTGTCCCAAAACCTCATATTGGTACCTGTGGGTTGCTAGTAGTGTTGATTACTCCTTGTAGTTGATGCTAGTTGGTTTATTTGCTGGAAGATCATATGTTCAGATCCTTTATGCATATTAATACCCCTCTGATTATGAACATGAATATGATTTGTGAGTAGTTATGTTTGTTCCTGAGGACATGGGAGAAGTCTTGCTATAAGTAGTCATGTGAATTTGGTATTCGTTTGATATTTTGATGAGATGTATGTTGTCTTTCCTCTAGTGGGGTCATGTGAATGTCGACTACATGACACTTGACCATTGTTTGGGCCTAGGGGAAGGCATTGGGAAGTAATAAGTATATGATGGGTTGCTAGAGTGACAGAAGCTTAAACCCTAGTTTATGCGTGGCTTCGTAAGGGGCTGATTTGGATCCATATGTTTCATGCTATGGTTAGGTTTACCTTAATACTTCTTTTGTAGTTGCGGATGCTTGCAAGAGGGGTTAATCATAAGAGGGATGCTTGTCCAAGTAAGGGCAGTACCCAAGCACCAGTCCACCCACATATCAAATTATCAAAGTACCGAACGCGAATCATATGAGCGTGATGAAAACTAGCTTGACGATAATTCCCATGTGTCCTCGGGAGCGTTTTCCTTTATATAAGAGTTTGTCCAGGCTTTTCCTTTGCTAAAAAAGGATTGGGCAATCTTGCTGCACCTTATTACTTTTATTACCTGTTACCCGTTACAAATTACCTTATCACAAAACTATTTGTTACCGATAATTTCAGTGCTTGCAGAGAATACCTTACTGAAAACTGCTTATCATTTCCTTCTGCTCCTCATTGGGTTTGACACTCGTATTTATCAAAAGGACTAAGATAGATCCCCTATACTTGTGGGTCATCAAGACTCTTTTCTAGTGCCGTTGCTGGGGAGTGAAGCGCCTTTGGTAGGTGGAATTTGGTAAGGAAAAATTTATATAGTGTGCTGAAATTTATTGTCACTTGTTACTATGGAAAGTAATCCTTTGAGGGGCTTGTTCGGGGTATCTTCACCCCGACCAGTAGAGGAAAGAGTTGCTCCTCAACCTACTGAACCTACTGAAAATGTTTACTTTGAAATTCCTTCGGGTATGATAGAGAAACTACAAGCTAATACTTTTACAGGAGATGGAACATTACATCCCGATTTGCACCTAATCTATGTGGATGAAGTTTGTGGATTATTTAAGCTTGCAGGTATGCCCGAGGATGTTATCAAGAAGAAGGTCTTCCCTTTATCTTTGAAGGGAAAGGCATTGACATGGTTTAGGCTATGTGATGCTATTGGATCATGGAACTACAACCAATTGAAATTGGAATTTCATCAGAAGTTTTATCCTATGCATCTGGTTCATCGTGATCGTAATTATATATATAATTTTGGTCCTCGTGAATGAGAGAGCATCGCTCAAGCTTGGGGAGGCTTAAGTCAATGTTATATTCATGCCCCAATCATGAGCTCTCAAGAGAAATTATTATTCAAAAATTTTATGCTCGGCTTTCTCTCAATAATCGCTCCATGCTCGATACTTCTTGTACTAGTTCTTTTATGATGAAGACTATTGAATTTAGATGGGATTTATTGGAAAGAATTAAACGCAACTCTGAATATTGGGAACTCGACGAAGGTAAGGAGTTAGGTATAACACCTAAGTTTGATTGTGTTAAATCTTTTATGGATACTGATGCTTTTCGTGAATTTAGCACTAAATATGGACTTGACTCTGAGATAATAGCTTCTTTCTATGAATCATTTGCTACTCATGTTGATCTCCCTAAGGATAAGTGGCTTAAATATCATCCTCCCGTTGAAGTAAAAGTAGTTGAACCTATTAAAGTTGAAGAAATGACTATCACTTATAATGTTGATCCTATTGTTCCTACCGCTTATATTGAGAAACCACATTTCCCTGTTAGAATAAAGGATCATGCTAAAGCTTCAACTATGGTCAACAAAAGTAATATTAGAACACCCAAACCCTCTGAGCAAATTAAAGTTGAACCTAGTATTGCTATGGTTAAAGATCTCTTGCCCGATAATATTGATGGGCATGTTATTTACTTTTGTGATGAATCTGCTAGAATTGCTAGACCCGATACTAAACATAAACATAGACATGTTATAGGTATGCCTGTTATTTCTGTTAAAATAGGAGATCATTGCTACCATGTCTTATGTGATATGGGTGCTAGTGCGAGTGCAATACCTCATTCTTTATATGAAGAAATTATGCATCATATTGCACTTGCTGAGTTAGAAGGTATTGATGTTACAATTAAGCTTGCCAATAGAGATACTATTTCACCAATTGGGATTTTTAGAGATGTTGAAGTCTTGTGTGGGGAAGTTAAATATCCTACTGATTTTCTTATTCTTGGTTCCCCACAAGATGACTTTTGTCCCATTATATTTGGTAGACCCTTCTTGAATATTGTTAATGCTAAGATAGACTGCAAAAAGGATATTGTTTCTACTGGTTTAGGGGATATGTCTCATGATTTTAATTTCGCTAAATTTCATAGACAACCCCATGATAAAGAATTTCCTAGTAAAGATGAAATTATTGGTCTTGCTTCTATTGTCGTGCCTCCTAATGATCCTTTAGAACGATATTTGCTAGACCATGAAAATGATATGTTTATGAATGAAAGAAGGGAAATAGATGAAGTATTCTTAAAACAGGGACCTATTTTGAAACACAACTTGCCTGTCGAAATTCTAGGGGATCCTCCTCCACCCAAGGGTGATCTCGTGTTGAGCTTAAATCATTGCCTAGTACTCTTAAATATGCTTATCTTGATGAAAAAAGATATATCCTGTTATTATTAGTGCTAACCTTTTAGAGAAAGAAGAAGATAAATTATTGAAAACTCAGAAGAAGCACTGTGCTGCTATTGGATATACTCTTGATGATCTTAAGGGCATTAGTCCCACTCTATGCCAGCACAAAAAATATTAGAAAAAGACGCTAAACCGGTTGTTGATCACATACGACGGTTAAATCCTAAGATGAAAGAAGTGGTAAGAAAAGAAATACTAAAGCTTCTGGAGGCAGGTATAATTTATCCCGTTGCTGATAGTCAGTTGGTAAGTCATGTTCATTGTGTCCCTAAGAAGGGAGGTATTATTGTTGTTCCTAATGATAAAGATGAATTGATCCCACAAAGAATTGTTACAGGTTATAGAATGGTAACTGATTTCCGCAAACTAAATAAAGCTACTAAAAAGGATCATTACCCTTTACCTTTTATTGATCAAATGCTAGAAAGATTATCCAAACATACACATTTTTTCTTTCTAGACGGTTATTCTGGTTTCTCTCAAATACCTGTGTCAAAAGAGGATCAAGAAAAGACCACCTTTACTTGCCCTTTTGGTACCTTTGCTTATAGATGTATGCCTTTTGGTTTATGTAACGCACCTGCTACCTTTCAAAGATGTATGACTGCAATATTCTCTGACTTTTGTGAAAAGATTGTTGAGGTATTCATGGATGATTTTTCTGTGTATGGAACTTCTTTTGATGATTGCTTAAGCAACCTTGATTGAGTTTTGCAGAGATGTGAAGAAACTAATCTTATCTTGAATTGGGAGAAGTGCCACTTTATGGTTAGTGAAGGTATTGTCTTCGGGCATAAAATTTCTGAAAGAGGTGTTGAAGTTGATAACGCTAAAGTTGATGGTATTTAAAAGATGTCATGTCCAAAGGACATTAAAGGTATAAGAAGTTTCCTTGGTCATGTCTGTTTTTATAGGAGGTTCATTAAAGACTTCTCAAAAATTTCCAGGCCTCTGACTAATCTCTTACAAAAAGATGTTCCTTTTGTCTTTGATGATGATTATGTAGAAGCATTTGAAATACTTAAGAAAGCCTTGATTTCTGCACCCATTGTTCAGCCCCCTAATTGGAATTTACCCTTTGAAATTATGTGTGATGCTAGTGATTATGCCATAGGCGCTGTTCTAGGACAAAGATTTGATAAGAAATTAAATGTTATCCAATATGCTAGTAAAACTCTAGATGGTGCCCAAAGAAATTATGCTACTACTGAAAAAGAATTTTTAGCAGTTGTGTTTGCTTGTGATAATTCATACATTATATTGTTGATTCTAAAGTAACTGTTCACACTGATCATGCTGCTATTAAATACCTTACGGAAAAGAAAGATGCTAAACCTAGACTTATTAGATGGGTTCTCCTACTACAAGAATTTGATTTGCATATTATTGATAGAAAAGAAGCTGAGAACCCCGTTGCAGACAACTTGTCCAGGTTAGAGGATGTTCTTGATGACCCACTACCTATAGATGTTAGCTTTCCTGATGAACAATTAGCTGTCATAAATGCTTCTCGTATTGCTCCATGGTATGCTGTTTATGCCAATTACATTGTTGCTAAATTTATACCACCTAGTTTCACATAATAGCAAAAGAAAAAGGTTTTCTATGATTTAAGACATTACTTCTGGGATGACTCACACCTTTATAAAGAAGGAGTAGATGGTGTTATTAGACGTTGTGTTCCTGAGCATGAATAGGAACATATCCTACGCAAGTGTCACTCCAAGGCTTATGGAGGACACCATGCTGGAGATAGAACTGCACATAAGGTATTGCAATCCGTTTTTTATTGGCCTACTCTCTTCAAGGATGCCTGTAAGTTTGTCTTGTCTTGTGATGAATGTCAAAGAATTGGAAATGTTAGTAGACGTCAAGAAATTCCTATGACTTATTCACTTGTTATTGAACCATTTGATGTTTGGGGCTTTGATTATATGGGACTGTTTCCTTCCTCTAATGGGTATACACATATTTTAGTTGTTGTTGATTACGTTACTAAGTGGGTAAAAGCTATTCCAACTAGTAGTGCTGATCATAACACCTCTATTAAGATGCTTAAAGAAGTTATTTTTTGGAGGTTTGGAGTCCCTAGATACTTAATGACTGATGGTGGTTCACATTTTATTCATGGTGCCTTTCGTAAAATGCTTTCTAAGTATGATGTTAATCATAGAATTGCATCCCCATATCACCCACATCTAGTGGTCAAGTAGAATTGAGCAATAGAGAGCTTAAATTAATTTTGCAAAAGACTGTTAATAGATCTAGAAAGAATTTGTCAAATAAACTTGGTGATGCATTATGGGCCTATAGAACTGCATATAAAAATCCTATGGGTATGTCTCCATATAAAATGGTTTATGGAAAAGCATGTCACTTACCTCTCAAACTAGAACATAAGGCATATTGGGCCGTTAAAGAGTTCAACTATGACTTCAAACTTGCCGGTGAGAAGAGATTATTTGACATTAGCTCACTTGATGAGTGGAGAACCCAGGCCTATGAGAATGCCAAACTGTTTAAAGAAAAAGTTAAAAGATGGCATGCCAAAAGGATACAAAAATGTGAGTTTAATGTAGGTGATTATGTATTGTTATACAACTCTCGTTTAAGATTTTTTGCAGGAAAACTCCTCTCTAAATGGGAAGGTCCTTACGTTATCAAGGAGGTCTATCATTCTGGTGCCATAAAAATCAACAACTTCGAAGGCACAAATCCGAGGGTGGTGAACGGTCAAAGAATCAAGCATTATATCTCAGGTAATCCTATAAATGTTGAAACTAATGTTATTGAAACCGTAACCCTGGAGGAGTATATAAGGGACACCTTCCAGAACGTTTCAGCCTCCGAAAAGGAAGAGGTATGTGGTACAGTGAGTAAACCGACTCCGAAACAGTTCTAATAGCAATTTTTCTCCGTTTTGGAATATTTAAGAAAATAGGAAAATTAGAAGTATACCCGAAGGGACACGAGGCATCCACGAGGGTGGAGGGTGCGCCCTACCCCCTGGGAGCGCCCCCTGCCTCGTGGGCACCTTGTGTGCCCTCCGGACTCCGTTTTCTTGCAAGATACTTCTTTTGGTCGGTAAAAAATCATTATATAATCTCCCGAAGGTTTTGACAATCGTACCACACAAATATTCTCTGCTTTTGTTTCGAGCTGTTTTCTGCAAGAGTTGTCAAGGCCAGGCATCATGTTGTCCCCCTCCTCCAACAATGAGGGCGACAATGCTTGGCTGATGAAGATAGAGCTGAAGAGAGAAGAACTTGAGGAGATCAACAAGGATGATGTGACCAAGAAGGCCACGAAGGATCAAGCTCCCACAGCAGAAGAAGAAGACATTCTTCAACCTCATTACAATCTTCTTACCTCTATTGAAATTGAAGCTTTCAAGATGATTGAAATAGTTCGAGTGTAGAACAAGTATCTAACTCGTGAAAATATTCTGTTGCAAGAACATATCACCGCACTCAAGGGCATTATTCGTAAGTTGGAGCACCTCCTACGCTCGATGTTTGATGACAAGCCTACGTCATCAATAATCCCTTCATCACCACCTATGAATAAAGAGATATAAATACATGGGTATGGGCACTCCCCTTGGCAACTGCCAAGCTTGGGGGAGTGCCCCGGTATCATATCACCATCACACTTTTATCTTTACCGTTTTATTAGTTCGATCCTTTTGGTAATATCTTGATCTAGTAGAATAAAGTTTTAGTATGATCTAGTTTGGAGTTTTGCTTTATGATCCTTCTATGTAATCGAGTTCGTGAGCTATATATAATAAAGATTAGTTTCGAGTCGGGGCTTTGCTATCTTGCTATGATCTTGAGGGAATAAAAGTAAGAATAAAAAGAAATAAAGAGATCATATTGATCTTATGGAGAGTAATGACATCACATATGAAGAGTATGATGAATAAAAGTTGTTGAGAGTTGACAAACATAGTTTTGGTCATCGTTGCAATTAATATGAAGTAATAAAGAAAGAGAGGTTTTCACATATAAATATACTATCTTGGACATCTTTTATGATTGTGAGCACTCATTAAAATATGACATGCTAAAAAGTTGATGTTGGACAAGGAAGACAACGTAATGGGTTATGCTTTCTTACATCCGAAATAAATTATATTGTCATGGATCATCCAACATGTTGAGCTTGCCTTTCCCCCTCATGCTAGCCAAATTCTTTGCACCAAGTAGAGATACTACTTGTGCTTCCAAATATCCTGAAACCCAGTTTTTCCATGAGAGTCCACCATATCTACATATGGATTGAGTAAGATCCTTCAAGTAAGTTGTCATTGTTGCAAGCAATAAAAATTGCTCTCTAAATTTGTATGATCTATTAGTGTGGAGAAAATAAGCTTTATACGATCTTGTGATGTGGAAGAAATAAAAGCGACGGACTGCATAATAAAGGTCCATATCACAAGTGGCAATATAAAGTGACGTTCTTTTGCATTAAGATTTCGTGCATCCAACCATAAAAACACATGACAACCTCTGCTTCCCTCTGTGAAGGGCAAATCTTTTATTTTTGTCCTATACTTTATACAAGAGTCATGGTGATCTTCACCTTTCCTTTTTACATTTTATCCTTTGGCAAGCACTATGTGTTGGAAAGATCCTGATATATATAGCTAATCGGATGTGGGTTTTCATGAACTATTATTGTTTACATTACCCTTGAGGTAAAAGTGTAACACCCTCGATGCGGCTATAGCTCCCATGTGTCGAGGCACGACTTAGAGACATAATCACATTGAAGGCATATGTCGCAAGTTAGGCAATCTTCACAAACATCCCATGTAATATAATAAAAGGGGAGATAACATAGTTGGCTTACACTCGCCACGTCAATCAAGTACATTAATAACATTACATCAACCAAACACTCATGGCCCGACTACGGCGCCAAAATAAAAGAGAACCCAACATGCGAATCGGTCCCAATCACCCCCAACTGGGCACCACTACTGATCATCGGGAAAGGAAACATAGTAACGTTGAGAGTCCTCGTCGAACTCCCACTTGAGCTCATACGCGTCTCCTGGAGCGGAATCATCAGGCCCTGCATCTGGTGTAATAGTAATCTGTGAGCCACATGGACTCAGCAATCTCGCACCCTCGCAATCAAGACTATTTAAGCTTGTAGGTATGGCAAGGTAAACATAAGTGGAGCTGCAGCAAGCGACTAGCAAATATGGTGGCTAACTTATTCGCAAAAGAGAGCGAGAAGAGGAGGCAAAGCGCGAGCGAGAAGAGGAGGCAAAGCGCGAGCGAGAAACTAGCAAGCAACCTGCGCAAACATTACTCCAACACCGTGTCCACTTCCCGGACTCCGCCGAGAAGAGGCCATCACGGTAACACACTCAGTTGATTCATTTTAAATAATTAAGGTTCAAGTTATCTACAACCGGACATTAACAAATTCCCATCTGCCCATAACCGCGGGCACGGCTTTCGAAAGTTCAAATCCCTGTAGGGGAGTCCCAACATAGCCCATGACAAGCTCTCACGGTCAACGAAGGAATAGACCTCCTCCCAAGACGTTCCGATCAGACTCGGTATCTCGGTAATTCAAGACAACACCGACAATGGTAAAACAAGTCCAGCAACACCGCCCGCTGTGCCCACAAATCCCGATAGGAGCTGCACATATCTCATTCTCAGGGCACACCGGATAAGCTAAGCGTACGGGAGCCAACGTAACCCAAGTTGCCAAGGGACGGCCCCGCACGGTGCTCTAGGTTGGACCAACACTCAGAGGAGCACTGGCCCGGGGGGGTTAAAATAAGATGACCCTTGAGTCCGCGAAACCCAAGGGAAAAGGCTAGGTGGCAAATGGTAAAACCAAGGTTGGGCATTGCTGGAGAAGTTTTATTCAAGGCGGACTGTCAAGGGGTTCCCATTATAACCCAACCGCATAAGGAACGCAAAATCCGGGAACATAACACCGATATGACAGAAACTAGGGTGGCAAGAGTGGAACAAAACACTAGGCGAGAGGCCGAGCCTTCCACCCTTTACCAAGTATATAGATGCATTAAGATAACAAAGTAATATAATGATATCCCAACAAGTAAATAAATGATCCAACAAGGAACGGCCTCCAATCTTCACCTGCAACTAGCAACGCTATAAGAGGGGCTGAGCAAAGCGGTAACATAGCCAATCAACGGTTTGCTAGGACATGGTGGGTTAGAGGTTTGACATGGCAATTTGGGAGGCTTGCTAGAAAATGGTAGGCATCGTAGCAATGGCATACCAAAAGAGCAAGCAAACTAGCATAGCAAAGATAGTAGTGATTTCGAGGGTATGATCATCTTGCCTGCACAGTTGTCAGAGTTGACTGGATCCTCGAAAGCAAACTCAACGGGCTCCTCATTAGCGAACTCGTCTCCCGGCTCTACCCAAACAAGACAAACAAGTAACAAGGATACAATCAACCACGTGCAAACTCAAACAACACAATGCAAAGATGATATGCTATGCAGGATGCGATGCGGGATGCAAAATGCAAGATATGACAGGAAATGCATGAACCTGGCCTCAACATGGAAAACCATGTGTGCCACTGGAAAGATGAGATGAAATCTCTTGAAAACGATATAAAGAACGCCGGAATCGGAGTTACGGTTTGGAAATGGCAAGCGATTCAAATATGACACCGGTCTGCGATTTACAGCAAGTAGGCATCTACATGCAATGAGATGAACATGCTACAGCACCCAAACATGACAACAAAATACATGGCAGGGATGCACACAAGATTGTTAACAAAAGTCTAACACTGAGCCACGGCCAATTAATCCATTAACATGTTCAAACAAGCATGGCAAAAATGCATATGACAAACAGATCTCAGACTTAGTGAAATTGACACTTGTCTGGAATTTCAGATCAGGTCGCCCTCTTCGGAGCAACAAAACTACATGCTACAGGATCTGAACATGGCAAAGTAAAGCATGGCATGGAGCTACTCCAAGATCTTAACAAAAGTCCCTTAGTGACCTTGAGCCAAAAAGGACCAGAAAATACAATTGCAAGCACGTGAACATAGCAAAAACATAATCAGTTTTCAGACTTGGTGAAAACTGGCACATGCTGAAATATAACTCAAGTAGGCATGTTTACGAGCTCGATGCACTCACTACGGTGCAAGTCATGGCAAGACAAGCATCCACCCGTCAATACGGCACAAAATGCAAGCTAGACATGGCAAGAACAATAACATAGCATGCACGGATCAACTACAACATCATCGGCAAAATTGCAAACAAGTTGACAATCTGCCCAGATTCACAAAGTAGCAAAAGTAGAGCTCGATTGACTCAAGCTAGGGGGCTCCATAATTGCATAAAAAGACATGGATGGATAGAGAACTACAATATTAACAAAACACCCTTACTGATCATCCTCAAAAGAGGCACGGATCACTAGGAAACAACAAGAACATATGGCATCATGAGATAAACAGATCCAGGACTTAGTGATATTACTAAGTCCCTGAAAACAGAATTAGCAAGTGCATCACTTTGCAAGCTTGCACAAGTCACCACACACATCCTAAAAATAAATGGGTTGCACCTCTGGAAAGATGACAAAACCCTTAACAAAACATATGTGAAGCACACGGGCATATCATGCACACAATAATCATGGCAAAAATGACAAGTGCTAAACGGAGTAACAGATCTGACAATTAACTCAAGTAGCCCTCTTCTAACAGCATTTCGGGCACCAAGATGAACTCAAATGAAAATGATGCAATGGAATGAAATGATGTACTCTCTGAGATGAACATTTTGATAGGCTATATGCATGAATCGGAGCTACGGATGCAAAGTTATGGAGCTACGAACATGAGCACTTGGACAAGAAAATGTCGGGCACTTAGTAGAAATCGACCTAGGGTTTCACGGCACGCGAACCGAGGCGACCGGGAATCTTCGCCGGAGAAGGGCAGGGCGGCGGCCGGAGTAGAGGGGCTCGCCGGATCTGGCCGTGGGGCGCCGGATCTGGCCGGCAGCGAGGCGGCGACGGCGGAGGAGGGCGGAGCGGGGCGGCGCGGCGCTCCGGGCGGCGGCGATGGCGGCAGCCGGGCGAGGCGGCGACGGTGGAGCGAGGCGGCGGCGGTGGCGGCGGCCGGCGGTGACGGCGGAGTGAGGCGGCGACGTCGGGGGCGAGGCGGCGGCGCTGGCAGCCAGGCGGCGGGGCGAGGGAGCGGGCCGCGGGAGCCGGCTCCGGGCTCCCGGGCCGCGCGGTGGGAGGCGGCGGCGGCGTGGACACGTGGCAGCCCAGGAGTGGCTGCGGGCGGCGGAGCGGACGCGTCCGGTCCATCCGGACGTGTCCGGCGGCGGCGACGGAGATATTTTTAGGGTTAGGGACGAGGTGGATCCGGAATTTGGAATGGGGGGTGTATATATAGGCATACAGGGAGCTAGGAGAGTCCAAATGAGGTGCGGTTTTCGGCCACACGATCGTGATCGAACGCTCTAGATGGTGGAGCAGAGTTAGGTGGGTTTTGGGCCAAATTGGAGGGGTGTTGGGCTGCAACACACACGAGGCCATTTCGGTCCCTCGGTTAACCGTTGGAGTATCAAACGAAGTCCAAATGAGACGAAACTTGACAGGCGGTCTACCGGTAGTAAACCAAGGCCGCTTGGCAAGTCTCGGTCCAATCCGGAAATGTTTAATCCCCACACACGAAAGAAAGCTAGAAATGACCACCGGAGGAGAACGAAGCGCCGGAATGCAAAACGGACAACGGGGAAAATGCTCGAATGCATGAGATGAACACGTATGCAAATGCAATGCACATGATGACATGATATGAGATGCATGACAACGATAACAACACACGGAGATAAAGACCCGAACCCGAGGAAATAAATATAACTTAACGCTGGAAATGGCAAGAGTTGGAGTACAAATAGGGAAAGTTACATCCGGGGTGTTACAACACTCCACCACCACGAAAGGATCTCGTCCCGAGATCTAGGACTGAAAGAACGTCGGGTACTCAGAACGGAGGTGATCCTCGCGTTCCCAGGTAGCTTCACGGTCGGAATGGTGTGACCACTTGACTTTGATAAATTTGATCGACTTGTTGCGAGTCTTGCGTTCAGTCTCTTCAAGAATAGCAACTGGGTGCTCACGATAAGAGATATCTTCTTGGAGCTCAATGTCCTCGAAGCTGACGGTGCGGTCAGGAGTCTTGAAGCACTTTCGAAGCTGAGAGACATGGAACACGTCATGAACATTTGCAAAGTTTGAAGGAAGCTCGAGTTGATAGGCGAGGTCGCCTCTCTTGCTGACAATCTTGAAAGGCCCCACGTATCTAGGGGAAAGCTTCCCTTTGATACCGAAGCGACAAGTACCTTTCATAGGAGAGACACGGAGGTAATCATGATCTCCGATCTCAAAAGCCAAATCGCGGTGCTTACTATCATAGTAGCTCTTCTGGCGGGATTGGGCTGCTTTGAGGTTATCACGAATGACTTTGCACATTTCTTCTGCTTCTGTGATTAAGTCATTACCCAAAAGCTGACGTTCACCGGTTTCAGACCAATTGAGAGGGGTACGGCACTTCCTGCCATACAGAATTTCAAAAGGGGCCTTGCCCGAACTTGCTTGAAAACTGTTGTTGTAGGAGAATTCAGCATAAGGAAGACAATCCTCCCACTTCATGCCGAAGGAGATCACACAAGCCCTGAGCATATCTTCAAGAATCTGGTTCACACGCTCGACTTGACCGCTAGTTTGAGGATGGAAAGCTGTGCTGAAGCGGATGTTCGTGCCCATGGCCTTCTGGAAAGAATCCCAAAACTTCAAGGTAAAGATGCTGCCACGGTCTGAAGAGATCACTTGTGGAATACCGTGCAGAGAGACAATACGAGAGGTATAGAGTTCCGCCAATTGAGCTGCAGTGATTGACTCTTTGAGAGGCAGAAAATGAGCCACTTTGGTGAGTTTATCGATGACAACGAATATAGCATCATTGCCACGCTTGGACTTTGGAAACCCAGTCACGAAGTCCATTTCAATGTGGTTAAACTTCCATTCTGGAATGGCAAGAGGTTGGAGGAGACCTGCTGGCCTTTGGTGTTCTGCCTTCACTCTTTTGCAGACATCACATTCATTCACGAATTGAGCGATCTCGCGCTTCATTCGAGTCCACCAATAAGCTTGCTTAAGGTCCTGATACATCTTCGTGCTCCCAGGGTGGATGGAGAGGAGAGAATTGTGAGCCTCGTTCATGATCACTTTACGAAGTTCACCTTTGGGTACCACAATTCGATCCTCGAAGAAGAGAGTGTCCTTGTCATCAAGGTGGTAGCACTTGTACTTGGACTGACTCTTGGCAATCCCAATCTTCACCTTTTTCACCATAGCATCAAGAAGCTGGGCTTGGCGAATCAGGTCTTCCAAGGTAGGAGAGACTAGAAGGTTGGCGAGGAAACCTTGAGGAACAACTTGTAGGTTAAGTTTGCGGAAGGCTTCACAAAGCTCGGGTTGATAAGGCTTGAGAATCAGACTGTTGCAGTAAGCTTTCCTGCTCAAAGCGTCAGCAATCACATTGGCCTTGCCTGGAGTATACTCGATACTCGGATTATACTCTTGAATCATTTCGACCCATCGAGTTTGCCTGAGGTTGCGATTAGGCTGAGTGAAGATGTAACTTGAGACTCTTGTGATCAGTGAAAATGTCCACTTTTCTTCCCAATAGAAGATGTCTCCAAGTCAAAAGAGCATGCACAACTGCCGCCAACTCGAGATCATGAGTGGGGTAGTTCTTCTCATTAGGCTTCAACTGGCGAGATGTATAAGCAACAACTTTCTTCTCTTGCATCAAAACTGCGCCAAGACCTTGGAGAGAGGCATCACAAAAGACCTCGTACGGCTTGGATTCATCAGGCGAAGTCAGAACTGGAGCAGTGATCAATTTGTCTTTCAAAGTGTTGAAAGCAATATCACACTCCGGAGACCAAACGTACTTGACATGCTTCTGAAGAAGATTAGAGAGAGGCTTCGCGATCTTAGAAAAGTTTTCAACGAATCTTCGGCAATAGCTTGCGAGACCGAGAAAACTGCGGAGTTGCTTCACGTTCTGAGGAGGTTCCCAATTCACAATTGCAGACACCTTCTCAGGATACACGGCAATGCCCTTGGCAGAGATGATATGACCAAGATAAAGAACCTCATCGAGCCAAAATTCACACTTGGAGAACTTGGCGTAGAACTTGTGTTCTCTGAGCTTATCCAGAACCAAACGCAAGTTCTTGGCATGATCTTCCTTGTTCTTGGAGAAAACCAGAATGTCGTCGAGATAGACCAAAACGAAGTCATTGGTGTAGGCGTTGAAGATGAAGTTCATCATTCGAGAGAACGTCAGAGGAGCGTTGGCGAGACCAAAAGACATGACATTGTATTCATATGAACCAAAGCTTGTCCTGAAAGCCGTCTTGGGAATATCTTGCTCACGAATACGAATCTGATGATAACCCATGCGGAGATCAAGCTTGGAGAATACTTGGGCACCTTTGAGTTGTTCGAACAGCTCATTGATGTTGGGAAGTGGGTATTTGTTCTTGATGGTCTTCTTGTTCACTGGACGGTAATCAACACAAAGTCGGTCCGTTCCATCCTTCTTCTTCACAAAAAGAACACCACAACCTCACGGAGAAGAACTAGGCCGGATGAGACCCATTTTCTCTTGAATATCGAGTTGCTTCTTCAGCTCCTTCAACTCTTCAGGTCCGAGCTTGTAAGGACGTTTGCACACAGGTTCCGTGCCAGGCTCAAGATCAATAACGAATTCAACTGGCCGGTGCGGAGGCATTCCTAGGAGCTCTTCTGGGAGCTCAACTGGAATTTGCGAGATAGCATCGAGTTCACCCTTCTCATTGAGAGAAAACAGACGGATGGTATCGTCATTCGCCGCAAAGACAATTACATCCTCAGACGAATGAGTTAATTGAATCTGCCTGGCTGCACAATCAAGCTGAGCCTTGTTCTTAGAAAGCCAATCCATCCCGAGAATAAGATCAATATCCGAGTTACCAAGAACCATTGGAGAAGCCAAAAACTTGAAATCACCCATTATGATAGAAACATCCAGGACTATTGAAGTAGCCCTCATAGACTTAGCCGGAGAAACCACTCCCATAGGTTTACCCAACATTTGTGAAACGAAGTCATGCTTGGAAACAAATGATCTTGACATGAAACAATGCGATGCACCATTGTCGAAAAGAACTTTTGCTGGAAAAGAGTTAACTGGAAAGTTACCCATGATGACATCTGATGATTCCTCTGCCTGAGCTGCATTCAGCAAGTTGATCTTGGCTTGCTTGGGGTTATGCTTGACCACAGCTGTACTTGCGAATCTGACAGGAGGAGGAGGAGGAAGACGCCTCTGGTTGAAACACTTGTTGGCATAGTGACCCTTCTGTTGGCACTTGTTGCACGTGACCTCTGACAGCAGACGGTGATACGGAGCACTCGATCTTGGAGCTTGAGACGAAGTCTTGTTCTGAAAGCCAGGGTTGGGTGGGTGGGAAGAACCACTGCCACCTTTGCTCTTCTGCTGATACGGCTGATGGAACGGGGGAGGAGGAAGCCAATACTTCTGCTGCTTGGCCACTTGAGTAGAGGAAGGAGGAGTAACATCTCTGACTCGCTTCTTGGAAGCATCACACCTCAACTGAGCAGCCTCTTGCTTCAGTGCCATGTTGTAGAACTCATCGTATCTCAAGGGCTCAAAGAGGACAAGAGCGAGCTGAATATCTTCTCTGAGACCACCCCTGAACTGATATATCATGCTCTTCTCATCAGGGGCGTCCTGCTTGGCAAAGCGGGCGAGCTTCTGAAACAACTTGTTGTAGTCATAGACAGACAAAGAGCCTTGCTTCAGATTGCGGAATTCCTCACGCTTGCTTTCAACCACGCTCTGCGGAATATGATGAGCTCGGAAATCTCGAGGAAGTCATCCCAAGTGATAACACGTCCACCTCTGGAATCCTTGTACTGCTGGAACCGTTCTGTAGCTTGATCTTTGAGTTCGAAGGAAGCGAACTTGACAAAGTCCTCAGGCCTGACGTTACTGCACTCGAAATGCTTGCACAGATCCACAAGCCAATCGTCAGCATCGGTTGCCTCAACACAATTGCTGAAAGACTTTGGCCCGTTAGCAAGGAACTGGTTGAGTGTAGCAAAGTGACTCTGATTGCTGCCTTGATTCCCTTGGTTGCCTTGATTGCGCTCTTGGAGAATTTGCATGATCAATTGTGTGTTTGCATTGGTTGCGGCCATCACAGCTTGACATGCCTCCGGAGGAGGTGGAGGTGGTGGCGGATCAGGGTTCGGAGTCGTGCGCGTTGGAGGAGCCATCCTGAAGAGGTTGACCACCATTAGCACATTGACAGATAAATATTGAAGCTGAATCCAACGGAATGAAAATTGCAACATATAGTCTTCACATCCGAACAAAATGAACGAATGCATTCCTCTTGAAATGGTCACATATCCATAAATTGAGAAGCCACGTAGAATTAAGGTAGAGAAATAAATCAACAAGGTACGGATCAAGAACGAATAATCGGTAAGAAATCCCAATCTCAAACCAATATCCGTGGAAGAAGAACTAAAGCTACTAGAATTCCCACCCATGAAACTCCCGAACCTTTCCGGTTATGCAATCAGGTGATGGGGATACATGGGAAGCATAATATCTCACCCAAACTAGCAAATCCTACATCCAGCTGTATCCATCCTTCAACACATAACCAAGAAACCTTCGGAAACCATCTACCTCAACCTTCGAAAAACATCCGTTATACAAGTTATGGCGATACTCCCGAACTCCCGCCCCAGTACTGGGTGGCGTCGAGGTTATCTCACCAACGAACTGCATAAAAGAGATTTTCGATGTCGGCGTACTAAACTCAGGTATTCCAGAACTGCAACGATAAAATTATGATGACAACACCTCAGAGCTCAACTCCCCGGGACACTTCCACTAAACCCCTGACAGGAGGCACCAAGACAATGTTCTCATCATAAAACCATCGGAACAATTCCAAGATACCCGTGTGATCCTAAAAAAATTTTTAGTGAAATTTGAGAAGAGAAGAGTCAAATCTCTACGTTAGGATGCCTTACCAGAGCGATGAGGAGACTAGGAAGTAAAAAGAATTCCTAAACTCTCTGATATATAATTCCTAAATGACTCAAAACATTTTTCTAGACACAACTCGGCCGCTACAAACGATCAAGCAATGGGGCTCCTAAGGTCGGGGAAGGCTCTGATTACCAACTTGTAACACCCTCGATGCGGCTATAGCTCCCACGTGTCGAGGCACGACTTAGAGACATAATCGCATTGAAGGCATATGTCGCAAGTTAGGCAATCTTCACAAACATCCCATGTAATATAATAAAAGGGGAGATAACATAGTTGGCTTACACTCGCCACGTCAATCAAGTACATTAATAACATTACATCAACCAAACACTCATGGCCCGACTACGGCGCCAAAATAAAAGAGAACCCAACATGCGACTCGGTCCCAATCACCCCCAACTGGGCACCACTACTGATCATCGGGAAAGGAAACATAGTAACGTTGAGAGTCCTCGTCGAACTCCCACTTGAGCTCATACGCGTCTCCTGGAGCGGAATCATCAGGCCCTGCATCTGGTGTAATAGTAATCTGTGAGCCACAGGGACTCAGCAATCTCGCACCCTCGCGATCAAGACTATTTAAGCTTGTAGGTATGGTAAGGTAAACATAAGTGGAGCTGCAGCAAGCGACTAGCAAATATGGTGGCTAACTTATTCGCAAAAGAGAGAGAGAAGAGGAGGCAAAGCGCGAGCGAGAAACTAGCAAGCAACCTGCGCAAACATTACTCCAACACCGTGTCCACTTCCCGGACTCCGCCGAGAAGAGGCCATCACGGTAACACACTCAGTTGATTCATTTTAAATAATTAAGGTTCAAGTTATCTACAACCGGACATTAACAAATTCCCATCTGCCCATAACCGCGGGCACGGCTTTCGAAAGTTCAAATCCCTGCAGGGGAGTCCCAACTTAGCCCATGACAAGCTCTCACGGTCAACGAAGGAATAGACCTCCTCCCAAGACGTTCCGATCAGACTCGGTATCTCGGTAATTCAAGACAACTCCGACAATGGTAAAACAAGTCCAACAACATCGCCCGCTGTGCCGACAAATACCGATACGAGCTGCACATATCTCGTTCTCAGGGCACACCGGATAAGCTAAGCGTACGGGAGCCAACGTAACCCAAGTTGCCAAGGGACGGCCCCGCACGGTGCTCTAGGTTGGACCAACACTCAGAGGAGCACTGGCCCGGGGGGGTTAAAATAAGATGACCCTTGAGTCCGAGAAACCCAAGGGAAAAGGCTAGGTGGCAAATGGTAAAACCAAGGTTGGGCATTGCTGGAGAAGTTTTATTCAAGGCGGACTGTCAAGGGGTTCCCATTATAACCCAACCGCCTAAGGAACGCAAAATCCGGGAACATAACACCGATATGACGGAAACTAGGGCGGCAAGAGTGGAACAAAACACTAGGCGAGAGGCCGAGCCTTCCACCCTTTACCAAGTATATAGATGCATTAAGATAACAAAGTAATATAATGATATCCCAACAAGTAAATAAATGATCCAACAAGGAACGGCCTCCAATCTTCACCTGCAACTAGCAACGCTATAAGAGGGGCTGAGCAAAGGAGTAACATAGCCAATCAACGGTTTGCTAGGACATGGTGGGTTAGAGGTTTGACATGGAAATTTGGGAGGCTTGCAGGAAAATGGTAGGCATCGTAGCAATGGCATAGCAAAAGAGCGAGCAAACTAGCATAGCAAAGATAGTAATGATTTCAAGGGTATGATCATCTTGCCTGCACAGTTGTCAGAGTTGACTGGATCCTCGAAAGCAAACTCAACGGGCTCCTTGTTAGCGAACTCGTCTCCCGGCTCTACCCAAACAAGACAAACAAGTAACAAGGATACAATCAACCACGTGCAAACTCAAACAACACAATGCAAAGATGATATGCTATGCGGGATGCGATGCGGGATGCAAAATGCAAGATATGACTGGAAATGCATGAACCTGGCCTCAACATGGAAAACCATGTGTGCCACTGGAAAGATGAGATGAAATCTCTTGAAAACGATATAAAGAACGCCGGAATCGGAGTTACGGTTTGGAAATGGCAAGCGATTCAAATATGACACCGGTCTGCGATTTACAGCAAGTAGGCATCTACATGCAATGAGATGAACATGCTACAGCACCCAAAAATGACAACAAAATACATGGCAGGGATGCACACAAGATGCTTAACAAAAGTCTAGCACTGAGCCACGGCCAATTAATCCATTAACATGTTCAAACAAGCATGGCAAAAATGCATATGACAAACAGATCTCAGACTTAGTGAAATTGACACTTGTCTGGAATTTCAGATCAGGTCGCCCTCTTCGGAGCAACAAAACTACATGCTACAGGATCTGAACATGGCAAAGTAAAGCATGGCATGGAGCTACTCCAAGATCTTAACAAAAGTCCCTTAGTGACCTTGAGCCAAAAAGGACCAGAAAATACAATTGCAAGCACGTGAACATAGCAAAAACATAATCAGTTTTCAGACTTGGTGAAAACTGGCACATGCTGAAATATAACTCAAGTAGGCATGTTTACGAGCTCGATGCACTCACTACGGTGCAAGTCATGGCAAGACAAGCATCCACCCGTCAATACGGCACAAAATGCAAGCTAGACATGGCAAGAACAATAACATAGCATGCACGGATCAACTACAACATCATCGGCAAAATTGCAAACAAGTTGACAATCTGCCCAGATTCACAAAGTAGCAAAAGTAGAGCTCGATTGACTCAAGCTAGGGGGCTCCATAATTGCATAAAAAGACATGGATGGATAGAGAAGTACAATATTAACAAAACACCCTTACTGATCATCCTCAAAAGAGGCACGGATCACTAGGAAACAACAAGAACATATGGCATCATGAGATAAACAGATCCAGGACTTCGTGATATTACTAAGTCCCTGAAAACAGAATTAGCAAGTGCATCACTTTGCAAGCTTGCACAAGTCACCACACACATCCTAAAAATAAATGGGTTGCACCTCTAGAAAGATGACAAAACCCTTAACAAAACATATGTAAAGCACATGGGCATATCATGCACACAATAATCATGGCAAAAATGACAAGTGCTAAACGGAGTAACAGATCTGACAATTAACTCAAGTAGCCCTCTTCTAACAGCATTTCGGGCACCAAGATGAACTCAAATGAAAATGATGCAATGGAATGAAATGATGTACTCTCTGAGATAGGCTATATGCATGAATCGGAGCTACGGATGCAAAGTTACGGAGCTACGAACATGAGCACTTGGACAAGAAAATGTCGGGCACTTAGTAGAAATCGACCTAGGGTTTCACGGCACGCGAACCGAGGCGACTGGGAATCTTCGCCGGAGAAGGGTAGGGCGGCGGCCGGAGTAGAGGGGCTCGCCGGATCTGGCCGTGGGGCGCCGGATCTGGCCGGCAGCGAGGCGGCGACGGCGGAGGAGGGCGGAGCGGGGCGGCGCGGCGCTCCGGGCGGCGGCGGTGGCGGCGGCCGGGCGAGGCGGCGACGGCGGAGCGAGGCGGCGGCGGTGGCGGCGGCCGGCGGCGACGGTGGAGCGAGGTGGCGGCGTCGGGGGCGAGGCGGCGACGCGGGCAGCCAGGCGGCGGGGCGAGGGAGCGGGCCGCGGGGGCCGGCTCCGGGCTCCCGGGCCGCGCGGTGGGAGGCGGCGGCGGCGTGGACACGTGGCAGCCCAGGAGTGGCTGCAGGCGGCGGAGCGGACGCGTCCGGTCCGTCCGGACGTGTCCGGCGGAGGCGGCGGAGATATTTTTAGGGTTAGGGACGAGGTGGATCCGGAATTTGGAATGGGGGTGTATATATAGGCATAGAGGGAGCTAGGAGAGTCCAAATGAGGTGTGGTTTTCGGCCACGCGATCGTGATCGAACACTCTAGATGATGGAGCAGAGTTAGGTGGGTTTTGGGCCAAATTGGAGGGGTGTTGGGCTGCAACACACACGAGGCCTTTTCGGTCCCTCGGTTAACCGTTGGAGTATCAAACGAAGTCCAAATGATACGAAACTTGACAGGCGGTCTACCGGTAGTAAACCAAGGCCGCTTGGAAAGTCTCGGTCCAATCTGGAAATTTTAATCCCCACACACGAAAGAAAGCTAGAAATGACCACCGGAGGAGAACGAAGCGCCGGAATGCAAAACGGACAACGGGGAAAATGCTCGAATGCATGAGATGAACACGTATGCAAATGCAATGCACATGATGACATGATATGAGATGCATGACAACGATAACAACACACGGAGATAAAGAACCGAACCCGAGGAAATAAATATAACTTAACGCCGGAAACGGCAAGATTTGGAGTGCAAATAGGGAAAGTTACATCCGGGGTGTTACAACACTCCACCACCATGAAAGGATCTCGTCCCGAGATCTAGGACTGAAAGAACGCCGGGTACTCAGAATGGAGGTGATCCTCGTGTTCCCAGGTAGCTTCACGGTCGGAATGGTGTGACCACTTGACTTTGAGAAATTTGATCGACTTGTTGCGAGTCTTGCGTTCAGTCTCTTCAAGAATAGCAACTGGGTGCTCACGATAAGAGAGATCTTCTTGGAGCTCAATGTCCTCGAAGTTGACGGTGCGGTCAGGAGTCTTGAAGCACTTTCGAAGCTGAGAGACATGGAACACGTCATGAACATTTGCAAAGTTTGAAGGAAGCTCGAGTTGATAGGCGAGGTCGCCTCTCTTGCTGACAATCTTGAAAGGTCCCACGTATCTAGGGGAAAGCTTCCCTTTGATACCGAAGCGACGAGTACCTTTCATAGGAGAGACACGGAGGTAAACATGATCTCCGATCTCGAAAGCCAAATCACGGTGCCTACTATCATAGTAGCTCTTCTGGCGGGATTGGGCTGCTTTGAGGTTATCACGAATGACTTTGCACATTTCTTCTGCTTCTGTGATTAAGTCATTACCCAAAAGCTGACGTTCACCGGTTTCAGACCAGTTGAGAGGGGTACGGCACTTCCTGCCATACAGAATTTCAAAAGGGGCCTTGCCCGAACTTGCTTGAAAACTGTTGTTGTAGGAGAATTCAGCATAAGGAAGACAATCCTCCCACTTCATGCCGAAGGAGATCACACAAGCCCTGAGCATATCTTCAAGAATCTGGTTCACACGCTCGACTTGACCGCTAGTTTGAGGATGGAAAGCTGTGCTGAAGCGGATGTTCGTGCCCATGGCCTTCTGGAAAGAATCCCAAAACTTCGAGGTAAAGATGCTGCCACGGTTTGAAGAGATCACTTGTGGAATACCGTGCAGAGAGACAATACGAGAGGTATAGAGTTCCGCCAATTGAGCTGCAGTGATCGACTCTTTGATAGGCAGAAAATGAGCCACTTTGGTGAGTTTATCGATGACAACGAATATAGCATCATTGCCACGCTTGGACTTTGGAAACCCAGTCACGAAGTCCATTTCAATGTGGTTAAACTTCCATTCTGGAATGGCAAGAGGTTGGAGGAGACCTGCTGGCCTTTGGTGTTCTGCCTTCACTCTTCTGCAGACATCACATTCATTCACGAATTGAGCGATCTCGCGCTTCATTCGAGTCCACCAATAAGCTTGCTTAAGGTCCTGATACATCTTCGTGCTCCCAGGGTGGATGGAGAGGAGAGAATTGTGAGCCTCGTTCATGATCACTTTACGAAGTTCACCTTTGGGCACCACAATTCGATCCTCAAAGAAGAGAGTGTCCTTGTCATCAAGGTGGTAGCACTTGTACTTGGACTGACTCTTGGCAATCCCAATCTTCACCTTTTTCACCATAGCATCAAGAAGCTGGGCTTGGCGAATCAGGTCTTCCAAGGTAGGAGAGACTAGAAGGTTGGCGAGGAAACCTTGAGGAACAACTTGTAGGTTAAGTTTGCGGAAGGCTTCACAAAGCTCGGGTTGATAAGGCTTGAGAATCAGACTGTTGCAGTAAGCTTTCCTGCTCAAAGCGTCAGCAATCACATTGGCCTTGCCTGGAGTATACTCGATACTCGGATTATACTCTTGAATCATTTCGACCCATCGAGTTTGCCTGAGGTTGAGATTAGGCTGAGTGAAGATGTAACTTGAGACTCTTGTGATCAGTGAAAATGTCCACTTTTCTTCCCAATAGAAGATGTCTCCAAGTCAAAAGAGCATGCACAACTGCCGCCAACTCGAGATCATGAGTGGGGTAGTTCTTCTCATTAGGCTTCAACTAGCGAGATGTATAAGCAACAACTTTCTTCTCTTGCATCAAAACTGCGCCAAGACCTTGGAGAGAGGCATCACAAAAGACCTCGTACGGCTTGGATTCATCAGGCGGAGTCAGAACTGGAGCAGTGATCAATTTTTCTTTCAAAGTGTTGAAAGCAATATCACACTCCGGAGACCAAACGTACTTGACATGCTTCTGAAGAAGATTAGAGAGAGGCTTCGCGATCTTAGAAAAGTTTTCAACGAATCTTCGGCAATAGCTTGCGAGACCGAGAAAACTGCGGAGTTGCTTCACGTTCTGAGGAGGTTCCCAATTCACAATTGCAGACACCTTCTCAGGATACACGGCAATGCCCTTGGCAGAGATGATATGACCAAGATAAAGAACCTCATCGAGCCAAAATTCACACTTGGAGAACTTGGCGTAGAACTTGTGTTCTCTGAGCTTATCCAGAACCAAACGCAAGTGCTTGGCATGATCTTCCTTGTTCTTGGAGAAAACCAGAATGTCGTCGAGATAGACCAAAACGAAGTCATTGGTGTAGGCGTTGAAGATGAAGTTCATCATTCGATAGAACGTCGGAGGAGCGTTGGTGAGACCAAAAGACATGACATTGTATGCATATGAACCAAAGCTTGTCCTGAAAGCCGTCTTGGGAATATCTTGCTCATGAATACGAATCTGATGATAACCCATGCGGAGATCAAGCTTGGAGAATACTTGGGCACCTTTGAGTTGTTCGAACAGCTCATTGATGTTGGGAAGTGGGTATTTGTTCTTGATGGTCTTCTTGTTCACTGGACGGTAATCAACACAAAGTCGGTCCGTTCCATCCTTCTTCTTCACAAAAAGAACACCACAACCCCACGGAGAAGAACTAGGCCGGATGAGACCCATTTTCTCTTGAATATCGAGTTGTTTCTTCAGCTCCTTCAACTCTTCAGGTCCGAGCTTGTAAGGACGTTTGCACACAGGTTCCGTACCAGGCTCAAGATCAATAACGAATTCAACTGGCCGGTGCGGAGGCATTCCTGGGCTGCAACACACACGAGGCCTTTTCGGTCCCTCGGTTAACCGTTGGAGTATCAAATGAAGTCCAAATGATACGAAACTTGACAGGCGGTCTACCGGTAGTAAACAAAGGCTGCTTGGCAAGTCTCGGTCCAATCCGGAAATTTTTAATCCCCACACACGAAAGAAAGGTAGAAATGACCACCGGAGGAGAACGAAGCGCCAGAATGCAAAACGGACAACGGGGAAAATGCTTGAATGCATGAGATGAACACGTATGCAAATGCAATGCACATGATGACATGATATGAGATGCATGACAACGATAACAACACACGGAGACAAAGACCCGAACCCGAGGAAATAAATATAACTTAACGCCAGAAACGGCAAGAGTTGGAGTACAAATAGGGAAAGTTACATTCGGGGTGTTACAAAAAGGTTGGGAGGCAAAACTATAAGCCCCTATCTTTCTCTGTGTCTGATTAAAGCTTCATACGCATAAGTATTGCGTGAGTGTTAGCAATTGTGAAAGACTAAATGATACTTGAGTATGTGGACTTGCTGAAAAGCTCTTATATTGACTCTTTTCGATGTTATGATAAATTGCAATAGCTTCAATGACTGAGATTATAGTTTGTTAGTTTTCAATGAAGTTTTTGATTCATACTTTACATTGTGAATAAGATTGTTACTTTAGCATAAGAAATCATATGCCAATATATATGTTATTGTTATAAGAATGATCATGATGCCCTCATGTCCGTATTTTATTTTATCGGCGCCTCTATCTCTAAACATGTGGATATATTTTTTTTATCGGCTTCTGCTTGAGGACAAGCGAGGTCTAAGCTTGGGGGAGTTGATACATCCATTTTGCATCATGCTTTTATATCGATATTTATTGCATTATGGGTTGTTATTACACATTATGTCACAATACTTATGCCTATTCTCTCTTATTTTACAAGATTTGCACGAAGAGGGAGAATGCCGGTAGCTGGAATTCTGGGCTGGAAAAGGAGCAAATATTAGAGACCTATTCTGCACAACTCCAAAAGTCCTGAAACTCCACGGAAGTCAGTTTTGGAATATATAAAAAATATTGGGTGAAGAAAGCACAAGAGGGGGCCACCCACCATCCATGAGGCTGGGGGCGCGCCCTACCCCCTGGGCGCCTCCCCTATCTCGTGGGCCCCCTAGCAGGCCTCTGGTGCCCATCTTTGGCTATGTGAAGTCTTTCGCCCTGGAAAAAAATCATAAGCAAGCTTTCGGGATGAAGAGCCGCCGCCACAAGGCGAAACCAATCTAGGGCTCTGGTGGAGCTGTTCTGCCGGGGAAGCATCCCTCCGGGAGGGGGAAATCATCACCATCGATCCTCTCATCGGGAGGGGGTCAATCTCCATCAACATCTTCACCAGCACCATCTCCTCTCAAACCCTAGTTCATCTCTTATATACAATCTTTGTCCCAAAACCTCAGATTGGTACCTGCGGGTTGCTAGTAGTGTTGATTACTCCTTGTAGTTGATGCTAGTTGATTTATTTGTTGGAAGATCATATGTACAGATCCTTTATGCATATTAATACCCCTCTGATTATGAACATGAATATGATTTGTGAGTACTTACATTTGTTCCTGAGGACATGGGAGAAGTCTTGCTATAAGTAGTCATGTGAATTTGGTATTCGTTCAATATTTTGATGAGATGTATGTTGTCTTTCCTCTAGTGGTGTCATGTGAACGTTGACTACATTACACTTCACCATTGTTTGGGCATAGGGGAAGGCACTGGGAAGTAATAAGTAGATGATGGGTTGCTAGAGTGACAGAAGCTTCAACCCTAGTTTATGTGTTGCTTCGTAAGGGGTTGATTTGGATCAATATATTTCATGCTATGGTTAGGTTTACCTTAATACTTCTTTTGTAGTTGTGCATGCTTGTAAGAGGGGTTAATCATCAGTGGGATGCTTGTCCAAGTAAGGGTAGTACCCAAGCACCAGTCCAGCCACATATCAAATTATCAAAGTACCGAACGGGAATCATATGAGCGTGATGAAAACTAGCTTGACAATAATTCTCACGTGTTCTCAGGAGTGTTTCCTTTATATAAGAGTTTGTCCAGGCTTGTACTTTGCTACAAAAAATGATTGGGTCATCTTGCTGCACCTTATTACTTTTATTACTTGTTACCCGTTACAAATTACCTTATCACAAAACTATCTGTTACCAATAATTTCAGTGCTTGCAGAGAATACCTTACTGAAAACTGCTTATCATTTCCTTCTGCTCCTCGTTGGGTTCGACACTCTTATTTTTCGAAAGGACTACGATAGATCCCCTATACTTGTGGGTCATCACCTCCCAACGTGGATCCAGTACAGGAATGAGAAAGACAATACCCAGTTTAACACCTTCCTTGACCATTTATCCGTAAGTAATGTTATTCATCGCAATTTGTAATATTGTCTTGCTCTGTCCCATACTTTCTAGATTCCTCCTAATAAGACTCACATTCTTTTCTTAATGGATGAGGTTCAAGCTGGATCCAAAAGATGATGCAACTAAACAAGCATGCACTCATCTTTTTCAGTCTGCTCTGCGATGGTATCGGTACCACCTTAGAAAATCTCACTTTGAAGGCAAGGCTAACAATGAAATCGCCCAAACATCTCTAGTGGAATATATTACAAATGAAGACTGGACAGCCCTTGTTAAACACTAGTCTGATCCAAAGTATCAGGTAGGGTATATGTATTTGATCAGACCACATATTGAACTTGTATTTATGTATGTGCCTTACAAGTGTATCTTCTTCTAGGCTAAATGTTTGAAGAACAAGATTAACTATTCTAAAGTGAAATTCCAACAGACAACAGGATCTCGTAGCTATATTGCACACTGCGAGTCTCTTGTAAATAGCTGCTAGTTCCTTCTTTTTTCTGTGCCATATTATTGTATCTATATTGACTTGTTCCAAATACAGAGGAAAGCCCGTGCGGACCAAAAAGAACCTGAACCAAATGCAGTGCAAATCTTCAAGGATTTCCACACCAGCAAGATGAAGGGCATGAGCACACCAGTTCAAGCCGCTGTTGTAAGTCCATACTCCTCCTGGCTTTGAACTGATTGGTACTGTGATGTGTTCATTTAACTGCTTGGATTGCAGCCAATGTCAGTTACTCTGTTCACTTTTATACACAGTTTTCTTAACATATCATTTCACCTTACATGGTTTAAAAGAGATGAAGGATATTCTTTTGGTCTTGATGTGTAATCTAGTTGTGATGTTCATGTGCGCACACAATGATACAATAGCATGTTTGGTTTATATCTGTTTGCCCATGATATGAATGATGTCATACTATGTTCATCCTACTTTAAACCATGTCTATTTATCCTGAGATATCAACGAATGTGAGGAAATAGACAATACAGTAGGCATGCTACATGGACATATGTTCCGAAAGTGATTTTATCATGTAGTTGGCACAACAATACATGCTAATGTATTACAATAGTTCACCAAAATAGGTTATGTATAAACGTGAAACCTACTTTGTTTGTTTTTGTCTCATTAGTAACTTATCTGGTACACTAATCTACAAGTTCAAACTTTCAGCAAACTATGGAACAAATGATTGAATAGCCACAGCCACTTGAAGGTGACGAGGCTACCACATGCACAATGTAACCTCTTGCTCCAGTGTGTTAGTATCTCTCCACTAGCAGTGCAAAAAGCACCTTCCTGCGTAATTTTGGGTTGGTTGTCAAGGTAACCTCGTCCAAATCGCATACTAAACGAAATGTTCCGGCTAGACGGAGTGATATATCTGTGCTCCAGACAAAAGTCCAATCCCTAATGGACATCGTTTCAGAAACAAGAATAGTGGTTGACAAATGTCGTCAACATATGAATGGTTTTGAAACCATACTATCAGACATTTGCTTCATTGTTCAAGAGAAATGTCGAAAAAGAGGGGAAGATCATGCTGCTCCATCAGATTCTAAAGCCTGAAACATTAGCACTCAGGTCAAATGATATGTGCTTCTATACATCTAATGGTGCTTTTATCTGCAAGGACTATAAACTTTATGCCAACAAGCCTTTTGTTGTATGGTTGGAATTTATTTTTTTGTGATACAACATTTATGATGCTGCCAAATGCTGCAGTAATTACAATGCTATTTTTGTATGGTGTAGGTTTATCTTAGTAATGTATTCGGCCGAAAGCTTCGTAGGGCCCATTCCAATTGTGCTAAGAACGATTATGGGCCGAAATTTGCATGTAGCCCACTAAAAATATATGGGCCTAAATCAGCATAAGCTTTCATATTTTTCTGGTAGGCATGTGCCCATAGTGGGCCTTTAACAGGCCTAAACATAATTTGGGCCCTTAGTAACAATAGGCAGTTTACATGTGTAAATATCTCGAGCCCATAAAAACATGGGCCTTTAATAGGCCGAAAGTGAGATTGGGCCCTGATTGTGCCAAATAATCCACTGGTCTTAGCAGGCCAAAATGGTGGCCCATTTACAATGCGGATCGTTCACGGGCCGAAATCAGACGGGCCGTAAATGCGCCGACCTACTACATGGGCCTTTAACATGCCGGAAGTTTGGTCGGGCTTGATTAGTGTAATTTTTATATAGGTTGTTAATAGGCCCGATGTGACGTTGGGCCACATATGGCCCATGGATTTCGTCTAACGTTAACATGCCGAAAGTCACAACAGGCTGAAAGTGGCTCAAATCTATAATGGGCATCTAACAGGCCGAATGTCAGACATGGCCGAATATGACCCAAATCCTTCACGGTCGTTTATGGGCCGAATGTTTCAATGGCCTATAAATGGGCCCAAATGAAGCAAGAGCTTTAACAGGCCGAAAACACACCGGGCCGTAATTGCGCCCAAATACTTAGCGGACTGTTAACAGGCCAGAAGTGAGCATGGGCCGCGATGATGACAAGTTTAGGACGGGCCGATTTGACACTAGCAGTACGGGCCTTAACTGAGAATGTTGGGCCTTTAGCTGGGCCGGCCCATTCTGGGCTACAAAATCTTGTGGACCTTTAGCTAGGCTGGCCCATTAAGGTCCGCTAAATCTTGTGGGACTTTAGTTGGGCCGGCCCATTTAACCTTTATGGGCCACTTTTGGAGCGACCCATGTGTCAACATATCATAGGCGCATCACGCCCATTGGATGAGTGACACCTGTGCCAACGTGGAGCTGACACATGGTTTCGTCAGCCAATGAGAATTTTACACGTGGAAAATTGGCATTGGTCGTGGCTGTTAGCGGGTTATCGGATCCAAAACCGGACCCGATAGCTTAACGGTGACCCGTTACGATGGATGCCACATGTCGGTCACCCTTGACGAAAGCACTTCCATGACGTGGCATTTATCGTCATGGAAGTGGACACTTCTGTGATGATAATTTTGGTAATGTCATGGAACACTTCTACGACAACACAGGTATGACTATCTTGATTCTGTCATAAAATCGTCATGGATGTACATGCATGACAGAAAACATGACCTACAGTGACAAACATGTATCATCATGGAAGTGTATTTTTTTTGTAGAGAGAGGATCAACACCAGTGCTTACAAAATCGATCTTCCAGAAGAATATGGTGTTAGCCCAACCTTCAATGTATCAGATCTTTCCCCATAATTTGGGCCTTTAGAGTAGAGGACGACTCCTTCTCAAGAGGGGGGGGGGGATGATGAGGACATCCCAACCATCAACGGTCCAATCACAAGAAGTCACGCAATGCAAATACATGATCAGGTGAACGCTAAGTTAAGTTTATCATTTGACCTTGAAAACATGGTTGTGCATTCACCTCCTTTGTTGTTGGTTGAACTCAGGTGCAATATCGAAGAAGGCCAAACACATATCAGTTCGTGCAAAACAATGTTTTATGGCGAAGAAACAAAGTTAGGAGTTCATGAAGAAAAGAGTTGTCTGCTAAAGAAACATTGTTCCGATTCTGATGAATCAATGTTTTGCACAAGTTTGGATATCCCAACTTGCGAAAGGTACCCAGAACTCGAGTTTGCTGCTGAAGGAAACATTGTTCGACCCCAGTGAACAATGTTTAGTCGGGAACTGCCAACCACCTCCGACGAGAGATTTCCAGAAGCTACCTCTTTAAGTCTCGAAGAAGCCAATTAGTCAAACCAAAGTTGGTTCACTTTCACGCCTAAGATGGTTCCAAAGCTAGTTTGTTTCCACACCTATCCAGGGGGTTGACACTATTATAAATAGGCTAGCTCTTCCCTTCATTGGGGACTTTTGCCATTTTCTATCAAAGACCAAAGACATAGACTCCTCCTGAGATTGGAGAGCTCTTGTTATCCTTATTCTCGTGATTCCTTGAGAAATTGCTCCTAATTCATGCTCCATGACTAGATCATGTTGTGTGGGTTAGATTTCATGGTTTCCCTTGCGGATTGCACCTATCCCTTGCTCCACGACTTGAGCGTGGTTGTGTGGGGTAGTATTGTGGGTTGTGGATCAGCGAATGTTCGGATTGCACGCTTCGGTGAGCATCCTCCTCGCCGGGTCATAATCTCTTATTTTCCTTTTTCTGGCTGCTTCCAGCTAGTTATCCCCATCCATTTATCGATCCTACGCCGTGAAGATTAGGCCTCCCCTTGAACACCCTCTTCTCCGAAGACGGTGTCACATCACACCCAATCCTAACCTCGTGAGCTACACAAAAGTCGGGTCCCTTATCAAGGTTGATCCAGCCGCCAATCATCTTGGTCGTGACCTTCCAGGTGCAGTCGTTGTTCATTGCCAGCCTGAACAACTCTAGGACGGGAACAAGGTACTTGCTGAAGGTAGGGGGTGATACGTCTCCAACGTATCTATAATTTTTGATTGTTCCATGCTATTATATTACCTGTTTTGGATGTTTTATATGCATTAATATGCTATTTTATATTATTTTTGGGACTGACCTATTAACCTAGAGCTTAGTGCTAGTTCATGTTTTTCCTTGTTTTAGAGTTTCATAGAAAAGGAATACCAAATGGAGTCCAAACGGAATGAAACTTTAGCGATGATTTTTCTTGGACCAGAAGACATCCAGAGGGCTTGGAGTGGACGTCAGGAAAGTCACGAGTCGGCCATAAGGTCGGAAGGCGCGCCCAGGGGGTAGGGCGCGCCCCCACCCTTGTGGGCCCCTCGTGACTCCATCGACCTATTTCTTCCGCCTATATATTCTCAAATACCCCAAAACCTTCCAGGGGAGCCACGAAACCACTTTTCCACCACCGCAACCTTCTGTACCCATGAGATCCTATCTAGAGGCCTTTTCCGGCGTGTTGCCAGAGGGAGATTCGATCACGGAGGGCTTCTATATCAACACCATTGCCTCTCCGATGAAGCGTGAGTAGTTTACCACAGACCTACGGGTCCATAGCTAGTAGCTAGATGGCTTCTTCTCTCTCTCTTTGATTCTCAATACCATGTTCTCCTTGATGTTCTTGAAGATCTATTTGATGTAATACTTTTTTGCGGTGTGTTTGCCGAGATCCGATGAATTGTGGATTTATGATCACCTTATCTATGAATATTATTTGAATCTCCTCTGAATTCTTGTATGCATGATTTGATATCTTTGCAAGTCTCTTTGAACTATCTATTTGGTTTGGCCAACTAGATTGGTTTTTCTTGAAATGGGAGAAGTGCTTAGCTTTGGGTTCAATCTTGTGGTGCTCGATCCTAGTGACAGAAGGGGAGCCGACACGTATTGCATTGTTGCCATCGAGATAACAAGATGGGGTTTTCATCATATTGCTTGAGTTTATCCCTCTACATCATGTCATCTTACTTAATGCGTTACTCTGTTCTTATTAATTTAATACTCTAGATGCAGGTAGGAGTCGGTCGATGTGTGGAGTAATAGTAGTAGATGCAGGCAGGAGTCGGTCTACTTGATATGGACATGATGCCTATATTCATGATCATTGCCTTAGATATCGTCATAACTTCGTGCTTTTCTATCAATTGCTCGGCAGTAATTTGTTCACCCACCATAATATTTTCTATCTTGAGAGAAGCCTATAGTCAAACCTATGGCCCCCGGGTCTACTTTCCATCATATAAGTTTCCGATCTACAATTTTAATTTCCTATTTACTTCCTTTGCAATCTTTTACTTTCTGTTCCATAAACCAAAATACCAAAAATATTACTTTACCGTTTATCCATCTATATCAGATCTCACTTTGCAAATAACTGTGAAGGGATTGACAACTCCTTTATCGCATTGGGTGCAAGTTGGTGTTTGTTTGTGAAGGTATGTGAGCCCGGATAATTAAGCTACAGTAACCTTCTACTAATGATGCCACGTCACCTCGGTTATTGTTGCTAATCTCGCATTAGTTCGAAACCGATTCAAATTCAAATTTTAAAATGAGGCATACAATAAAAGTTTTCAATAGTCAAAACTAAAATGTTGTGAAGGTGTTAAATAAATCATGGGTAATAATGGTGGAGAAACCTAAATTTAATAAAATGTTTAAGTGTTCAAAAGAATTAAACAAAGGTTTAAATATTAAAATAAATGCCTTTTGAATTTTATAAATTATTAAACTATTTTAATTTAGGTTGAGAATTAATGTGGCAGTAGCATATTTAAAAGTATTAATTTAGGTCCTAGTAATAATTTTCTTTTATATAAAACTAAAATAAAGAAAACTAAAAGTAAAACAGTGCTCCCCGTGCCGAGCCCCCGTCGCCGCGTGCCGCGTCCACTACTGCATCCGCGCCGCGCCCGCGCCTGCTGTGCGCGCCCGCAAGCTCCCCCTAGTGTCGCGCTTGGCCGTCGCCCCCCTCAGCTCGCAGACCCGCTCCGGCCGGCTGCGGCTGCCCTGCCGTGGCTGCCGGCCAGCCCGCGTATGCTCGGGTCCAGGCGACCCGGCGCCCGGCGCCCAACGCCCGCATACGCCCGCCCTGCTAAGGCCTTTGGCCCAATGACGAACGGGGCCCGTGCCCAGAACGTAAAAAAATGAATTAAAAAGAATTAAAAATAAATAAAAAATAAAAATAAAAATAATTAATTAATTAATTAATTAATTAATTAAAGAATTAATTAACTTAATTAATTTTGTTTAATTAAACTAAACAACTAATTAAGCCTAACTAATTAAGCCTAACTAATTAACCTAAACCCTGATTAACTTAAACAGAGAATGACAGGTGGGTCCCACTGGACCCACATGTCAGGTTGACCAGGTCAACGGTCAACTACTAACGTCATGCTGACGTCAGCATGAACTGTTCTGGATAATGTTGATTTAATTAATTAAATAAATCCTAAAAATGATTTAAATCTTCTAAAATTAATATAAAATAAACCGTAGCTCGGATGAAAAAACTTTGTACATGAAAGTTGCTCAGAACGACGAGACGAACCCGGATATGCAGCCCGTTCGTCCGCCACGCATCCCTAGCATAGTGAACCTGCAACTTTCCCCCTCCGGTTCATCTATCCGAAAACGCGAAACACCGAGGATATTTTCTCGGAAGTTTCCCCCATTCACCGGTATCACCTCATACCGCGTTAGAGCACACCTAGCATCACGCTTTGTCATGTCTTGCATCGTCATGCATTTGTTTGCATTATATTTATTGTTTCTTCCCCCTCTTCTCTCGCTAGACACCAAGACCGACGCCGCTGCTACCCAGTACGACTACGGTGTTGACGACCCCTCTCTCTTGCCAGAGCAACCAGGCAAGCCCCCCCCCATTGATCACCAGATATCGCCTACTCTTCTCTCCACTGCTTGCATTAGAGTAGTGTAGCATGTTACTGCTTTCTGTTAATCCTATTCTGTTGCATAGCCTATCATTGTTGCTACAACTGTTGATACCTTACCTGCAATCCTACATGCTTAGTATAGGATGCTAGTTTATCATCAGTGGCCCTACATTCTTGTCCGTCTACCATGCTATACTATCGGGCCATGATCACTCAGGAGGTGATCACGGGTATATACTTATACATATATACATACTATACAGGTGATGACTAAAGTCGGGTCGGCTTGTTGACTACCCGCAAGTGATTCTGATGTGGGGGCTGAAGGGGCAGGTGGCTCGATCCAGGTAGTGGTGGGCCTGAGTTCCCGACGGCCCCCGACTGTTACTTTGAGGCGGAGCGACAGGGCGGGTTGAGACCACCTAGGAGAGAGGTGGGCCTGGCCCAGGCCAGCGTTTGCAGTTACTTCAAAATAACACGCTTAACGAGATCTAGGTATTTGATCCGAGTCTGGCTACTGGCCTATACGCACTAACCAACTACGCGGAAACAGTAATGGGCACTCGACGTCGTGGTATCAGTCGAAGCCTTCGTGATGTCAGCGACTGAGCGGCGTGCACCGGGTTGGACCATGTAACGCAACTTCCTTTGTAATGAAGGTTGCTAGGTCTGCTCACCGGCCACGTACGCAACATGCAGGTGCGCAATGGGCGATGGGCCCAGACCCCTGCGCGCATAGGATTTAGACCGGCGTGCTAACCTCTCTGTTGTGCCTAGGTGGGGCTGCGACGTGTTGATCTTCCGAGGCCGGGCATGACTCAGAAAAGTGTGTCCGGACAAAGGGGATCGAGCGTGTTGGGAAATTGGTGCACCCCTGCAAGGAAGTTAATCTATTCGAATAGTCGTGATCTTCGGTAACAGGACGACTTGGAGTTGTACCTTGACCTTATGACAACTAGAACCGGATACTTAATAAAACACACTCTTCCAAGTGCCAGATACAACCGGTGATTGCTCTCTCACAGGGCGATGAGGAGAGGATCGTCGGTTAGGATTATGCTATGCGATGTTATTTGGTGAACTTACCATCTACTCTCTTCTACATGCTGCAAGATGGAGGTGGCCAGAAGCGTAGTCTTCGATAGGACTAGCTATCCCCCTCTTATTCCGGCATTCTGCAGTTCAGTCCACATATGATACCCTCATTCCATTTGATACCAATGCATACATATGTAGTGTAGATCCTTGCTCGCGAGTACTTTGGATGAGTACTCACGGTTGCTTTATTCCCACTTTTCCCCCTTCCTATACCCGATTGCTATGACCAGACGATGGAGCCCAGGAGCCAGACGCCACCATCGACGACGACTCCTACTACACTGGAGGTGCCTACTACTACGTGCAGCCCGCTGTCGACGACTAGGAGTAGTTTAGGAGGATCCCAGGCAGGAGGCTTGCACCTCGTTCGATCTATATCCCAGTTTGTGCTAGCCTTCTTAAGGCAAACTTGTTTAACTTATGTCTGTACTCAGATATTGTTGCTTCCGCTGACTCGTCTATGATCGAGCTCTTGTATTCGATCCCTCGAGGCCCCTGGCTTGTAATATGATGCTTGTATGACTTATTTTTATTGTAGAGTTGTGTTGTGATATCTTCCCGTGAGTCCCTGATCTTGATCGTACACGTTTGCGTGTATGATTAGTGTACGATTGAATCGGGGGCGTCACAAGGTATTCGGTGTCATGTTCGTTGTCTCCTACTGGATTGATACCTTGGTTCTCGAAAGCAGAGGAAAATACTTAGTCTACTTTGCTGCATCACCCTTTCCTCTTCAAGGGAAAAACCAACGCAAGCTCAAGAGGTAGCAGGAAGAATTTCTGGCGCTGTTGTCGGGGAGATCTACGCCAACTCAAGTCAAGATTAGTCTCCCGTCAACTTGCCAATTTCTGACGCCGTTGCCGGGGAGATCTACGCCAAACCGAGGCATACCAAGTACCCATCATAAAATCTCATCCCTTGCATTACATTATTTTCCATTCACCTCTCGTTTTCCTCTTCCCCACTTCTAAAACGATTTTCGAAATGATTTTCCTTTTCTTCGCCCCTCTTCCGTTCGTCTTCTTCGTTTGCTTTTTGTGTGCTCGTGTGTTGGATTGATTGCCTTGTCACCATGACTCCTCTAAAAAAACGTTGACCGTCACCTTATGAGGTTAGACAGAATTGAAAATAATGTTAGAAGCATCATGTCTTTGCAATTTGAGCATAACAACTTCTTTAGAAACGAGCTAAAGGAGTAGAAAAGTTTTATGGAATACATAAATAAAGAGCTTGATGATATGTCTAAGGAATTTTATGGTTTGAGATCTCAGTTTGCGCATCTTGAAAATTTAGTAGGTCAAATTTTTGATAAACAAGCTACTTTAGTAAACAAAATGGCCGCCAAACCAAAGGCTTTGAATAATGATGAAGATCTTAAAGTGATTGATGTGACTCCTATTGAATCTTTGTTTTCTAATGTAAATCTTGATAAAGATGGGACTGGAGATGAGTCAACTTTAGTTAGAAGACGTCCCAATGATTCGGAGTTTTTAGATCTTGATGCAAAAATTGATAAAAGTGGGATTGGAGAGGTCAAAACTATAGATACCAATGAACCCACTCTTTTGGATTTCAAGGAATTTAATTATGATAATTGTTCTTTGATAGATTGTTGGAGTAATGGGCCACGGGTAGGCCAACCCGAGCCCCAGAACCTTTCAAGACATCGGGGCAGGCTGCGCCCCTCAAGACCCCAGGGCGAAGAACCGCCTTCTGAGAAGACGGCGGCAAGACGGCCGACTGCCCACTCGCGGCCAAGTCCCAGGGACGACTTCAGGATAAGCTGACTCCTGACTGGCGACTTCCAGAGAAGCCGGCTTTGGGGAGTCGGCCCGCGACTCCAACGAACCCAATATCCTCATCGGGAGGGACAGGACCAGGGAGTGGCTACAGTAAAGCCCGCTCCCACCCCATACCAAGGGCAAGCATGGCCACAGCATGCCGTACCCGGGGAGATCTCCGTGCGGCATGGCACTGTTGCCGTGCCGGCCCAGACATCAGCACCGAAGGACCGAATCCTGCACCCACGATGGCTTGTCTGTACGACCCTGGGGCGGCGGGTCCCACCTGTCAGTGGGACCCCAGGAGACGGCAAGTGCGCCATCAGTCGGCCCCCGGAGTCGTCCAGACCCTTCCCCGAGGCCCACGCACCATTAATCAGATGTGACGGAGAGTGGCAATAGTGATCGCCCGCCAGGCGGCGGGGCTGTTGCCACGGCCCCATGATCAAGCCCGCGTCATCAGAAGCACGGCTACAGTGATCAGCAGCCGGCAAGACCCGCCCGCGGCGGACGCGGCCTGTCGGCTCCGTACCTGGCCAGTCGGCGGGGCCCACCAGTCGGCGGGCCCCAGCAGTCGGCGGAGAAGACGGAGGCCAGAGGCACTGACGGCTGGGCCCGTGCCCAGCCGGATTACCATTGTACCCCTGGGGGGTAGGCCTATATAAACCCCTCAGGACACCCATGCAAAGGGTTGGAATCCATTAGCTCTAGACCAAATCATATAGGAGGGAGAGAGCTAGCCTTGCCCTCTCCTACCTCTAGGAAACAGCTCAAGGAGCGATCGTGTAAACACTTTTCCATAGTGATCGTGCGGAGACCCCGTAGAGCAGCAGTAGGGTTATTATCTCCCCGGAGAGCCCTGAAGCTGGGTAAGATTTGCCGGCGTGCATGTCTACGCCTCATCCCGTTTCCAGGCACCGGCGACGTTCTACTCGCCCCCACCATGATAAGCCATCCTTTGGCATATGTCGCACCCAAACCCCGTCATTTGGCGCCCACCGTGGGGCCTGGTGCACCGCTGTCCGGAGACCTGTTCTGGATGGGAACCCTTTTCCTCCCTGGCAAGCGCAGCCAGCCAGGCACGCCAGACGGAGTTTGCGCCGACGCGCTGCGCGGCGTGGAGATCGCCTGCGCAGCCAGCTGCCTCGCCGAACTTGTCGGTGAGGTTCGCCTCTCCAACGAACCTGCATCCAATGCAGGCACGGGCGGCTCCGAGAGCCTCCTCGCGGGCCTCCTCGATCAACTCCACGTCTCCGGCGAGCCCGCCGTGGACTTGGAGTCTGTAGGCTCCACCGACCTGATGCCGGTCGACTCTGACACCGCGTCGCTTGGCGCGTTCCCCACTAATGTGGTGGTCTACGACGAACCTCTCCCTCGCGCGGAGAGCGACGGAAGCACCGTCACCGAGGTGCTCGTCATTAGCCATGACGAGCCTCCCGGCGGAGGAGCGCATGACCCACTTGGCGCGGCGCTGCAAGACCTAACTGTGCCCATTCCGGAAGACGCTAACACGAAGACGTTGGAGGCGCGCCGCCTTCAGCTCATCGAAGGTGCGAAGAAGATGTCTAGCATGAGACGCTTGTCGGAAGCCTACAGCGAGAGATGGATCGCGCTGTTGGCGGCTCGCCGGCCCCAGCGGGGACCAGCCGCCTTGGCGCGGTCCAGCAGCGCGGCATAGCCATCGCCGACCTGTTCGGTACAAGCCGCCATGTGTATGCAACACCAGCGGAGAACATCCGAGCCGCCCAGGCGGCGGCGGACGAGCTGGACAATTTCGAGGGCGAAGAACGCCGCCTGATGATGGAGCGAGTCCAGCGGCTCCTCGACGCGGATGCCGCGTAGAACGAGGCCGGCTGCCGCACGGAGGCGCCGCAGCGGCAAAACGACGACCTTCGCCGAGATCAAGGCGTGATGTCTCAGACGCCGACTGGCGGCACCTGAGAAAGAAGAGACAAGGATCCGGCTGTCAGCCACAGACGGACTCACATTACCATAGAGCGCGATCGAGACGGCCGCCCGAGAGCAGTGGAATGACGGGATGATTGTCCGCCTCCTCCTCCTCGCAAGGAGAGGCGAGTCTCCCCGCCGCCTGTTGACCATCCGACTCTTGGCGACCGCCTTGGCTGCCAGAGGGAGTCGGAGAAAATGACGCCCCCCACCGGATCGACCGGCCTCACCGTTCCCTGGCGCTGGAAGAAGAAGATAAGTTGGGTCCGCCTTGTTTCGGGCCCCGCATTCGAGACGAGCCCTTTCCCAAAGGATTCACGCTCCCAAGGGACACACCCAAATATATCGGCTCTGTGAAGCCGGAAGACTGGCTAGTCAACTACTCTACGGCTATCAGCATAGCGAACGGCAACAAGCGTGTCGCCGTAAAGTACGTTCCGCTCATGCTCCAGGGCACGGCCCGGACATGGCTGAACAGCCTGAAGCCCCGCAGCATCAACAGCTGGGTTGACTTTACCGAAGCATTCGTCCGCAACTTCACCAACACGTACAAGCATCCTCCCAAGCCTCGTCAGCTCTCCTTGTGCATGCAAGGTCCCGACGAGTCGACTCTCGACTACCTCACGCGTTGGGCCGAGCTTCGGAACTCCTGTGAGGGCGTGCACGAGGTGCAGGCTATCCGGTACTTCACCGCCGGGTGCAGAGAAGGCACCCTCCTCAAGCACAAGCTCCTCTGCGACGAGCCCGAAACCCTCGACGAGCTGCTGATCATAGCAGACAAGTACGCCACGGCTGACTCCTCCATGAAGGCGGAGATTCAAGTCAGCGCAACTGGCAAAGTGGCCCCTCAAGCTCCAAGAACTCCGGCGGGAGATGCCAGTCGGCGTCAACAGCAGGGCGACCACAAGTGCAAGGCCCCGAAGCCGGCTTCCAGCAGCCGGTAGGTCGCAACAGTTAAAGCCCAGCAGCCGGATGGGTAGCCCCCGCCCAAGCGACAGAAAGGCGGCAAGCCCAACTGGTTGCCGGCCTTCTCCTACGAGCAGACTCTGGATGGACCTTGCAAGTTCCATAGCGGCGCGAAGCCGTCGAATCACACCACCCGGAAGTGCCACTGGCTCACCAGGATCGCCAAGGGAGACGGCCTCCTACCTCCCCCGCCTGCTGGGCAGCCGCCTCCGCCTCCGCCCTAACAGCCGGCTGTCAGGCCAGTCGGCGCAGTACAAGACGAATACGCCGAAGAACACGGAGCCTACGTGGTGTTTACCAGTATGGCTGACGATCGACGCAGCAGGCGGCTGCAGTGACAAGAGGTGAATGCAGTAGCATCAGAGTCCTAGAGTTCATGCACTGGTCCGAGAAGCCTATCAGCTGGAGCAGAGCTGACCACCCAGAGGTGATGCCGAGTCCGGGCTCCTATGCCTTGGTCTTGGATGCCACCTTTGCTACGGATAGACGAGCCACTCATTTTTTGCGAGTTCTCATAGACGGAGGCAGTAGCATCAACATCCTGTACAAGGACACCATGGAGAAATTAGGAATCAAGCAAAGACAGCTTCAGAACAGCCGGACTGTGTTCCATGGCATTGTTCCTAGGCTTTCCTGCTCACCAATTGGCAAGATCCTGATGGACGTCCTCTTTGGAGACAAAGATCACTTCCGCCGAGAGTCAGTTTGGTTCGAGGTGGTGCACCTTGAGAGCCCATAACATGCGCTACTCGGCCGACCCGCCTTGGCCAAGTTCAAGGCGGTCCCCCATTACGCCTACCTCAAAATGAAGATGCCCAGTTCCAGGGGAATTCTGACTGTAGCCGGCGACTACCGGAAGTCGTCTGCCTGCGCGGCTGAGAGCAGTCGGCTAGCCGAGTCCCTGGTGATCGCAGCCGAGAAGCGGCTCCTGGAACGGGTTGTGGCGATGGCCGGCAAGCAGCCAGAGGTGTCGCCCAACCCAAAGGAGTCGGAGGCTGAGGGTTCGTTCAAGCCGGCCAAAGAGAAAATGAAGATACCCTTGGATCCGGAGCACCCGAAGAGGTATGCTGTGGTAGGTGCAAACCTCAACAGCAAATAGGAAGGCGAGCTCATCGATTTCCTTCGTGAGAATCGGGACATCTTCGCATGGTCCCCCAAAGACATGCCAGGTGTACCGACGGAATTCGCCGAGCACAAGCTACATGTCCGATCTGATGCAAAGTCGGTCAGGCAGCCCCTGTGCCGCCTATCAGAAGAGAAGAGAAGAGTTGTCAGAGAAGAGATAGCCCGACTCCTAGCAGCCGGCTTCATTATGGAAGTGTTCTTTCCAGAATGGCTAGCAAATCCGGTCCTGGTACTGAAGAAGAACAAGCAGTGGAGAATGTGTATTGACTACACGAGCCTCAACAAGGCCTGCCCCAAGGACCCGTTTGCTCAACCAAGAATTGATCAGGTGATAGACTCCACAGCCGGATGCGAGCTGTTGAGTTTTTTGGATGCATACTCAGGATATCACCAGATCAAGCTGAACCCGGCTGGCAGACTGAAGACCACCTTCATCACGCTGTTTGGAGCCTTCTGCTACCTCACCATGATGTTCGGCTTGAGGAATGCCGGCGCCACCTTTCAGCGTTGCATGCAGAAGTGCCTCCTCAAGCAGCTCGGCAGAAACGCCCACGTCTATGTGGACGACGTGGTGGTGAAGACGGAAAAGCGTGGAACACTGCTAGAAGACCTCAAGGAGACCTTTGAGAACCTGCGCCGATTCCAGATCAAGCTCAACCCCGAGAAGTGTGTCTTCGGAGTACCAGCCGGCTAGCTCCTTGGCTTCCTGGTCTCTGAACGTGTCATAGAATGCAACCCTGTAAAGATCAAGTCCATTGAGAGAATGGAGGTACCCAGCCGACTGCTGGATGTGCAAAAGTTCACCGGCTGCTTGGCGTCCATCAGCCGATTCATCAGTCGGCTGGGCGAGAAAGCTCTCCCCTTATACCAACTCATGAAGAAGACCACTTTTTTCGAGTGGAACCACAAGGCGGACGAAGCTTTTCTCCAGTTGAAGAAGATGCTGACTACTCCACCCATTTTGGCGGCTCCGACTCCGAAGGAACCTATGCTCCTGTACATCGCCGCCACCAGCCGGGTAGTCAGCACGGTCATTGTAGTGGAACGCAAGGAGGAAGGCAAGGCACTACCTGTCCAGAGACCGGTATATTACCTGAGCAAAGTACTGTCGGCCTCCAAGCAGAACTACCCCCACTACCAGAAGATGTGCTATGGCGTACACTTTACTGCCAAGAAATTGAAGCCTTACTTTCAAGAGCATCCGATCACTGTGGTCTGCACGGCCCCACTTGCCGAGATCATCGGAAGCCGAGATGCTTCTGGCCGAGTAGCCAAGTGGGCCATAGAGCTGGCTCCCTACACCATCCACTACCAGCCCCGCACCGCCATCAAGTCACAAGCACTGGCCGACTTTCTCGTCGACTGGGCCGAGACACAGTACCTACCTCCAGCGCCCGACTCCACCCATTGGCGGATGCATTTCGACGGCTCCAAGATGCGCACCGGCTTGGGAGCCGGCGTTGTCCTCACCTCTCCTAAAGGCGACAAGCTCAAATACGCACTGTAAATCCATTTTGCCGCCTCCAACAACGTCGCCGAGTACGAGGTGCTCATTCACGGGCTCCGGCTTGCCAAAGAACTTAGCATTCGCCGGATCCTGTGTTATGGCGACTCGGACTTAGTGGTCCAACAGTCATCTGGCGACTGGGACGCCAAAGATGCAAACATGGCGAGTTACCGTTTCCTAGTGCAGCAACTCAGCGGGTATTTCGAGGGGTGCGAGTTCCTCCATGTGCCAAGAAACGACAACGACCAAGCAGACGCCTTGGCACGAATCGGCTCTACCCGCCAAGCAATACCATCCGGCGTCGCCCTTCAACGCCTCCTCAAGCCGTCTGTCAAGCCTTCACTAGAATCAAACTCCATCTTTGTGCTGGCTCCTCCCGAAGAAGTCGGATCGGACTCCAGAGCCCCGGCAGACGGCACGGGGATTTTGGCAGATGGCTCCAAAGCCAGCACAGTCGAGGCCGGCCCAGGGACCACAGTACCCGGCCCAGGGACGGCGGCGGCGGGCTCAAAGACTCCAGAACTCGGCCCAAGAGTCGCGCCAGTTGGCCCGGGGACTTCATTAACCCAGCAAGCGGTTGTTGACTCCAACCCACCGCCTCCCAGCCCAACCGCCCTCATCCAAGTCGCAGTTCTGGCAGTCGAAGAAATAGCAGCACCCTCATGGGCCCAGCCCATCCTCAAATTCTTGGTGAGCAAAGAGCTGCCGACTGATGAGACCTCAGCTCGGCAAGTACAACGCCGAGCGGCAGCCTACACCATAGTCAACAGAGAGCTGGTCAGGCGCAGCGTCACTAGTGTCTACCAGCGCTGCGTAGAGCCAGAGCAAGGCCAAGCAATTCTCAAAGACAACCATCAAGGCGAGTGCGGCCACCATGCGGCTTCAAGAGCACTCGTCCCAAAAGCCTTTCGACACGGTTTCTTCTGGCCGACTGCCTTAGAAGAGGCCAAGGAATTGGTCCAAAAATGCAAAGGGTGCCAGAAGTTCAGCTCCAAGCCGCACCAGCCGGCTTCTGCACTCAAGACCATCCCCATTGCCTCGCCTTTCGCAGTTTGGGGTCTAGACATGGTGGGACCATTCAAGACAGCACGAGGTGGCTTAACTCACTTACTTGTCGCAGTGGACAAGTTCACCAAGTGGATAGAAGCGAAGCCAATCAAGAAACCGAACGGTCCGACTGCCGTGACTTTCATCTCCGATATCACAATTCGGTACGACATACCACACAGCATCATCACCGACAACGGCACAAATTTTGCCAAAGGCGCCTTGGCCCATTTTTGCGCAACACAGGGCATCCGACTGGACCTAGCGTCCGTCGCCCATCCACAGTCAAACGGCCAGGTGGAGCGAGCAAACGGCCTCATCCTGTCCGGCATCAAGCCCCGGTTGATCGAGCCTCTGGAGCGCTCGGCTGGCGGCTGGCTCAACGAGCTGCCAGCCGTCCTCTGGAGTCTGCGCACGACTCCAAACAAGTCAACCGGCTTCACGCCTTTCTTCCTCGTCTACGGTGCCGAAGCCGTCATCCCAACGGACATAGAGTTCGACTCCCCACGAGTCACCATGTACACCAAGGAGGAAGCAGAAGAAGCACGTCAAGACGGCGTTGATCTGCTGGAAGAGGGCCGGCTGTTGGCACTCAGCCAGTCCAGCATCTACTAGTAGAGCCTGCGCCGATACCACAACAGGAAGGTCAAGCCAAGATCTTTCCTAGAAGGCGACCTTGTGCTTTGGCTGATCCAGCGAACAGCCGGCCAGCACAAGCTGTCGGCGCCTTGGGAAGGCCCTTTCATCATCAGCAAAGTGCTGGGCAACGACTCCTACTACCTGATTGACGCTCAGAAGCCCCGAGCACGCAAGAGGGATGACTCCGGCAAGGAGACAGAGCGGCCATGGAATGCAAATCCCCTCCGGAGATTTTACAGTTGATGCAGTATGTACCACGCTACCTTTTGTATTAAAGTACCAAGACTTCGGGCCCCCCGAGACGAGCTCGGGGACTGCCCTCTTTTGTCTGTATGATAAAAATTATGCCTACAAGTATGTTACTCTTTGTTATGCCGCTTGGCACCAGGCTCGACAAGTCGGCCCGGGGACTTGTCGCCTTGCACTATGAAATGCTTCCTGCAGCCGGACAAGTAGTGTGTAACGCCTAAACCGTCTCCTGTCAGAAGCCGCAGCTCGCAGAGAGACTATACAGTGGGCGGGAGTAAGGTAGAATGGGCGTTCGCATGAAAAATGGCTAAGGACTCAAAGCATAAAACATAGCTCAAGATGGCTTCCATCCTTTTTTCGCAAACCGACTCTTGAATAGTCGGATTGCCGCCTTCTATTCAACTTGCTTAAAAACTCTTAAAAACGGCTAAGTACTTGCCTTCCCAAAGTAGCCAAGCATTTGATCCAATGGCAGTCCGCGGAGCGGCTGTCCGATTGGCAAAGCAGGCAATTAAGGGAAAGCGGCGAAGGAAAGAAAGTCAAAAGAGCAATGAGCAAGAAAAGATAGAATTCGGATAAATATTTACATAACATAGGCCCTTGGCCGAATCTTCGAGTAGAAGTTCAAAATACACCCCGCGGGTGGAATTGTGCAAATTAACAAGTTCTTCAAAGACTACTAAAGCAGATAAAATAAAGATAAGGCGGCAGCTTAGGAAGCAGCAGACGAATTCGAAGGGTCGGAGGAGGCGGCAGCGTCAGGCGTTGGCGCGGCCGGCTGGGTAGTCTCGGCTTGATCGCCTCCGGTGGCAGTCGGCTCGGTCGCACGCGGCTCGTTGCTGGAGGCGCGGTCGAGCTGAGGTTGGCCGTCTGCTCCTTCTTATGGCGCTTCCGTCTTGCCTCCGTCCTCCGCCTCGCCTTCCTCCTCGACCCTGGAGCCGATCACCTCCGCCGAGTCCTCGCCGTAGTCCGGGTTCATCCCAAACCACTCTGGCGGTACCTCCTCGCTGTCTTCAGACCGCTCGGGGACGAAGATGCTGGTGTCGGTGTACTCAGCGATCGCCGCAGCACGCTTGACGAGGGCGTCTTCTGCGGCTGCTAGCTCCGGCTAGGCCTCTGACCGGAAGGTGGCCAGCCGGTCTAGATCCAGCCCCGGGTACCACGCCTTGACAAACTCCAAGGCCCGGCGCGCTGCAGCTCGGGCCGAGGAACCCTTCCAGGCCTCAAGACGACCAGCCGCGACCTCTAGCCATTCGGCAGTCAGGCTGGGGGTGCGCGGAGCCTGCATGTCCGGCCACAGGGCGGCAATCGCCTGGGCGCCGACACGTTGAAGCCTACGCAGCATCCGGTGAGTCGGCCGAAGGCGAGCCTCGATGCTCAGGATATGCTCATCAAGGGTTCGGGGGGCGTCGGCGGCGATCTCTGCACCTTCCGCCCTCCAACCTTCATGGTCAGCCTCGATGGCTTGGATGGCAGCCTGCAAGTGCCCAGGGAAGAAGTCTGCCAAGACGGAAGAAACGAAGAAGCAAGTCAAAAACCAGGAGTCGGCACAACTTATAATCGGCAGCTCGAAGAAAGAAAGTAAAGAAACTCACCATCAACGATGTCTTCAATCTCATGGAAGCCGGAGGCCAGCATCGCCTCCTTGTCAGTCCAGGAGGAGCGCTCGCTCGCGAACTCGGCCAAGAGGGAGGTTTTCGTCTCTTCTGCCTCCTTCTGCGTCTTCGCAAGCAGCTCCCTCTGCTCTACCAATTGAGTGGCCAGCATATCGCGCTCTGTGGCGAGCTTGCTGCACTCCTCCCCCTTGGCGCGCAATGCGGAGTTGGCTTCGCTCAGCTACTATTGAAGAGCAGCGTTGGCTTCTGAAGAGAAGGAAGAAATAAGGCGTTAAGTCATCAATAAAGAAGGTCGCCGGGGAGATCCGGCCCGACTGCTCAGCAGTCGGCCCGAATCTCGGGGACTACAGCCCGCGGGTGCGCCAGCGCGCCCCCACAAAGAAGAAAAAGGACTTACTCCGGCTCTCCGACAAGTCGGCGGTCCGCTTGCCCAGCTCTTCAACGTTACGGTTGAAGGCAGTAACGCGGAGGTTGTGGTAGTCCTGCGACAAGTGTTACGGACAAAAGTTAGTACCCGGAGCTCACCAATTGGAGTTCCGGGCCGCCTGCTCAGCAGCCGGCCCGAAACTCGGGGACTACACCCAGTGGGTGCGCTGGCGCACCCCCACAGAAAGGAACAAGAAAACAAGGACCAAAGAAAAAACATACCCAGACGGCTGCCCGCGATGCCAGGTACGCCTTGGTGCAGTTCTGGAGGGCGTCGCCCTCAGCTCGAAGCTTCACCTGGACGTCCAGAAGCACCTGGTTCAGCGGCCCTGTGCCGCCTCCTCGCACCCACCCAATGGGCGCGGCGCTCGTCGCTTCGGCGTCTGGGATCACCGAGCTGGCGGTGCCGGCCTCCAGGGGGCGGGGTGCCGAAGTTGCCTTCTCCAGATGGCGGCGCGTTGGCGAGCCGACTTGGAGGAGTAGCCTCGCCACGGCCTCGTCTTTGGTCGGCGGCACCAAAGGGTCCGCTGGCTGTTTGCCCTGCGCGCTCCCAGACGGCGGCGGAGGCGGCAGCAGAACGATCACGTCTGGTGTAGAGGAGTCGCCGCCTTCCCTCTCCATGACGGGGTTCTCGCCGCCGGCTCCCCCAGTCTGCCCCGTGAACTTCGGAGGCGGCGGCGCAGAGTTCAGTGGGGGGACGAACACCGCCGATTGGCGGCGTGCAGCCTCCTCAGCCTGCCGCTTCATCGCGGCGATGGCTTCGGCCTCCGCCAGTTTCTTCTTGGCGGAGGCCTCCGCCTTCTCCAGGCGGGCGGCCTCTTCCTCGTTGCACTTCTCCTGCGCATTCCGCTCCGTTGCCTCCCGAAGGTCAGCAGCGGGCTCAATCCGCCGAGTGGTGGCGGACGTCTCTGCTGACCCCATGACGGAGGCGGCGGCAACCCTCTCAACAGTAAGGGGAGCCCTGAAGCAAAGGAAGCAAGTAAAAGACTCAGACAAAGCTGCAGAAAAAGAATAAAGCATTGAGACGAAATACTCACGCGGAGACCAGTGGCGGCTTCTTCACTTCCTTACGGAAGCGGATGGCCGTCGCAGCTGCCTTGTCCCGCCGGGTCGCCGCAGCCGTACCCTTGGGCTTCTTCGGCCGACTGCCGAACAAGGTCGGCACAGCCCTACGCTTCTTCCCGCTACCTGGAGCAACCGGCGCGGCAGAAGAGCCCGTGCCAGGCTAGCTGGCTCCTGGCCGTTGGCGGGGGGCGACTTCTCCCTCGGCCTCATTGTCAGGCCAGTCGGTGAAAGTGGACGAAGGCCTGGAGCCGCCTGCTGCTCTTCCTCCTCCCTCCGCATTGTCTTCCAAAGCCACCGCTCCCAGATCGGGGTCGTCGACGTCGCTCTCTGCCCGGTCGGCAAGGAACTCGCGGGCCGGCCCCGAGGTGCCGGCTGGTGGATGAAGGAGGGGATTCTGACCAAGGCCGACTGGTCAGGTCGCACAAAACAGACTCGGCAAGAAAAAAGACAACTCGAAGAAAGAAATAAAAGGGAAACTCACTATGGGCGGGGGGTTGGTGCGGGAGTACGGCTCCTTGCCGAACCGCCAATCCTCCAGGAGCTTGCTGTCCGAGAGGTAGTTCACCATGTAGGCCACCTCCTCGTGAGGCATGTCCTTGGTGCACATCCGACTCGGGTCACGGTGCCCGCTCATTTGGCATATCATGTGGGGGCGACCTTGGAGCGGGAGAACTCGGTGCGCCACGAAGGCGGCCAGCAGGTCTGGACCAGTCAAGCCCTCCGACTGCATCAGCACTCGGAGTCGCGTGACGGCGCCGGCTCCCGCAGGCGTCAGCGACTTGGCCCGGTACGACCAGTTGGGCAGTCTCCCAGCCGGCGGGCCGGCTTCGAAAGCCGGTAGGTTGACCCAGTCGCCCCTCGCGGAGACGCTCCTGATGTGGAAGTACGATCGCTGCCACATCTTCACCGACTTTATCAGCGAGATGGTGGGGAAGGGGTTGTCGGCCCCCAACCTTCGCACGGCGATGAAAGCGCCGCATTGAGCCGGCACGCCTGCAGCCTGGGTGCCGAGCTTGGAGAAGAAGAACTCCCCCCAGAGCTCGAGAGTGGGGAGGACTCCGAGGAAGCCTTCGCACAAGGCCACGAAGGCGGACAGCAGCACCATCGTGTTGGGCGTAAGGTGGTGCGGCTGGAGGCCGTAGAACTCCAGAAAAGAGCGGAAGAAGCTGCTCGCCGGCAGCCCCAACCCGCGCAGGCAGTGCGAGCGGAAGATGACCCGCTCGCCCTCCTGCGGCGCGGGGGAAATCTCCCCCCTCGGTGCAAGACGCCCGCACATAATCTTCGCCGGGGAGCCGACGAGTCTTGCGGAGGAACTCGATGTGGTCGTCATGAACTTCTGAGCCGTCCCAAGTGCCGGAGCGCACCGGGGGAGGCGCGGCGGCAGAAGAAGAACTCATCGCGAGCTGATCGCCGCGACGTTCGTCGAAGCTTGCGCGCACGGCGGAGCGAAGAAGAAGGAGAAGGAGAAGAGCAAGGAGTAGTGATAAGGAGGGGCGCGCATGCTCTGCCGCGCCCCCCTCTTTCCCCTACTTATAGCCTCATGGGTTGCGAAGCCGAGGAGGCGGTCGTGGGATTTACTGCGCCCACGACCCCACGACCCCCATGTTTCCACGACAAAGTTATTGCACGCAGTAACTTCACAAGAATACCAACCGTCCGCTCGGGCCACAGCGGATCTGCTCGAGCGCCAAGGCACGGTAATGGCGGGCCCCCCGCCTACGGGTCTGTCCCGTTGCGCGCGTAGGCTGGCAGAATGGCCCGGCCACGTGTTATCATGTGACAGGCCTGGAACGGGTGGCCGCCTGGAGTCTTAGCCAGCACGCTACTTGGATCCCGCCGCGACATTTGAAAAATTGTGCGAGTCAGAGTTGGGCGAGTCCGACTCCTTCTAGTCGGCCCGGCGGGAGTCAAGCAAGAACCATGTGTCGAGCACCCGAAAAGAGAAACTGCTGAGGCTTCTCGGCCGATCGTCCGCGGCGCCTCACCAGCTTCGGGGACTACTGTCGGAGTAATGGGCCACGGGTAGGCCAACCCGAGCCCCAGAACCTTTCAAGACATCGGGGCAGGCTGCGCCCCTCAAGACCCCAGGGCGAAGAGCCGCCTTCTGAGAAGACGGCGGCAAGACGGCCGACTGCCCACTCGCGGCCGAGTCCCAGGGACGACTTCAGGATAAGCCGACTCCTGATTGGCGACTTCCAGAGAAGCCGGCTTTGGGGAGTCGGCCCGCGACTCCAACGAACCCCATATCCTCATCGGGAGGGACAGGACCGGGGAGTGGCTACAGTAAAGCCCGCTCCCGCCCCATACCAAGGGCAAGCATGGCCACAGCACGCCGTACCCGGGGAGATCTCCGTGCGGCGTGGCACTGTTGTCGTGCCGGCCCTGACATCAGCACCGAAGGACCGAATCCTGCGCCCACGACGGCTTGTCTGTACGACCCTAGGGCGGTGGGTCCCACCAGTCAGTGGGACCCCAGGAGACGGCAAGTGCGCCACCAGTCGGCCCCCGGAGTCGGCCAGACCCTTCCCCGGGGCCCAAGTGCCATTAATCAGATGTGACGGAGAGTGGCAATAGTGATCGCCCACCAGGCGGCGGGGCTGTTGCCACGACCCCATGATCAAGCCCGCGTCATCAGAAGCACGGCTATAGTGATCAGCAGCCGGCAAGACCCACCCGCGGCGGACGCGGCCTGTCGGCTCCGTACCTGGCCAGTCGGAGGGCCCCAGCAGTCGGCGGAGAAGACGGAGGCCAGAGGCACTGACGGTTGGGCCCGCGCCCAGTCGGATTACCATTGTACCCCTGGGGGTAGGCCTATATAAACCCCCCAGGACACCCATGCAAAGGGTTGGAATCCATTAGCTCTAGACCAGATCATATAGGAGGGAGAGAGCTAGCCTTGCCCTCTCCTACCTCTAGGAAACAGCTCAAGGAGCGATCGTGTAAACACTTTGCCATAGTGATCATGCGGAGACCCCGTAGAGCAGCAGTAGGGGTATTATCTCCCCGGAGAGCCCTGAAGTTGGGTAAGATTCGCCGGCGTGCATGTCTACGCCTCGTCCCGTTTCCAGGCACCGGTGACGTTCTACTCGCCCCCACCATGATAAGCCATCCTTTGGCATATGTCGCACCCAACCCCCGACATAGATTGTATTTCCTTGTTCCAATTCGTGTTGAATTCTCCTCATGCTTATAATCAAAACAAAGCTTTTACTAAACATATCGTTGATGCTATGATGAAATATTTTGAAGAAAAGCTTGAATTGGAAGTCTCCATTCCTAAAAACTTTATGATGAGTGGGAACCTACTATTAAGATTAAGATTAATGTGCTAGTGCTTTGTGGTGGATGCCATGCTTTGTGTGATTTGTGTGCTAGTGCTTCCACGATTCCAACAACTTTATGTGATGTGTTAGGTTTCCGTGAATTTGATGATTGTTCCTTAAATTTGCATCTTGCGGATTCTACTATTAAGAAACCTATGGGAAGGATCAATGATGTTCTTATTGTTGCAAATAGGAATTATGTACCCGTAGATTTCTTTGTTCTTCGTATAGATTGCAATCCTACATGTCCTATTATTCTTGGTAGACCTTTCCTTAGAATGATTGGTGCAATTATTGATATGAAAGAAGGAAACATTAGATTTCAATTTCTGTTAAGGAAAGGCATGGAACACTTCCCTAGAAAGAAAATTAAATTGCCTTATGAATCTATTATGAGAGCCACTTATGGATTGCATGCCAAAGATGATAATACTTAGATCTATTCGTGCTTTATGCCTAGCTAAGGGCGTCAAACAATAGCGCTTGTTGGGAGGCAACCCAATTTTTTTAGGTTCTGTTTTGCATTAAGTAATTCATCTAGCCTCTGGTTAGATGTGGTTTTATGTTTTAATTAGTGTTTGTGCCAAGTTGGATCTTTGAGATAGCTTACGATGATAGTTGATTTGATCTTGCTGAAAAACAGAAACTTTTGCACTCAGGAAAACAATTTTCATTTTCAGTAGAAGCGCGATAAAATACTGTTCGTTTTGCATAAGATTAGTAATAAAATTTCTTAGGTCGTCCTAATTTTTCAGGATTTTTGGACTTACAGAAGTACTCGAAATCTCCAGATTGCTACAGACTGTTCTATTTTTGACAGATTCTATTTTTCACGTGTTGTTTACTTATTTTGATGCATCTATGGCTAGTATCGAGGGTATGAACCATCAAAAAATTGGAATACAGTAGATATTACACCAATATAAATAAAGAATGAGTTCACAACAGTATCAAAATTGGTGATTTATTTTCTTATAATAATGGAGCTTATGAGATTTTATGTTGAGTTTTGTGTTATGAAGTTTTCAAGTTTTGGGCAAGGATTTGATGGACTATGGAATAAGGAATGGCAAGAGCCTAAGCTTGGGGATTCCCAAGGCACCCCAAGGTAATATTCAAGGACAACCAAGAGCCTAAGCTTGGGGATGCCCCGGAAGGCATCCCCTCTTTCGTCTTTGTCTATCGGTAACTTTACTTGAGGCTATATTTTTATTCACCACATGATATGTGTTTTGCTTGGAGCGTCTTGTATGATTTGAGTCTTTGCTTTTTAGTTTGCCACAATCATACTTGTTGTACACACCTTTTGAGAGAGACACGCATGAATCGTGATTTATTAGAATACTCTATGTGCTTCACTTATATCTTTTGAGCTAGGCAAATTTGCTCTAGTGCTTCACTTATATCTTTTTAGAGGACGGCGGTGGTTTTATTTTATAGAAATTGACGAACTCTCGCACTTCACTTATATTATTTTGAGAGTCATTAAAACAGCATATTAATTTGCTTTCATTATAAAATTAGTCCTAATATGATAGGCATCCAAGAGGGATATAATAAAAACTTTCATATAAAGTGCATTGAATACTATGAGAAGTTTGATTCCTTATGGCTGTTTTGAGATATGGTGATATTAGAGTCATGCTAGTAAGTAATTGTGAATTTGAGAAATACTTGTGTTAAGGTTTGTGAGTCCCGTAGCATGCATGTATGGTGAACCGTTATGTAACGAAGTTGGAGCATGAGATATTTTTTTATTGTCTTCCTTATGAGTGGCGGTTGGGGACGAGCGATGGTCTTTTCCTACCAATCTATCCCCCTAGGAGCATGCGCGTAATACTTTGTTTCGATGACTAATAGGTTTTTGCAATAAGTATGTGAGTTCTTTATGACTAATGTTGAGTCCATGGATTATACGCACTCTCACCTTTCCGCCATTATTAGCCTCTCTTGTGTTGCGCAACTTTCCCCGGTACCATAAACCCACCATATACCTTCCTCAAAACAGTCACCATACCTACCTATTATGGCATTTCCATAGCCATTCCAAGAAATATTGCCATGCAACTTTCCACCGTTCCGTTTATATGACATGCTCCATAATTGACATATTGCTATGCATGATCATGTAGTTGACATCGTATTTGTGGCAAAGCCACAGTTCATCATTTTTTATACATGTCGCTCTTGATTCATTACACATCCCGGTACACCGCCGGAGGCATTCATATAGAGTCATATTTTGTTCTACTATCGAGTTGTAATTCTTGAGTTGTAAGTAAATAAAAGTGTGATGATCTTCATTATTAGAGCATTGTCCCATGTGAGGAAAAAAAGAGAAAGGCCAAATAAAAAAGAGAAGGCCCAAAAATATGAGAGAAAAGAGAGAAGTGACAATGCTACTATCCTTTTACCACACTTGTGCTTCAAAGTAGCACCATGATCTTCATGATAGAGAGTCTCCTATATTGTCACTTTCATATACTAGTGGGAATTTTTCATTATAGAACTTGGCTTGTATATTCCAACGATGGGCTTCCTCAAAATTCCCTAGGTCTTCATGAGCAAGCAAGTTGGATGCACACCCACTTAGTTTTCTTTTTGAGCTTTCATAAACTTATAGCTCTAGTGCATCCGTTGCATGGAAATCCCTACTATAACGCCCTCGATGCGGCTATATCTCCTACGTGTCGAAGCATGACTTAGAGGCATAACCGCATTGAAAGCAATGTCACAAGTGAGGTAATCTTCACAACAACCCATGTAAATAAATAAAGGGGAAAGAACATAGTTATCTTACACTCGCCATGTCACACAAATACATAAATAAGTCATTACATTCATCCAATACACTCAGGGTCCGACTACGGTACCAAAATAAAGATCAACCCCCACATGCAACAAAGTCCCGATCGCCCCAACTGGGCACCACTACTGATCATCTGGGAAGGACACGTAGTAACGGCGAGAATCTTCATCGAACTCCCACTTGAGCTCAAGCGCATCATCTGGAACGGTATCATCGGTCCCTGCATCTGGTTGGAAGTAATTTGTGAGTCACGGGGACTCAGCAATCTCGCACCCTCGCGATCAAGTCTATTTAAGCTTATAGGAAAGCCAAAGGTATGATGTGGAGCTGCAGCAAGCGACTAGCAGATATGGTGGCTAACATATTCGCAAAAGAGAGCGAGAAGAGAAGGCAAAGCACGGTCGAACAACTATGATCAAGAAGTGATCCTAGAACAACCTGCGTCAAACATTACTCCAACACCGTGTTCGCTTCCCGGACGCCGCCGAGAAGAGACCATCATGGTTACACACGCGGTTGGTGCATTTTAGTTAAGTTAAGTTTCATGTTATCTACAACTGGACATTAACAAATTCCCATCTGCCCATAACTGCGGGTACGACTTTTGAAAGTTCAAATCCCTGCAGGGGAGTCCCAACTTAGCCCATCACAAGCTCTCACGGTCAACGAAGGATATTCCTTCTCCCAAGACAATCCGATCAGACTCGGCATGCCAGTTACAAGACATCCTCGACAATGGCAAAACAAGTCTACCAACACCGCTCGAATGTGCCGACAAATCCCGATAGGAGCTGCACATATCTCGTTCTCAGGGCACACTCACATTGTCCAAACTTCCGGTAGGCCAGCCCATAGTTGCCCCTGGTGGCCACCGGCGGCTGACGAGGTGGACCAACACTCAGAGGAGCACTGGCCCAGGGGGGTTTAAATAAAGATGACCCTTGGGCTCCGGAAACCCAAGGGAAAAAGAGGCTAGGTGGAAAATCGTAAAACCAAGGTTGGGCATTGCTGGAGGAGTTTTATTCAAGGCGAACTATCAAGGGGTTCCCATTATAACCCAATCGTGTAAGGAACACAAAATCCGGGAACATAACACCGATATGACGGAAACTAGGGCGGCAAGAGTGGAACAAAACACTAGGCATAAGGCCGAGCCTTCCACCCTTTACCAAGTATATAGGTGCATTAAGATAAACAATATAATATTGTGATATCCCAACAATAAACAATGTTCCACACTGTTGGGGATCGTAGCAAAAATTTAAAATTTTCTACGCATCACCAAGATCAATCTATGGAGTAATCTAGCAACGAGGGGAAGGAGAGTGCATCTACATACCCTTGTAGATCGCTAAGCGGAAGAGTTCAAGTGAACGGGGTTGATGGAGTCGTACTCGTCGTGATCCAAATCACCGATGATCCTAGTGCCGAACGGACGGCACCTCCGCATTCAACACACGTACAGCCCGGTGACGTCTCCTACGCCTTGATCCAGCAAGGGGAGAAGGAGAGGTTGGGGAAGACTCCATCCAGCAGCAGCACGATGGCGTGGTGGTGGTGGAGGAGTGCGGGACTCCAGCAGGGCTTCGCCAAGCACTACGAGAGACGAGGAGGGAGAGGGGTAGGGCTGCGCCAACAGGGGGAACTTCATGTCTTGGGCTGCCCCTTTGCCTCCACTATATATAGGGGGAGAGGGAGGGCTGCGCCCCCACCTAGGGTTTCCTCCCTAGGGGTGGCGGCAGCCCTAGATCCCATCTAGGGTGGCGGCCACAAGGGGGAGAGGGGGAGGCACACCTGAGGTGGGCCTTAGGGCCCATCTGCCCTAGGGTATGCCCCCTTCCCCTCTTGGAGGCGCCTTGGGCCTTGGTGGGAGGCGCCCCAGCCCACCTAGGGGCTGATCCCTTCCCACTATTGGCCCATGTAGGCCTCCGGGGCTGGTGGCCCCACCTGGTGGACCCCCGGACCCCTCCGGTGGTCCCGGTACACTACCGGTGATGCCCGGAACACTTCCGGTGGCCATAACCATACTTCCTATATATTAATCTTTACCTCCGGACCATTTCGGAACTCCTCGTGACGTCCGGGATCTCATCCGGGACTCCGAACAACATTTGGTAACCGCGTACATACTTTCCCTATAACCCTAGCGTCATCGAACCTTAAGTGTGTAGACCCTACGGGTTCGGGAGTCATGCAGACATGGCCGAGACAACTCTCCGGTCAATAAACAACAGCGGGATCTGGATACCCATGTTAGCTCCCACATGCTCCATGATGATCTCATCAGATGAACCACGATGTCGGGGATTTAATCAATCCCGTATACAATTCCCTTTGTCTATCGGTACGATACTTGCCCGAGATTCGATCGTCAGTATCCCGATACCTTGTTCAATCTCGTTACCGGCAAGTCTCTTTACTCGTTCCGTAACACATCATCCTGTGATCAACTCCTAGATCACATTGTGCACATTATGATGATGTCCTACCGAGTGGGCCCAGAGATACCTCTCCGTTTACATGGAGTGACAAATCCCAGTCTCGATTCGTGCCAACCCAACAGACACTTTCAGAGATACCTGTAGTGTACCTTTATAGCCACCCAGTTACGTTGTGACGTTTGGCACACCCAAAGCATTCCTACGGTATCCGGGAGTTGCACAATCTCATGGTCTAAGGAAATTATACTTGACATTAGAAAAGCTTTAGCATACGAACTACACGATCTTTGTGCTAGGCTTAGGATTGGGTCTTGTCCATCACATCATTCTCCTAATGTGTGATCCCGTTATCAACGACATCCAATGTCCATGGTTAGGAAACCATAACCATCTATTGATCAACGAGCTAGTCAACTAGAGGCTTACTAGGGACATGGTGTTGTCTATGTATCCACACATGTATCTGAGTTTCCTATCAATACAATTCTAGCATGGATAATAAACGATTATCATGAAAAAGGAAATATAATAATAACCAATTTATTATTGCCTCTAGGGCATATTTCCAACAGTCTCCCACTTTCACTAGAGTCAATAATCTAGTTCGCATCGCCATGTGATTAACACTCACAGGTCACATCGCCATGTGACCAACATCCAAGAGTCTACTAGACTCAATGATCTAGTTCACATCACTATGTGATAAACAGTCAAAGAGTTCTGGGTTTGATCATGTTATGCTTGTGAGAGAGGTTGTAGTCAACGGGTCTTGCCATATTTAGATCCCTATGTATTTCACAAAACTTTATGTCATATCGTAGATGCTGCTACCACGTTCCACTTGGAGCTATTCCAAATTGTTGCTCCATTATATGCATCTGGTATGTCTACTCAGAGCTATCCGGATAGGTGTTAAACTTGCATCGACGTAACTCTTTACGTCGAACTCTTTATCACCTCCATAACCGAGAAACATTTCCTTATTCTTCTAAGGATAATTTTGACCGCTATCTGGTGATCCAGTCTTAGATCACCTTTGTACCCTCTTGCCAGACATGTGGCAAGGCACACATTTGGTGTGGTACTCTGCATGGCATACCGTATAGAGCCTATGTCAAAAGCATAGGGTACGACCTTCGTCCTTCCTCTTTCTTCTGTCGTGGTCAATCTTCGAGTCTTACTCAACTTCACACCTTACAACTCAGGTAAGAACCCCTTCTTTGACTGATCTATTTTGAACTCCTTCAAAAACATGTCAAGGTGTGCGTTCTTTGAAAGTATCATCAGGCGTTTTGATCTATCTCTATAGGTCTTGATGCCCAATATGTAAGCAGCTTTATCCAGGTCTTCCTTTGAAAAACACTCTTCAAACAACCGTTTATGCTTTCAAGAAATTCTACATTATTTCGGATCAACAATATGTCATCCACATATACTTATCAGAAATCTTGTAGTGCTCCCACTCACTTTCTTGTAAATACAAGTTTCTAGCAAACATTGTATAAACCTAAAAGCTTTGATCACTCCATCAAAGCATATTTTCCGCCTCCAAGATGCTTGCTCTAGTCCATAGAAGGATCGCTGGAGCCAGCATACCTTTTAGCATCCTTAGGATCGACAAAACCTTTTATTGTATCTCATACAACCTTTTCTTACGGAAACTGGTAAGAAAACTTGTTTTGACATCCATCTGTAAGATTACATAATCGAAAAATACAGCTAATGCTAACATGATTCCGACAGACTTAAGCATCGCTACGGGTGAGAAATTCTCATCGTAGTCAACTCCTTGAACTTGTGAAAAAAACTCTTTCCCACAAGTCGAGCTTCATAGACGGTAACATTACCGCCCACGTCCATCTTCTTAAAGACCCATTTATCTCAATGGCTTGCCGATCAACGGGCAAATCCACCAAAGTCCATACTTTGTTCTGATATATGGATCCTATCTCGGATTTCATGGCTTCTAAACATTTGTCGGAATACGGGCCCACCATCGCTTCTCCATAGATCGTAGGTTCATTGTTGTCTAACAACATGATATCTAAGACAGGATTACCGTACCACTGAGTAGTACATATCCTTGTCGACCTACGAGGTTCGATAGAAACTTGATCCGAAGCTTCATGATCACTATCATTAACTTCCTATTCAACAGACGTAGGCGCCACAGAAAACATCTTTCTGTGTTGTGTCACTCTCTGGTTGAAGTAAAGGTTCGACAACCTCATCAAGTTCTATCTTCCTCCCACTCAATTCTTTCGAGAGAAACTCCTTCTCGAGAAAGGACCCGTTCTTAGCGACAAACAATTTGCCTTCGGATCTGAGATAGAAGGTATACCCTACTGTCACCTTTGGGTATCCTATGAAGATGTGTTTGTCCGCTTTGGGTTCGAGCTTCTCCGGCTGAAGCCTTAAGCATCACAGCCCCAAACATTAAGAAGCGACAACTTTGGTTTCTTGCCAAACCATATTCTTACGACGTTGTCTCAACGAACTTAGATGGTGTCCTATCTAAAGTGAATGCAGCTGTCTCTAACGCATAACCTCAAAATGAAAACGGTAGATTGATAAGAGACATCATAGATCGCACCGTATCTCATAAGGTTCGATTACGACGTCCGGACACACCATAACCCAGTGGTGTTCCAGGTGGCTTCAACTGTGAAACAATTCCACAATGTCTTAAGTGTTTGCCAAACTCATAACTCAGATATTCTCATTGATCAGATCATAGGAATTTGATCTTCTTGTTATGATGATTCTTAACTTCACTCTGAAATCGCTTGAACTTTTCAAATGTTTCAGACTTGTGCTTCATTAAGTAAATATACCTATATCTACTCAAATCGTCAGTGAAGATGAGAAAATAGCGATATCCACCGCACGCTTCAATTCTCATTGGATCACACACATCAGCATGTATGATTTCCAACAAGTCACTTGCCCGGTTCATTGTACCTGAAAGCGGGGTCTTAGTCATCCTGCCCATGAGGCATGGCTCGCATGTGTCAAGCGACTCAAAATCAAGTGACTCCAAAAATCCATCGACATGGAGTTTCTTCATGCATCTTACGCCAATATGACCTAAGCGGCAGTGCCACGAGAAAGTGGTACTATCATTATTAACTCTACATCTTTTGGCATGAACATGTGTATTACCACGACCGAGATTCAATGAACCATTCACATAGGGTGCATGACCATGAAAGGTATCATTCATGTAAACAGAATAACCATTATTCTCTAACTTAAATGAATGACCGTATTGCAATGAACATGATCTAATCATATTCATGCTCAACGTAGACACCTGATAACATTTATCTAGGTTCAATACTAATCCCGAAGGCAGATGGAGCATGCGATGGTGATCTCATCAATTTTGGAAACACTTCCAACACACATCGTCACCTCGCCCTTAGCCAATCTCCGTTTAGTCCGTAGCTTTTGCTTCAAGTCACCAGTAATAGCAAATGAACCGGTATCCAATACCCAGGTGCTACCAGGAGTACTAGCGAGGTACACATTAATAACACGTATATACTTTGTTGAAATTGCCAGCCTTCTTATCTACCATGCATTTGGGGTAATTCCGCTACCAGTGACCGTTCCCGATACAATAGAAGCACTTAGTCTCGGGTTTGGGCTCAACCTTGGGTTCCTTTACTGGAGCGGCAACTGGTTTGCCATCCATGAAGTTTCCCTTCTAGCCCTTGCCCTTCTTGAAACCAGTGGTCTTGTTAAACCATCAACACTTGATGCTCCTTCTTTGATTTCTACCTTTTGTGGTCTTAAGCACCGCGAACAGCTCCGGGATCAACTCCATCCCTTGCATGTCATGGTTCATCACGAAGATCTAGTAGCTTAGTGATAGTGGCTAGAGAACTCTATCAATCACTATCTTATCTGGAAGTTTAACTCCCACTTGATTTAAGTGATTGTAGCACCCAGACATTCTAAGCACATGCTCACTAGCTGAGCTATTCTCCTCCATCTTGTTGGCAAAAGAACTTGTCAGAGGTCTCACACCTCTCAACACGGGCATGAGTCTGAAATCCCAATTTCAGCTCTTGGAACATCTCATATGTTCTATGGCGTTCAAAACGTCATTGGAATCCCGATTCTAAGCAGTAAAGTATGGTGCACTAAACTATCAAGTAGTCATCAGGATGTGTCCGTCAGGTGTTCACAACATCCACAGACGACGTTGTAGGGGTTTGCACATCGAGCGGTGCATCAAAGACGTAAGCCTTCTGTGTAGCAGTGAGGACACTCCTCAGACTACGGACCTAGTCCGCATCATTGCTTACAATATCTTTCAACTTAATCTTTCTCTAGGAACGTATTGAAACAGGGAGCTACAACATGAGCTATTTATCTACAACATATTTGCAAAGACAATTTAGACTATGTTCATGATAATTGAGTTCATCTAATCAAATTACTCAATGAACTCCCACTCAGACAGACATCCCTCTAGTCATCTAAGTGAAACATGATCCGAATCGACTAGGCCATGTCCGATCATCACGTGAGACGGACTAGTCATCAATGGTGAACATCTCATGTTGATCGTATCTTCTATACGACTCATGTTCGACCTTTCGGTCTTCCGTGTTCCGAGGCCATGTCTGTACATGCTAGGCTCGTCAAGTCAACCTAAGTGTATTGCGTGTGTAAATCTGGCTTACACCCGTTGTATTCGAACGTTAGAATCTATCACACCCGATCATCACGTGGTGCTTCGAAACGATGAACCTTCGCAACGGTGCACAGTTAGGGGGAACACTTTTCTTGAAATTTTGAGTGAGGGATCATCTTATTTAAGCTACCGTCGTTCTAAGCAAATAAGATGTAAAACATGATAAACATCACATGCAATCAAATAGTGACATGATATGGCCAATATCATTTTGCTCCTTTTGATCTCCATCTTCGGGGCTCCATGATCATCGTTGTCACCGGCATGACACCATGATCTCCATCATCGTGTCTTCTTGAAGTTGTCTCGTCATCTATTACTTCTACTACTATGGCTAATGCTTTAGCAATAAAGTAAAGTAATTACATGACGTTTATGTTGACACGCAGGTCATAAATAAATTAAGACAACTCCTATGGCTCCTGCCGGTTGTCATACTCATCGACATGCAAGTCGTGATTCCTATTACAAGAACATGATCAATCTCATACATCACATATATCATTCATCACATCCTTTTGGCCATATCACATCACAAGGCATATGCTGCAAAAACAAGTTAGACGTCCTCTAATTGTTGTTGCAAGTTTTTACGTGGCTGCTATAGGTTTCTAGCAAGAATGTTTCTTACCTACGCGAAAACCACAACGTGATATGCCAATTTCTATTTACCCTTCATAAGGACCCTTTTCATCGAATCCGATCCGACTAAAGTGGGAGAGATAGACACCCGCTAGCCACCTTATGCAACTAGTGCATGTCAGAAGGTGGAACCAGTCTCACGTAAGAGTACGTGTAAGGTCGGTCCGGGCCGCTTCATCCCACGATGCCGCCGAATCAAGATAAGACTAGTAACGGCAAGCAAATTGACAAAATTGACGCCAACAACAACTTGTGTTCTACTCGTGCATAGAAACTACGCATAAACCTGGCTCTGATACCATTATTGGGGATCGTAGCAGAAATTTAAACTTTTCTACGCAGCACCAAGATCAATCTATGGAGTAATCTAGCAATGAGGGGAAGGAGAGTGCATCTACACACCCTTGTAGATCGCTAAGCGGAAGCATTCAAGTGAACGGGGTTGATGGAGTCGTACTCGTCGTGATCCAAATCACCGATGATCCTAGTGCCGAACGGATGGCACCTCCGCGTTCAACACACATACAGCCAGGTGACGTCTCCTACGCCTTGATCCAGCAAGGGGAGAAGGAGAGGTTGGGGAAGACTCCATCCAGCAGCAGCACGATGGCGTGGTGGTGATGGAGGAGCGCGGGACTCCAGCAGGGCTTCGCCAAGCACTACGAGAGACGAGGAGGGAGAGGGGTAGGGCTGCACCAACAGGGGAGGAACTTCATGTGTTGGGCTGCCCCTTTGCCTCCACTATATATAGGGGGAGAGGGAGGGCTGCGCCCCCACCAAGGGTTTCCTCCGTAGAGGTGGCGGCAGCCCTAGATCCCATCTAGGGTGGCGGCCAAAAGGGGGAGAGGGGGAGGCGCACCTGAGGTGGGCCTTAGGGCCCATCTGCCCTAGGGTTTGCCCCCTTCCCCTCTTGGAGGCGCCTTGGGCCTTGGTGGGAGGTGCCCCAGCCCACCTAGGGGCTGGTCCCTTCCCACGATTGGCCCATGTAGGCCTCCAGGGCTGGTGGCCCCACCTGGTGGACCCCCGGACCCCTCCGGTGGTCCCGGTACACTACCGGTGATGCCCGGAACACTTCCGGTGGCCATAACCATACTTCCTATATATTAATATTTACCTCCGGACCATTCTGGAACTCCTCGTACCGTCCGAGATCTCATCCGGGACTCCGAACAACATTCGGTAACCGCGTACATACTTTCCCTATAACCCTAGCGTCATCAAACCTTAAGTGTGTAGACCCTACGGGTTCGGGAGTCATGCAGACATGGCCGAGACAACTCTCCAGTCAATAAACAATAGCTGGATCTGGATACCCATGTTGGCTCCCAGATGCTCCACGATGATCTCATCGGATGAACCACGATGTCGAGGATTTAATCAATCCCGTATACAATTCCCTTTGTCTATCGGTATGATACTTGCCCGAGATTCGATCGTCAGTATCCCGATACCTTGTTCAATCTCGTTACCGGCAAGTCTCTTTACTCGTTCCGTAACACATCATCCTGTGATCAACTCCTAGATCACATTGTGCACATTATGATGATGTCCTACCGAGTGGGCCCAGAGATACCTCTCCGTTTACATGGAGTGACAAATCCCAGTCTCGATTCGTGCCAACCCAACAGACACTTTCAGAGATACCTGTAGTGTACCTTTATAGCCACCCAGTTACGTTGTGACGTTTGGCACACCCAAAGCATTCCTATGGTATTCGGGAGTTGCACAATCTCATGGTCTAAGGAAATGATACTTGACATTAGAAAAGCTTTAGCATACGAACTACACGATCTTTGTGCTAGGCTTAGGATTGGGTCTTGTCCGTCACATCATTCTCCTAATGTGTGATCCCGTTATCAACGACATCCAATGTCCATGGTTAGGAAACCATAACCATCTATTGATCAACGAGCTAGTCAACTAGAGGCTTACTAGGGACATGGTGTTGTCTATGTATCCACACATGTATCTGAGTTTCCTATCAATACAATTCTAGCATGGATAATAAATGATTATTATGAACAAGGAAATATAATAATAACCAATTTATTATTGCCTCTATGCCGGGGTACTAATCCACGGGCACCTATGGGACCGGCGGACCGGGTCCCTTTCGGTTCGGCGGGGGCGGAGGTCGCGCAAAGAGCAAATCGAGGCGATGCACGCGAGCGATTTACCCAGGTTCGGGCCGCACGGATGCGTAAAACCCTACTCCTGCTTTGTGGTTTGTATTGGTTTCTTGCTCGGGAGCGCTGAATGCTACAGTACACACTAGCAGCTAGCAAGACCGAGCGTGAGTGTTCGAACCCCCCTCTACGTTGCACATGGGCCTCCTTTTATATGCTCAAGGGGTTACCGACAGGTGGCAACGGAGGTAAAGGGCAAAAATGGAAAGGTGCTGTGGTAGGCACAGCTACCCGCTACAGTGTATCATACCTAACCCTGACGGCAGGGGACAAGGGCCTTAAATGCCCGCCTGTGTCGCCTAAACAGTGCGAAAAGGGACCGCCAGGGACGCCACCGTTCGCCACGATGGCGATCTTGTCAGCGCCGCTTGCCACCGCACGCCCCTGGTTGCACAGCCTTCCGCCACGTACGCCTGGAGGGGCCCCAGAGCGACACGTTGGTGGATGTGCTGGAGCGCGGGCTCGGAGAGGTGGCTTGCCGCAGCAAGCGCCTTGCCGCGGTCGTTGTCTTGTCGCGTCCGGGAGCTTGTCGCTCACCGGGCCTTGCCGGGGCGCGTGGTGCGCAGCGGCAAGTTCCTTGCAATGCCTTGGGTGGCCTTCCCAGCAAGCTCCTCTTGCCAGGGTCTTGGGATGCTTTTGTTAGCCTTCCCGGCAAGCTCCTCTTGCCGGGGTCTTGTCTTCTCAACTTGGATACTTTGTCCTTGAATGGCTCCAAAGGAACCACAGAGGATCTTGGCGGTCGCCCGGCAAGCCTTGCCGCGGGATGCTGCGACTACCCGTGCACAAGTTCGGGATACTAGGGTACCCCTACTCTAGTACACCGACAGGAGCCCCCGGGCCTGGGCCATACACGGTGCCGAGCGCTGTTGGGCCAGGCCCAAAACAGGGCACGGGCGCGCGCGGCCTAGGTTGCGCCGTATCTCACTTCGTATCCACCGGGCCCTCCCCAAACGGCACGCGTTGAATGCGGCGTCATGGGAGAGGTCGTGGGGGTTACTTTATTTGGAAATGCGGAACGTCCGCCCCCTCCCTCTTTATAAGCAGGGGAAACAGGGGCAGTTCGTCCACTTGCCCGTTGCCGTTCCCAATCTCAGAAATCTCCGCCGCTCCCTCGCCTTCCCAAAGCAGAGAGAGAGAAAGAGCAGCGCTTCGCCCCCCATTGCCACCAGCTCCACCACGCCGTCGACCTCCTCCACTGCTTCCGCCATGGCTCCAAAAGCCGACAAGGGGAAGGCCGTGAAGACGACCGAGGCGCAGCGGCTCGCGGCGCTGCGGAAGGAGCGATCCGTCTTCCCCCCCAAGCTTGGCGCGAAGGAGCTGAGGGAGAACTACTACCTTTTCTGGTCGGCGGAGACGCGCGCGCATCTGCGCACAAAGGTACTCCCCGCCGCCGCTTGGAAGAAGGCTCCGAACGGATACCCCTTTTTTGCTCTGTTCTTCTACTGCGGGCTCTGCCCGCCTTTCTCTGATTTCTTCTGCGACATCATGAATACCTATGGATTCCACCTCCTTGACTTCACCCCCAATGTCGTTCTGACGATGGCAGTTTTCGCACATCTCTGCGAAAACTTTGTCGGAGTCCTTCCCAACGTAGCCCTCTTCCACCACTTCTTCATCCCCCGAGTAGAGAGAGGAGAGGCTCTATCCGGCGGAATCGCCTGGATCTCAAGGGCCGGCAAGAAGGAAACCTATCTGGACGGAGAATTTCGCGGCAAGTGGGAGGAGTGGAGAGCTAATTGGTGCTGGATTGACGAGGAGAGCCCGCAGCCATTCACCACCCGGCGCCGCACCCCAGTAACCCGCGGCAGCGATTGGAGTGACGTGGCCCCGGAGGACGACAAGCTGAAGATTGCTGTCACCAGGATCCTGCGCCTGAGGCTTGCCAGGCTTACTGTTGGCGCTGTTGGCGCAGACTTCCTTCGCCGCCGCATCGCCCCCTGCAGGAACGGGGGAGGCCCACCTGGGAGTTCAAGAACGCGGCAGATATCATGAGGCTGCGGCCGGGCCTCAACTACAACTTCACAGTCCTGGAGCTCAACGCGATGCTGCAGGAACTGTTCAAGTATGACCCCCAACATCCCGAGGTGTTCAGGTTGCCGGGGGGGCGTCGTGCCTTTGTGCAACAATTCCGCGCTCGACCGCATCCGTGCAATGATGCCGGAGTGCGACTCGCACGGGATTGTGCCAACTTGGCAGGAGCCTGCAGACGAGGTCGTGCAACAGTTCTTCGACGACTTGGTGGAACTGCCGATCCGCGCCGGCGAGAAGGACGGCCTCACCCGCGACACCACGGATGCGGAGATGGCGCTCATTACCACTAGGCTGGAGGAGGCAGCGGCAGCCGCAGCTGCGGGCGACTTTGGATTCACTATGGAGGAGGCAGATGCAGCGGAGGCGGCAAGCCGTGACGAGCGAGGGGAGCCTGCCGGCAAGAAGGAGCTTGTCGGGCGCGATGCCGAGCCGAGCGAGCCCGCCAAGTACACGAGCGGCTCGTTGGAAATCAACTCTTCTTCCACCTCGTCTTCAGACAGCCCACCAGAAGCAGAGCCTCCATCCCCACCAAGAAGGCGTCTTCGCAAGGTCGGTGACGTGGCGGAGCGGCAAGCGGGTCAACAGTCGCCGCGCCGCGTGACACGCTCCACCGCGGCAAACACCGTTGCCGCGGGAGCGCCTCATGCTGCGACGGCAACTGGAGCGGAGTCTAGCCGGACCACCGCTTCAGTTCCTGCCGCTGCTCACGCCGCGCCGACAGCTGGAGCGGGGTCGTCTCAGACTGCCGCCACCGCTCCCGCCAAGCGGCCAAGGGAAGCTTCTCCTCCGCCTCCTCCCGCCGGGCGCGCGCCGGGCTTCGACTTCTCCGTGTTAAGCTCCAACGAGGAAGAAGAAGAAGAGTAAGCTTCTCTTGCTGTACTTGTAGTTCTTCAATTCTTGCTGTTGATCTTGTTTCTCACTTGCTTTTCTTCTGAACTTGTTCCTTTTTAGGACTCTGGCCCAGAGAGCGGCAAAGAGAGCCAAGGTCCCGCTGATCGTCATCGAGGACGAGCCCACTGCGACAGCAGGTGGCGCGCCCGAGACAACCTTGCCGAACCCGACGACTTTCCTCCAGGGCAGCCCCCAGCGTAAGTGTGATTTACTTCCTGCTGCGAGGCGCGCTTGAGTACTTATTTTTGCTGATATCTACTTGTTGACTTATATAGGAGCCGAGCAGCCCCACCAGGAGCCAAGGGAGAATCCCCCGACAAGGGAGAACTCTCCGGCAAGGAATGGCTTCCCGGTAAGGGAGAAGTCTCCGGCAAGGGAGGGTTCTCCGGCGAGGAACAGCACCAGCGGCCCCCCAACAGCGGAGACCACGACTGCAGAGCCTGGTGCAGGTACTCCTCTTGCCTCAAAACTTCTCTTGGGTTCTTCTTCTTTTGATCTTCTTGAGTTTTTGCTGGATTTGCTTGACTCTTCTCCCCTTGCTGGCTGTCAGACCCATCTGCTGTGGAGCGGATGGAGATCGAGGTCGTCGCCGAGGACGTAGCCGGCGCGGGTGATCCCGCCGGCGCCGAGGCCACCAAGGCTGGCGCCGCGGCGACTGGCGAGGGATCTGGCGATCGTACTGACGGCCCAGAGGCCGCAGGAGCGCCAGGCGCTACACCGACCGCCGACCCGTCCGCCGAAGCCGCAGCGCCAAGCACCGAGGAGCCCCAGCCGGGCATTTACTTGAAGGCCGGCGAAGGCGTCTTCATCAACCTCCCCTGGGCTTCAAGCTCCAGGGCGTCGGTCGAGGGGGAGATCTTCGACGGAGAAGTGCTTGCCTCCGCGGGGTTGAAGCTGGTCGACGCGCCAAGCAGCAGCAGCAACGAGCCCGAAGAAGAGTGGCTGCTGCGGAAGCTGATGTCGCTTTACCGCGTGCGGCAAGCCAAGCTGGAGTCCCGCGAGGCGCTTGTCACGAAGGCGGGAGCTGACATCGAAAAGCGCGCGGAAGAGCTCGGGGGTTTCCACCGGGAAGCCCTCCGGTCCCTGGCAGAGGAGCGGGAGCAGCTTGGCGAAGCGCAGAAGGCCTTCCTTCTTGAGAAGGCCAAAGTCGAAGAGCGGCAGCGACTTGCCGCTGTGAAGCTAGCCGCGGAGGAGGGCGAGCTGGCGCAGCGGAAGGTCAATCTCGACTCCCACGAGGAGGAGCTTGCCGCGCGTGAGGGAAAGCTCGGCGAAGCCCTCAAACAAGCAGAGGACGCCGCCGACGCCGCCGAAGCCGCCAAGGAGGACTTGAAGACGAAGGTGGCGCAGCTAGAAGCCGATCTCGCCGAGAAGGGTAGAGAGCTCAGCGTCGCCAAGGTCTCCAACATGGATCTTGAGTTGAAGCTAACCACTTTGACCAAGACTCTGGACAGTGCCAAGAGGCGGGAGGCGGCCTTGAAGGAGGAGATCAAGGCCGACAAGGCGCTGTTGGAGAGCGCTGTCGCCGCCCAGAACGCCTTCAGGGAGACTGTGACGCACTGGACGGAGAGTCTGGTGAACGCCGCCACAGATATCGACAAGGAGCTGGCGCAGCTGGGAATGGTGGATCTTGGGTATCCCTCCGACGACAACCTCCAGCCCAGCGCCAAGCTCATCCTGTTCTTCAAGGGCGTGGCGACAGCCCTCCAGCGACTCCGGGAGAGGATCCCCAAGCAGCTGGCCGACGAATCGCGCAAGATCTGCGCAGGAGCCCTCGAGAAAGTGTTGATGAAGGTGGCCTTCCACAATCCGGGCCTCCGCCTCACCAACATCCTCAGGACCTTGCCGCCGGAGGCCGATCTGGAGGAGCTCAAGGCCCTTGTCGCTCCCATTGTGGACAAGGTGAGCGGGATCAAGAGGGTCGAAGGCGATCGCGTAGATTAGGCCGCCCATTTCTTCTTTCCTTGTCGCTGTTTGACATGTTATGAAAACAGACTATTAGAGCCGCGACAAGTTATCCTTGTAATATAACTTTTATTCTGGGCAATTATTGCAACATTATTCCCTTTACTTGATCCCTCTCTTTGTATGTCTTTTTACCCTACGCTTTTAGGGAACTTGCCGGTGCAGGCACCTTAGCCGCGAGTGCTGAGTGCGGGACGTCAGCAGCCTGCTGGCGGTGCCGCTACCGGCAAGAAACCTTGTCGCAACTAGTTGCAGCTCACTTAAGTTGCTGAGCGAACTCGAAACAAAGTAAGGGCGCTAGCGGCTCACTTAAGTTGCTGAGCGGACTCGAAGCAAAGTAATGGCGCTAGCAGCTCGCTTAAGTTGTTGAGCGGACTCGAAACAAAGTAAAGGCGCAACTAGCTACGAGTTGGTTCCTCCGCGCACAGGTTTTCCATACAAAGTGTGCTCGTTCAAGGGAGATAACTTAAAATTTAAAAAATTTGATTGCTCAAACTTTGGCAACTTAGCTTTTCTGTTGTCCGCTTCCTGGCAGGGCGAAACTTTCTTGAACGGCGCCTGGTCCATACCATCGTCTTCTCCTTTCCTCCCCGGCAAACTTGTGGGCGAGGGGAACCTTGCTTTCAAAAGAAAGAAGAGACAATACAGATATGCGCCTTTACGGCTCGTTATTGCTTACCGGGGTTTAGGTGCTGCACAAAGTGTCAGATCATATATGCCAGAAAATAGAAAGCATAAAATCGACAAAATGTGCGGAGCACATGAGCTTTATTTACGCACGGGGTCTGCGCCCGGCTTTGTACGAAGGATTACATGCAACAGCGGCAAGACTTGTACAAAAGGTGGTTGCCGGAACAGGTTCCGACAACCGCGCCTTACGAGTAAAACTTACGAAGATGTTCAATGTTCCAGGAGTTGCTCACCGGAATGCCATCTTCGGTCTCAAGGCGGACAGCGCCAGGCCTAGTGACTCGTTTCACCCGGTAAGGGCCCTCCCACTTCGGCGTCAACTTGTTGGAATTCTTGGCGGACTGAACACGCCGAAGAACAAGGTCGCCTTCCTCGAGACTTCTGGCATTAACTTTGCGGCTATGGTAGCGGCGCAAAGCTTGCTGGTAGCGAGCAGCTCGCACAGCAGCCTGAAGACGATCTTCCTCAAGGAGCAGCGCGTCATCTTGTCGCAGCTGCTCTTGCTCAAGCTCATCATAAGCGAGCACTCGAGGTGACCCGTATACGAGTTCTGTGGGGATAACTGCCTCTGCTCCATAGACTAGAGCGAAAGGTGTCTGACCAGTGGCTCGATTTGGCGTCGTTCTGATCGACCAAAGAACCACCGGCAGCTCCTCGATCCAGTTTCTTCCGCACTTGTGCAGCCTGTCGAAAGTTCTGGTCTTGAGCCCGCGCAGCACTTCAGCATTTGCCCTCTCCGCTTGACCGTTGCTTCTCGGGTGAGCAACAGAAGCGAAGCAGACCTTGGCGCCAAGATCTTGGACGTATTGCATGAAGGTGCGGCTCGTAAATTGTGTACCGTTGTCGGTGATTATCCTGTTAGGGATCCCGAAGCGGCAAAAAATCGACCTGAAGAACTTGACTGCTGACTGTGTTGTCACCTTCCTCACTGGTTCCACTTCCGGCCACTTTGTGAACTTGTCGATTGCAACGTACAAGTACTCAAAGCCCCCGACAGCTCGGGGAAAGGGGCCGAGGATGTCGAGCCCCCAGACCGAAAATGGCCAGGATAAAGGGATCGTCTGGAGAGCTTGAGCTGGCTGGTGTATCTGCTTGGAATGGAACTGGCACGCTTCACACTTGGTTACTTGTGCGGTTGCATCCTGGAGGGCTGTTGGCCAGAAGAAACCTTGCCGGAATGCTTTGCCGACAAGTGCTCTTGCGCCAATGTGGTGACCACATATGCCTCCATGTATCTCTGCCAACAGCTTTTGTCCGTCTTCCCGGTGAATACACTTCAATTTCACACCGTTGAGTCTTCTTCTGTACAGTGTCTTGTCGACAAACTGGTACATACTTGACTGCCGGGCTACTCTTTCCGCTTCTTCTTGCTCTTCGGGAAGTTCTCCTGTCTGAAGGAAACGGACAATCTGCTGCGCCCATGCTGGAGCTTGTGGCTCGACAACAAGGACTAAAGGCAAATCTGCTACTGCGGGAACATCCCCTTCAACGGCAAGAACCTGAGTTTCTGCCGGAGCTTGACGTTCCCCGGCAAGCTTGCCGGAGCAAAACTTGTCGGGAGCTTCTGCTACAATGGAACAAACCCTAGGGCTTGCTGGAGCAGATTGCTCCTCAGCGCTCTTGGTGTTGATCTTGGGGACTGCTGCGGGAACATCCGCTTCTACGGCAAGAACCTGCGGCTCTGCCGAAGCGTGACGTTCCCCGGCAAGCTTGCCGCAGCAAAACTTGTCGGGAGCTTCTGCTACAACGGAACAAACCCTAGGGCTTGCCGAAGCGAACTGCTCCGCAGCGCTCTTGGCGTTGATCTTGGGGACCTTCTTGGCGGCGGCTTCGGGAAGCTCTGCCGGCAAATAGTCACCAGAAATCAACTTCCTCTTCTTGCTCTGTCCAGTTGATGGCGTAACGGACGGCTGAGTCAGCTTGAGCACAAAGATCCCTGGTTCCACAGGTAACTTAAGTGCGGCGCACTTTGACAGGCCATCTGCAATGGCGTTCTGAGCTCTTGGAACGTGTTCCATTTGTAGGCCGTCAAAGTGTTCTTCTAGCTTTCTCACTTCGTCGACATAAGCTTCCATCAACGGACTCTGGTAGCTCTTGTTTACTTGGCAGACGACAAGCTGTGAGTCACCCCTAATAATGAGCTTCTTGATCCCAAGGTCTGCCGCGATCCTGAGACCGGCAAGCAAGCCTTCATACTCTGCAGTATTGTTTGTTGCTTTCTCCTTGGGAAAGTGCATCTGGACTACGTACTTGAGGTGCTCTCTAGTGGGTGCGACAAGCAACACGCCAGCGCCGGCGCCTTGCAACGAAAAGGCACCATCAAAGTACATCAGCCACTCTTTGTTTACTTCCTTGTCGGGGATGCTCGTTTCTGGAATTTCTTCATCTGGTGTTGGCGTCCATTCTGCTATAAATTCTGCCAATGCTCTGCTCTGGATAGTTGAAGTACTTTCAAATTTGAGGCCAAAGCTTGACAGTTCCAGTGCCCACTCAACAATCCTGCCTGTCGCTTCTGGATTCTGCAGTATCCTCTTCAGCGGAAAGCGAGTGACAACTGTGATCTCATGTGCTTGGAAGTAATGGCGCAGCTTTCTCGAGGCCATGAGAAGGCCGAAAAGCAATTTTTGCACGCCAGAGTACCTTGACCTAGCCCCCTGCAGAAGGGAGCTGACAAAGTAAACTGGGCGCTGCACCATTTTCTTCTGTATCTCCTCTCGCATCTGCGCAGATTCATCTTTGTCGGGACCAGAGCTTGCCGGGGAAGCCCCTTGCTTGTCGCTGGATGTGCTTGCCGTGGTTGCAGGCTCATCATCTGCCTCCCTCTCCGCTACTAACGCAGCACTAACCACTTGATTGGTTGCCGCTATATAGAGTAGCAACTTCTCTTGTGGCTTAGGTGCGACAAGTATTGGGGGGGAGGACAGGTACCTCTTCAAGTCTTGCAGCGCAGCCTCCGCTTCCGGAGTCCATCTCATTGGACCTGCCTTTTTCAATAATTTGAAAAACGGCAGGGCGCGCTCAGCAGACCGAGAGATAAACCTGCTGAGAGCAGCCACGCAACCGGCAAGTTTTTGTACATCTTTGACGCGCTTGGGTGCTTCAATCTGCTCAATGGCTTTGATCTTGTCGGGATTGGCTTCAATTCCCCATTGAGACACAAAGAACCCGAGAAGCTTGCCGGAGGGAACTCCAAACACACACTTCACTGGGTTGAGCTTGAGGCTGATCTTGCGCAGATTTGCAAAGGTCTCGTCTAAATCTTGAATCAGGGTTGCTCTGTCCTTGCTCTTGACCACTATATCATCCATGTATGCTTCCACATTTCTGTGTATTTGCGGCTCAAGAGCGACATGAACTACCCTTGCAAATGTTGAACCAGCATTTTTTAGTCCGAAAGGCATTCGTACGAAGCAATACGTGCCACATGGAGTAATAAATGCGGTCTTCTCCTCATCTTCTTCTGCCATGAAGATCTGATGATATCCTGAGTATGCGTCAAGAAATGAAAGCAAATCACATCCGGCTGTGGAGTCAACAATCTGGTCAATGCGTGGCAAAGGAAATGGGTCTTTGGGACAAGCTTTGTTAACATCAGTAAAATCGATACAAAGTCTCCATTTCCCGTTTGCCTTGCGCACGACTACAGGATTGGCCAACCACGTAGGATGGAGCACTCCTCTGACAAGGCCTACTGCTTCCAGTTTCTTGATTTCTTTTGCAATGAATTCTTGGCGCTCCACTGCCTGCTTCCTGACCTTCTGCTTGACGGGCCGTGCATGAGGACAAACGGCAAGGTGGTGCTCAATTACTTTCCTGGGAACACCAGGGATGTCAGACGGTTGCCATGCAAACACGTCGACATTCGCCCGCAGGAAAGCAACGAGCGCGCTTTCCTATTTAGGGTCGAGAGTGGTACTGATGGTGAAGGTACCACCAGTGCCGCCCTCCTTGGCGGACACCTTTTTCGTCTCTGGCGGAGCTGCCATCGTCTTCTTACACTTGCCGGTGGAGCTCGATGGTGCGTCCTCGACGGCAGCGCAGCACTGCGAAGAGGTGCGCTTGCCGGAGTGGGCATCAAAACTCTTCCCGGGCTTGGTCTTCTTCCCCCCGGGAGCTTCAGCGGCAAGTGACTTGTGATCTGTTGCGGCTGCTGCTTCCCGGTAGATCTTGTCGGCGCAGATAAGGGCATCCTTCTTGTCGCCAGGGACAGAGATGACGCTTATCGGGCCTGGCATCTTCAGCAGGTTATATGCGTAATGAGAGGCTGCCATGAACTTGGCGAGTGCTGGACGGCCAAGTATCCCATTGTAAGGCAATGGAATATCGGCAACGTCAAATGTGACCCTCTCAGTCCTGAAGTTCAGCTCGCTGCCAAATGTTACCGGCAGCGTGACTTTCCCCTTCGGCTTGCTCCTTCCCGGATTGATTCCTTGGAATGTGTCGGTCTCTTCGAGCTCGCTGTCAGGGATTTGGAGTTTTTGGAGCACAGCGGAGGAGATCAGGTTCAAGCCGGCCCCGCCGTCAACTAGCATCTTGGTGACCTTGAGGTTGCGGATAGTTGGTGAAACCAACATCGGCAAACACCCGACTGCAGTTGTGCGATCAGGGTGGTCCTCAATGTCAAAGATGATAGGCGTGCTGGACCACTTCAGAAGCTTGCGCGATTCGATGGGTGGTTCTGCTGCATTGACTTCCCGCACCCACTGTTTGAGTTGGCGGTGCGAAGCATGCAGAGAAGCACCACCGTTAACGCACAAGACTTCTGTGGCTTTCTAAAATTCCTGCTCATTGGTCTCAACATCATCCATGTCTTCGTCGTCGTTGTCTTCATCGTTGTCGCGGCCGCGGGGAGGTCTATCTCCTTGCCGCTGCTTGGCCTTGCCGCGGCGTCCTCCCCGGCCGGCGCGCTTCTTGCCGGATTCTCCAGCACCTCCTTGGGCCCTCTCCTTGTCACGTCGCTCGTACTCAGCTTTTTGCTGCTGGACAAGCTGCTCGACCTTTTTGCAGCTCTGGAGGTCATGGCCCTTGGTGCGGTGAATCTTATAGTATTGCTTGTCGGAGCCATCCTACTTGTCGGCGACCGCCACAGCCTGGCAGTTGGCGCACGCGGCAATCTCCTTGCCGGAGCTACCAACCTTGGCCTGCTTGGCGCCACCTTCGTTGCCGGACTGCTCAACGACTAGCACCTCTTTGCCTTTCTTCTTCCTGTTCCGCCGCCGGTTTTTCTTTGCCGGGGCAGCATCTTCGCTGTAAGATCCTCCCGCTCCTGCATTCTCTCCGGGGAGTCTCCTCCCTTCCTCAGCGCGTGCACACTTGTCGGCCAGGGCATATAGCTCACTGACGTCTCTGATCCTGCACATCGCCATCTCCTCCCGCATCCTGCGGTTACGCACGTTTTGATGAAACGCGCTGATGACCGCGGCGGGGTGGACGTCTGGGATGTTGTATTGTACACGGCTGAACCTATGAATGTACTTGCGCAGGGGCTCTCCTTCCTTCTGGACGAGCAGATGAAGATCACTCTCTTGGCCATGGGGTTTGTGGCCGCCTGTAAAGGCGCCGACAAACTGATGGCATAGATCAGCCCAGGAGGATATGGAGTTGTCCGGCAAGTGCATGAGCCAGGACCTGACGTTGGGCTTGAGCACCAACGGGAAGTAGTTGGCAAGGATCTTGTCGTCCCGCCCCCCAGCAGCCTGCACCGCGATGGTGTAGATGCTGAGGAACTCCGACGGATGCGACTTGCCGTCGTACTTCTCTGGTACATCTGGTTTGAAATTCTTCGTACTGGGCCACTGGACTTGCCGCAGCTCACGAGTGAACGCAGGGCAACCTACCGCGTACGGCAAGTCGCCTGGTTCCCCTGGCGCATGCATGTCAACAGAGGGCCCAGCGCGCTGGTCTAATTGACGTCGCGCTTCTCTTCGGCGCTCGATGCGAGTACGAGCGTCTTCTTGTTGTCGTTCTTGAAGAACTTGGCGCTGATCGTGACGAGCTCGCGGATCTGACGACGCGGTGGAGTCGCTGTCGAGGTGGACCCGGCGAGTCGGTGATCCTCGCCTTCGGGGCGGAGAGTGCACAGTAGTTGCACCCCCACCAGTCTTGTCGTCTCCGGCTCATGCCTGGCTGGCTTGCCGCGGCTGAGACGTGCTCGGCTGCCGTGGAGAGTCGCCGTTGGCGAAGCCGATGAGACTCTGGATGGTGGCCCTCCAGTCGTCGATCTTGTCCGCCGTTGGAGGGTAATCTAGGAGCAGCTGAGCTTGCGCCAAAGCTTCTGCTGCAGTGGCGGGTGGCGGTGGCGAACGGTGCGAGGAGCGGGATATGCTCGGACTTCTAACCACGTTAGAGGGAGCAGTAGTCCGTCCAGGCGACCGTGCCTCGCTCGCGCCAGCATGCTGCTGTGCATGGTGGTCTTGAGCGCTCCGAGATCCACCAGCTCGATCTTGGTCTAGCAAACGCATGGTACCGTGAGTACCATGACGCTGCCGGTCCCGCGCCTCATGAGACGGGCGCGGTGCATGCACGGACGCCGAGGTCTTGGAGTGCGCCCGGTCGTTGTGGGAGCCGGCTACGCCGCCGATGGGCAGCGCAGCCCTGTCCTTGGACCTGGCAGCACTGCGAGCTCCCTCGTCGGCGCGCGTTCTTCCGTCGGTGCCCGCCCCATCAGCCGTTTGCTCCGGCGATGGTGGGTTCGGTGCGGACGGAGCAGCTGCCTCCGAAACCTTCTTCTTCGGCGGCATGATGATGAAGATGATGGAGATCTAGCTCGCGAGAACGCCGGATCTGGTTCACACAACTTCGACGCCCCCTACCTGGCGCGCCAAAGATGCTGGGGTACTAATCCACGGGCACCTATGGGACCGGCGGACCGGGTCCCTTTCGGTTCGGCGGGGGCGGAGGTCGCGCAAAGAGCAAATTGAGGCGATGCACGCGAGCAATTTACCCAGGTTCGGGCCGCACGGATGCGTAAAACCCTACTCCTGCTTTGTGGTTTGTATTGGTTTCTTGCTCGGGAGCACTGAATGCTACAGTACACACCAGCAGCTAGCAAGACCGAGCGTGAGTGTTCGAACCCCCCTCTACGTTGCACATGGGCCTCCTTTTATATGCTCAAGGGGTTACCGACAGGTGGCAACGGAGGTAAAGGGCAAAAATGGAAAGGTGATGTGGTAGGCACAGCTACCCGCTACAGTGTATCATACCTAACCCTGACGGCAGGGGACAAGGGCCTTAAATGCCCGTCTGTGTCGCCTAAACAGTGCGAAAAGGGACCGCCAGGGACGCCACCGTTCGCCACGATGGCGATCTTGTCAGCGCCGCTTGCCACCGCACGCCCCTGGCTGCACAACCTTCCGCCACGTACGCCTGGAGGGGCCCCAGAGCGACACATTGGTGGATGTGCTGGAGCGCGGGATCGGAGAGGTGGCTTGCTGCCACGGTCGTTGTCTTGTCGCGTCCGGGAGCTTGTCGCTCACCGGGCCTTGCCGGGGCGCGTGGTGCGCAGCAGCAAGTTCCTTGCAATGCCTTGGGTGGCCTTCCCGGCAAGCTCCTCTTGCCGGGGTCTTGGGATGCTTTTGTTAGCCTTCCCGGCAAGCTCCTCTTGCCGGGGTCTTGTCTTCTCGACTTGGATACTTTGTCCTTGAATGGCTCCAAAGGAACCACGGAGGATCTTGGCGATCGCCCGGCAAGCCTTGCCGCGGGATGCTGCGACTGCCCGTGCACAAGTTCGGGATACTAGGGTACCCCTACTCTAGTACACCGACACTCTAGGGCATATTTCCAACACACACAAGGAACGATCTCCAAACTTCACCTGCAACTAGCAACGCTATAAGAGGGGCTGAGCAACGCGGTAACATAGCCAAACAACGGTTTGCTAGGACATGGTGGGTTAGAGGTTTGACATGGTAATATGGGAGGCATGATAAGGAAGTGGTGGGTATCGTAGCATAGGCATAGCAAAAGAGCGAGCATCTAGCAAGCAAAGATAGAAGTGATTTCGAGGGTATGGTCATCTTGCTTGCAAAGTACTCAGAGTTGCCTTGCTCCTCGTAAGCAAACTCAATAGGATCCTTGTTCAAGAACTCGTCTCCCGGCTCTACCCAAACAAGAACAACAAGCAAAAGGAGCACAATCAACCACGTGCAATGCTCAAGCAACATGATGCAAACATGGTATGCTATGCGGGATGCGATATGTGATGCATATGCACGATTTGCAAAGGAATGATTGAACTTGGCCTCAACTTGGAAATCCAAGAGTGCCACTGTAAAGGTGAGGTGATTTCGGTTGAAATCAATATAAAGATCACCGGAATCGGATGCACGGTTTGGAAATGTCAAGCAAAACAAATATGGCACCGGTCTGCGATAATCAGCAAGTAGCCATCTAAATGCACCAAGATAAATATGCTACAGCACTCGAACATGACAAAAAAATACATGGAAGGTATCCACTCATGAAGCTTGACAAAATATGAACATTGAGCTACGACTAATTCATCTATTAACAGGTTCAAACAAGCATGGCAAAAGTGCAAATGATAACAGGTTTCAGACAGTGAAATTAACACAAGTCTGGAATTTATCAGCAGGAAGCAATCTTTAGAGCATGAAAACTACACGCTACAGGAACATATCATGGCAAAGAAAGGCATGGCATGAAGCTACTCTAAGCACATAACAAAAGTCCCTTAGTGACCGTGAGCCAAAAGGGATCAGAAAATACAATTGCAAGCATGTGAACATAGCAAAAACACAAACAGATTCAGACTTAGTGAAAAACTGGAGCATGCAAAATAGTTAACGAGTAGGCATGTTTACGAGCTCGATGCACTCACTACAGAGCATGGCATGACAATCTAAGCATACACCCATGAAGAAGACATGGCATAGAGGCTATACATGGCAAGAACAACAACATAGCATGCACGGATCAATAGAAACATCCTCGGCAAAACCGCTAATCATGTCAACAATCTGCCAGGAACATTTTATAGCAAAAGTAAAGCTCGATTGACTCAAGCTAGGGTGCTCCATAATTGCAAACAAATACATGGATGAATAGAGCACAACAATATTAACAAAACATCCTTATTGATCATCCTCAAAAGAGGCACGGATCACTAGGAAACAACATGAACATATGGCATAAAAATAATGACAGGACAAGGACTTAGTGAAATTCTAAGTCCCTGAAATCAGCATCAACGATTACGCTACTTTGCATGCTTGTGCTAGTCACCAAAAATATCACAAAAATACATGGCATACATCCCTGTAAAGATGGCATGGCATTCTACAAAACACATGTAGAGCTCAGGATCATAGCATGAACACATTAATCATGGCAAAAATGACAAAAGGCCATTTACTGAAACAGATCTGACAAATTCATCACATAGCCCTCTTCCAACAGCATTTCGGGCATCAAGATGAGCTCAAATGAAAAAGATGCAATGAGATGAAATGATGTACTCATCGAGACGAACATTTTGATATGCTACGCGCATGAATCGGAGCTACGGATGCAGAGTTATGGCAGGTCAAAGTTGCAAACAAATAATACTGAGAGGGGGAGAAGTCAACCGAAATCTAGGGTTCTTCGGCACGGGAACCGATGCAGCGGCGGATCTCACCGGAGTTTGACCCGGAGATCGCCGGAGTGGACGGAGGTGGTAGATCCGGCCGGATCCCGCCGGATCCGGGCCGATCCGGGCGCGGGGCGGCGTAGGGAGGACGGCGACGACCTTCTCCGCGGGGTCCGGCGACCCAAGGCGACGACGGCGGCTCTCCGACGTCGAGGGGCGCGACGGCGGCGGACGCCGGCGCCGGCGAGAGGCTCGGGCGGTGCGGAGAAGAAGCCAGGTGGCGGCGGCTCGAGCTCACGGGGGACCTACGCGGGCAGGGCGGGCCGCGCGCGGTGGAGGCCGACGGTGAGGACGAACCGGGCGGCGACACGTGGCTCTGGCGGCGGACCGGACATGTCCGGCCTGCGGGATCTCATCCGGCGGCGCGAGGAGGGGATTTTTTGGGGTTTCATCCGTGATTTCGAAAGGGGGTCTATTTATAGAGGTAGAGGGAGCTAGGAAGCTCCAAATGGAGTGCGGTTTTCGGCCACGCGATCGTGATCGAATGCTCTAGATGATGGGAGAGGTTTAGGTGGGTTTTGGGCCAAATTGGAAGGGTGTTGGGCTGCAACACACACGCGGCCTTTTTGGTCCCTCGGTTAACCGTTGGAGTATCAAACGAAGTCCAAATGGTACGAAACTTGACAGGCGGTCTACCGGTAGTAAACCAAGGCCGCGTGACAAGTATCGGTCCAATCCGAAAACGTTTAACACCCGCACACGAAAAGAGGTAGAAAGGACCACCGGAGGAGATAGGAGCGCCAGAATGCAAAACGGACAACAGGGAAAATGCTCGGATGCATGAGACGAACACATATGCAAATGCAATGCACATGATGACATGATATGAGATGCATGACAAAGACAAAAGCACACGGAGACAAAAACCCGACAACGATGAAATAGAATAACTTAGTGCCGGATACGACAAGAGTTGGAGTACAGATAAGGTAAATTACATCCGGGGTGTTACACCTACTCACTCACATTGATATCTATTAATGGGCATCTCCATAGCCTGTTGATACGCCTAGTTGATGTGAGACTATCTACTTTTTTGTCTTCTCCACAATCACCTTCTATTCCACCTATAGTGCTATATCCATAGCTCACGCTCATGTATTATGTGAAAGTTGAAAAGGTTTGAGAACGTCAAAAGTATGAAACAAATGCTTGGCTTATCATCGGGTTGTGCATGATTTAATATTTTGTGTGATGAAGATGGAGCATAGCTAGACTATATGATTTGGTAGGGATAAGCTTTCTTTGGCCATGTTATTTGGAGAACACATAATTATTTTGTTAGTATGCTTGGACTATTATTGTTTTTATGTCAATATTAAACTTTTATTTTGAATCATACGGATCTGAACATTCATGCCATAATAAAGAGAATTACATGGATAAATATGTTAGTTACCATTCCACATCAAAATTCTGTTTTTATCATTTACCTACTCGAGGACGAGCAGGAATTAAGCTTGGGGATGCTTGATACGTCTCCAACGTATCCGGGGGCATCTTCGAAACCTCCAATTTAGGTCCAAAGACGGTCTTGCAGAAGTGTGTTGGGTCGGCGTTCTCCTCCTAACGGTCGTATTTCTTAACCCTCTTCGGGAGGCCGCCGATCTACATCCTCAGTTGTTTTGCCATTCTTGCCCGAGGCAACCTGTTTTCCCATCTCATCAGCCCCTCCCGTTAGCGGCAACCTCCTGGCCATCCTTGTCATTGCATCCCATGACGAGCTTTGTTAATATGCATTGAACATAAACATATGAACTAGGGCTCCAATCAAGAATGTACTACGTGTATGATCAAGTTTGTTCTGGATGACTTTGACGACGAGGCGGAGAAACATGTATAGAGTCTGGCTGCTCTATAATGCCCCTCATGGTGGACGACTACAAGCTTGAAACTAGGCTAAATCCCTGATGCGGCGTGTATCTAGGCCATGCGCCTTGAACCCCACCACAACTAGGCTATATCTGAAATGCCGATGAACCGATTAAAGGGTTTGTTCAAACCCTTGAATCCTACCTTGTGTGTGTGAAAACCCTCGAATCCTACCTCATGTGTGTGAAAACCCTCTAATCCCTAATCAAAATTGATTCAATCGGTCCAAACTGGAAGCCTAATGTGAATTGAATAGGTGCAGGCTATAATCCACAGTAAATTGAATTCACCTGGACGAAAATTGATGCAACAAGGGGGACGGGGGCATACCGCCATTGACGCGGAGGGGGGTGCTCGCCATGTAGATCTTTTGTGGTTGCCACTGGTGAGAGACAGAAGGGAGAGTGAGCGATGGAAGGAGGAGATAGTGAAGCGGTGGGTGAATGGGGGGTGAGCGACAGGAGGAGGGTGGGGAGTTACGGCGCCACTTCGGGAACCAATGCGACTTCTATCGCGTGTCCCCGCACATGTAGCCACTGTAACCCGCGTGCGTGCCCTCGCATCCCTCGGTCCTGACTCATTGGAAATGGTCGATTCGGCCTTTCCTCCAGAATCAGGCCCAGCGGTGCTTTAATCACCATGCCATGCAAAACCAATAGTGTTTGTAGACATCCAAACAGCCTGAAAGAAACTGCATCCAGCGGGCTGGTTGTGCAGGTAGCCAAACGCATCCCAACTAAATACTTCCCTGAGCTAGGGTGAGTGGACACCATCTGAGATTGAGGTTAGTACTTCCTCTAGTTGGGTTTATAAGTCAGATATGAGTTTTTAGGTTATTTTTATTTGACAAATAAAGCACTTATAATATGCCATAAAAATTATATAGTTAGAAAGTTATTTTTTGACATAGTACAAATGCATACCCTCATATATACACACATACACTCAACCCTATGAACGCATGCACACACACCCTATCCCTGTGAGCATCTAAGAGAGACTAAGCCGACACATGCATCATCTAAAGATTGACGAAGTCGCTACAAACGCCTTCATAGTCGATGGGAACGTCTCCTCCCACTAAACGCACGTCATTAGAAGGCCTAGAATAAATCCAGGAAAATGCGAGCACGAGCGTCAAGTCTAGGACTTGAACCCTGGTGGGCTGGGGATACCATTGTCCTCCTAACCATCCAAACAAAGATTGATTCCCAGTTAGAAAGTTCATTTGACCATAAATCAATTTTTTTTGGAAAATATAGTATATGTTTACCTATTCAAAGTAGATCTAAAAACCCATGTTCGACTTATAAACCCAGAATCACTTTGTTTTAGTTGGGAACGATCATCATTAATCATGTTTACCTTAATCGTCCTCTCATTTTCCTCCCCAACCCTAGATGGCTAGGGTAAACTCCCCGCTACAGACTTCACCAATGAGCCCGTGGATTCGACTCCCCTCTGCGTGCCATTCCAGCGGCCGGTGGCAGGGAGGGAAATCACGATGCCTCCGCTCCGGTTACTAGTTTAGGTTAAGGTTTTTTAGTCCTAGCAGTCGCGGCGCTCGAGCGGATGGTCGCGCTTCTTCTTCGAGTTTGTCTTCCGGGCTCTGACTCCTCGTGCTTTTTTGTCTAGACGTAGTCGATAGAGTTCCAACGTAGATTTTTTCCGTCTCCTTGGAGTGGTGAGGTTAGGGTTTCTCGTCATGTGGCGATATTTGGTGTCAGATGCTTCAGATCTATGCAAGGTTTCAATAGAAACGACTATGGCTCCAGGGCGCTGGCCCTTAGGGGCACGTGCTGAGGACTTCCCTACTATCATCGACAAGGTTAAGCCGGCTCCAACAGGGGAGTGGCGACAATGGAGCGTTGGCGGCTCGTTCTAAGGGCAGTATAGTGGTTGCTCGGTGCTCTCAGAATCTCGATGCAATTTTTATTATGTTTGAGATGCTTTGTACTTCCGGTGAATTTTATAATAGATATGGAATTTTTTGCAAAATTTTTTTGCCTTTTGGCATGTATTATTGCCTTATATATAGAAACAAAATATAAAAACAAGAAAAATAAAATTACATCTAAACTTCTTCTCCAATTGTGTGGCATTCGTCGAAGATTAAAAATTGCATTGAACCAAGACTTTTAAGACTGCAATAGCATCGGACCTTGAAATGAGATTTATAACATGCTAAAGAAGCATCAATTGGAGCATCGCCCCATGCAATACAGACTTGCAATCCATCTCCACAATTTCAGATAGTTTTTTTCGAAATGGCAAGACTGCTACATTCAGTAAGAAGAAAAGAGTTGCTCGATTAATTAGGAAAACCCGAGGGGAAACTAGAGAACCCAATTAATAATGGAAAACCGGGCGAAAACCCCTTTGCAACAAAGTCATGCTTTGAAACAAATGATCTTGACATGAAACAATGCGATGCACCAGTATCAAAAAGGACTTTTGCAGGAGTAGAGTTAACTGGAAAGTTACCCATGATAACTTCTGACGAGTCCTCTGCCTGAGCTTTGTTCATCATGTTGACCTTTGCAAACTTGGGATTATGCTTGACCACTGCGGTGCTGGCAGATCTCACAGGAGGAGGAGGAAGACGCCTCTGGTTGAAGCATTTGTTTTCATAGTGACCCTTCTGCTGACACTTGTTGCACGTAACCTCCAAGAGCGGACGGTGATACAGAGCACTTGATCTTGGAGCATGAGACGAAGTATTGTTCTAAAAGCTTGGATTGGGTGGGTGGGAAGATCCATTGCCACCTTTGCTCTTCTGCTGATAAGGCTGACGGAACAGAGGAGGAGGAGGCAACCAATACTTTTGCTGCTTAGTTGACACTTGAGTTGAGGAAGAAGGAGTTGCATCCCTGACTCATTTCTTGGAAGCATCGCACTTGAGCTGAGCAGCCTCTTGCTTCAGTGCCATATTGTAGAACTCATCGTACTTCTTCAGCTCGAAAAGCACGAGAGCTAGTTCTAGATCTTCTCTGAGGCCACCTCTGAACTGATAAATCATGCTCTTCGCGTCAGGGACGTCTTGCTTAGCGAAACGAGCGAGCTTCTGGAACATGATGTTATACTGGTAAACAGACAAGCTGCCTTGCTTCAGATAGCGGAACTCCTCACACTTGCTCTCAACAACACTCTGAGGAATGTGGTGAGCTTTTAAGTCTTGGCGGAATTCATCCCAGGTAATCACACGACCTCCTCTGGAATCTTTCTATTGCTGATACCACTCTGCAGCTTGGTCTTTGAGTTGGAACGAGGCAAACTTGACAAAGTCCTCAGGCCCGACATTGCTACACTCGAAATGCTTGCGGATATCCACGAGCCAATCATCAGCGTCTGTTGCCTCGACACAGTTACTGAAGGTCTTTGGCTGGTTTGCGAGGAACTGGTTGAGTGTAGCAAACTGATTCTGATTGTTGCCATGGCCTTGATTTCCGTGGTTGCGCTCTTGCAAGAGTTGCATAAGCATCTGCGTGTTGGCGTTGGTAGCGGCCATCACAGCTTGCCATGCCTCCGGAGGTGGAGGTGGTGGTGGCGGATCCGGATTCTGGCGCGTTGGAGGAGCCATCCTGAAGAGGGTGACATCCGTTAGCATCTTGACAGACATATATTCAAGCTGAATCAAATGGATCGAAATTGCAACACATAGTCTTAACATTCGAACAAGAATGAACGAATGAATTCCAAATTAAACAGTCAAACTTCCATAAATTGAGAAGCCACTTAGATAGAGGTAGATGAATAAAACAACAAGGTACGGACATGAACAAATACTTGGTGAGGATTACCCAATCACAAACCAAATATTTGCGGAAGAAATACTAGAGCTACATGAAGTCCCACCTATGAAACTCCTGAAATTTTCCGGTTATGCAATCAGGTGTTGGGGATACAGGGGAAGCATAATATCTCACCCAAAACTAGCAAATCCTACATCCAGTTGTATCCATCCTTCAACACATAACCAAGAAACCTTCGGAAATCATTTACCTCAACCTTCGAAAAGCATCTGTTATACGAGTTATGGCAATACTCCCGAACTCCCGCCCCAGTACTGGGTGGCGTCGAGGTTATCTCACCAACAATTGCATAAAAGAGATTTTCGATGTCGGCGAAACTCATGTATTCCAGAATTGCAACGATAAAATTGTGACGACAACACCTCGGAGCTCAACTCCCCGGGACACTGCCACAACCCCTAAATGTCATGAGGCACCAAGAACAATGTTCTCGTCACAAAACCATCGAAACGATTCCAAGATACCCGTGTGATCCTAAATTTTTTTAGTGAAATTTGAGAAGAGAAGAGACTAAACTCTACTTCAGGATGCCTCACCAGAGAGACGAAGGGACTGAGGAGTAAAAAGAATCCTACTCTCCGATATATATAATCCTATAAGACTCAAAACATTTTTTCTAGACTCAACAACGCCAGCGATTCGATCAAGCAGGGGGCTCCTAAGTCGGGGAAGGCTTTGATTACCAACTTGTAACACCCACAATGCGGCTATATCTCCCACGTGTCGGAGCATGACTTAGAGGCATAACCGCATTGTAGGCAATGTCGCAAGAGGGGTAATCTTTACACATCCCATGTACTGAATAAGAAAAGAGGTACATAGTTGGCTTACAATTGCCATGTCACACAATACATAAATATATCATTACAATCATCCAGATACAATCAAGGTCTGACTACGGAACCAAAATAAAGACAACCCCAAATGCATAATGTCCCCGATCGCCCCAGCTGGGCTCCACTACTGATCGTCTGGAAAGGAAACGTAGTATCGTCCTGAGTCCTCATCAAACTCCCACTTGAGCTCAGTCGTATCTCCTGGAAGGGTATCATCGGTCCCTGCATCTGGTTTTGAAGTAAACTATGAGTCACGGGGACTCAGCAATCTCACACCCTCGCGAGCAAGACTATTTAAGCTTATAGGTAGGTAAAAGGTATGAGGTGGAGCTGCAGCAAGCACTAGCATATATGGTGGCTAACATACGCAAAAGAGAGCAAGAAGAGATGGCAAGGCACGGTCGAGAATCTATTATCAAGAAGTGATCCTAGAACAACCTATGTTCAAGCATAACACGAGACCGTGTTCTCTTCCCGGACTCCGCCGAAAAGAGACCCTGACGGCTACACACGCTGTTGATTCATTTTAATTAAGTTTAGTTTCAGGTTTTCTACAATCGGACATTAACAAATTCCCATCTGCCCATAACCGCGGGCACGGCTTTCAAAAGTTCAAAACCTTGCAGGGGTGTCCCAACTTAGCCCATCACAAGCTCTCACGGTCAATGAAGGATATTCCTTCTCCCAGGACGGCCCGATCAGACTCGGAATCCCGGTTACAAGACATCTCGACAATGGTAAAACAAGTCCAGCAAGACCACCCGCTGTGCTGACAAATCCCGATAGGAGCTGCACATATCTCGTTCTCAGGGCACACCGGATAAGCTAAGCGTACGGGAGCCAACGTAACCCAAGTTTCCAAGGGACGGCCCCGCATGGTGCTCTAGGTTGGACCAACACTCAGAGGAGCACTGGCCCGGGGGTTTAAAATAAAGATGACCCTTGAGTCCGCGAAACCCAAGGGAAAAAGGCTAGGTGGCGAATGGTAAAACCAAGGTTGGGCCTTGCTGGAGGAGTTTTATTCAAGGTGAACTGTCAAGGGGTTCCCATTATAACCCAACCGTGTAAGGAACGCAAAATCAAGGAACATAACACCGGTATGACGGAAACTAGGGCGGCAAGAGTGGAACAAAACACCAGGCATAAGGCCGAGCCTTCCACCCTTTACCAAGTATATAGATGCATTAAAGTAGACAACATATAATAGTGATATCCCAACAATAAACATGTTCCAACAAGGAACAAAGTCCAATCTTCACCTGCAACTAGCAACGCTATAAGAGGGGCTGAGCAAAGCGGTAACATAGCCAAACAACGGTTTGCTTAGGACAAGGTGGGTTAGAGGTCTGACATGGCAATATGGGAGGCATGATAAGCATGTGGTAGGTATCGTAGCATAGGCATAGCAATAGAGCGAGCATCTAGCAAGCAAAGATAGAAGTGATTTCAAGGGTATGATCATCTTGCCTGCAAAGTTCTGTGAGTTGACATAAGCTTGATCCTCGTAAACGTTCTCAACGGGTTCCTCGATCACGTACTCGTCTCCCGGCTCTACCCAAAGAACACAAACAAAGGGAGACACAATCAACCACGGTGCAATGCGCAACCAACATGATGCAAAACATGGCATGATATGCGGGATGTGATATGCAATGCATAAGCATGCTTCGGAAAGGAAAGATTGAACCAGGCCTCAACTTGGCAAACCAAGAGTGCTGCTGGAAAGATGAGTTGATTTTGGTCGAAATCGATATAAAGATCACTGGAATCGGATGCACGGTTTGCAAATGACAAGCAAAACAAATATGGCACCGATCTGCGATTAACAGCATGACGCCTTCTAAATGCATCAGGAACACCAAGCTACTACACTCTAACATAACAACAAATCACATGGCAGTGATCCACTCAAGATGCTTGACAAAAGATGAACACTGAGCTATGGCTAAATCACACAGTAGCAGGTTCAAACAAGCATGGCAAAAGTGCAAAAGATAATCAGGTTACAGACTTAGTGAAATAACCAACATGTCAGGAATTAACATCAGGAAGCAATGTTTAGAGCAAGATAACAACATGCTACAGGAACATATCATGGCAAAGCAAGGCATGGCATGAAACTACACAAAGCATATAACAAAAGTCCCTTACTGACCATAAGCCAAAAGGGATCAGAAAATACAATGGCAACCATGTGAACATAGCAAGTTTCGTTAACAGATTTAGACTTAGCAGAAAACTGGAATATGGCAAAACAGATTCACGTAGGCATGTTTACGAGCTCGATGCACTCACCACAAGGCATTGCATGACAAACTAAGCATACACCCAGCAAGTAGACATGATGAATAAGCTAACCATGGCAAGAACACTCTCATAGCATGCATGGATAAACTATAACAACCTCGGCAAAATTGCTTAACACGTAAACAATCTGCCAGGAACATTTCATAGCAAAAGTAGAGTAAGATTGAGTCATTCTAGGGTGCTCCATAATTGCAAAAAAAACATGGATGGATAGAGCATAACAATATCTCAAAATCATCCTTACTGAACATGCTCAAAAGAGGCATGGATCACTCTGTAGCAACATGAATACATGGCATAAAAATATTAATAGGGAAATGACAAGAATTCTAAGTCCCTGAAATCAGCAACATCACGAGAGCTACTTTGCATGCTTGTGCTAGTCACCACAAGGCTCACACAAATACATGGCATACACCCCTGTAAAGATGGCATGGCATACTTCAAAACACATGTAGGGCTCAAGTTCATAGGAGGCACACATTAAACATGGCAAAAATGGCAAATGACCAATATCTGTTAAGAATCTGAAACTAACATTACATAGCGCTCTTGCAACAACATTTAGGGCATCAAGATGAACTCAATTGAACATGATGCAATGGAATGAAATGAAGTGCTCGTCGAGGCGAACAATGTGATATGCTACACGCCCAAAACGGTGCCACGGAATCAAAGTTATGATGCGATGAAGTATGCTAAAAATTACTGGGACTTAGGGAAAAAACGAGGTCAACCTCCCAGATCTAGATCTAGGGTTTCGGCGCACTTTACGAGGTTCAGCGGGGAGCTCGCCGGAGACACTGTAGATGGCCCGAGAGGAAAGAGTTTACGGATCCGGCGACGAGGGGCTCGCCGGTGGCCGGAGTTGACGAGGACGGCGACGAGACGCGGCGAGGTGGCCGGCGTCGGGCAGGGCGGTGGTGAGGCGACGCAGTGGCGACGAGGCGCCGGCCGGATGCATGCGGCGGAGGGGCGGAGAGGCCGACGCCGGCGTGAGGAGGCGGGCGGCGCGGCGAGGGCGCGGGAGGCCCGGGCGGTCGGCGGCGGCTCCGGGCCGTGGGGGCCCTCTGCGGGCCGGGCGGGCCGGCGTGGACAGGCGGCGATGTGGGCGCGCGGGCGGCGGCGAATGAGGCGATGCCACATGGCGGCGGCGGCGCGGGTCGGACACGTCCGGCGGGCTGTTTTTTGTCCGGCGGCGCGAGGAGAGGGAGAGGTTAGGGTTTGATCCGGAATTTGGACGGGGTGCACATATTTATACTTAGAGGGAGCTAGGAGGCTCCAAATTGAGCACGGTTTGTGCCCACGCGATCGTGATCGAACGACCGAGATGATGGAGGGGGTTTAGGTGGGTTTTGGGCCACTTTGGAGAGGTGTTGGGCTGCAACACACACGAGGCCTTTACGGTCCCTCGGTTAACCGTTGGAGTATCAAACGAAGTCCAAATGGCACAAAACTTGACAGGCGGTCTACCGGTAGTAAACCAAGGCCGCTTGGCAAGTCTCGGTCCAATCCGAGAACATTTAAAACCCGTACACAAAAAGAGGTAAAAGGGGACACCGGAGGACATAGGAGCGCCGGAATGCAAAACGGACAACGGGGAAAATGCTCGGATGCATGAGACGAACACGTATGCAAATGTGATGCACATGATGACATGATATGATATGCAAGACAAAGACAAAAGCAACACGAAGACAAAACCCAACAACGAGGAAATATCATAACTTAGTGCCGGAAATGGCAAGAGTTGGAATACAAATATGGCAGGTTACATATGGGGCGTTACACGGCACACATAAGATACCCCCCTCACACCACTTCAAAGAGGGCCTCGCCGAGACAACACACATGTGTCATCGTCATCACTCCTCCCCTAGAGGCGTCATCGCCATCCCTAAACACCAAGCAAACGACTCCGACTTCGCCATAGATCATCATCGACTCAACCCACACTATAGAATTGAGAAACGGAACATGCCACAGAACGACACAAAAAGATGTCAAAGCCAACGCACTAATAGCCAACCAATTGCTCTCATTTATAGACAAACAAACTACTAAGATCTTGATATGAAGAGAGCCAACAAATTTGGGGACACAAACTCTCATAGGGCATTTGTCAGTGTCAAATCAGACATCGTTGAGGTAGGGAGAGACGAAAGAGACTTTATTCCAACACGCCATTGCCGCCTCCACCTCTGTCATAGCTGCCAGTGTTGTCAGGGAAACAAAACCTACGAAAAAAAATTGGGTGGACCCCACTTCTTTTGCTGCCGACGAGGCTGCAAGGCGGAGGAGAGGAGGGGACCGAGACGACAGCATGGAGGAGATCTTTGGTGTCGGCTAAGGTTGGGAACATGAGTGGGGCCACCCCTGGTTAGTTGCTCCCAAATCACTCCAACTCTTTTCCCCAAGAAAAGTCTAGGGTTGCCTTGCCTCCCGCCGGCGCCGTCGTCGGTCGGCCTCGTCTCCGGTGGCCTTAGGGCCATGGCGGCGCGGTGGATCTTGGCCCTTGCCGGCGGGAGGGCTCCGTTTTCAGTTGTCTCTTCGTGTTTTGTTAGGGTTTATATTCTACTCAGGAAGACGAGACGGCGGCGGCTCCCTGAAGATGGAATAATGCTCTCCCGCCTAGTCCCTGTCTTGATGGTGTGTCTAGCATCATCGATGGGCGTGTGGAGGTGTGTCTCTGGCGGATCTATCCTTGGTGGATTTGCTCGGATCTGGTCGTAGTTCGTCTACGTTCATGTGTTTTCAGGTTTGATCCTTCCGATCTACGCTACTCTTCATCGGCGGCGGTTGTTGTTCTGTTGCGCTGGTTCTATCGGGCCTTGGCACGACGACTTCCCGACTGTCTACTACAAAGTTTTGTCCGACTCCAGCAAGGAAGGGACAATGACGGCGACGCGCCTTCGGCTCGCTTCAGTGCTTGTAGTCGTCGCTAGGTGGTCTACGGATCTGGATGTAATTTTTATTATTTCTGGTGTTCGTTGTACTGTCATGATTGAAAATGAATAAATTGAAAGTTTTCTAAAAAAAAAACTCTTTTCGCCCTACAATCGTTGCACCCCTGCGCTTCCCCAATAATCTTGGAGTAAGTTCGCATAGACGGTCAAAATTTTAGCAAGGAACCAAGCTAGTGCCCAACAACCACAAGAATAGCAGCCGATCGTCAACACGTTCACGCCACCAAACACCCTCAGCCGTTTTCAGTTCTGATTAAACAAAGGTATTCCGGCGACATGCAATGCAAGAGAGAGTGAGATTGCTTCTTGAAAATAAATTATTAAAGCGAAGCTGGACGTGACAGAGGATCATCCCTCATCCCAATATTTATACCATCTCGAACCAATCAGCTGTTCCACACTTCCCGACCTGGCCATTAATCACACCACCCTTGCCGCGCCGCTCTCGTCCAAAACCCAGCGGCCACGGCGATATCTCCTCCCCCTTCCCTCCGGCAGCCGGCGGTGCCGATGCACCGCATGGCTCGCCTCCCGCTGCTGCCTGCTCTAGTGCTGGCACTCGCCTCCGCGCTGGCCCCGTCCGTCGTCGCCGACCCGCAGGCCACGCTGCTCAACCTGGGGTGCAGCCAGTACAACGCCACGCCCACGGCCGCCTTCCTCGTCGCCCTCAATTCCACCTTCGCCAAGCTCCGCGCCAACCTCTCCGCCGGGGGCTTCGCCACGGCGTCGGAGCCGCGCGCCGCCGCGCCGGCGTTCGCGCTGGCGCAGTGCCGCCCGTACGTCACCGGGAGGGACTGCGTCGCCTGCTTCGACGCCGCGGCGGCGCGCATCCGCGCCTCCTGCGGCGCCGCCAACGGCGGGCGCGCCATCCTCGACGGCTGCGTCATACGGTACGAGAGCGCGGCTTTCTTCGACCAGTCCACGCTCCCCGGCAACACGCAGCTCTGCAATGGCTCCGCCGTGGCGGGCGGCGGCTTCGACGGCGCGGTGCGAGCGCTGATCGGCGACCTCGCGGCCGCGGTGCCGCGCGCCCCGAGGCTTGCCGCGGCCGCCGCGGGCGCCGGCGTGTACGCGATGGCGCAGTGTGTGGAGACGGTCGGGGCGGGGGGATGCGCGCAGTGCCTGCAGGTGGCTTCGAGGAACATTGGCGGCTGCTCGCCCAATTCCGACGGCCGCGCCGTGGACGCCGGATGCTTCATGAGGTACTCTGATAAGCGGTTCTTCCCAGCTAATGCCACCGTAGACTTGGCGGCATACTTGCTCTCTGGTGAGTTCATCCTCGTGTTTTGCGTGAGTTGTTAACATACTACTAGCTTCGAGAAGTTTTTTTTATAGTTTTGCGTTGTACCGAGGCCATCTTTGGCTCGCTGTCCATGTTTGTTGCTTGCACGACCGGTATAGATTTTTATCGACGAGTTCCCAAAGTCTCATTGCTGCAGCATATCCTTGTTTAAAATTGTCCTAATCTTTTCCAAAGTTATTATTCCTACCTTGCAAATTAGAAATAGAGTTAATTTCACTTTTTACCCCTAAGTCACGTTTGTGGCAGCAATTACCCAATTTAACAGATTTTTCACATTTTTACCCCATTTATTTGCTGCACCGATTGGCCAGATCATGTGCAAAACTTTTGGTATAGGGGGTGTGTAGAAGCAGCAAATTGAGGACTTCATGGAGAATTAGTTATGTGATGCATGAAAAAAATAAGTTAAAACCTCAGCTTTAGATCCTCCAGGTCATATTTTGGTACATTTGGAATCCAATGTTTGAGGTGAGTTTGAACTTTGAAGTTCTCTATTTTTGTTGTTGTTGTTGTTGTTGTTGTTGTTGTTGTTGTTGTTGTAATGTAAAGGCATTTATTTGCTCCAGTGGCCGTGTTGGCTTGAACTTTAATGATAATTTGGTTGCTGTATAATTTTACAAAAAAAACAAATAAAGAAAAAGGTTCCAATTCAAAGTTCGTCTTCAGTTCAGATCTCACAATTCATGATTTGGTTCAGGAAAATCAAGAGGGAAGGGAGCCATCATAGGAGGAATTTTGGGAGGTGTAGCCTTCCTGTTGCTTCTAGGGTTACTAGCTTTGTTGTGGATCCGTCGTTCTAGGAAGCTGCAGAAGCCTCGGAGAGGTAAATGCTGTTTTTGTGAAGTTAAAGCTCTTTGGTTCTTGTCAAGTTTTCAGTCTAATCTTAGTAACATGGTCAAAGTTGCTGTCATTTATCATGGAACCGTCTCTTGGGTAGTCAAGTGATTTTGTAAATTCTGTGTTGCCTTTCATGAGAACATCTGCAATGTCATGCCACTATTGTCCTGTGAGGATGATGACATGCAGTGTGTAGCTATCACCAATGGTCATCAATCATCTATTGATGCCGGCATGATACACAAGATTTTCAGTGCTATCCGAATCAATTTCATTTCCAATATAGTTAGACTGCCTTTGATTATTAAGGCAGGTATATAACTAGACTGCCTTTGATTACCAAGGCAGGTATGTAATTAATCGCAGTTGATAATTTACATCCTACGGAATTCCCTGGATATAAAGATTGACGTTGCATTTTTTCCGAAGGCAGAAGTAGACATGTTTTCATAGTTGTGCCCCACACACTTTGATTTCCTCTCTGTTGTATCATAATGTCTAAAGGAACAAAAATGTTTTTGGTGGCACGTCCTCCTGCAGTGAACGATAAATTTGAAAACTGTATTTAGAATTTGTTGTATACTCTACAAAAAGCATTTCAGAACATAAAAGAATTTTGGAAAAATATAAATGCAAATGTTAGGCTCCTTTATATGCCTGTGAATTTTCATAATAGCGACCATTTTTGCACCATGGAACAAAGACAGGTTTAGTGATATTAAATATAAAGTGGATTCCGTACATGCAAGGGTGTGTGCTTGAGATATGGGTTTTTGCCTACTTGTGCATCTTCAAGTGACCTCAAAATGTTTACAGATGTGCATCATGTTATAAAATGAGCACCTGCAAAATTCATACAAAAATATAATGAAATCTACCCTCACAAAAGGATAGTGTTCAACTTATTGTTTGAACAGTGTGACTACAACCATTTGTCTCTTTTTTCCAAGAAAAATTTGATCGTATATTTAGAATTTACAAGTATAAAGTGACCAGAGAACGTACATATTTCAGAATTTTTTACATTCTGAAACTATTTTCTAGCCAGGAGCATGTGCTCTGGGTTCCAGGCCGCACCTTTATACCTATCCCATAATTTCTAGTTATGTTGCAGACCTTTAATTTTGTATGTGTTCTGTTCTCTTCTCTTGATATTGTCTCCTTTTTCTGTTATTTGTGTTGCACTATTCAAGTAAACATAAAGTGTTGATTGGTAGGGACAGGTTCTGTTTGTCCAAGCATTATTCAGAACAACCAGGTTATGGAAACTCCAGGAATTGCCTAATTTTACAAGGGCATACTTTATTAAATGTATTGGAGTTTAGCCATGAACATTTACATTGGTTTGACATTTGCAAGTGTTATTAGCTACATTTTTTTTAAGTTGCCGTATTTTGCGCACTAATCTGTTTCTGGAAAGTTAATTGGAAAAGAATAATCAAATAATCTTTGTTTGTGTCTGTGTTTCCTCATATGCCGGTATGTTCTTTTAGGTGATATACTTGGAGCAACGGAACTACAAGGTCCAACCAGTTTTTACTATCATGATCTTAAGGTTGCAACCAATAATTTCAGTGAGAAAAATAAACTTGGAGAAGGTGGTTTTGGAGATGTATTTAAGGTATAGTGATCTTCAAATGTTTAATCCACTCACGAAGATTTGCAGACAAAAGGCAATGCTACACAACGGAAAAACAGAATAAGAATATTCTGATCACTGATCACCAAGTTGCCTTTTGCAGTACTTTATTAGTTTATTGCAAAATGATAATTCAAAATTGTCTTTCTAACAGGGTTTGCTGAAAAATGGGAAAACTGTTGCAGTAAAAAGATTGACAGTAATGCAAACCAGCAGGGCCAAAGCAGATTTTGAAAGTGAGGTGAAGTTGATTAGCAATGTTCATCACCGAAATCTTGTAAGGCTTCTTGGTTGTTCTCGCAAGGGTTCCGAATGCCTGCTTGTTTATGAATATATGGCGAACAATAGCCTTGACAAGTTCCTCTTCGGTATGCTCCTTTGATCCTTGCTTCTTCATCTACTTGACATGTGGGAAAATATCCTATATGGTGTGTCTGATATTCATTGTTTAAGTTTTTGGGAAGGCAATTACTCAGTTTATCTTGCAAACCGAGTCGATTAACTTGTGACAGTGCTGACTTGCACCTCTTAAATAATGACCTCACATTCACACATTCTGGTATAACAGGTGAGAGACGCGGAACACTTAGCTGGAAGCAACGATTTAACATCATTGTTGGCATGGCTCGTGGCCTTGCATATCTTCATGAAGAGTTCCATGTGTGTATCATACACCGTGATATTAAATCTAGCAATGTTCTTCTTGATGATGACTTTCAGCCTAAGATTGCTGATTTTGGTTTGGCAAGGCTCCTACCTGATGATCATAGCCATCTCAGCACTAAATTTGCAGGAACACTGTAAGTTTGAACATTCAAATATTACATTGGACATCTAGCCTATTTTTCTGATGATTATATTTTACTATTGAACAGGGGTTACACTGCTCCTGAGTACGCAATCCATGGCCAACTATCAGAGAAGGTTGACACATACAGCTTTGGCGTAGTCATTCTGGAAATAATAAGTGGTCGGAAGAGCAATGATACAAGGCTGGAGCCTGAAACACAGTACCTACTTGAATCGGTATCCATCTTTCTTCTGAAAACTTGGCTTTTCTTGGTGCCGTAAATTACCGCATATGACTTGCATATTTCACATAGCCACTTACACAAGTCTTTGATATGTCCTTGTGGGTATATTTAGTTTTAGTTCCACTTCCTAATTTTGTGATGTGAATTCCTGGGCTGGTTTTCTCACTCTATGCACTGCTGATTTAACAAGTACAGTAATTGATAAAATTCTTTCTAAGTAAGCATTGCTTAGTGTTTATGCTTCTCCAGAAAATCTTCATAAAGATCAGGATTATACTTTGGAGAATTCCATGTTTATCTGAGAAAAAGGCTTTAATGGTTCATACGATCATTGTGTACTTATTATATTGAGGTTTCATTATGTACACACACTATGCTATCTTGAGATAGTCAATAAGATATTTTCTTATGCCTGTCGATTGTACAGGCATGGAAGTTATATGAAAATGAGAACTTGATTAGCTTGGTGGACGAATCGTTGGATCGTGAAGAATACAAGTCAGAAGAGGTAAAGAAAATAATAGAGATAGCACTTCTGTGCACTCAATCAGTGGTTGCTTCAAGGCCAACGATGTCAGAGGTGGTTGTGTTGTTGTTGTCAAGAAATTCTTCAGAATTACAGCCCACAAGGCCCACATTTATTGATTCAACAAGTAGAGTGCGAGGTGAAACATCCTCCTCAAGTTCATCCTCTGCATCCAGGGCCACTGTCTCTATTTCACAGTTTTCAGCCAGGTAAAAGGCGTTGTATTGCGTGTGACTGCATTTTTCTTGTGTGATAGTGATTGATTTGTAACTACAATTGTGTATCTATATTTTATATATCAATGAGTGGATGCGTACTTGTCAGTATATATGAGAGCAGTGTAATTGTTTGAAATTCCTCTTTTGTTCGTGTAAGTATATAACCCTCATGCATGTTACAAGTGTGTGCTTGCGTGACATCGACGATCTGAGACCATTCTTCATGTCCCTTGCTCTATGCTTCGGTCTGCATTTTCACAATCAAGAATTTACCTTGGTGTCAAGGTATTCTAGCTCGTATGCCGTGAACATGAATTCTGATTTCTGAGTTGCAGTCCCTATAGTAAAACAACCTTAGAATATGCTGGTTTACCCACTCATCTAAATCGAAATAGGGAGCATATACAACTGAAACTTAGCTACCAGACATAAATCCATACTGGGGACAGGCACTTCTTTTTTGTGTGTGAGAGGACAGGCATTTCTTTTTTGTGTGTGAGAGGACAGGCACCCTTTCATGTGGTTCAAGAAACTTTAGCTGTCTCCTAATTAGGCGGTGCTAACAAGTGAATGGTTCTTTCTACATAATGATTTTCAAATAAATATGATAGAGATTGTGTCGTACAAGCCTCAGCCAGCACCTACAGGAAGCCCTTAATTTTGATTGCAAACTTAGGGAAATGTTTTGCTGTACTTTCCAGTTTTCATGAACGTCTACAGAAAGTAAGCTACAGCCCTTGGAACTCTGCAGGCATCCTTTCTGATAAGCTAAGTATTGAGTAAACCTAATAATTTTATTTATTTATTCATATGCATAGAATACAAAAAGTACATGAAGCTCCAGGTAACCGCATCCCCTCTTTCTTGAATTGGCAGGGGTGACACCACCCTGCACTTTGTTGGAAACAATGTCATATCTGATAAGTTATGGTGGATGCGACAACAGTTGCTGATACAAACTGCAAATGAGAGGGAAGATCGGAAACCAATATATAGAGGCTTATGTGGGTTCTGCATGGGCTAATAACCTTTCCATGGCAGCAATATAATTGTATATTTGGGATTGCTCAGAAAGTTGGAGATGATTTGTCGTCCTACAGACTGACTACTAAAATTCTTCAATGCTGTCACATAGGTAATCATTAATTTATTAGTTAACTGAATTGAGGTTACTCCTGAATATCATTTTTTGATAAATAGTTATCCTGTGTTTCTTAATCTATGTACTAATAGCTTTATGCGTTGGTCAAGAAATTCTGACATTCACATTATTCATATTTTAATCTGTTATTATGTGGGTGTCAGTGGTCTAGCACTATCGAGTGGTCTACTTATCTTTTTTGCTTCCCCTGCCTTAGTGTGTGCCACATAAGCTGACTTCACTACACAACATTCAGGTAGTGAGCATCCAAGTTGTTGCACACCAATATATTGTTTCACATTATGTGATGGAGACAATTCATCCTGTAATTGATGTAGACAGATTTTCAATTATCATACTACCTGTCTATAGTATCAGCAAATTATTGTATCATAGAGCTCTTATATGAGTATGTCATTAAACTATTGTATATGAACTCTCCTGTTGATGGTGGTTGGGTGTTCTTCTAAAGAGAAATGCCACGGGTGCTAGTGCCTGTTGGTCGAGTTTTTGTTTTTTTTATATTATGAGCTCTCATGTTGATAATTCTGGTAAAAAAGGATAGTGGTAAACTGACAACCACAATAGTTGATCTTTGTTCTAGGTTATTGAGGCAAGTTGTTCTTAGCTATGGTTAAGCTCAGGCGTTCTAACCGTTTGTGTTTCAGCCACGGGGGCTAGTGCCTGCTGGTCGAGTTTTTGTTTTATTTTTATGTTATGAGCTCTCGTGTTGATGATTCTAGGAAAAAAAAGATAGTGATAAACCAAAAACCATAATAGTTGACCTGTATTCGAGGTTATTAAGGTATTCTTAGCTAGCTAGGTTAAGCTTAGGCGTTCTGGCCGTTTGTGTTTCAAAGTTTCCAGTGCTGTTTTGCCTACAAACTGTGTTGAAATTGGTCTTGGCTTCCTGGGATTTGAATAGAAAAAAGGGCCCATGCCGCCTTTGCCCTTGCTGGCGAGGACATGGCCAGCCCGATCTTGCAGAGCTGCTCACTGGTCTGGCACCGGCGGTGGGAGGACGTTTGTGCGGTGGTCCTGGACCGATCCTCGGCCCAGGCCAACGTGAGGTCCGGGTCGGCCCGCACCCGGCACCACGTCCGACTTTGGAAAGGCCAAACGGCGCACCGCATTGCACCGCTTGTCCTTGCCAGCCACCATCCAAGTACGCGAGGAGGAGGCGCCACCGCCACGTCCGAGGTAGTACATGAGGTGGTTGCGCGGGTTGGCAATTGGCGGGGCAGATGCCTCCTTCACGGTGGCCACGCGCCACCGGGGCGGGGATGGCGGGGCCATCTCCTTGCCGCGCCCGAAGCGGCACGGCGGCAATGATGGCTGGATGAGCCACCCGTACTGGATGCGCTGCAGGGAGGGCGCCTCCATCTTGACACTGCATAGAGGCGGGGCCGCCGGCTCTTCCTTGACGCGGTGGCGTGGCAGGGAGGGCGGCACCTCTTTGAAGCGGTGGTGCAGCGGAGAGGTCGGTGCCGGACAGCGGTCGACAACCGACTGCTGGAGCAACGGCTCGATCTGCTGCGCATACTCTTTGTCCATCCGCCCGGCTTCGGCGAGGAGGCGCAACTGTTGCTGCTCCTTGTTGTCATCGGAGAACACCACCTCCTCCTTGACCGTGGGCGCCAACGGAGTGGTGGATGCCGACGGACCCGGAGACTGTGGGCGACGACACCATGATCCGGTAGACCCCGGGGATCCACCTGCCGGCGCCGAGAACTACCCGGAGCCGCTGCCGGACTTGCCCATCTATGCGGTGTGTGGAAAAGAGGGAAGGATAGGCTACGGGGCATCGAGTAGAGATGGGGTTTGTCGGCGAGGTCGGCCTGCTTAAATAGTCGGACCAGGCGGACCGACACCTCTTCAATGCGGGTGCAACAACCGGATTAGGCTTCTCGGTCGCCGCGTTCACATGAAGTGGTGTCGGTCAGCCGTCCGGTCACGACTATCTGACCAGCATGAATGCAAGTAGGCGATCATCCGGTTGCGTCCGCTCTGAGCGGCAGTGAATGCATGGCGAGGGTTTTGGGTGGGACCACACTGTTGGAGGCCTACACGGCGGACGTCAGGACGCCCGTAGACCTCCAGCCAGTTTGCCTCGAGTTTGCGGGAATTAGTATGCGCGGCTCGGTCTGTGGACTTTTGATGCATGGTGTTGGATGACCGAAAGTATCCGGATCGTGCCGTCCGGATGTTTAGCGACGTTTTGATGCACAGCGTTGGAGATACCCTGATAATATATTCGAGCCACTTGGCCCCAAGCTTCACCGGCTCCTTGTACTGTTCCTTTTGTAACAACTCCCATGTTAGCCAACTGTTATTATAGTTATATTGTACCTCTATTTCCCATTAGAGATATATCTGTGCATGTACCATATCTTGGCTTAGGAACCATGGAAATACACAAAGTTGCTTCTCTAATGAGATAAAAATATGCACTTAGATGGAGTTATTTGTTCATTAATAAGCTAGTGCGGTTACTATGTTCTAACACAAAACTACAAGGGTGGTAAGGGCATATCCAACGCGGGCCCTCAAACCATCCGGACGCAGTTTGCCATCGAACGCGTTAGCCCGTCGGTCCACGGACCGGTACGGATGTTTGAAATCCCGCAAGCCGGATGCAAACCATGGGGGCATTGCGGGCGTCCAGATCACTGCCATGTACCGAAAAAGGCTTTCGCCCTGCTTTATATATAAAGCAAACCGCCCGAGCCATAACATCCATACACATGTTCACACCACACACACGCTAAAGGTCAGCACACACAGAGAGTACGAAAAAGGTTAATGCCGAGGGCACAACTCAACAAGCCCTGAAAATAGAGAACACACGACACAACGAGCAAGAGCCCTAGGGGCGGTCCAAGGGTCCTGCGCCTTAGGGAGGCCACGGCCTAGTCTGGCTCCGGGAGTGTGTGTGTGCGTGTGGGGGGGGGGGAGAGGAGGCGCAACTCGGAAGGCCATCCCGCAGAGGTCGGCGAGGAGGGTGTCGATGGCGTCCCGATCCCGGGGTGGCTAAGCGGCCGCCCAAGCTGCAAGTAACCACACAATTTGAAGATTGTGTCAGTCGCACGACGAAGAGGAGTTCTTTGGATGACAAGCTTATTGCGGATGGTCCAAAGCATCCAGGCCAGCACCCCAACGCACAACCACCTAATGTGGCGGTGGCGGGGGGCGGAGGCGTGGATTTCCGCCAGTAAGTCCGGGAAGTCCACAGGAACTGGGCCATAACTCAGGAGAAGAAGATGTGGTTGGCGTCCTCCGTCGTGCCACATAGGGGACACATCCCATCTCCCGGGCCGTTGCATTTCAGGACCTCAACCCCAGATGGGAGGCGGCCACGAATCCACTGGCACATGAAGATCCGTTTCAGGACCACTGCCATGTACGCGGCCGCCAGCCCGGTCCCACCCAAAACCCTCTCCACCCGAAAGACCCTCTCCGCGCGAAGCAGTTGTTGTGCATTAATGCCGATCAGCGCCGCTTCAGAGACGATGGGACTCCAAAGGCCCTGTTCGGAGTCACTCCAGCTCCTAAAAATACGAGGAGCTGCGGAGCATCTCTTTCCCAGCTCCGTGCTTTTTAACTCCAGCTCCGGGAGCGGAGTGGTGGAGTGGCGGGTCTCCGAACAGGGCCAAAGTATTGATGTCCGTCAGAGCGATGCGATTGGACGAGCGGGCGGTGCTACTTCAATGCCGATGCGGCAATCGAGAAACCTACTCCAGCCGATGCATTGAAGTCGGCTCCCTGTGGCTTCCCGTCCCGTCGCCTGGCCTGGCAGTGCCTATTTAAGCGGGGCTCCTGGGCAGTCCAAACCTCACCGCATCACTCCTCTTCCTCTCCTCCCGCACCCTCTCTGATCCTCTTCGCTCGGGCGCCGTCCAGACCACAGTGTCCGCACCATGCCAAAATCATGGTTCTCCTTGCCGGCAGCAGGCGACGGATCCAGATCTCCCTGCGGATCTTGGCGTGCCGTAGTTGCTCTATGGGGCCCTCAACCTGCACAGCCGTTGGCTTCTCCGAGAAGTAGGAGATCGTCGTCTCCTTCGGTGACGTGGAGGATCAGCCGTAGTAGCTACTGCACCTGTATGCGGAGGTGCTGGTCATGGACGATGAGTACGTGCGGCAGATGGAGCTTATGATGGAGTGGTCACTCCAAGACCATGGTCCGGCATCGCCCTCTCCACCGCCAACCCGCATGAAGGAGGAGCTTGCCTCGCCGCCTCTCAGCCGCATGAAGGCGGAGCCAGCGTCCCACCCACGAAACCCGCGACGTCCAAGTCGCGCGCCATGTGAAGGAGGAGCCAGTATCTCCACCGCGGGGCGACTAGCGCGGCAAGGCCGTGAAGGAGGAGGTGGTGCTGACGGTGATTGCAAAGGCGCGTGAGCGCCTCCTCCACTACCTCGGTGACCGTGGCGGCTCCTCGTCATCGCAGGGCAGCCAGGCGACGCGGCTGGAATAGCGTAACATGATACGTTGCTCGGCGTTCACCAAGTCTGTCGAGGTGTCAGTATGGGTCCGCGCGGACCCTAACCTTGTGGAGGCTCGGGCCCGCGACAGGTCGGTGACCACTGCGGAGACAGCCGCGCAGCGGCTGCGCCGCCTTGACGGGGAGCTCGCCAAGATCGGCGAGGAGTGGTCTCTCAGCGATACCGCTACTGCTGCCGGCAGGGGCAAGGAAGGGCAAGGCGACAGGGTGCAAGAGGAAGCGGAGCAGCTCCTTTGAGAGCGCTAGGCGGCCGGGCAGGGCCCCCGCGCCCTTCCGCCGCTGGAAGGATCACTTTGACGAAAACGATGGCATGGGTTGCAACGACGGTGCCGCTGGTCAGGCTGGCCACACGAACGAGGTCACCATCCTAGCTAGTTTAGTCCCTTTAGCTAGTTTAGTGCCTTTTTAGGTTTTAGTTGAATAGACGAAATATCTTCCATTTTATGTAAATTATATCCAAACTTAAGTGACTTTCGTCGTGCTTTCATGAAAATCGTCTGGTTGGTTCAAATTCCCTTTGAAATATATGCGGGCACAGTTGGATGACCGGCTCCCGTATCACTATCCGCGGACGCGTCCGCAAGCAAATACCGTGTCCGTTTTAGGGGTCCGGATGAAGATGCCGTAAATGGGCATAAAATGGTACTCCCTAGTATAAAGTTGTACTAAAACAGCGACAATTAATATGGATCGAGGGAGTACATAACTCGCCTGCATCAAATTTTTCATCTATACATTCTAAAAATCTAGTATCTTCCCAAGTGATTACTGCTGTGGTCCCCCAACCTGCAAGATGTGCAAAAATTATTTAAGTATAGAATCCAAAATCACGGTTGTAGGTCACGTCTCATGTGGTACCAAGACGGAGAGGGACCCAAGCTGTGCAATAATAATAATTATACTTGATTTCAGAATTCTAGCACACAAAAACTGCCAAATTCATCCTTAGATTTGGAGTTACTTGTACAAAATCGAAATTCCCTTTATTATCAATTATACTTTTGAGCTCGTACAGACAGAAATCCCCACATGTCGAGTTACTTCATCTTTGACAGCGAGATGTTCAAAAGCATGTACAACTTTGAAATATTGTTTCTTTTCTTCAAGAGGAAAATAGTGTGGTTACCAGAATTACTACATATGTACTTCCATAGTACAGATTCTGTACATATCTTCGTCCTCAAACTTGCTTGGGATTTTGCCCTCAAATCGCCTAAGGGCGTCTTTGATTATCATGTCATGTCCAATTGAATTCTACAGGAATCTGCTTTCCAAAAGCACAGGAATAGGAAAACCATATGATTATTATGTCATGTCCAATTGAATTCTACAGGAATCTGGTTTGTTTGATTGCATCACAGGAAAAGCATAGGATTCTTTCAAGAGGTTTGAGTGGATGCCAAAATTCCTATGAAATGTAGTACACATAATTACTTAGGAAAAAAAACCTATAAAATCCAAACCTACAAATCAAACAACCAACATAGGAAAGAAAATCCTATGAGAATCCTTTAAATCAAGGAAGTCCTAAAACAGTGTAGTAATTCTCCGGCACAGGTTCCGTTCTTAATTTACATATACACATCTGACAGTTCCTGACAATGCAGATTCTCAACATGTGTTCCTGACGTTGTCATCCCCATGTGGCACAGGGAGATTTGCGCATTTTAGTGTTCAATAATTTGAGGTGACTAAGCTGGGGCCTGGGCTCGCACTGTCATGCTGATGTAACTTGGCTGAGATGCTCACAGGATCATCAATAACGTGAACATAGAACCTTCAATAAATAAATAAATAAATAACGTGAACATAGAAAGGAGGTTGTTAGAATAAATCCGAGGCATACCGTCGATCATCCGAGGACCAAGCAATCACACGAGCACGACACCGAGATTTGTTAACGAGGTTCACCGATATGGCTACATCCTCGGGGCATGACTACGGGCGCTCCTCCCCATGACACCGTCACAATACCGCACCCTGGCCGCCCGGGCGCCGGCACACGCCGCCGACTCCCTCGCGTGCCCGTGCTATTATGTTGGCATAGGTTACATCGTGTGTCTACCCCCGCTATATATGAGAGGCCTAGGATACAAGTGTCCTACTTGGACACGACTCCTACTCTGTCTACACACTGTACGACTCCAAGTCTAACTGTAACCTAACTTGTAAAATAATATTCGACACAACTCTAACAAACTCCACCTTGGCGAATATTCTCCACCACCTTGAATTCGTCCGTGCGTCAAACCTCCATGTACATTGGACTTGAGATACACCATGAGCACCGCTGCTACTCCCAAGCTCCATGTGACTCCACCTGCAACTGTAGTCCCTTCTCGTCTTCTTCACAGTCAACACTCGAGCAAAATTAAGCTCCTCATTACTCTACCTTGTGCTTCCAACTTCCGGAGTATCCGTTCAACGACATCACACACCGATCACTGTCTGCGTGAAAAATGAACAACTCACATATTGGACGCCACTTAAAAGAGTTACGTGAACTCAACGTCACCGCTCTTTCTGTACTGCTTGTCTGAAACTTGAAGGAATTTCACGGTCGCCCTATATCACCCTGAGTCAAATTCGCAGTTGTCTCACCCTTCTTCCGGATAGTCTCTGACATGTCCCATCGCTATAGCACTTCGCCTCCTGCCTTGTCATCCGCACTTTGCCATGTGCACTGAACACCACAGCATATACGGCAATGTACTCTCTCAGCTTTTGACAATTTTAGACTTTCCGCCACTTTCTCATATTCTCCACGGTCAACTCTTGTCCATCAACTAGCACCGATAGACCCAGTCATCAACTTGAATCTGGTACTCGTCAACACTGCTTCAGCACCCCTGCACACTTTGCCTGACCACATGTCTGACCACCAGTGCCTTGGCCTGTCGCTGTGTCCTGTGCTTACTGCACGCCTCGCCGCTATCACCGTGTCGAGCCTCTGCTGTCCTGGTCGAGTCTCCCGGGTAGCTAGTCCACACTGCCTCAACCCCCACTGCAGAGAACCACCGACCATCATCGACCGATGACGAGTTTCACCGATATGGCTGTCCCTTCTTTCTACCGACGAAGCCGCCGTTGCCGCTGCACGTATCTGATACCCTCAATCGGATCTCCTACCTTGCAATTCCGCACTGCCGCCGCCACGCGTCTGTTGCATCCACTGATGCGCTGTAGCCATCTCTTCCGATCTGACCAGCCGCGCCACCCGCGACTTCGATCCCGCTAAGAACCGCTGCAGCTCAGATTGCTATTCTGCCGCCTCCGATTCTGTTGATGCCCATGAACGCAGTTTCGTGACGAACAAAATCAACTCGGTTCGGCCAATGTTCTTTGGCGCGTGGAACAAGCTGGCGCGTGAGGCCTAGAGTTGTGGCTTGCAAGCGAGCTTGATGGGACGTCTAAGGTGCTGGAACGCACAGGAAGCCAAGGCATGGTCAAGAGGGCTACGTGAGATTTGTTTGGAGGGAAAAAAAGGAAGCTACGTAACAGATTGATGCTAACCATCGGAAGAAAGAGATAGGGAAGGCCAATGGTTCTACAGTCTACATGAGCACGTGGTGGACTTTGGAGTCTTCATGGCTAGGTGCAACGGGATGGCTTACATGGCAGAGTTTGGCTTTATTTCTTTGTACACGGGTTGTGTACGGGGATGGTGGCGTGAGGGACTGTTGTGCGCGTGGCAAGATTGGCGACGTGCGTATATGGCTCGGAGGAGTCTGGAGCGTGTCGTGAAAGGATCATGCAAACACAGGGCGTCAAGCAATGCACGCAGTGCGGATGGACACGACGCAGGGTGGAGCATGGTTGCAGTTGGATAATTTCGGCTGGGTCGGACTGGACAGTCTGATGGATCGACATGGATGTTGGTCAAAGTAGAAGACGGCGGTGATTTTAGCGACGACGACATAGGAGCGTGATGCTGATGGTGGCCGACTTCTGGGGCGTGGAAACACGTGGTGCAGGCCTGAGGGCTTGTGCGGCTTCGACAAGACTATGGCGCATGGTTGATTCAAGGCAGTGCACACATGAGAGTTTGAAATCGACGGAGCGCGGGGGTAGCATAGCGCAGCTACATGGAGTCATGTTGAAGGTGGAGCTGGAGTCTGGCGGAAGACTTCACTCTGAGCTGATGGAGGGGCTACGGCATAAGTTAACGAAGAGTCGAAGCCTATTTCAGCAGGAATAGCGAGAGACACGTGGTTTCAGACTGGGTACCAGTGGTCTGTTGGAGACGTGATACTCGGCATAGGTCGGTAGATCGACGGAGTGCCTCGGATTATAAACTAGCACAGTTGTATATTTAAAGCACCCTCCCTATGATATGGTAAACTGTTGAAGTTTAAGAAAATGGCTCTCCTAATTAAAGGCACACCCCGTTGTGGACTAGTCCGTGTATGTGTGCTCTTGGTGGTTTGCTTTATTTATAAAGCGGGGCAAAAGCTTTTTTCGGTAATTAAAGGTACACCCCTTGGCTACTCTTTTATTCCCTCCATTCCTAAATATAAGTCTTTTTAGAGATTTCACTACAAACTACATAGGAATGTATATAGATATATTTTAAAGCACAGATTCATTCATTTTGCTCCGTATGTAGTTCATAGTGGAATCTCTTAAAAGACTTATATTTAGGAACGGAGGGGGTAGAAGTTAGTTAGTTATTGTTACTTGCAGGCTGTTATTTGGGTTTAGTCTGTCTTGTTAGAATTTTGAGTTTTTTGAAATTTCTGTTGTTTGCTTTATCCTGGAAAGGGACATTCCCCTTGTTAGCAATGAAGAGAAGAGTGCTTTTGCATCTTAAGCTTGTTTTTTAGGAGCCATCTATTTTTCCCAATATTTTTATCTAGAAAGATGATACGAAAACAGCTTGGTATATCCCTGCAAGCATGCAAAGGGGCAAGCTGCCATCATAATTCAGGCAAGTACAGCCACAAATGTACCTGTTTAGAATGAATGCAGCTACTTGTGTACCTTAAGCATATTACGGGTTGCCTCTTCAGGCGCATTGTTTAGTAGTAATATACTTTGGTAGACAGATAACAACTGATCTGTGTTCCGTACTTGTGGGGGGCAAAGAAAAAGATTGTCTTTCTCCCCCCTGGCAGTTCCAGGATGTGGTTAAAAACAGCTGTTTCATTATGCCCATCAGGAGACAGGATTTTGTCTGTCTTCTCTTCCTGTACTTGGTGCGCTTTAGAAGAGGGAAGACCACACGTATGTCTAACAATCAGTTTCTCGTACACATCCACGTAGGCAATACACTGCAGTACACTAGGCAGCCTGCATGCTTGAGAACAACATGCATCCTGTGATCAGTTTAATTAGCATCGCCATTGGGCATTAGCAGCGGAATATTCAAGTGTGCATTATTAAGGGCGGCTTGACGCTGACATCGAAAGACTGGCCTTTCAGTTCAGAGGGAGGTGAGCAAATGTGAGTTATCTATTGAGAGAACAGCACGCAAGAAACAAGGGTGGCTCTAGCTTGATTGGTAAAGACTGGCTGGCTCATTTCCTGTCAGATTAGAGCTGCTGCTAACCCTGGCCCTGGCCAGATTGGTTTTGCTGAGAAATGTCCAAAAGTGAAAAAGGAGTAAAAGGGACAACAAAGCCTGATAGAAGACACCAACTAATCTAAACAAATAAAGCAAAAGATAATAGGAGGATAGGACCAGCTGCTGATGAAGTATATGAGTGAACATGACAGCCTTTGTTGTTTCAATCATGCAACTGGTGGACATGTCACCAAAAGAAGCATGACCATTTGGGAAATACGCACCATAATCTCTAGTTGATGTCCCCCTTAACATGCACTCACCCTACTCCACTTGTACGCTTGCTTGCATGGGAATGGATTTGGCCTATCTACTGTTTCAGAATACTTATAATAGATTCCCTAAAAAATGAATACTTGTAAGGGATTATTTAATGTACGTGTTGTATGAGCTGCAACTTTTTAACAAAAACAATCACCGTTAGAACTGAACTTTGCCAACTGAGCTGTCTGTAAGATTTCTATGCTGGTCAAGTGCATTATCGCAAGAAAAGGATCCTCATCTCGACTTTATCTTCTCCTTTCTGTTATTCTGAGTAGCTGTATGATGGTCCCATTACCTTGTATATGACTAAATTGAGAAATTGTATACCAACGTTTCTCTGACATCATAGGCATATCTTTGTCAGGGATTTTCTTTTTGCTAGCATGCGCTCTGAAATAAGCATCCCTGTGGAGTTTTCCGCTGCTGACAGGGAGATGATGATGCACTTGGAAGCTTGCAAGAACGAACGCAGGTACAGAAGATAATTTAATTCACTCTGCAGGCTCATACGTTTTGGTACCACATGACATGTTTTATTGTCCCTGAAGAATATTGTACTTGCATTCCGCCGTTATGCTCGGAAAGTTCTTTTTTATCTTATATAATAAACAAAGCTGTAGAACTATACATTATGTCTTCCAGAATTATTCCTTGGATAAGAAACAACATATATTACCATAATAATGTGGTAGGCTAAATACCTTCCATTTCTTTTAGCACAATACAATCATAGATGTCCACATACACACACATACAATCACCCCTTTAAACGCCGCCCGCATGCACACTCTACCCCTATGAGCACCTCCGGGATACTGAGTCGGCATCGCATCTTGAGATTGATGAAGTCACCACAGCCGTCTCGTAGTCGACCCAAACGTCTCCTCCCACTGAACGAACATCGCCGGAATACCTTTGTCGGTTAGCACCACCGAATTCCATTGGTGTACTGGGTCAGGTGATAGTACTTGACACCAGGGAAGGGGAGAAAAGGACGGCGTGGGTCGTTCTTTGTTGGCATGGAAAAACTTGAGCCAGCCGTAGTAGGAGTAGGTCAGGACCACCATTGTACTCCTCTACCAGCCGGACATATGCAAGACGATGCGCTTGGTGAGGCTATAAAGCCCAAATCTCCTTGGGCCCCGGCCACACCACACCGTGGCTTTCCATCCTCCCAATACCAAGTAGAGTAGTTCCAAAAACTAAAGGTGGGAGGGGCCTGAGTGGAAAGGGTATGCCTGCTCTTTTCCATACACATTTGTGTTCATCAATGGCCGAGGGGGATCTCGTCTCACCCAGGTCGCAAGTGGGGTGAAAAAGGAAGATCTAGGGAGGACTTGGTGGCCCGCCTTTTGTTTTCTCCACGAGGGCGAGCTAGCACCTAGCTCGTGGATTGGAGAGCCCAAAGTTATCTGAAATGGTCTCAGATCTTGGGGAAGATCCACACATTGTGTACTCTCCACTCACTCAGCCGGCGATGCGGCATTTTGTTACTTGCATGATGCCATCCTGACTCTGTCCCTGCTTCAGGAGATCGGATTGGTCTACGGTGAAGTGGTCACCAGGAATACATTTCCCCCTCTCTCCCAAAGAAATGTGTGTCATTTCGCCTTAATTAGTGACTACAAGTCTTGCAACCAAAACGACCAGCAAAACATGAAACCAAGAGCCAGCTATATAACTAGAAAAGAAAGAGGAAACTAAGACCCAAAGCCAAAACTGTACAGCTAACCAACTCGAGTGGCTCTTATTTTCTCTGTTGCTTCATGCTTATTCTTGCCTCCCTTTACCCAAAAAGGGTTTCCCCCGGCTTTATATATAAAACACTCATCACCGAGCCAACCGACCAAACACATGGTACCATCCACACACACCCAAGGCATGATACAAAGACGCTGAGAGCAGCCACACTATCTGAAACAACTCCAAGACAACAACAGATGAACAATAAGCATCACTATGGAGTTGCCGGGGTCCTCAACCGTGGACAAGCCACCGTGGAGAGACGAAGGCGAGCATGGCGACCCATGGGCTCCAAGGCGGCGTCTTCAGGAAGGGAGAACTGCCACTGCCCTATCCGTAGGTCAGGGTTTCCCTCCGAGCACCACAACAAATGGTGAGTATCGGCGACGACGCCTCCAAGAAGGGGACGACGTTAGAACGCCACCACCGCTGACCTGACAAGTCAGAACGGGTTTTCACCCCGGCCAACACTCACCGTCACCCAATGAGGCACGGTCGACCGCACCACCAGCATCGGACGTCACACCCTGGAAACCACGCCGCCCGCACAGCCATGGTCGCCAGACAGCGCCTGAGCCGCGTGCTCCGCCCCCGAGTGCCATGGCTCCCACCACCAAGGCCGCCGCCCCGGCATCCATGGCATACACTCCATCCCTGCCCCAGGTTCTTAACCAAGATGGTAGAGGATACGGTCAGGAAGGTCCCTCCTTTCCAACCCCTAAACAGCCCCAGGTCCATGCCCCACCTCTGACCTACACCGCCTTGCCCCACCCGAGCTCCCCGGTGGCATGCCGCCATGAGACGGGAGGCAAGGATGCTGCCGTGGCCTCCCTGGCGCCGGAGCATCCCTCAACGGTGAACAGAGTTGGGAAAAGTCCAGCCCATCGACGCCTCCTGCACAAACACAACTTAGGGATGGAGGGGAACCACCTCACGAGCCGCTCACCGACGGACTGACGCCGGAGATGCCCAGCCGCCGCCGTGAAACGACCCAGACCACCGCCATGGGCCACCACCACATCGTGGCAGCCCACATTCGCGCCGGGACCCCGAGGGTCGACCCTGAGCCGCCCACCGGAAACCAGGGGCCAGATCCGAGCGGATCTGACAGGCAGCCCCCGCACTCTGCAACGGCTGCCGATGAGCCACTGCGGTCCATGGCCAGAGCCACAACCCCACCAGGACGCAGCCAGCCCCTGCGACGCCCGTCATCAAACACCTGCCGGATTTGGATCCTGGCTAGGGCCGCCGCTGTCGGGCACGCTCCGCCTCCGCCAGCACGGGCATGTGCCCTCACCGTCACCATGGAGCCCTCCACGCCGAGGTCCTGCCGCCGGCACTGCCTCGCCCCCCAAAGCGATGCGCCGCCGAACGTAGTAGACGTCCCGCACCGCCCACCACCGCACGAAGAGGAGAGGAACCCCCCCCCTCCCTGAGGGGAGGGGAGGTGGGGGCTACAAGGTGCGGCGGCTAGGGTTTCCCCTCGTTGCTCGCGGGAACGACGCGGGAGGGGGGGGGTGACTTCTCGCTCTCCAATGTCATTTAAAACCACCTGGTGTGACATGCTTCTTTATTCGTTGTTCGTTTGCAAGGTGAAACCACTTGCTATTCTTGCCTCCCTTTAGAAAAATAGTATTTGTGGTGTGACATGCTTTGTTGTTCGTTTGCAAGGTCTAAGGTAGATCACAACACGATTGTCAATGGAGTTTTTATTGCTTTATTATGTGAGTAAAGGAACTTATTTCGTGCCACTTGGTAGACAACTAGAGTATGTTTCAACGTAGAGGTCATGCCATATCTTCTTCTTTCATGACAAAACTTTACTGGAGATGCCTTTATCAAAGTATAATTTCGGTCACTGCTTTTTTTTCGAAAAGAATTTTGGTCACTGCTGATCGAGCACTTCTATCTTGGGACTTATAAAGGGAACTTCAATGCTGTAGAGGAGCAGTTGCGCTAGATATTGACTACACGTTCATATGTGATATGATGATTGGAAGGCTGTGGTGGTGAGCTAGGGAGCATATTGGAAGAAATCTCTGCCGATTCTGTATTTATCGTTTTTTTTTCTGGAAGACCTTGCATCCATCTGTGGACAGACAGTTTCAGCTATTTGACACTATTCCAGGATTCTATTCTTGACATGCAAATAACCTGACTTTTTTTTTTGGAGAAATCTAACTAGATTATATTCTCTTCGCATTTAGGCAGCAGTTTGCGTTAGATGAACACAATGCTAAACACACGATACACATTTGTGTGAATCACAGAGGAAGAACAATAAGGATAGCGAACTATGTGAAAGAGTATCAGAGAATATCTGATCCTAAATCTAACTCCCGGTGACCCGCTCCCGTCCCCGCAACCCTAGCCGCCGCCGCCTCCCCCTGCCCATCGCCGGAGGGATCCGGCCGCCCTTGCCGGCGCGCGGCCCGGATCCAGCCCTCCCTCCCCTCGCCCTTCCTCCCCCTCCCCTCCTTCCGCCCCCGCGCCGCCTCCCCGGGAGGCGGCCGGGGCGGCCCCCGCGCTGTTGGAAATATGCCCTAGAGGCAATAATAAATTGGTTATTATTATATTTCCTTGTTCATGATAATCGTTTATTATCCATGCTAGAATTGTATTGATAGGAAACTCAGATACATGTGTGGATACATAGACAACACCATGTCCCTAGTAAGCCTCTAGTTGACTAGCTCGTTGATCAATAAATGGTTACGGTTTCCTGACCATGGACATTGGATGTCGTTGATAACGGGATCACATCATTGGGAGAATGATGTGATGGATAAGACCCAATCCTAAGCATAGCACTAGATCGTGTAGTTCGTATGCTAAAGCTTTTCTAATGTCAAGTATCATTTCCTTAGACCATGAGATTGTGCAACTCCCGGATACCGTAGGAGTGCTTTGGGTGTGCCAAACGTCACAACGTAACTGGGTGGCTATAAAGGTACACTACGGGTATCTCCGAAAGTGTCTGTTGGGTTGGCACGAATCGAGACTGGGATTTGTCACTCCGTGTGACGGAGAGGTATCTCTGGGCCCACTCGGTAGGACATCATCATAATGTGCACAATGTGATCAAGGAGTTGATCACGGGGTGATGTGTTACGGAACGAGTAAAGAGACTTGCCGGTAACGAGATTGAACAAGGTATCGAGATACTGATGATCGAATCTCGGGCAAGTAACATACCGATAGACAAAGGGAATTGTATGCGGGATTGATTAAGTCCTTGACATCGTGGTTCATCCGATAAGATCATCGTGGAACATGTGGGAGCCAACATGGGTATCCAGATCCCGCTGTTGGTTATTGACCGGAGAGTCATCTCGGTCATGTCTGCATGTCTCCCGAACCCGTAGGGTCTACACACTTAAGGTTCGGTGACGCTAGGGTTATAGAGATATTTGTATGCGGTAACCCGAAAGTTGTTCGGAGTCCCGGATGAGATCCCGGACGTCACGAGGAGTTCCGGAATGGTCCGGAGGTAAAGAATTATATATATATAGGAAGTGCTATTTCGGCCATCGGGACAAGTTTCGGGGTCATCGGTATTGTACCGGGACCACCGGAAGGGTCCCGGGGGTCCATCGGGTGGGGCCACCTGCCCCGAGGGGCCACATGGGCTGTAGGGGGTGCGCCTTGGCCTATATGGGCCAAGGGCACCAGCCCCAAGAGGCCCATGCGCCAAGAGAAGAGGGAAAGGAAGAGTCCTAAAAGGGGAAGGCACCTCCGAGGTGCCTTGGGGAGGAGGGACTCCTCCCCTGGCCGCACCCTTCCTTGGAGGAAGGGCCAAGGCTGCGCCTCCCCCCTCTCCCTTGGCCCTATATATAGTGGGGGGAAGGGAGGGCAACCATACCTGAGCCCTGGCGCCTCCCTCTCCCTCCCATGACACATCTCCCTCCTCCCACAGCGCTTGGCGAAGCCCTGTTGGAATCCCGCTACTTCCACCACCACGCCGTCGTGTTGTTGGATCTCCATCAACCTCTCCCCCCCCTTGCTGGATCAAGAAGGAGGAGACGTCGCTGCTCCGTACGTGTGTTGAACGCGGAGGTGCCGTCCGTTCGGCGCTAGGATCATCGGTGATTTGGATCACGACGAGTACGACTCCATCAACCCCGTTCTCTTGAACGCTTCCGCGCGCGATCTACAAGGGTATGTAGATCCACTCCTCCCTCGTTGCTAGATGACTCCATAGATAGATCTTGGTGACACGTAGGAAAATTTTGAATTTATGCTACGTTCCCCAACACGCGCCGCTGCACTCGGCCTCGCTCCGCTCTCCCTCTCCCCTGCCGTCGCCGGCGGGCGCCCCCGGCTCCGGCCCGGGGGGTGCCGGTGGCGGCAGGATCTCCCTTCCCCGCGCGCGCGTCCTCCTGGCCTGGGGCAGGGGGGCGGCGGCGGTGTCGCTCGGCTTGGCGGCGGTCCGGTGACCCGGCGGGGTGGCCGGCGGCAGACGTGGTGGCGGCGCTGCTCCTTGGCGGCGAGGCGGCGTGGTGGTGCTGGGTGGCCAACGTCGCGCCCCCGGCCCAGATCTGGGCCCGGCGGGCCCCATTTGGGTCCTAGCGGGCCGGCCCCCGGCGTGGCCTCGTTGTCTGCGGCGCGGTGAGGAGGAGGAGCGGCTCGGATATGGGGCGTCGGCGCCGATGGCGTGCCGGCAGCAGCGCGAAGGCGGGAGCTTTACGGGCCCACGAGAGCTCGGCCGGGCCTGTGGGCCCACGGGCCTGGTGTGCTCCTGCTATTGCGTACGGACGGCTACCGTCGCTGACGGTGGAGGTGGGGCCCTCCCGCGTGCCGACGGTGCTGATGCCCTAGTCCCGGCTCTGATCCTTCGCCGCACTGCCCTCATTTCGTGGTGCCGCGGTGAGACGGCGTGGGGGCCTCATGACCGCGTTGGCGCTGGGTGGTGGTTGGTTTGGTGGATGGATCCGGAGCGCCCGAGGTGCGGGTTGGGATCGGGGGAAACCCCTGTCGGCGTGGCCGACACCGGCGCGGTGGCGCCTGAGGGTGTCACCTGACCTTCCGGGAGGGCGTCGGGGGCTACCCTGCCTCTCGCCTCGTCGTGTACCGGGGGAAACCCTTGGCAGCAGCGTCGTCATCGTCGCGATCCTTCTTGGAGGTGTTGATAGGTGCCGGCGCTTCGGAGTCTTGGAGCCTAGGGGTAGATTCCGGTGGGCGCAGCGATCGCGAGGCTTCTTCGTTTTTGTTGATCCGCCGTTGTCGGCATTTGTTTCTTTTGCTCTTTCTCTGTCGTTTCTTTTGGGCGTGTCTGTGCTGCTTCCGCCCCAGCACCTATCTCTGTATGGTTCAGTTGGTTGCTTTGTATACAAAGTGGGGGAAACCCTTTTTCGGTAAAGAGTATCAGAAGAAAAGATCCAGTTACCTCTGTAGCCGTATTTACTGTATTTAATGTTTAGGGAACCCATTCATATATATAGTAGTAGCAAGTGGCCTCTGCTCAGTACACATTGGGGAAGGATGAAAATAGGAGATAAATATTGCACTTAGTCGAGTCAATTAAGTTTGGATACATCATCCATTGCCATAAGATTAGCAACCCCTTGTTTGTTGAATAACCAGAAGTCAACCATTTTTTTGGTCCCTGAGCTATGTGTATTTCTTAAAGGTGTCCTGCCGAGCTCTTTTTTTAATATATATTAGAAGCCCTTGTCCATTGTTAAGGCAGTAAGCATTTGGTTTTGGTGAAGATTTTGTACAAATGGACCTGTCCCTTGTCTACTTGCATGTCATCGATCTTACTACTTATTTAACGAACGCATGGTAATCTACAAAAAATTGCATTCTTGACAGCACTTGAAAATTGAGGGGGAGAAAAGTGGGAGCTGATGAAATAGAATCACAATCACATGGAGCTGACTTAAGTATGATTCCAAAACAGAAAAGGGGTGCAGTCAGTGTGATCTACATTGTCTTTGCCCTTCCTTTTGACAGGAGTGCACTCTTCCCTCATTTATATTGTGCTGGTTTGTTTCGGCTGCTTCCCCGCGCGCGCGTGTGTGTGTGAGAGAGAGAAACTGCTGAGGGGGGAGAGAAGGAAGATCACATGGTGGCCTTTATTTGGGTATGTGACAGCTTCTCCCTTTAGTCTTTTAGTGCTTCCTTCCTTTTATCTCCTCATCAAGGGAAACCCCTTTCAAAACCTCATCAGCTGTTGAGTGAGTGAGTGAGTTCCTTCTCATACTCCTTTAAGACCCCTCCCTCTTCCCTGCTCATCCCTTTCTTCATCCATCCTCTCTCTCTCTCTCTCTCTCTCTCTCTCTCTCTCTCTCTCTCTCTCTTGCCTTTGCCCAAAAGCCATATAATGCGCTGCTGATCCCTTCTTCCAGTTCCAGCCTCCACAATAGCAATACACCTCGTGGTGATACACACGCACGCACACGCCTTTCTTCTTTTACCAGCCTCCAAGAATCACTCGCTCACTGCGCGCCATGGAGATTGCCATGGTATGCACAAGAGTTAACCTCCTCATCCTCATCCTCTCCCTCTGCTCGCCATACAAGTTCATCCAGAGCCCCATGGACTTTGGCCCCTTGAACCTGCTCCCCACCACCATCGCTGCGTCCAGTGACTTCGGCAGGATCCTCTTCCACTCCCCGTCCGCGGTGTTGAAGCCCCAGTCCCCAAGGGACATCTCTCTGCTTCTTAGCTTCCTCTCCGCCTCGTCTCTAGGCAAGGTGACGGTGGCGGCCAGGGGTGCGGGTCACTCCATTCATGGACAGGCCCAGGCCCTCGATGGCATTGTGGTGGAGATGCGCTGCTTGCCTGCTGAGATAGAGCTGCACAGAGGAGGAGAAGGAGATGTTTCCTATGCTGATGTGAGCGGCGGAGCCATGTGGATAGAGCTCCTGGAGCAGAGCTTGAAGGCTGGGCTGGCTCCAAGGTCCTGGACTGATTACCTCTACATCACCATTGGTGGGACTCTGTCCAATGCCGGCATCAGCGGGCAGACATTCAAGCATGGGCCTCAGATTAGCAATGTTCTACAGCTGGAGGTAGTCACAGGTACGATAAGAGATGCATGCTGAGGGGGCAAAAAAAGGACAAGATCTTCTTATTTGGCTTTTGGCCCTGTCTCCCTTGGTCAACAACATCTTGGTTGCTGATGGGCAGTAGATTTTGTGCTCCTCTTTGATTGACAGGCAGGGGAGAGACCGTGACATGCTCGCCCACCAAGAACGCAGAGCTGTTCAGCGCTGTTCTGGGAGGCCTTGGCCAGTTTGGCATCATAACTAGGGCAAGGATCCTGCTGCAGGAAGCTCCACAGAAAGTATGTACGCAGCGTTACACCTGTCTTGTTCTCATTAGTCTAGTGTAAGCCTGTGCCATGCATAGATGATTAATCAGGTTTTCGACTTCATTCAGGTGAAGTGGGTTAGGGCCTTCTACGACGATTTCGGCACCTTCACCAAAGACCAGGAGCTGCTGGTGTCGATGCCGGATATGGTGGACTACGTAGAAGGTTTCATCGTCTTGAATGAACAGTCGCTTCACAGCTCTTCCATTGCCTTCCCTGCAAATATGGACTTCAGCCCAGATTTTGGCACCAAGGGCAGTCCTAAGATCTACTACTGCATAGAGTTTGCGGTTCATGATTATCAGCGCGTGAATACCAATGTGGAGCAGGTAAGCCCCAGAACTGTTTTGTGTGTGTGTGTGTGTGTGTGTGTGTGTGAACTTGTCAAGGCTTGGGAATGAATGATGGAGTGTGTGTGCATGTGTTTATTTTCAGGTGGTGGAAGCCATCTCAGTGCAGATGAGCCACATAGCGTCCCACCTGTACAGTGTGGAGGTGTCCTACTTTGATTTCCTCAACAGGGTGAGGATGGAGGAGATGAGCCTGAGGAGCAGCGGGCTCTGGGAGGTGCACCACCCGTGGCTCAACATGTTCGTGCCCAAGGCCGGGATCAGGGACCTGAGGGACCTTCTCATGGACAACATCTCACCGGATAACTTTGAGGGGCTCATCCTCATCTATCCACTCCTCAGAGACAAGTAAGCTGTGTGTGCTACTAATCAACGCAATGCATTGTAGGCATTACATTAAGATATCTCAACTTGGGGCTGGGGGACACATCAATACGTGTAGGCATTGTTTATAGAAGAAAATATTATCTACCGATTGTTTAACTAACCTTGTTTGTGACCGCTGCGTTGGCTTCCAAGCAGTCCAAGTTCGACAAGCCTTTCTCCGCATCATTTTCGTTTAGTAACGAGTTCGTTTCTATGTAATCAAAGTGCTGAGAATTAATCAGCTCTGCTCATCGGGCATGAGATAGTCCCTTTTGGCATTCGCATGCTGCCCCATTTTCTACCATCTATACTGCTATAGCAGGCAGTACAGGCCTGAGAACATATCATTTATTCCATATTTCTACGTGGGGCACCATTCTGCTCTTCCCTGGAAGCACCTGCTGTGGTTTTCATGCATAGCATTCATGATTTGTGTGTGTTCTCTTGTACAGTATATTGTAAAGGTCTGGAAGAGAACGTATTATCTTTGATAAATGATGTGTGATGTATCCTTGTGTGCGCCTAGCCGCCTACTTAGGGTCTTCATTAGTATACAGGCATCTTGGTCCCAACACTCTTCTTTTCATAAGAAATAAAAACTGCTCACTTGCCTTTACTATGGAGTGGGTATAGAGGGCAGAAAAGTTGCAGCCCTGCTTTGTACTAACATTGGACACAACACACACAAAAAAAATGAGAATATTAGATCGGTCGGTTGTTTAATGCTGCGAACTCTTTTCTTATTGGAAAGTTCTATGTATGTGTACAATATTTCTGGTAGAAAGTCCACACCTACAGTGGCTTTGTTGGTCGATTGTTGCATGCTTGTGAATGATTGTTTCATGTTTTGTGGGTCCTTCAAATAGAATGACATCTGTCGCCAGCATTGTATGATTTAACTCAAACTATAGCTTTGGCTCAATGAGTGGCATCTTCTTTATTTGAGGAAACCTTTGTTAAGTACAGGGAGATATGTAAGCAAAGATACTTGCTCTCTCCTTAAAAGAAAAGAAACTGAGATTTGTCCTGCAGTTAAAAAATGCAATTTGGTTTATTTACGCTCAGATAAGATAAGCTTATCACAATGCATTATAAACAATAACTGCCTTCCAGTTCAAACATCAGCATGTAAGCTCTTTTAATTGGGATAAAACTAATATTTGACTAGCTACAAATTTATTTTCTTTGATGCATAACGTTGTTCACAATTCACGCATTCTGTATGTTTTTAAGATTCATTGACCTCACATTCAAGTATTTGCAAGGTGTCACTTCTACCAAGAAGTTTATACTAGTTTACCTGCAAGATGGCTTTCAAATACAAGTCAACTATTAGCTGATTGAGCCTTAGCAAAAGATCTAACTTGTGACCTACGGTTCATGTTCAATGTACTGAACTAGTTTAATAGGCCCAGTGTAGACTTGTCTCTATAAACATTTAAACAGAGACATTTCTGAGTCAGGATACACCGAACTGCAGGATGTCAACTATATAATTTTCTTCTCCTTCTTGTGTTCTTATCCAGGTCATGATCTGGCAGTTGCTGAGATATATCATTTAACTGTTACTCTGTTAATCTGGCAGGTGGGGCACTAACACATCGGTCGTGCTACCGGATTCCGGGTCCACGGAGCAGGTGATGTACGTGGTTGGCATTCTCCGTTCTGCAAACCCTGATGAAGGATGCTCCCACCACTGCCTCCAAGAGCTTCTCCGCCGTCATCGCCACATAGCTGACACTGCCGGAGTGCGCATTGGTGCAAAACAGTACTTGGCTCACCATCCAACTCCGGCTGGCTGGCACCAACACTTTGGCCCACGTTGGGAGCGGTTCGCGGAGCGCAAAAACCGGTTTGACCCGCTGTCCATCCTCGGGCCAGGCCAAGGTATATTCCCCAAGGGCAACACTGGGGTTTATGCAAGCTGACAGCATGAAATTTCATGGCCATTCATCGGTGGTAAAATAAGTGATATAGTTAGGTGACTAAGGTGGGATCCTGTTCTTTCTCTTTCGTAGCTCTTTTCGGGTTGTTTCCTCGGCATTTTGAGGCATGGGTTGGATTATTATGGTGGTGGTGGATCCTGAGAGAACTCAGTGGTTATGAATACCACTGGGAATTTTGGAACTCTGTACAGGCTGAGGAAGCACAGCTCTAGGGATAGAGATAGTGATTCTGTTCGATCTGTATGTTGCCATTAGGATTGTTGCTATTGTTCTCACTTTCATTCCCACAAGTATGAAACTCTCCGCACTCGACTCCTTTGGGCATCGCCGGTTCATTTGTGCTTTCGGCTGACCTTTCATAAAACTTGAAGAGTTAAATCAGAACCCAAGATGATATGCTTGCGAATTTACAGAGCGACCTTCTGAGATTCTTCTAAAATCATTGTTGTGAATCATACACCATGTCCATATGATATTCTTATCACCACTTTTGTCTGATGTTGGTCTGATGTCTGTTTAGTTCATTGTGACTGACTTTTTCTTTTCCAAACAGGGCCAAAATATTTACTCATCCATTAATTAAGTTTGTATTTTTTTGCAAAGGATCAAATCTTTTATAAAAGTTCACCGGAAGTACAAAGCATCTTAAACATAATACAAATTACATCAAGATTCCAAGACTACTGAACGATCGCTACTGCTGCCAGAACAAACCGCCGACGCGCCGTTGTCGCTGCTCCTCTACCGAAGTCGGCTTGACCTTTTCAATGACAGGCAAGAAGTCTTCATGCACGTGCCCCTAAGGACCAGCACCCGGAGCCGTAGTTGTCGCCTTTGAACCCTTTCATAGATCTGAAGCATCTGACACCAAATCTCGCCACATGACGAAAAATCGTAACACCGCCGCTCCAAGGAGATGGCAGGAATCTACGCATAAGTTCTGTTGACTACAGCCAGACGGACGAACTCTGGGAGGATCGAAGCCCGGAAGACAAACACGAAGAAGAAGTGCCACTGTTCCCCCGAGCACTGCACTTGCGAGGACTAAAAAACCCTAACCTAAACTACCAACTAGAGTGGATGCACCGGGATTCCCATCAACGCCACCGACCGCCGGGGCGGTAAGCGAAGGGGAGGCGAATCCGCAGACTCGCCGGTGAAGCCTGGAGGGGAGAGTTTGTCTTAGCTACGTAGGGACAAGGGGGTAACGAGAGGAAGTCGTTAGGTGCGTCGTATCCATTAATTAAGTAAGAAGACAAGAGTTTGAGTAGAAGGAAAAAATGTTACAACAGTGTCATTACTCTCCTGGCATGATTCTTTCCAAACGCATTGCACACACGATGACCCGGAGGCTTGCTTCCTTCTTGATAGCTTGTAGTAGTGTCGGAGGCGAAGGGCTTTAGTTACAAAAAATATGTCTTTCACTCCATACGGTCTAGTTGGTGAGCATGGTGATAGATGCCATCACCTTTCTATTTGTCCTCATTTCTCTAGACATGTTAATCCACCAATTCTTCATTGTTCTCTCTGTCAGCCATCTGTAGGTATCAATACTATCAAGATGTAACCACTCCTTGACCATCCTCCATAACCTTAGTGTGTCGTGACACTTGTAGGAAGGATGCACAACCTACTCTTGTTCTTGCTTGGATGATGGAAACAGCCCACAACTATCCCACCCAAGCTTGGCCAAACAGTCGACGGCCCATATCCTATCCTGGACAGCCAACCAACCAACTTCCTTGGGGGCGGGGAGGGGAGGGGGCATGTCCTCCGCATGGTCTTGTCCATAGACATGTGAGTTGCACCGAGGAACTGCATCTTTGAAGTAGCGGAATATTCGCCACTGCTTGTGTGCTTCCAAAGAATTTTCATCCTCCAATGTATCATACTTATTAACGTCTCGGATATTTTCCAAAGTGTGATAAATTGTTGAATGTGGGCCATGGTGAAGTCATGTGGCACCTTGAGTTTTGATATTGGAGCGTCGCTGTGCATTACCTCTTTCACCTTCCCATGGAACCATGGGGACTCAAAGGACGGTGCACACACTTCGTTCCCAATGATGATAGTTGTCGACACGTAGAACAAGTCCATGGCATTCGTTTCATAAGGGTCCTATGCCCATCCACATCTTGGACTCGCTTTCCACTCATACTAAGGTCGTCTCAATCTTAGGGCTAGTTCTTTTGCTGGCTTCTAGAATTTGATGGAATAATATGACAATACCTAGCTTATTCTAGAAGCCCAACTAAATTTATTTATTTTAAAGCCCACTAATTAAGATTTGACCAGTAAGCTTCTAAAAATATATTTTTGGTTGGGCTTCTAGAATAAGTTGGGTAGGGGTAGCTTATTCTAGAAGCCCAAAAAACCACCAAAAGAACTGGCCCTAAGCACGTGGGCAACCTTTTCTAGGTGGAGGACTGAAAGTGCAACTATCCCTAGGTGGTTTTGGTAATTCATAACAACATATAGCTCATAGAGTTAATGCTATTCCAAGATAATTATTTCAGGAAAGCTCAATGATTGGCATGGCATGGATGTGAAAGTGGAACCCTCAAAATGCTAAGGACAAAGGATTGGCTCAAGCTCAAAAGCTCAAGACTCTTCATTTTATATTTTAGTGATCCAAGATCACATTGAGTCTTTAGGAAAAGCCAATACTATTAAGGAGGGATGAGGTGTTGCTTAATGAGCCTCTTGCTTCATGTGCTTAATGATATGCTCCAAAATCCTCAACTACTTTCCCATATCCACATATGACCTAAACCCTAAGCCAAACTCGGTCCTACCGATTCTTTCTATCCGGCGCCACCGAGTTTCACTTGTCATTAGCCACTGCCAAACCCTAGCAATTCGGTTCTACCGATAAGGATCTCGGTCTCACCGAGATGGGGTTGCAAACTCTCTGTTTCCCTTTCGTAACTTTTCGGTCTTACCGAAAGAGCGAATCGGTCCCACCGAGATTGTAATGTAAACTCAGTGTTTCCCCTTTGTAACTTTTCGGTCTCACCGAGTTCCACTCGGTCTCACCGAAAGAGCAAATTGGTCCCACCGAGTTTGCCTGACCAACTCTCTGGTTAGCTAATTACCAAATTCGGTCTCACCGAGTTTGTGTAATCGGTCTCACCGAGATTACGTTATGCCCAAACCCTAACCATATCGGTCCTACCGAGTTGCATGTCAGTCCCACCGAAAATCACTAACGGTCACTAGGTTTACATTTTCGGTCCGACCGAGCTTATTGATTCGGTCCCACCGAGATTGGAAAACTGTGTAACGGTTGGATTTTGTGTGGAGGCTATATATACCCCTCCACCTCCTTCTCATTCGATGAGAGAGCCATCAGAACACACACACCATTCCAACTCATATGTTCTGAGAGAGAACCACCTACTCATGTGTTGAGACCAAGATATTCCATTCCTGCCATATGAATCTTGATCTCTAGCCTTCCCAAGTTGCTTTCCACTCAAACCTTCTTTCCACCAAATCCAAATCCTATGAGAGAGAGTTGAGTGTTGGGGAGACTATCATTTGAAGCACAAGAGCAAGGAGTTCATTACCTACACACCATTTGTTACTTCTTGGAGAGTGGTGTCTCCTAGATTGGCTAGGTGTCACTTGGGAGCCTCTGACAAGATTGTGGAGTTGAACCAAGGAGTTTGTAAGGGCAAGGAGATCGCCTACTTCGTGAAGATCTACCGCTAGTGAGGCAAGTCCTGTGTGGGCGATGGCCATGGTGGGATAGACAAGGTTGCTTCTTCGTGGACCCTTTGTGGGTGGTTGCTTCTTCGTGGACCCTTCGTGGGTGGAGCCCTGTGTGGACTCGCGCAACCGTTGCCCTTGGGTGGAGCCCTGTGTGGACTCGCGCAACCGTTACCCTTCGTGGGTTGAAGTCTCCATCAACGTGGATGTAGGATAGCACCACCTATCCGAACCACGGGAAAAACATCCGTGTCTCCAATTGCGTTTGAATTCTCCGAACCCTTCCCTTTACATTCTTGCAAGTTGCATGCTTTACTTTCCGCTGCCTATATACTCTTTGCATGCTTGCTTAAATTATGTGATGATTGCTTGACTTGTCCTAAAATAGCTAAAATCTGCCAAGAACTAAAATTGGGAAAAGGTTAAGTTTTTATTTGGTCAAGTAGTCTAATCACCCCCCCTCTAGACATACTTTCGATCCTACAAGTGGTATCAGAGCTTTGGTCTCCATTTGCTTGATCTCCATAGCTTTTGGTGGTCATAGCCTTGGTTTCACAACCTAGGAGAGTATGGCGTCTAGCGAGGGAAATTATCACCGTAGAGGTCCTTACTTTGATGGTACTAATTTTGCTAGTTGGAAGCATAAAATGAAAATGCATATTCTTGGACATAACCCCGCCGTTTGGGCTATTGTGTGTGTTGGTTTGCAAGGTGACTTCTTTGATGGGAGAGAACCAAACCGTGAAGCTACCGCGGATGAGTTGAAGATGTTGCAATACAATGCTCAAGCTTGTGATATTCTCTTCAATGGATTGTGCCCCGAAGAATTCAACAAAATCAGCCGCCTTGAGAATGCAAAGGAAATTTGGGACACTTTGATTGATATGCACGAAGGTACCGACTCCGTCAAGGAATCCAAGTTGGATGTGCTTCAAAGCCAACTTGACAAGTTCAAGATGAAGGATGGTGAAGGTGTCGCTGAGATGTACTCTAGGCTTGCTCTCATCACAAATGAGATTGCCGGCTTAGGAAGTGAAGAGATGACCGATAGATTCATCATCAAGAAGATTCTAAGAGCCTTGGATGGAAAATATGATACCGTGTGCACATTGATCCAAATGATGCCCAATTACAAAGATCTCAAGCCAACAGAGGTGATTGGAAGAATTGTTGCTCATGAGATATCACTTAAGGATAAAGAGGAACTTCACAACAAATCAAGTGGTGCCTATAAAGCCTCATGTGAAGCCCCTACATCATCAAGTGAGAAACAAGACTTCAATGAAGAATTGAGCTTAATGGTGAAGAACTTCAACAAGTTCTACAAGAGTAGAAGCAAAGATAGAAGCTCCAAGTCAAGGTCCTACAATGACAAAAGATCTTCTAGTCGAGAGCGAAACTGTTACAATTGTGGAAGACCCGGACACTATTCCAATGAGTGTACGGCTCCCTACAAGAGAAGAGAAGATTCTCCAAAAAGAAGAAGCAAAGGATCACCACCAAGAGAGAGAAGGAGTAGAGATGATCGTTATGAACGAAGATACTCATGGAGAAGCAAGGACTCGGAAAGGAAAGAAAAATCATCAAGGAGCTACACAAGACGAAGACATCAAGCTCATGTTGGTGAATGGGTATCCGGCTCCGACTCCGACAGCCACTCCGAGAGAAGTTATCACTCCGACTCCGAAGATACTCAAGATGAAGGTGTTGCCGGTCTAGCACTTGTGTCAACCAACTCCTACGACATATTTGACTCACCAAATGAAGGAATTGGAAGATGCTTCATGGCCAAAGGTCCTAAGGTAACACACCCCGAGTATGTTGATTTCAATAGTGATGAAGATGACTTGTTAGGTGATGATTTGCTTGGTGACAACTCTAGTGATGAATACTATGATGAAATGTCAATTAAACATGCTAATCAAGATAAAACGAATGACAATGATAAGGAGAAAATTGAGGCCCTAACTAAAGAGCTAAACACTCTTAAGTTAGCTCATGAAACCATCTTCGAAGATCATCAAGAACTTTTAAGAGCTCATGAGAAATTACGCTTTGAAAAGCTCAATCTTGAGCAAGAGCATGAGTTCTTAAAAGAAATCAATGATGATCTCCGCAAGAAAAGTTCTTCTTACATTGACAAGTGTTTGCTCTTATCCACTTACATGCCTCAAGTCAAGTCTAGTAACAAGAACAAGAAAGATTCTTCCTCTAGTAGTAACAATGATCATGCTAAATCCAATATTGTTGCTTCTAGTAGCTCTCTTGATTCCACTAATGATTCTCTTAGCCAAGTTACACTTGAGCAAGAAAATAGTTTATTGAAGGGAATTATAGAGAAAGGAGTGTACAAAAGCCTTGCCGGGAGTAAGCAATTCGAGGAAATTGTGCGCAAGCAAGGCATGCACCGGAAGAATCAAGGTGTTGGTTTTGAGCGAAAGTTCAATGCCAATGGAGTTGAGTGGGAAGAAGATCAATACCCCAAGACAAAGTTTGTCCCTCAACAAGAGAAGTATACTTCTTTCAAGGGGACACAAGCTCAAGATGATCTTCCACCACAAGGCTACAAGCAAAAAGGCAAGGACAGGCTTCAAGAGGAAATTGATGCATTTGAAGAAGCTCCAAAGACCTTAGTCAAGTGGATTCCCAAGACTACTTCAAGATCCACTTCATCAAGTACGACTACAACTCCAAGGATTCCCATCAAGATGATGTGGATCCAAAAGAAGAAGAACTAGAGAGTTCTTGAGGGTGACTCCGCCAACATACTTCACTCTTATCATTTTGGCAAGAACAAGTGCAATCAACTTCTACATCTTGCACTAGTTCAAGGAGTCACAAACCCTCTTGTTGGTAAGACAAGGGACAAGGTAACCTAAAAGTTTTCATGGACATCATCTTTTGTGTGCATCACTCTATGTCTATGGATATCCTTGTTTGTTCCTTGTGGGACTAACCCATGTAGGTATTGAAAGTGCAATTCACTCAAATGGATAGCTCCAAGAGATCTACATCAACATTGAGCATCCACATCTTCAATATCTACATGAAGTCATCATCGACAAAACCCAAGGTTAGTTCATCCCTCTTAGGGGGGATATCACATCTAGGGGGAGCTTTACTCTAAGACTTGAGCTAAAGCAACTCTAAAGATGTGAACACAACAATGCTTTATGTAAAAGTGGTAACCCCACTTGAGCTTAAACGATGAGTATGACCTATGATCAAGTGATCTCACTTGACTCCTAAGTCAATATACTCATATATAGATGACCTAGTCATCGCAAATTGCTTGATAGATGCTAGAATTGGTTGTGCATGCCTTGTCACATATTTCATTTGCCATCTTATTGTGTGAGCATGCTGATTGCATATTTTACTCATTCGAGGACATCCACTTGTTGTTTTGATTGTTCGGCTTTATTTCTTTTTGCCAAGTGGATGGACAAGAATGCCTAAGAACCTCCTCTAGCTATCTATGCTTTTCTCGTCTCAAACTCTATTCATGCTGCATCACAAAATTTGATCAAGTCAGATTCGAACCACTCTGTGTGAGGAGCGCTCGGAGTCCCCGATTCGTCATAGACTTAAACTTCCAAAACCTCTTTATGATTCTCGGTCTGACCGATACTCCACTTTCGGTCCTACCGAGATCATTAAGTTGATCTAGGTTTTCGATCTCGGTGCAACCGATTTGAACCTTTCGGTCACACCGAGTTTCAGTAACTGCACGCAGTTATGAATCTCGGTGCCACCGAGTCGTTCCACTCGGTCACACCGACAGGGTCGGGCTATATATAGTCATGGGCAAAATTTGGAAATTTCTCCGAACCCCTTCGCCCGCGCGATAGCCTGCTCTGCCCTGGTGGTCTCCGGATCGTCTTCTCGCCGCTAGCCGCCTCCAGTCACTGGTCTCCGTCGCCGTCAACGGGAATTCTGCCCCGCCGTTGCCGCCGTAGCAAGTCCCCGCCGAACTAGGGTATGGACTTGATCTTTGTGCTATTCCTCAATCTGATTCCTAGCACATTGTGATCATATTGATTCTAGCCACGTTTGATAAACTTCTATCCAGTCAAAATGCCCGTAGATTAGGTTTGATTCGAAAATTCTAGGTTTAGGTTTCCGCCGAAACCATCTCGGACCCACCGAGTTGAAAAACTCGGTCCCACCGATTTGGCTTATGCCATTGCACAAGTGAGACTCGGTCTGACCGAGAATTACTTATCGGTGTGACCGATTTTTGAACTCAGTGAAACCCTCGCAGTCTTGGTGCCACCGAACTGTGACTCGGTCCTACCGAGTTCACTAGTTTAGGTTCCAAAACTGCTTCGGTATCACCGAGTTTGAAAATCGGTAGATCCGAGATGATTTCAGTGGGAAACTAAAACTAAGTTTTTGGATCATTCTTTTGCAAAAATCTCTGCATTTTGTGATGCTCATCTTTTCTATCTCATCTATAATCTATTCACAGGGTCAGTAGTCAGTTTGCAGCATGTCTGATCAAAGTGATAGCCAAAACATGTCAGAGCAGCAAGTAGTGATGAGTGAGGGCACTAGTCCCTCCAGTTCATCTGATGAAGGCAGCAGGAGCACTCCTAGTAACTTGCCAAAGGCTGCCACGAGACAAAGGAAGAAGAGGACTTTAGATTCCGAAGATGAAGACTATGTGGCAGAGGAAGAGGCCACTTCCAAGAGAGTTGAGCCAGCTCAAGGCACTAAGCCAGGCCTGAAAATCAAAAGGCCAGCAGGCAGGCAGCCCATGTCAAAAGCAAGAGCCTCAACTGAGAAGCCCACTCCTCAAGAGCCAGTTGCTGCAGAAGGCAAGAAAAGAAAGGAAAGGGTGAAGAAGACTGTGGCTAGAGTGCTTGGCAAAGCTTCCATCATGGAAGAGGAAGAAGAAGAAGAAGTAGCTGCACCAGCACCCAAGGCACCCAAGCTAATGGGAGATGCCATAAAATCAGGGGGAGCTGCTTCCAAGGCCAACCAGCTCCAAAGCCAAAGCCAAAGAGGAACACAAGAAGCATTCCTGCAGCTGAAAAGAACAAGGCCCCAGTGCCTGAGACTATTGCTGAAGAAGAGGAAGAGAATGTCCTAAGGAAGCTAAAGCCCAAGATCCCAGACCACAACGATGCTCATCCTGTGGCTGAGGACATGAAGCTCAGGAGAGATTCAGGGCTGAGGAAGTGGAGAGAAGCAGACCCATATGCTTCAAGGAGAAGGACTGCCGTGGACTACAGGTTTCACACCAAGGAGCAGCAGGATTTTTATGAGACAGTGCTGCTAGATAAGAAGCCCATTGTCTGTGATATGCGATGGGTTGATTGGACATACATCAAGGATAATGAGGAGCACTATCCTGGAGTGCAAGACAGCTCCATATCTTGTGGAGTAGCTGACTTTGTTGGGCAGAAGCTCACAAAGTGGAACGAGGAACTCATCATGCAGTTCTACTCCACAGCTCACTTTTATCCAGATGGGAGGATCACATGGATGTCTGAGGGTACAAGGTACCAATCCACAGTTGCTGAGTGGGCACAGATCATTAATGCCCCAGAGGAGCAAGATGATGACTTGGATATCTATGCCAAGAAGAAGATGGACCACAACTCAATGTCAAACATGTACAAGGAGATCCCAAATGAAGCACTTGATACCTTCAAGTTTGGCTCAGTACATTACCTTCTGTCAGGGCTCCCGACGATCAATTGGATACTAAGGCACACCTTACTGCCCAAGTCTGGAGATCACAAGATGATCAGAGGCCATGCTATCAACTTGCTACATGTGTTTGATGTGCCTCAGAAGTTCAAGATGATGAGCCTCATAGTGGAAACAATCAAGAGGACTGCAGCAGACCAGAAGAGGAGCTGCGGATATGCCCCTCAGATTTAGGAGCTCATCAACTCCAAGATGGGCACGGGCATATATTTATTGAACAAGGAACATTTTCCCATCCGTCCAGATTTTGAGAACAATGAAGTTGTGATGACTGAGAACGAGCCATCGTCTGCACAAGCATATGCAAAGAAGGAGAAGGCGAGGAAGGAGAAAGCTGCCAAGATGCCTACTCAAGAGGAGGCATCTGAATACTTCTTGAAGACCAAACAAGAGCAGCTTGGTTACTTGATTGCATCCACGCTGAGGATTGAGCAAAGTCTGGCCACCCTCACTCAGAATCAGCAGAGCCTAGAGAGAATCATGGAACAGAAGTTCTATGACTTGGATGTCAAAGTAACGGAAGTTCAGTCTGCAGTGGAGCAGCTCCAGGAGGACATGCAGGAGAGGAGAGGCAGGACTACTACTCATGCCTTTGCCAGAGTGCCAAGAGGCCCCAGGTCATCTGTTGTGCCAGTTGCTGACACAAGAGCCACCACCTCAGCACCAGCCACAGCCTCAGTTCCACCAGCTCCAGCATCTACTTCAGCTCCAACTCCAGCGTCTACTTCAGCATCTACCGAAGCCTTCGTCCTTGGAGTGATCCGGACTCCACCACCACCTGAAGATCAAGCCTGAGCGTCGATCTAGTGCTATGCATTTTCTAGGAACTTTTTGGTAACTTGTTGCCAAAGGGGGAGAAGATGTATAGATCATAGGCTTCGAGAGAGAGAGAGTGTTGCTTTTCTCTCTTGCTTTATTTGGTGGTTTTTCGAACTTGTTTGCTTTTGAGTGCTTGAGATACTACGTCATTATTTGTGAGACATTGATGATCATGTGTTTGATCATAAGCTACACTTGATGATTGCTTAATGCTATTATCTTATCTATATTATGTGATCATTCATTATTCTTGGTGATGAGTGCATGTATTTCATTCTTATCATTTTAAGCGCTCCACCAAGATGTATGTGACATGGAAGAGTAACCCATGACTCTAACTTCTTTGTGCATTTGCAGTCCAAAGCAAATTTTAAATATGCACAAATTTAGGGGGAGCTCTTACTTATCACATACTTCTCAAAGCGACGATATATTTCATGCTTATTATCTTTTGTCGAAGCTTTGATCTATATGTTGTCATCAATTACCAAAAAGGGGGAGATTGAAAGTGCAACTATCCCTAGGTGGTTTTGGTAATTCATAACAATATATAGCTCATTGAGCTAATGCTATTCCAAGATAGTTATTTCAGGAAAGCTCAATGATTGGCATGGCATGGATGTGAAAGTGGAACCCTCAAAATGCTAAGGACAAAGGATTGGCTCAAGCTCAAAAGCTCAAGACTCTTCATTTTATATTTTAGTGATCCAAGATCACATTGAGTCTTTAGGAAAAGCCAATACTATTAAGGAGGGATGAGGTGTTGCTTAATGAGCCTCTTGCTTCATGTGCTTAATGATATGCTCCAAAATCCTCAACTACTTTCCCATATCCACATATGACCTAAACCCTAAGCCAAACTCGGTCCTACCGATTCTTTCTATCCGGCGCCACCGAGTTTCACTTGTCATTAGCCACTGCCAAACCCTAGCAATTTGGTTCTACCGATAAGGATCTCGGTCTCACCGAGATGGGGTTGCAAACTCTCTATTTCCCTTTCGTAACTTTTCGGTCTTACCGAAAGAGCGAATCGGTCCCACCGAGATTGCAATGTAAACTCAGTGTTTCCCCTTTGTAACTTTTCGGTCTCACCGAGTTCCACTCGGTCTCACCGAAAGAGCAAATCGATCCCACCGAGTTTGCCTGACCAACTCTCTGGTTAGCTAATTACCAAATTCGGTCTCACCGAGTTTGTGTAATCGGTCTCACCGAGATTACGTTATGCCCAAACCCTAACCATATCGGTCCTACCGAGTTGCATGTCAGTCCCACCGAAAATCACTAACGGTCACTAGGTTTACATTTTCGGTCCGACCAAGCTTATTGATTCGGTCCCACCAAGATTGGAAAACTGTGTAACGATTGGATTTTGTGTGGAGGCTATATATACCCCTCCACCTCCTTCTCATTTGATGAGAGAGCCATCAGAACACACACACCATTCCAACTCATATGTTCTGAGAGAGAACCACCTACTCATGTGTTGAGACCAAGATATTCCATTCCTGCCATATGAATCTTGATCTCTAGCCTTCCCAAGTTGATTTCCACTCAAACCTTCTTTCCACCAAATCCAAATCCTATGAGAGAGAGTTGAGTGTTGGGGAGACTATCATTTGAAGCACAAGAGCAAGGAGTTCATTACCTACACACCATTTGTTACTTCTTGGAGAGTGGTGTCTCCTAGATTGTCTAGGTGTCACTTGGGAGCCTCCGACAAGATTGTGGAGTTGAACCAAGGAGTTTGTAAGGGCAAGGAGATCGCCTACTTCGTGAAGATCTACCGCTAGTGAGGCAAGTCCTGTGTGGGCGATGGCCATGGTGGGATAGACAAGGTTGCTTCTTCGTGGACCCTTTGTGGGTGGTTGCTTCTTCGTGGACCCTTCGTGGGTGGAGCCCTGTGTGGACTCGTGCAACCGTTGCCCTTGGGTGGAGCCCTGTGTGGACTCGCACAACCGTTACCCTTCGTGGGTTGAAGTCTCCATCAACGTGGATGTAGGATAGCACCACCTATCCGAACCACGGGAAAAACATCCGTGTCTCCAATTGCGTTTGAATTCTCCGAACCCTTCCCTTTACATTCTTGCAAGTTGCATGCTTTACTTTCCGCTGCCTATATACTCTTTGCATGCTTGCTTAAATTATGTGATGATTGCTTGACTTGTCCTAAAATAGCTAAAATCTGCCAAGAACTAAAATTGGGAAAAGGTTAAGTTTTTATTTGGTCAAGTAGTCTAATCACCCCCCTCTAGACATACTTTCGATCCTACAAGGACGCCAACGTCATTGAGATCCACGGGATAGCACATGATATTCTAGTTTATCTTTGCACTTTACGCTTGTTGTCTTGTTCTCTCCTGACCAAAGAAATGCCCTTTCGATTTTGTTGATGTTGTGAACCACATTGGTAGGACCAAGGTGGTGGTATGATAAACCGCCAGCAAGGTGAGCACTTATTTAACAGGGACAATGCTACTGGTGATGGTAATATTCTTCCCTTCCCACTAGACAAACCTGGCTGTGATCTTGTCCTCAAGAAAATGAAAGTCCACACCCTTTAACTTCAAACCGAAAGGAGAAGGTGTAGGTACTTGATCAGGAAGTAAGCACGCATTGTCGATAATCTCGCGAGAGTGTTCTTCTTAAGATATCGCACACCAATTTGCTAATTGGCATGTGCATGCATCAACCCTGAAAATTGCCTTGGCTCGTGTGTAATATATCATTAAGAAAGGATAAATTATAATAGCAAATAGTGATGTAAAATGGACGTATCAGGGGCATACGCATTGGAGTATTGATGTTTGATCCTCTCGTCACTAAGAAACACATCCAAGGTGTAGTTCTTGACCTTGATGCCATTGTCACTTCTTATTGGTAATATCTTTGCATTGTGTTGATGTTGAACTTCGTTGCCAAAATCTATCGCGGTTGGTTGGGTCTCACTTTTATTTTTGAAGAAATACACCCAAGTATATCTTGAATAATCATCAACAATAACCAAGCAATATTTCTCCCACCAAGACTATCATAGGTTGGAGGACCAAAGAGATCCAAATGACTCGGTTTCAGTCCCTTTCCCGCTGTCTCAGCCCCCTGACTCGGTTTCTTGAAGCATCTCTCCTGCGGGAGAGTTCTCCGTGAGTTTAACATATCAGGCCCTCTACCGACACCCGGTCATTCAATGGCTCTCTACGCTCTGGAAGGCTCCGATGCCCCTCAAGATCAAGATTTTCGTTTGGCAGCTCCTACGTGACTGCCTTCCCTCTGGGACAGAGGTTCTTAAGCGGCACAGCCCAGACGATGGTCTCTGCCCCCTATGTCGAGTCCTAGAAACGGGAACTCACATTTTGTTCTCATGTGTCGCAGCCCAAGCGCTCTGGCACTTTGTTCATGAGGCCCTTGGGCCAGAGTGGGAGGCCCTAGACCTAGCTGATTTCCTGCAGTCTAGGGCCACCCAGACGGGTTGCAAGCGTCGTCTATTCTGGCTTATCTTTGCGGCCCTGACATGGACCCTTTGGACAAAGCACAATAAAATGGTGATTGAGTGGATTTTCCCACGTCATGAGTCTGATTCGTTCTTCAAATTTCTTGCCTTCTTGCAGCACTGGCACCCGCTCGCTAGGCAGCGAGACGGCGACCGCCTGGACGCCATCTTGGACGCTCACGTGGCTTCTGCGCGACGGCTCTCCACCCGCTCGTCTTCTTAGCTTGCCACTAGGTGGCCTTTTTTTGTTTCTTCTTGCTTTCCTTGGGCGCATTTGTGTTGTTTGGCCCCAGCAGGCTCCTATGCTTATATTTTGAGACTGGTTTGTATGGATGTTTGCTTTATCTATAAAGCAGGGCGAAAGCCTAGTTCGAGAAGAGATCCCAATGAAGGAGTGATACGTCTCCAATGTATCTATCATTTTTTATTATTTCATGATATTATATTATCAATTTGTATGCTCTATATGCCATTTTATATCATTTTTGGGAATTAACCTATTAACCTAGTGCCCAGTGCTAGTTGTTGTTTTCTGCATGTTTTTGGTTTTCCAGAAAATTCATACCAAACAAAGTCCAAAGACGATGAAACTTTCTCCCATTACTGACCCCACCAATCAAGAAATTACCACGAGAATGCAATTGATAACAAAACTGAAAGAGAATGGATAAAGTTGTCTAAGAAGGATGACAGTTCAGGTTTAACTCTTAATTTGAGAATCTCAAGCCCAACCTTCAGCATTCTCAACCAACCCTGTTGGGAGGCAGTGGCTCCATCGAAGTAGCACTTGTTTCTCTATTTCCAAAGGTTCCATGCTGACAAGATCATGCATTCTTTGAATAGAGGATGGGCCACGTGGTAGCTGATTAGTCGATCATGTCTTGCACACAGAGAGACATGTTACATTGAATCCCCAAGATGTCCCAATAGTTAGAGATAAACTCACGCACACAAAATAAATGTTTGTTGGTATTAAGATCCCCAGAAGCACACAAGAAATAGGTGTGGTCATCACCAATATCAAACTGACGCCTGAGGGGCATGTCCTTTGTATTAACTGTATCCATCAACATCAGCCATGCAAAAACCTTATGTCTCAAAATGCACTTGGATCTCTAGATAATAGTGATGTATTTGGGTGTAGTCACATTTCTGAAGTAGAACTTGCAGAATTTTCTAGGTTTACACCTGACCTCTCCCCAACATGGGATCCAATCATCTGTCCTAAGAGGGTCAAGATGCATGGCACTCACCAACTGGTACAAATCATCTGACTTTTACTGGCAGAGCAGAGAAAAATGTGTTCCTAGATTTGTGTCTTCATGGAACTGGGCCAATGACACATCTTCATGTACAACAAAAGAAAACAAGTGTTGATTGGAGTGCATGAGAGGTTCATTGTTATGCCACGCATCCTTCCAAAGAAGACTTGTGTCCCCAGCCGCAAGCATACACATAGTGATTCTGTAGATGTCCATCAAGGAGATGATATCACGCCACCAAAAAGAATCACAAATGGGTTTTGCATGTGGTGGTGTGGCATCATAATAAGCATTCCAAATTAACATGTCCAAGGAACCTTTTCCTTACGAATGAATTTATGTAAATATTTCAGCAGTAAGGCCTTTTCCGCACCTTGAAGCCCATGATTTTAAGCCCCCTTTCTTCTTTAGTCTACATATCAAGTCCCACGCTGCAAGTGAGTGAGTTCTAGCATCCCAACCAAGCACTTTCCTCCAAATGCAATGCCTCCTTGCACAATCAAAGATCTTGATGAACTTCAGTGGAAGTTTAAGTACAAACATTGTGAAAGATAGGAAAGAAGATAGCGCTGAATTAACCAATTGAACTCTTGCCCCATAGGATAACCAGGCAACAATTCTGTTAGATATCTCTCAATGCGATCAACCAGCAACATTAGCTCACGAAATTTTTGATGTGTGGTCCCCAATGGTATCCCTAAGTATGTAAAGGACATAATACCGACCTGGAACCCAAGAACCAATGCTAGATCTTGAGAGCGCTCAATATTCAAGTTAATGGGCAACAACTAACACTTAGAGAAGTTAATTTTTGGACCCATAGCTTTGGCACAGGAATCCAAAAGATACTTGATCGTATGAAGCTCCACTTGATCACTTAGCAGAATTAGAAGTGTGTCATCAGTATATTGGATTACTAGAAAGTCTTCCAAAGCAGGATGATCGATGGGAAGAATGATGTGACCTTCCGATCAAGCCTTATTCACTAGGGATTGCAACAGATCTACCGCCAACATGAACATGAGTGGCGATAGGGGATCACCCTAACAAACACCTCACCAAGATTTAATTTTTTTCTAGGAATTCCATTTAGCAGCACATAGAAGGAACTACAATCCAAGAGCATTTTGATCCACATGCATCAACAATCATCAAATCATTTCATTTTAAGAATTTCTAGGATGAAAGAGTGCTCCATTTATCGAATGCCTTTATAAAATCTAACTTCAGAATGCCAATCTCATTTCTAGACTGCTTACACTGATATAGATATTCAAATGCACATCCTAAGCATTCATGTATAGTGTGAGTCTTGATAAAACCATACATATTGCAGAGAATAAGTTTTAAAATCCAACTCTAAAGTCTCTTACCTAGGATTTTAGTAAGCACTTTAAGCACACAATTCAAAAGCAGAATAGAAAGAAAATCATTCACTCTCTCTGGAATGAGGTTCTTGGGAATCAACATGATCAGAGAATTATTGAGGCAATCCAAACAGATTTTCCCTCCCAAAAACAAGAGCAAAGCTGATAAAAACTAGGCACAATGATATTCCAACATACCTTTAAGAATTGTCCTATAAATCTGTTAGGTCCAGGTGCATGATCAGTTGGGATTATTTTAATTACATGATGTTTCTCCGCCGTAGAGAAGGGGGCCGAGAGTTATTCCAATCTCGGGATACCGTGTATCACATTGATAATAGGAAATCAAATTATGTGATAGAAGAGACTCCCATTCTCTTCTTGAAAAAATATCCAAAAACATTGCCGCTTTTTCATCATGATTGTCTACTGTCCGTCCATCCTCCAACATAAGGCTAGGAATAGAATTCCGCGAGTACGGTTCCGTTGATCACGCATGAAAATATTTTGTGTTTTCCTCCCCTTTAACTGCCCATCTAAAAATGCAAAGTTTTTTTTCCAATATTCATTTAATATTTTAAAAGTCTCAGAATAGGGGATTTGAGGATCCTTTAGAAGTTAGACTCTAGGATAGTTAACTGACGTAGTTCTTCTAACCTGTCCAGCTGAAAAAATACTCTATTGTTGTTGTTATTATCGAGGAGCAAACTGAGTTTAGAAAATGATTTATTCCATTTCTTTGGTGCATACCTAAGCCTTTTCAATCCAGCTGGCATGCAAGTGGCACTAGATGAGGCTTTCATTGTGGCATTCCAAGAATTTTGAACAGTTTGCATAAAGCCTGGGTGGGTTGGCCAAAAACTTTCAAATCTAAATAGATTACATCTAGGAATTACAATTTCAATAGAAAGAACACATGGCACATGATCAGAACTTGGACGAGCTAAGTATTTTACTAAAGTGTTGGGAAACGTATAGATCCATTCAGTAGATGAAAAAGCCCATTCTAATTGTTCAAATAGCTAAGTCTAATTGTAGCAATTCCTAACTCTTTGACCCTTTGTGGCTTGAAAGCACTTGATTTTTCCTTTGAGTTGTTGGACTTGAGCTTCCTCTTGTTGCCCCCAAAAAGCTCTTGAAGCTAGGGCCATGTGCTCACTGAAAGCATATTTAGTCTCTTCAGGGCAACACTCCTCTTTTTCTTCTTCTCTGGCATCTTCAACATGCACCACTTTCACCTTCAATGCAAGGTTGGGTTCTTGCACCCCAGGAGCACGATCAAGGGCATTGTTGGTGGTCTTGCTTGAGATTCCCATGGAGATAAAGTCATGCAATGATAACCCACAAGTATATGTGATTGCAAAAAATTTTGAGGGCAGAGTATTCAACCCAAATTTGTAGATTCGACACAAAGGGAGCCAAAGAATATTTGTAAGTATTAGCAGCTAAGTTGTTAATTCAACCACACCTGGAGATTAATTATCTGCAACAAAGTGATTAGTAGCAAAGTAGTATGATAGTTTTGATAATAGTAGCAGCAACAATAGTAACGATAACAATGATAGCAGTGCTTTTGTAGCGAGTGCAACAGTGACGATAGCAGTAGTAACTTAGCAAGAACAATATAAGAGAAGTTCGTAGGCATTGGATCGATGACTTGTTGGATGATATTCATCATGTGACAGTTATAACCTAGGGCGATACTGCACTAGCTCCAGTTCATAAATATAATGTAGGCATGTATACCGTAAATAGTCATACATGTGCTTATGGAAAGAACTTGCATGACATCTTATGTCCTACCCTCCCGTGGCAGCGGGGTCCTATTGGAAACTAAGGGACATTAAGGCCTCCTTTTAATAGAGAACTGGAACAAAGCATTAACACACGGTGAATACATGAACTCCTCAAACTATGGTCATCACTGGGAGTGGTCCCGACTATTGTCACTCCGGGGTTGCCGGATCATAGCACATAGTAGGTGACTATAACTTGCAAGATCGGATCTAGAACATAGATATAATGGCAATAACATAAATGGTTCAGATCTGAAATCATGGCACCCGGGCCCAGTGACAAGCATTAAGCATGGAAAAGTCATAGCAACATCAATCTCAGAACATAGTGGATACTAGGGATCAAGCCCTAACAAAACTAACTAGATTACATGATGAATCTCATCCAACTCCTCACTGAGCAGCGAGCCTACGAAGGAATTACTCACCCCCAGTGGGGAGCATCATGGAATTGCCGATGGAGAAGTGTTGGTGATGACGAAGACGGAAGATCCCCCTCTCCGGAGCCCCAAACAGACTCCAGATCTAGCCTCCTGATGAGGAACAGGAGGTGATGGTGGCTCCGTATCGCGAAACGAGATAATTCTTTCTCTTTGATTTTTTTCTGGGTTGTGCCCACCCAGGTGCCCCCTCCGGTGGTTCCTGGCTCCGGAAATTCTCATATATTGTATAAAAAATTCTCGCAAAGTTTCGTTCCATTCTGAGAACTTTTATTTCTGCACAAAAACAACAGTTCTGCTGAAAACAGCGTTAGTCCGGGTTAGTTTCATTCAAATCATGCAAATTAGGGTCCAAAACAAGAGGAAAAGTGTTAGGAAAAGTAGATACGACGGAGACGTATCAACTCCCCAAAGCTTAAACCTTTGCTGGTCCTCAAGCAATTCAGTTGATAAACTGAAAGTGCAAAAGAAAAACTTTTACGAACTCTTTTGCTCTTATTTGCATAAATAAGCTTAAACATCACCCAGGTTTTCAGCCAATATTATAACTAACCATGCCAACGATAACTCTTAAAAATTATATTAACTCATATCAATGACATAATTAGCTAGCAAGCAATAATAAGATATCTCAAACAAAAACACGTTATCAAAACAACAATGATATAATAAGACAATAGTGGTATCTCGCTAGCCCTTTCTAAGACCGCAAAACATAAATGCCGAGCACCTCCAAATTCCAAGCAGCGACTAAACATTATAATTCATGGTAGAAAAGATCCAGTCATGATGCACCCAACATTAGCTACACACAATGCATAAGCATGACATCAGTGCTCTCAGGTTATGGCGCTTATTTTAGAAGGTGATGACACAACATAAAAGTAAATGGATAGTCCCTTCGCAAAGGGAAGTAGTGATTTGAAGAGGTGCCAGAGCTAAAGTTTTTAAAACAGAGGTAAATGATATTTTGAGAAATGCACCCTTCTTGTTTACTTCGCGACCATCAGTTATCTATATCTTCCATGCTAAACACGCTAGTGGTGGTTCCCAAGCGATAAAGTAAAGGTTATGACTCCGTAGGAGTTTTTGTTTGATTATTTGAAAGATAAATTCTTTTTGCAGTTTGGGACTGGGCATCCCTATTACCGCCCTTTTCTCATGCGATGGTGAGTGAATAAACACTCATCATGAGAATAACCTGCTTAGCATGGAAGATACCGATTACCTCTTGTCGCTCCATGAACTATCCAGGCACACAAAAAGGATATTTATTTGAAGTTTTTAGAGATGGCACATGCAAATTTACTTAGGATAGCAGGGTAATACCGCATATAGGTAGGTATGGTGGACTCATCTGGAATAATTTGGGTTCAAGGTTTTGGATGTACAAGCAGAGTTCCCACTTAGTACAGGCGAAGGCTAGCAAATAGGTTGAGAAGTGGCCAGCTAGAGAGCAACAACGGTCATGAACATGCATTATGCATAAGTAACATTGGACACTAGCATGAGTAGGATATGAACACCATGAACATAAATATTATAGAGGCTATGTTGGTTTTGATTCAACTACATGCATGAACATGTGCCAAGTCAAGCCACTCGAACAATCAGAGGAGGATACCATATCATCATACTATATCACAATCATTTTAACGCAATGTTGACATCCAAGATAAATCATTATCCACTCCTAGCTACTTATGCATGGCATGATAAACTATAATCTCTAATTGTCATTGGAAACATGTTTAACCAAAATGAGCTGAATCATTGATACGTCTCCAACGTATCTATAATTTTTTATTGTTCCATGCTATTATATTATCAATCTTGGATGTTTTATAATCATTTTATAGTCATTTTATATCATTTTTGGTACTAACCTATTGACATAGTGCCAAGTGCCAGTTGTTGTTTTTTGCATGTTTTTTACATCGCAGGTAATCAATACCAAATGGAGTCCAAACGCAGCGAAACGTTTTGTGGATTTTTTGGACCAGGAGACAACCAATGGGCCAAAGAAGCACCCAGGGCTGCTCTGAGGGGAGCACAACCCACCAGGGCGCGCCTGGAGGCCCAGGCGCGCCCTGGTGGGTTGTGCCCACCTCGGGTGCCCCTCGAACCGCCTCTTTACTCTATAAATACCCCAATATTCCAGAAACCCTAGGGGAGTCGACGAAAATCAATTCCAGCGGTCGCAGAGTCCAGAACCACCAGATCCAATCTAGACACCATCACGGAGGGGTTCACCACTTCCAATTGTGCCTCTCCAATGATGCGTGAGTAGTTCTTTGTAGACCCTTGGGTCCGTAGTTAGTAGCTAGATGGTTTCCTCTCTCTCTCGTTTGATTCTCAATACAATGGTCTCTTGGAGATCCATATGATGTAACTCTTTTGCGGTGTGTTTGTTGGGATCCGATGAACTTTGAGTTTATGATCAGATCTATCTCTTTTTATCCATGAAAGTTATTTGAGTTTCTTTTATCTCTTATATGCATGATTGCTTATAGCCTCGTATTTCTTCTCCGATATTTGGGTTTTGTTTTGCCAACTTGATCTATTTATCTTGCAATGGGAAGATGTGCTTTGTAGTGGGTTCGATCTTATGGTACTTGATCCCAGTGACAGAAGGGGAACCGACACGTATGTATCGTTGCTACTAAGGATAAAACGATGGGGTCTATTTCTACATAAATAGATCTTGTCTACATCATGTCATCATTCTTATTGAATTACTCCATTTCTCCATGAACTTAATACACTAGATGCATGCTGGATGGCGGTCAATGTGTGGAGTAATAGTAGTAGATGCAGGCAGGAGTCGGTCTACTAATCTTGGACGTGATGCCTATATAATGATCATTGCCTAGATACAAATTACTGTTGGGAAATTGATAGAACTTCAAATAATCATGATGATATCCAGGCAATGATCATTATATAGGCATCACGCCCAAGATTAGTAGACCAACTCCTGCCTGCATCTACTACTATTACTCCACACATCGACCGCTATCCAGCATGCATCTAGTGTATTAAGTTCATGGAGAAACAAAGTAATGCAATAAGAACGATGTCATGATGTAGACAAGATCTATTTATGTAGAAATAGACCCCATCGTTTTATCCTTAGTAGCAACGATACATACGTGTCGGTTCCCCTTCTGTCACTGGGATCAAGCACTGTAAGATCGAACCCACTACAAAGCACCTCTTCCCATTTTTTTGACTAGGAACTGTGGGGCAACACCCCCACAACATATCAAAAGATTTATTAAAATAAAGGGAACAAGTACAAAATAGGGATTACAAGAGGTAATCAAAAGAAATAGAAAACTAAGCCTCAAGGGGGTAGAAAAGAAACCCATCTTAAGAGGTCATCCTTGTAGGTAGATTTTACCCTGTATTGCATAAGATTGATATCATGCCTAAAAGCACATCTCCATTTATTAAAACTGGCCCTCTCAGTCCTGAAGACTCTGGCATTTCTGATGATCCAAATATTCTAACAGGCAATAAAAACCACACTACTGCAGGATGCTGCTAACGCAACACTACGATCAGAGACCCTTCGAGAAACTGTGTGCGATGCAATAATCGCAAACGGTGTTGTATGAAAACCGTCAGAAATGATGCAAAACATTTGCAATGAATGATACATCAAACACGGTTCAGATTATAGTTGCGTGTGCGATGAGGGGCATACGGTTGATCTGTACGAATTGTTTGCGATGAGATAGAACAATAGAAACGGGCAGCCAGATCAAGGTGTCTACGATATACGTCATATAGTTCATTCCGATGAACCGTTTGTGATGAGTGAGGTGAACACAAATGATTCAGCGTAAAAAGATGTGTGTGATACCCGGCAAACAGGTCGGTAATCAGAATTGTGTGCGATCATTATAGACAGCCCGTACGGTCTTTTTGTGAATTGTGTGCTCATCAGGGCACACAGTTCAACAAACCAACCTGTTGGCGATAATGTAGAAGATCGCTGTCGAATACATATTACTAACCATCTCTGATGAGATTGACAGGATAAACAGAGATATATACAGTCTGCTTAATTTAGTCCTTCTTCTTCTTGTTGTTCTTGTTGGATGGCCCCGCGACATTGTCTTGGTGAGGACACTTCTTACCGCTGACCGTTGGCTTTTCATCTCCGCCGCCGTCGTCATCGTCGTTGCTGTCGTCGTCATCCTCCTTCTCGTTCGACCATTCATCCTCCTCATCATCATCGTCCTCTTCTTTGTCCTCGCTCCTCGTCCGTATGGTTGTCGTCTGACAACTCCAGAGGCGGTGTCCCTTCCATGAACCGGATATAATCGAGGTCTGGGCTCGACGCCGGACTCATGGAAGACGAGCGGGATGATTCAGATGTTGACCTATCATCGGGCGCAGACTGCTGGACAAACTGTCGTCCTCGCTATCGCTCGACATGGCTGCAGAGTGTGAGCCAGTGTGTAGCGCGACCTGCCGTGGACGATGAAGATGGTGGACACTTAAGCGGGGTATGCAGAGAAGAGGAACTATCAATTGAAGCGGGGATTGAAGTGGGGGTTGATGTATCTAACCGCTGATATAATCAACCGCAATTATTTGTACCTAGTCGCTCCAAATTCCTGGGGTTGCGCATGACTCCTATTGGCTATTTGACTGGTTTCCTTTTTCAGGACAAAAACAAGGAACGAGTTTTGGGATTATGCACCAGTACCGGTACGAACAGAGTAGGACAGTTGGCAAGCAATACATTGAGCTCTTCTTATTGATAAAGCCAGTAATAATCAAACTAGAAAGAAAAAGAAAAAAGACAAAGAAAAATATCTGCACGAATCTTCGCGTAACATCAATGGCATAGGACCTAGATGTGCATTACTTAGAGCACATCTAGATGTGCTTTAGCAATACTGTCAAACAAAACCCCTAATCATCATTGCAAACAGCGCATAGAACATGGCTAATGCGACAACCACAACTACACATGCTAGTTCCTTCTTGTATCTTGCTTTCATCTGTTGCCTGTGATTGATTCTTTATTGCTTCATCGTACTGATTGTACATTCCAGATCATCTAGTTTCTTCTTCAGCTTTACGTTATCTTCTGCGAGCTTGGTGATAACACTCCGAGCCCTGCCATGCCATTCTTCATCCAGCCAGTTAACAAAGGCACAAGCCTCATATCCCTGCCAATGTTAAATAGTATTTTGGATGAGCGGTGGCATTAACTAAAGTAAAATGATGAACTTAATTAGCACTAACCTCTAAGGGGCAACTGAGAAATTGCCTGCCAATGTCAAATCCCTCCGTGCATACACGTCGAGCGGGAGTGTGCCCATGCACACAACTCAGCTTTTGGTACTTCTCGGTGGCGCAAAACTCGGAGTTGAACTCGTGTTGCGGGAGTCCAGATTCACGCTTCGGATCCGGCGGCAGATCGCTTTCCTGGGGGGGGGGGGGGTCATTCAGGACGGATTCAGCAAGGATCTATACTTTGGACATGCTAAAAAGATCGGGATAGATTGGAACCTAATAGGACTATTCGGAACCGTAGTACACCTGCCTTTTGATGACCTTAGGCAAGTGCTCGGCGGTGATACGAGCACGAGCAGCCGCACAAAGACCATCAGCACCACTCATCCGCATTCCCCCAATGCCAGCGCCACGCGCGGGAATTTGGAGGCTATGTAGGGATTTGGGGCAAATGGGGAAACTATGGAGATAAGCTAACGGTCCGGAACTACTAATGACACTATATATATATGTTGTATACGGCACACTATTTGTACATGTTGTTTGTGTTGGGTATTACAACGTCACACACGATTTCCGCACCAAACCGTGTGAGAAGACAACATAGGTTAGACACGGTTACCGTTACATAACCGTATGTGATGTACTACCTTGTCCATATAATTGAGTTACAGTGAGATACCATGTAAACAGCCGCTCCACGGATATCCGTAAAAAAACAGTCGCTTTGCATATAGAGATGGCGGCGGCAGCCTAGGCAACGGCTACCGGAGAAGAGGTCAATCCTCGGTCGGTGGGCGGTGGCGGCGTCATAGGAGGTCAATGCTCGATCTGTGGCGGGAGATAGGAGGAGCTCAACCATCAAGGTCGGCGGCGGCATGATTCGAGCACATCCATCGCGGTCGATGTCGGGATAGTGGAGGTCAAACTTTGGGCGGTAGCCACACTAAGCTTTGCTCCTCGACCCAGCTGTCTCGGCGTGCTGCCGCATCGCGCTTGTCTGACTGCTGGGTGGAGGTCGCCACGCGGCTAATTAATTAAGGTATTCTTTTCGTGAGTGGCTTAATTAAGATATTCAATTCCAAAGTGTAGTGTTGTACTAGTAATCTGCGTGTAAATTGACTGGCCATTAATTTTTGTCATTGCATGTCTGGATAACAACATGGAGCGCCCTCAGTAATTATTAAAATAAAACCTTGTGATTTATGCACACATCTCTAGGTAGCAGTTAATCCGTGTACTAATGTTGTTGTTTTGTTTTTAATTACCATCCGTTTGCTGCAGATGGAACGATCTCGATGGATGAAGAATCGAAAACCGCAGATTTTACCAGTGGCGTGATAGAGTTCATGAATTTGGCTGAAAGTACAAAGAGGAGAATTGGTGATGCGGATTACATCCTGTGTCCATGTACTGATTGTGCCAATACAGAGTCACATGAAGTCGCAGTTGTCCAGATGCACTTAGTCTCTAGGGGATTCATGTATGGATATACACGTTGGACCAGACACGGTGAAGAGGAGGTCATGGATGAAGATACCCAGGGAAGCGAGATGCCAAACCCCGATCAACGTCACATGGATGTTGAATCTAACATCGGGGCAGAGGCGTCAAGCTACCAATGGAACACCGGAAAGCCGAAACGCTCACTAGAAAACCAAGACGTCCACGTAGATGACGACGATCTTGATATGCCAGATTTTGTTGCTATGATTGCAGATTTTGAGGGCCCATAATAGTATATGATTGGGTACAAGGATCTGCCAACCATTGATGCGGACTCCAAGAAAGAATTGTATCCAGGTTGCAAAAAGAAATATTCCAGGTTGAGTGCCACCCTGGCACTTCTTAGATTTAAAGCAGCAAACGATCTATCAAACAAGGGCTTCACATAGATCTTAGGTATTGTCAAAGATATTCTTCCGGAAGATAATGTGCTCCCCAGAAGCACGAATGAAGCAAAGAAAATTGTTTGCCCATTGGAACTTGAAGTACAGAAGATACACGCTTGTGTGAATGATTGTATATTGTATCATGGTGAGTACATAGATTTTTATGCATGTCCCACATGCAAGCATGCACGATACAAGCACAGGAGAGCAAAGGACAAGTACAAATTGGACGACGAGATCAAGACAGGAATCCCGTTCAAGGTTGTTTGGTACTTGCCTTTAATTCCAAGGTTGAGGCGTTTGTTTGCAAACCCTAGAGAGGCAAAGAGGTTGCGGTGGTATCATGATGAGCGAATTGCGGATAGGTTTATGAGGCACCTGAAAGATGGAGCTCAATGGGAATTAATCGACAACAAGTTTGAAAAATTTGCCAAGGATCCTAGAAGTATAAGGCTCGGGGAGCGTACTGATGGGATGAATCCTTTTGGCGATATGAGCACCAATCACAGCACATGGCCAGTTCTTCTGTGCATATAACCTAGCTCCTTGGTTGTGTATGAAGAAAAAATACATTATGATTTTAATGATTATCCAAGGCCCGAAGCAACCTGGAAATGACATTGACAATTACTTTCAGCTATTGGTAGAAGAACTGCTGATAGTGTGGATAGATGCGCCTGCTGTAAAATGTTATGATGCTTACACAAAGGAGATTTTCGATCTACATGCGATGCTGGTGCACACCATTCAAGATATGCCGGCATTAGGCAACACATCGGGGCAGAAATCAAAGGGAGATGTAGGGTGTGTCACATGCATGGATAGGACAGCTAGCAGAAGACTTCCCAACTCACGCAAAACAATGTACTTGCGCCATCGTAGGTTCTTGCGGATGAATCACCCATACCGAAAGATGAAAGCTGAATTTGATGGTACGGCAGAGGCAGGTGTGGCCCCAAGACCCTATGACGAGGAGGTGGTCCACAACATGGCTAACAAAATTAATGTTGCACTTGGCAAGAACCACCCTTTGACGGTGAAACTAGCACCCAAGGACCAAGTGTTTAAGAAGAAATCGGTGTTCTGGAAATTACCTTATTGGGAGATTCTACGTGTACGTCACTGCATCAATGTGATGCACGTAGAGAAGAACGTATGTGAAAGCATCCTTGGTACTCTACTCAAGATTAAAGGTAAAAGAAAGGATGGTGACGGTTCATGGCTCGATATGCTTGCTGATCAATCACAATGCAAGAGTGAAGCAGAAGATGATGACAAATTCATCAAAGCTCATCAGAGTTACAATTTCAGTACAAAAGAAGCAACACAATTCTTCAGATATTTGTCGTCAATTAAGACACCCTCTTCCTACTGCGCAAACATCAAAAGTCTTGCGGATGTGAGCTCGGGTAAAATGAAGTTGGGACACATGAAGTCACATGATTGCCACGTAATGTTGACACAAATCCTACCGGTGGACATCATGAATCTGATGGGCAAAGATATAAGAAACACACTCATTAATCTCTATGATTTCTTCAACAAACTATGGCAGAAAGTTGTAGATCCTGAAGAGTTGGATAATATGCAAGATGATATTGCAAGAATATTGTCCAACCTAGAGATGTTTTTCCCACAGTCATTCTTTGATGTCATGGTCCATCTCACTGTGCACCTTGTCGATGAGATAAAATATTGTGGTCCTGTGTTTCTTCGCAACATGTATCCCTTCGAGCGGTTCATGGGAATACTGAAGCGCTTTTGTCGGAACCGAAACCATCCAGAGGAAAGCATCCTACAAGGTTATACCGTGGAGGAGGTGGTTGAGTTTTGCACCAAATACATGAAACAAAGACCTATAGGTTTGCCCCTCTCTCGCCACGAGGGAAGGCTGAAAGGTAAGCCGGTCCTTGCCGGCACGCAAATGGCTACACCCGGAGAATTGGCAGAGCCATTTGACGGTACTGCTTAACTGCCCAGTTCTCATCACTTATGCCGAAGAACACTTGGCGGAGATACGCCAAAACTTCTTACCAATGGTGCCTTCGTCAGAAGTGGAGATGAAGGAGCACACTAAGAAGTACGCCGAGTGGCTGAAGAATCGTTTGGCACAAGGATCCATCTATGACATTGCTACGTGGTTGGCACAAAAGCCATAACCTACGGTGTTGACGTACCAAGCATATGACATAAATGGATACATGTTCTACACTGAGGAACGTGATAAGAAGACCTCGTATCAGAACAACTCTGTTCGAATAGAATGCATGACTGTAAATGAAGCTGATAAAAAGGGTATACTATGGAACCATCAAAGAGATTTGGGAGCTTGACTATGTGAAAGTTAAGGTGGCATTATTCAGGTGCGCATGGATCCCTCTTGGTCAGGTACGGATTGATGAGTACAGGAAGACCTGTGTTAACAGGACAACGATGGCATATCACGCGGACCCATTCATTCTTGCCAGTGATGCTACCCAGATTTTCTTTGTGGAAGACCCCTTGCATAAGAACGACCATTTAGCGATGCATGGGAAGAGAAGGGTACTGGGTGTCGATGATGTTGCCGATCAGGATGAGTACGATGAATTTGATGAGTTGCTAGCCAAGGGATCGCGCACTAGTGCAACAGAGAAGTGTAAAATCATCAAAACCCCCAAGTTCATTCGGGGTCAACTTAATGATCCCAGTTCCCCCATGTACGTGGGAATTAAGCCGTAAGACTAGTCTTTATGCCTATCCTGCAACTTAATTCCTTCAATTTAGAAAGAGCTCCCCCTAAATTTGTGCATTATTTAAAATTTTCTTTTGAATGCGAATGCACAATCGATTAGGATCATGGGTTACTCTTCCATGTCACATACATCTTGGTGGAGCGCTCAAAATGATAGAAATTAAAAGCATGCACTCATCACCAAGCAAGTGAATGATCATATATGGAATATAAAGGATAACATCATTCAACCAAACATTAATGTACCATATGATCAACCACGTGATCATATAAGTATCTCACAAGGACATAATGTATCTCACACAAGCACACAATAAACGTAGTTCAACCAAAATAGCAAGAGAGATAAAAAGACACTCTCGCTCGAAGCCTATGATCTATACATTTTCTCCCCCTTTGGCAACACGTTACCAAAAAGTTTGAAAATGCATAGTGCTATACGTCTCTCAGGCTTGTTCTTTGGGAGGTGGTTGTAGCGACCAGACCTCAAACAGTCTGATCTCTGTGCTCCGGTGTCATCCCTAGATCAGTAATGCTGACACCACACAGTACTCGGAGGATTTATAGCAGAGTAGCAATCACACACTTATTACATCGAGTGTCTCAAAAGAGAACTTATCACAATAAATATGGCTTAAGGCCATCTAATAACGATAACAGCGGAAGGCTTGGAAGATAAGTGAGTCCATCAACTCCAACGGCATCACTGAGTATAGAACCACGACCTAAAAACTCCTTAATCGTCGTCTGAAAAGTCTGCAACATTAACGTTGCAGCCCGAAATGGGTCAGCACATGGAATATGCTGGCAAGGTAACACATAGAGAGTAATGGAATGCAACAGCTATACTATATGCATATTTGGCTGGTGGAAAGCTCTATGGTTACAGTTTTTGCGTAAAGCCAATTTTTCCCTACTTCAAAGGAATAAATTAATTACTATCATGGTGGTTGTGAAACATTGAGAATGGTTGACAGCATTCTCAATCCCAATTAAGTAACATCATTAAAACCCATCAAAATTAATTTAGCATAACATGTTGAGATTCACATGATAATCCAGGTACTAGATACTCAAGATGTCCATGACCGGGGACACGGCTAACCATGATTAGTTTGTTACACTCTGCAGAGGTTTGCGCACTTTTCCCCACAAGACTCGATCGCCTCCGTTTGGTTTCTCGCACTGCAGGGTGTTTGAGAAGACGGATGACCGAGACACAGTCTTTCAGAAGCGCTAGCACCTTACGACGGGTAGACCGGTACACCTACTTTCCCCTACATCTGCTAGTCTACCACTGTAAGAGTTCGCACAACTTAGTCAACTATGCCAGAGCCCATAATGGCTTGTGGCTGCACACGGAAGTTTCTAGTATGAATAATCTCATGATCCCTTTGAGCCTGGGTGGCGGTCCAAAGAAAAACAGGCAAGTCCTGGTAACCCCAGGTGCCTCAATCCACCCAGATGTGTGTTAGATTGCCACCTTAGATAAACCCTTAATTATCAATCTCACATCTGTCATGGATATCACTCACCCAATCCACGTCTACTAGCATAGCATGGCATAATAAGCAAACGTAGAAGTAACTCCCAAAGGTTTGATAATAAACAGGTAATAGGTACTACCTCATCTACTTCCCATCCCACAATTTAATTAGATCCTAATCATGCAATGTGAGAGGATTGATCTAATGCAGTAAAACATGGGTTGTAGAAAAGGTATGATCAAAGTGTTACTTGCCTTGCTGATGATCCGTGAGTCCTTGGGTTTCGAAGTAACAAGCGGCACAATCCGGGTAATCTATCGCAGACAAACAACAAGCATACAATAAGTACTCATCTAATGCACAGGTAAAACTCGAACAAGAGAATGAACCAAGTAGTTCAACTTAAGAACTCCGGTTGCAAAGAAAGAACGAAAAACAAACGGCGGAAGAAAACAACTCGGTTCTAGCAAGTTGAAACTAGGTCAAATTTTACTGTAGCAAAAGCTTGTTCAAGTTGATTAAACGGAACGGCGGTTTCGAGACGAAACTCCAGGCGCTTGAATCACTTGATTCCGATAAACGAGCGAAAAGATAAACTAGAACGAAGATCGGATCTGAGATCACGATCGCGGAAAAGACACGGAATAAATCCGACGAGAAGAAAAAGAAGAACGGTTAAACGAACGGACGTTCGTTAACCTAGAAGAATCCGGTGATCACGTTCGTTAGGACGAACGTTCCGGTGAACGGTCCAAAGGCAACTAAATCGGAGAAGAAAACGATTCCGATCTAGGGTTTCGGAGAGGAAAACCGAACGAAAAACCGATCTAGAAAACCGGAACGGTTTAGAGAAGAAAAGAATCGGAACGATTAGAAGAAAACGATCCGAGAAAAAGAGACGCGGGGCAACCTCGGCGAGGTCTCCGGCGAGGGGCTCCGGCGGCGGCGGCAAGGTGCGGCGGCGGCGACGGTGACGCAGGGCGCGGACGGCGGCTTAGGGCGGCGCGCGGGTGAGGGGTGGCGCGGCGCGGGGTGTGGTGGAGCTCTAGGCTTTGGGTTTGATGATTTAGAGGGGGGGTGCTTGGGTATTTATATTGGGGAGGGGTGAGGAGACTTGGGGTAGGGGACAAGAATTAGACTAGGAATAGGAATAGAAAAGAGGGAAGGAAAAGATCTAGAAATAGTAAAGGAATATACGGAAGTAGGACCAAAGTCCTACTAGGATTCGGTCCTAGCAAGAGGCGGCGGCGGCCGGCCGGCTCCTGGCGCTGCTGCATGCTGCGCAGGCAGGGAGGCTGAGGCGGTGGCTGGCTGGGCCTTGGCCCGGCTGGGCCTGCGGTAAGTTTTTTTTAAACAGTTCAGCGCGCAGAAAAAAAAACAAAAAGAGAACTAAACGAACTCCGAAAAATCTAAAGTAAATTTTCCCCGACTCCTAAAAATGAGCCGAACAAAATGAACTTTTCTCCGGACCTAAAATGCAATTTTCGAAAACGCGCATTTTCCCTATCCAAATAAAATGCAAATAAAACTTCGGCAAACAAAATTGATCTATTTATTAAATCTTCATTTTTCCTAAATTTTGGGAAAGTCATATTATTCCCTCTCTCATATTTTGATATCAGAAAAATTATTGAAGATAAAATAAATAAATCAAATGATCCTCTTTTCAAAATTTCAGAAAACTCTCAAATATGAAAATAACGAAATCTCCAACTCTCTCCGGAGGTCCTTGAGTTGCGTGAAATTTCTAGGATCAACCAAAATGCAAGAAAATATGATATGCATGATGATCTAGTGTATAACATTCCAAATTGAAAATTTGGGATGTTACAAACCTACCCCCCTTAAGATGAATCTCGCCCTCGAGATTCGGGTTGGCTAGAAAATAGGTGAGGGTGGTCCTTGAGCAAATCTTCTTCTCTCTCCCAGGTGGCTTCATCCTCTGAGTGGTGGTTCCACTGAACTTTGCAAAACTTGATAACCTTGCTGCGAGTAACTCTACTGGAAAAATCGAGAATCTTGACTGGCTTCTCCTCATACGTTAGGTCATCCTTCAACTGAATCGCTTCGAGCGGTACTGTATCTCTTAGCGGTATCTCCGCCATCTCGGCGTGACATTTCTTCAGCTGAGAAACATGGAATACATCATGAACTCCTGACAGTCCTTCTGGTAATTCCAACTTATAAGCGACTTCTCCCATACGTTTCAAGATCTTAAACGGTCCAACGAAACGCGGTGCTAACTTTCCCTTAACTCCAAAGCGCTTAACTCCTCGAAGTGGGGATACTCGGAGATAAACTCTGTCTCTGGTTCCGTAAACTGTCTCCTTGCATTTTGAATCTGCGTAGCTCTTCTGCCTGGATTGGGCTACCTTGAGCCTGTCGCGAATCAACTTAACTTTCCGTTCAGACTCCTTAATCAAATCTGGTCCAAAGAATTGACGGTCTCCAACTTCGTTACTGTTGTCATGGAACGAAACTGTTATCTGATACGATACTCCTCGGAACTCCATGCAAACAAATGATCCTACTCATATATATCTTCGCCAACTTAGCACTGGTGTAAGTGGTCTTAACTGGAATGAAATGTGCTACCTTCGTCAAACGATCAACTACTACCCATATCGAGTCATATCCTGCTTTCGTCCTGGGTAGTCCTGTGATAAAATCCATGCCTATCTTATCCCACTTCCATTCGGGTATCGGCAATGGTTGTAACAATCCTGCTGGCTTCTGATGTTCTGCCTTTACTCTCTGGCATACGTCACAAACTGCTACATATGCTGCAATATCCTTCTTCATTCCGGTCCACCAGAATGTTTCCTTTAAATCCAAATACATCTTGGTATTCCCTGGGTGAATCGAATATGGTGAATCATGTGCCTCTTGCAAAATCAACTTCCTGATCTCCGGGTCATTGGGCACATAAACACGGTCCTCAAACCATAAGGTATCGTGTTCATCCTCACGAAATCCCTTTGCTTTTCCTTTGCTCAATTTCTCCTTTATAGCAGCAATCTCTTTGTCAGATTTCTGAGCTTCTCTGATCTTATCCATCAATGTTGACTGAATCTCCAATGCTGCTACATAGCCTTTCGGAACTATCTCTAAACTTAGTTCACGAAGGTTTTCTGCTAACTCCTTGGGTATACTTCCCGTCATTATCGTATTGACATGGCTCTTATGGCTCAATGCGTCAGCTACTACATTAGCCTTTCCGGGATGGTAATGCAATCTCATATCGTAATCCTTGATGAGCTCCAACCATCTCCTTTGTCTGAGGTTCAACTCCTTCTGCGTGAAAATGTACTTCAAACTCTTGTGATCCGTGTACACCTCACAATGATTCCCAATGAGGAAATGTCTCCACGTCTTCAATGCATGCACTACGGCTGCTAACTCCAAATCATGCGTGGCATAATTCAACTCATGAGGCTTCAGTTGTCGTGAAGCATACGAAACAACTCTTCCTTCCTGCATAAGCACTGCTCCAAGTCCTCGACGTGAAGCGTCGCAATACACCTCATAATCCTTGGTCTGATCTGGCAAGATCAATACTGGTGAGGTAACCAAACGTTTCTTCAACTCCTGGAAACTAGCCTCACACTCCTCAGTCCATTTGAACTTAGTATCCTTCTTCAACAATTCAGTCATTGGCTTTGCAATCTTTGAAAAGTTCTCAATAAATCTCCGGTAGTATCCTGCGAGTCCAAGAAAACTCCAGATCTCTCCAACTTTCGTTGGTGATTCCCATTCGGTTACGGTCTCGACCTTTGTGGGGTCAACTGCTATACCTTCTCCGGATATAACGTGTCCGAGGAATCCAACTTCCTTCAACCAAAACTCAAATTTGCTGAATTTGGCATATAACCGGTGTTCCCTTAGTTTCTCCAAAACCAAACGCAAATGTTCCTTATGCTCCTCTTCATCCTTTGAATAAACCAGAATGTCATCAATGAACACTACGATGAACTTATCCAAAAACTCCATAAACACTTTGTTCATCAGGTTCATAAAATAGGCAGGTGTGTTAGTCAATCCAAATGACATAACGGTATACTCATACAATCCATATCTTGTGGTGAATGCTGTCTTAGGTATGTCCTGTTCTCGAATCTTCAACTGATGGTACCCTGATCGCAAATCGATCTTGGAAAACACTTTAGCTCCTTGCAACCGATCAAACAGATCGTTGATCATTGGCAGTGGGTACTTATTCTTGATGGTTACTTCATTCAATCCCCATAATCTACAACCATCCTTAATGATCCATCCTTCTTTTCCACTAGAAGTACGGGTGATCCCCAAGGCGAAGAACTTGGGCGAATGTAACCTTTATCCAATAACTCCTTAATCTGATTCTTAATTTCCACCAAATCCTTTGCTGGCATCCGGTACGGTCGCTTCGATATTGGGCATGTACCTGGCAATAACTCAATCAAAAACTCAATGTCTCTATCCAGTGGCATGCCTGGTAATTCCTCAGGAAATACATCAGGAAAATCCTTTACCACTGGTACTTCCTCCTGCACAACTCCTGTTAGGCAATTCACTTGTGTCCTGTTTGGCACATGCCGGGATACATACGTGATCCTTCTTCCTTCTGGTGTGGTAAGCAAAATTGTCTTACTGGCGCAATCGATGTTTCCTCCATACATCAACAGCCAATCCATACCAAGAATCACATCCAACCCTTGGGATTCTAGAATAATTAAATCCGTTGGGAATACATGCCTTCCTATACTCAATGGTACTTGAAAACATCCTTGTCTGGCCATGTACTCTGCTCCTGGCGAGCTCACTAGCATAGGTGTTTTAAGAATCCTAGTGGGCAGGCTATACTTTTCCACAATCCCCTTGATATGTATGAATGCGATGCACCAGTATCAAAAAGAACGAGTGCAGTAAATGACTTAACCAAAAACTTACCGATTACTGCATCGGGCTGATCTTCAATCTCCTCCACATTAACGTGGTTCACCTGTCCCCTATTGAAAGGGTTCGGCTTCTTCCCAGAGCTTCCATTGCCATTTCCATTCTGGCCTTCTGGGCATTCATTGGCATAATGTCCGGTCTTCGAACACTTGAAACAGGTGACTTGACTCAGGTCTCTCTTGGTTGGGGTCGATGGGGTTGTCCGGTTCTGGCCGTTGCTTCCTCCATTCCCATTACCATTCTTGTGGCCATTATGGTTGTGCGAGCTACCTCCACCATGGGTGTGCTGAAACTTAAATCCCGGTTTAGGGGTAAAACGGGGCTTCTGCTGGGCTCCAGAGTTATACTTCCCCTGTCCATACTTCCTCTTACGGTTCTCAATCTGCTGTTGCTTCCCTTCAATCATGATGGCACGATCTACCAACTCCTGGTAGTTGTTGAAACTCGCTACCATCAACTGCATGCTTAGCTCATCATTCAATCCTTCCAGAAACTTCTCCTGCTTAGCTGCATCCGTAGCAACGTCATCTGGGGCATAACGTGCTAGCTTACTAAACTCCTCCACATACTGGCCAACTGTCCTTCCTCCTTGGCGTAAGTTGCGAAACTCACGCTCTTTTATGGCCATAGCTCCTGCTGAAACATGGGCAGTGCGGAAGGCTTGCTGAAACTGATCCCATGTGACAGTGTCAACTGGGTAAGTGGCTGTGAAATTCTCCCACCATGCTGCCGCGGGTCCTTCAAGCTGGTGAGCGGCAAACTTCACTTTCTCACCATCCGTGCATCCTGCAGTGGTCAACTCCCTTCCTATCTTGCGGAGCCAGTCATCTGCTACTATCGGCTCGGTGCTACTAGAAAACACCGGCGGATTCAGCCTAAGAAAACGGGCTAAGTGGTCAACAGGTGGTGGTGGTGGGTTGTTGTTGTTGTTCTGCTGATTCCGAACTAACATCTGCATCAACTGATTTTGTTGCTGGATCAACTGAGTGAGCTCCGGTGGAAATCCATTATCACGTCTCGGAGGCATCTGAGGGTTTAGAAAAGACGAGAATTAAGAATAGAGGGGGTCTAAAGGGAAAACACTACCCATATGCACATGAGGCAAAAGCACACAATTCACTTCAATCAATCAAACAAGGGCTTACAAACGGTCTAACTATCGCAAAAGTGCTCGACTATAATGTTTACATGGGGGAATACTACTACTATCTGGTGGTCATCTAGAAATTTGAACCGGTGGAAGACTCCATGATATCTGCTCCAGCTTCGTCTTCAAAATCGGGTTCACTTGGATCCGAATCGGTGTCGTCGATGATGATGTAGTTGTCCGGACATGTGACGTACTCGTCGTCCTCCTGGGATGCTAACTTTCTCTCGAGTTCTTCAATCTCCTGCTTAAGATCGCAATTGTGTCTTGCTAGAGCTACGATCTCATCCATGTAGTCCTTGCGTGTAGACTTCAGTTCTCCTTCTAGCTCGATGGTCCTTGCCTTTGCATTCTTCAACTCTATCATATCATTGCACATCTGGTTCTCGTGGCGTCGAATGTGCTGGTTTAACTCCTGGATGAAAGATGCAATGGATCTATCCTTCTTGGTGCTGACTAACTCCCATTGTTCATCACGGCGTCCGCAAATCTGGTAGATAGTGTCCTTGAGGTCTTCTTGATAAACTTCTCCAATGCGTCCTATGGAGATATGAGCTGCCATGCTCTTTCCCAGACTCCAGGTTGGTGCATTGAAAACACTATCTATGGGCTTCGTGATTGGCGCGAATGTTCTTCCCGGAACGTGAGCTTGAATCTTCCAACGCTCCTCTTCAGGCAGAGTGGCGTTGAAGGTTCCCGTGAAGCTTGGTAATCCAATGTTCAGGTACTTGGTGACTTCCTTCAAGTGAAATCCAAAAGGTGTGCCTTCATCCGGTTGAGCGTACTTAATCTTCGCGTCCTTCATCCTAAAGGAGTAGAAAAGATGAGGAGTTAGAAAATGAGAAGAGAATGGTGATCTATGGCTCTAACTTAGTGGTCGTGTCCTACAGTCAGCGTGTGCTCTGATACCATCTCTGTAGCGACCTGACCCGAATGGATCACGTCTACTGTGCTATGGTGTCATCCCTGGATCAGTAATGCTGACACCACACAGTACATCGAGGATTTATAGCAGAGTTGCAATCACACACTTAATACATCGATGGCTCAAAAAGAACTTATTACAATAAATATGGCTTAAGGCCATATTACAAAGATAACAACGGAAGACTTGGAAGATAAATGGGTCCATCAACTCCAGCGGCATCACTGAGTATAGGGCCACGACCTAAAAGCACCTCAATCATCGTCTGAAAAGTCTGCAACATTAACATTGCAGCCCGAAAACGGGTCAGCACATGGAATATGCTGGCAAAGTAACACATAGAGAGTAATGGAATGAAACAGCTATACTATATGCATATAAGGCTGGTGGAAAGCTCTATGGTTACAGTTTTGCGTAAAGCCAATTTTTCCCTACTGCAAAGGAATAAATTTATTTAACTATCATGGTGGTTGTGTAACATTGAGAATGGTTGAGAGCATTCTCAATCCCAATTAAAAATAATTAAAACCCAATAACATTAATTAGAGGTAACATGTTGAGATTCACTCGATATTCAAGTACTAGATACTCAAGTTGTCCATAACCGGGGACACGGCTAATCATGATTAGTTTGTACACTCTGCAGAGGTTTGCGCACTTTTCCCCACATGACTCGATCGCCTCCGTTTGTTTTCTCGCACTACATGGTGTTTGAGAAACGGATGACCGAGACATAGTCTTTCAGAAGCGCTAGCACCTTACATGTGGGGTAGACCGGTACACCTACATCCCCTACATCTGCTAGTCCACCCCGTAAGAGTTCGCACAACTTAGTCAACTATGCCAGAGCCCATAGTAGCATGTGGCTGCACACGAAAGTTTTTAGCATGAAAGATCTTATGATCCCTTTGAGCCTGGGTGGCGGTCCAAAAAAAACAGGCAAGTCCTGATAGACATCAGGTGCCTCAATCCAACCAGATGTGTGTTAGGTTGCCACCTTAGATAAACCATTAAAATTATCAATCTCACATCTGTCATGGATATCACTCACCCAATCCACGTCTACTAGCATAGCATGGCATAATAAGCAAACGTAGAAGTAACTCCCAAGATTTCATAATAATACAGGTAATAGGTACTACCTCATCTACTTCCCATCCCACAATTTAATTAGATCCTAATCATGCAATGTGAGAGGATTGATCTAATGCAGTAAAACATGGGTTGTAGAAAAGGTATGATCAAAGTGTTACTTGCCTTGCTGATGATCCGCGAGTCCTAGGGTTTCGAAGTAACAAGCGGCGCAATCCGGGTAATCTATCGCAGACAAACAACAAGCATACAATAAGTACTCATCTAATGCACAGGTAAAACTCGAACAAGAGAATGAACCAGGTAGTTCAACTTAAGAACTCCGGTTGCAAAGAAAGAACGAAAAACAAACGGCGAAAGAAAACAACTCGGTTCTAGCAAGTTGAAACTAGGTCAAATTTTACTGTAGCAAAAGCTTGTTCAAGTTGATTAAACGGAACGGCGGTTTCGAGACGAAACTCCAGGCGCTTGAATCACCTGATTCCGATAAACGAGCGAAAAGATAAACTAGAACGAAGATCGGATCTGAGATCACGATCGCGGAAAAGACGCGGAATAAATCCGACGAGAAGAAAAAGAAGAATGGTTAAACGAACGGACGTTCGTTAACCTAGAAGAATCCGGTGATCACGTTCGTTAGGACGAATGGTCCGGCGAACGGTCCAAAGGCAACTAAATCGGAGAAGAAAACGAATCCGATCTAGGGTTTCGGAGAAGAAAACCGAACGAAAAACCGATCTAGAAATCCGGAACGGTTTAGAGAAGAAAAGAATCGGAACGATTAGAAGAAAATGATCCGAGAAAAAGAGACGCAGGGCAACCTCGGCGAGGTCTCCGGCGAGGGGCTCCGGCGGCGGCGGCAAGGTGCGGCGGCGGCGACGGTGACGCAGGGCGCGGGCGGCGGCTTAGGGCGGCGCGCGGGTGAGGGGTGGCGCGGCGCGGGGTGTGGTGGAGCTCTAGGCTTTGGGTTTGATGATTTAGAGGGGGGGTGCTTGGGTATTTATATTGGGGAGGGGTGAGGAGACTTGGGGTAGGGGACAAGAATTAGACTAGGAATAGGAATAGAAAAGAGGGAAGGAAAAGATCTAGAAATAGAAAAGGAATATACGGAAGTAGGACCAAAGTCCTACTAGGATTCGGTCCTAGCAAGAGGCGGCGGCGGCCGGCCGGCTCCTGGCGCTGCTGCATGCTGCGCGCGCAGGGAGGCTGAGGCGGTGGCTGGCTGGGCCTTGGCCCTGCTGGGCCTGCGGTAAGTTTATTTAAACGGTTCAGCGCACAGAAAAAAAACAAAAAAAGAACTAAACGAACTCCGAAAAATCTAAAGTAAATTTTCCCCGACTCCTAAAAATGAGCCGAACAAAATGAACTTTTCTCCGGACCTAAAATGCAATTTTCGAAAACGCGCATTTTCCCTATCCAAATAAAATGCAAATAAAACTCCGGCAAACAAAATTGATCTATTTATTAAATCTTCATTTTTCCTAAATTTTGGAAAAGTCATATTATTCCCTCTCTCATATTTTGATATCGGAAAAATTATTGAAGATAAAATAAATAAATCAAATGATCCTCTTTTCAAAATTTGAGAAAACTCTCAAATATGAAAATAACGAAATCTCCAACTCTCTCCGGAGGTCCTTGAGTTGCGTGAAATTTCCAGGATCAATCAAAATGCAAGAAAATATGATATGCATGATGATCTAGTGTATAACATTCCAAATTGAAAATTTGAGATGTTACAGGAACACATCATGCACTCCGGCCAATCCTTCTGGTAATTCCAACTTGTAGGCCACTTCTCCCATACGCTCCAAAACTCGATATGGCCCTACAAATCGTGGCGCTAACTTCCCCTTAACTCCAAAGCGCTTAATCCCTCGAAGTGGGGATACTCGAAGATAAACTCTGTCTCCAACTTCATAAACTGTCTCCTTGCGTTTAGAATCTACGTAGCTCTTCTGCCTGGACTGGGCTACCTTGAGCCTATCGCGAATCAACTTCACCTTCTGTTCAGACTCTTTAATCAGATCTGGTCCAAACAACTGGCGGTCTCCAACTTCGTCCCATGACAATGGTGTCCTGCACCTCCTTCCGTACAAAGCTTCGAAAGGTGCCATCTTCAAGCTGGTCTGATAGCTATTATTGTAAGAGAACTCTGCATATGGCAAGTTATCGTCCCAACTAGATCCATAATCTAGCGCACAAGCTCTCAGCATATCCTCCAAAATCTGATTGACTCTCTCAGTCTATCCATCTGTCTGCGGATGAAAAGTTGTACTAAATTCTAGCCTAGTACCCAAAGTCTCATGCAACTGCTTCCAGAACTTTGAGGTAAACTGGGTTCCTCTATCTGATACGATGCTCCTCGGAACTCCATGCAAACATACGATCCTAGTCATGTATATCTTTGCCAACTTAGCACTGGTGTAAGTGGTCTTTACTGGGATGAAATGTGCTACCTTCGTCAATCGATCAACTACAACCCAAATCGAGTCATAGCCTGAACGAGTCCTTGGTAATCCCGTGATAAAATCCATGCCTAGCTTATCCCACTTCCATTCGGGTATCGGCAATGGTTGCAACAATCCTGCTGGCTTCTGATGTTCTGCCTTTACTCTCTGACATACATCACAAACTGCTACATACTCCACAATATCCTTTTTCATTCCGGTCCACCAGAAAATATCTTTCAAATCCAAATACATCTTGGTATTTCCTGGGTGAATCGAATACGGTGAATCATGGGCCTCTTGCAGAATCAACTTTCTAATCTCCGGGTCATTGGGCACGTAAACACGGTCTTCAAACCATAGGGTGTCGTGCTCATCCTCACGAAATCCTTTAGCTTTTCCTTTGCTCAGTTTCTCCTTTATAGCGGCAATCTCTTTGTCAGTTTTCTGAGCTTCTCTGATTCTATCCATCAAAGTTGACTGAATTTCCAATGCTGCTACATAGCCTCTCGGAACTATTTCCATGCATAGTTCATGAAGATTTCCTACTAACTCCTTGGGTATTTCTCCCATCATTAGTGTATTGACATGACTCTTACGGCTTAATGCATCAGCTACTACATTAGCTTTTCCGGGATGGTAATGTAATTTCATATCATAATCCTTGATGAGCTCCAACCATCTCCTTTGTCTAAGGTTCAACTCCTTCTGCGTGAAAATGTACTTCAAACTCTTATGATCGGTGTACACCTCACAATGATTTCCGATGAGGAAATGTCTCCATGTCTTCAATGCATGCACTACGGCTGCTAACTCCAAATCATGCGTAGCATAATTCAATTCGTGGGGCTTCAGTTGTCGTGAAGCATACGAAACAACTCTTCCTTCCTACATAAGCACTGCTCCAAGTCCTCGACGTGAAGCGTCGCAATACACCTCATAATCCTTGGTTTGATCTGGCAAAATCAACACTGGTGAGGTAACCAAACGGTTCTTCAACTCCTGGAAACTTGCCTCACACTCCTCAGTCCATTTGAACTTAGTATCCTTCTTCATCAACTCCGTCGTAGGCTTCGCAATCTTTGAGAAATTCTCAATAAATCTCCGGTAGTATCCTGCGAGTCCAAGAAAACTCCGGATCTCTCCAACTGTTGTTGGTGCTTCCCACTTGGTCATGGTTTCAACTTTAACGGGATCTACTGCTATACCTTCTCCGGATATAACGTGTCCGAGGAATCCTATTTCCTTCAACCAAAACTCACATTTGCTGAATTTGGCATATAACTGATGTTCTCTGAGCTTTCCAAGTACCAAACGCAAATGCTCCTTATGCTCCTCTTCATTCTTCAAATATACCAGGATATCATCAATGAACACTACGACGAACTTGTCCAAAAACTCCATAAACACTTTGTTCATCATGTTCATAAAATAGGCAGGCGCGTTAGTCAATCCAAATGACATAACGGTATACTCATACAGTCCATATCTTGTGGTGAATGCTGTCTTAGGTATATCCTGTTCTCGAATCTTCAACTGGTGGTATCCTGATCGCAAATCGATCTTGGAAAACACTTTAGCTCCTTGCAATCGATCAAACAGATCGTTGATCATTGGTAGTGGGTACTTGTTCTTGATCGTTACTTCGTTCAATCCTCGATAGTCAACAACCATCCTTAACGATCCATCCTTCTTCTCCACTAAAAGTACTGGTGATCCCCAAGGCGAAGAACTTGGGCGAATATATCCCTTGTCCAGTAACTCCTTAATCTGCTTCTTAATTTCCACCAAATCTTTTGCTGGCATCCTATATGGTCTCTTCGATATTGGCCCTGTGCCTGGCAAAAGCTCAATCAAAAACTCAATGTCTCTATCCGGTGGCATGCCTGGCAACTCTTCGGGAAATACATCAGGAAAATCCTTTACCACTGGTACTTCCTCCTGCACAACTCCTGATAATGAATTTACTTGTGTCCTGTTTGGCGCATGTCGGGATACATACTTGATCCTTCTTCCTTCTGGCGTTGTGAGCAAAATTGTCTTACTGGCGCAATCGATGTTTCCCCCATACATCGACAGCCAATCCATACCGAGAATCACATCCAGACCTTGGGATTCTAGAATAATTAAATCGGTTGGGAAAACATGCCTTCCTATACTTAATGGCACTTGAAAACATCCTTGACTGGCCATGTACTCCGCTCCTGGTGAGCTTACTAGCATAGGTGTTTTAAGAATCCTAGTGGGCAGACTATACTTTTCCACAAATCCCCTTGATATGTACGAATGCGATGCACCAGTATCAAAAAGAACGAGTGCAGTAAATGACTTAACCAAAACTTACCTAGTACTGCATCGGGCTAAGCTTCAACCTCCTCCACATTAACGTGGTTCACTTGTCCCCTATTGAAAGGGTTCGGCTTCTTTCCAGAACTTCCATTGCCGTTTTGTCCTTCAGGACAGTCATTTGCATAATGTCCTGGCTTCGAACACTTATAGCAAGTGACGTGGCTCAAGTCCTTCTTGGCTGGGGTTGATGGGGTGCTGCGGTTCTGTCCATTGCTTCCTCCATTCCCATTACCATTCTTGGTGCCATTGTGATTGTGCGAGGTACCTACTCCATGGGTATGCTGAAAATGTCCTCCTGGCCTAGGGGTAAAACGTGGCTTCTGCTGAGCTCCTGAATTATACTTTCCTTGTCCATACTTCCTCTTGTGGTTCTCAATTTGCTGTTGCTTCCCTACAATCATAAGAGCACGATCTACCAACTCCTGGTAGTTGTTGAAGGTGGCTACCATCAACTGCATACTCAACTCATCATTCAGTCCTTCCAGGAATTTCTCCTGCTTAGCTGCATCCGTAGCAACGTCATCTGGGGCATAACGTGCTAGCTTACTAAACTCCTCCACATACTGGCCAACTGTCCGTCCTCCTTGGCGCAAGTTGCGAAACTCACGCTTCTTCATGGCCATTGCTCCTGCTGAAACATGGGCAGTACGAAAAGCCTGCTGAAACTGGTCCCATGTGACAGTGTCGATTGGGAAGGTGGCTGTGAAATTATCCCACCAAGATGCTGCGGGTCCTTCTAACTGGTGTGCGGCAAACTTAACCTTCTCCACATCTGTGCATCCTGCTGTGGTCAACTCTCTAGCTATCTTGCGGAGCCAATCATCTGCTACTATCGGCTCGGTGCTACTGGAAAACACCGGCGGATTCAGCCTAAGAAAACGGGCTAAGTGGTCAACAGGTGGTGGTGGTGGTGGTGGGTTGTTGTTGTTGTTCCCCTGATTCTGATTCTGAACTAGCAACTGCATCAAGGTGTTCTGCTGCTGGATCAACTGGGTGAGCTCCGGCGGAAAGGCAAATCCGGGGTCACGTCTCGGAGGCATCTGAGGGTTTAGAAAAGATGAGATATAAGAATAGAGAGGGTCTAAAGGGAAAACACTACCCATATGCACATGAGGCAAAAGCACACAATTCACTTCAATCAATCAAACAAGACATACAATCGGTCTAGCTATCGCAAAAGTGCTCGGACTACTATATTTACATAGTGGACTACTACTACTGATGAGGTGGTCTACTAGAAATATTCTACGGTTGTAGACTCCATGATATCTGCTCCTGCTTCATCCACATAGTCATCATTGCTACTATCTTGTTCCGAGTCGGTGGCGTCAATGATGATGTAGTCCTCCGGGCTAATCTCCTTGGGTTCTTCGTCTTCATCTACTGGTGTCGGGCCTCCCATAAATATGCCAATCTTCTTTGTTAGGTCGGCATTCTTATCCACCAATACTTCAATTTCTTCTTCATAATCTTTGCATGTAGCCTTGAGTTCTTCCTCTAGTTCCTTAATTCTAGTCTTAGCCTTCTTCAGATCTATCATGTCGGCGCACATCTGATTCTCCTGGCGTCGAATGTGCTGATTTAACTCCTGAATAAAGCTCCAATTGATCTATCTTTCCTGGTGCTAATCATCTATCAGTGTTCATCTCGGCGTCCACAAATCTGGTAAATAGTATCTTTGAGATCCTTGCGGTAGACTTCTCCAATGCGTCCCATGGCGATGTGAGCTGCCATGCTCTTTCCTAGACTCCAAGTTGGGGCATCAAAAGAAAACTCTATGGGCTCAGTGACTGGCATGAACGTCCTTCCTGGAACTTGAACTTGAATCATCCAGCGCTCTTCTTCAGGTAAAGTGGCGTTGTAGGTTCCCGTGAAGCTTGGTATTCCTATGTTCAGGTATCTAGTGACTTCCTTCAAATGGCGTCCAAAGGGTGTATCTTCATCCGGTTGTGTGAACTCGTTTCTTGCATCCGCCATCCTAAAGAGTAGAAAAGATGAGAAGTCGGAAGAGAGGAGAGTGAGTAGTGATCTAGGTCTTTAGCTTAGTGGTCGTGTCCTACAGTCAGCGTGTCCTCTGATACCATCTCTGTAGCGACCAGACCTCAAACAGTCTGATCTCTGTGCTCCGGTATCATCCCTGGATCAGTAATGCTGACACCACACAGTACTCGGAGGATTTATAGTAGAGTAGCAATCACACACTTATTACATCGAGTGTCTCAAAAGAGAACTTATTACAATAAATATGGCTTAAGGCCATCTAATAACGATAATAGCGGAAGGCTTGGAAGATAAGTGAGTCCATCAACTCCAACGGCATCACTGTGTATAGAACCACGACCTAAAAACTCCTTAATCGTCGTCTGAAAAGTCTGCAACATTAACGTTGCAGCCCGAAACGGGTCAGCACATGGAATATGCTGGCAAGGTAACACATAGAGAGTAATGGAATGCAACAGCTATACTATATGCATATTTGGCTGGTGGAAAGCTCTATGGTTACAGTTTTTGCGTAAAGCCAATTTTTCCCTACTTCAAAGGAATAAATTAATTACTATCATGGTGGTTGTGAAACATTGAGAATGGTTGATAGCATTCTCAATCCCAATTAAGTAACATCATTAAAACCCATCAAAATTAATTTAGCGTAACATGTTGAGATTCACATGATAATCCAGGTACTAGATACTCAAGATGTCCATGACCGGGGACACGGCTAACCATGATTAGTTTGTTACACTCTGCAGAGGTTTGCGCACTTTTCCCCACAAGACTCGATCGCCTCCGTTTGGTTTCTCGCACTGCAGGGTGTTTGAGAAGACGGATGACCGAGACACAGTCTTTCAGAAGCGCTAGCACCTTACGACGGGTAGACCGGTACACCTACTTTCCCCTACATCTGCTAGTCTACCACTGTAAGAGTTCGCACAACTTAGTCAACTATGCCAGAGCCCATAATGGCTTGTGGCTGCACACGGAAGTTTCTAGTATGAATAATCTCATGATCCCTTTGAGCCTGGGTGGCGGTCCAAAGAAAAACAGGCAAGTCCTCGTAACCCCAGGTGCCTCAATCCACCCAGATGTGTGTTAGGTTGCCACCTTAGATAAACCCTTAATTATCAATCTCACATCTGTCATGGATATCACTCACCCAATCCACGTCTACTAGCATAGCATGGCATAATAAGCAAACGTAGAAGTAACTCCTAAAGGTTTGATAATAAACAGGTAATAGGTACTACCTCATCTACTTCCCATCCCACAATTTAATTAGATCCTAATCATGCAATGTGTGAGGATTGATCTAATGCAATAAAAACTGGGTTGTAGAAAAGGTATGATCAAAGTGTTACTTGCCTTGCTGATGATCCGCGTAACCTAGAGATTCGAAGTAACAGGCGGCGCACTCCGGGTATTCTATCGCAGACAATCAAACAAGCATACATTAAGTACTCATATAATGCACAGGTAAAACTCAAATAGAAGATCTAACCAGAAAGTTCAACTTAAGAACCCTGGTTGCAAAAAGAATCAAATCGAACGAAGCGAAAGAAATCAAACGGCGAAAGAAAACAACTTCGTTCTAGTAATCTGGATCTAGGGCAAATTTTACAGTAGCAAAAACTTGTTTAAGTTGATTATTCGGAAAGAGGGTTTCGAGACGAAACTCCAGGCGCTTGAATCGCCTGATTCCGATAAACGAGCGAAAAGTTATACTAAAACAAAAATCGGATCAGAAATCACGATCAGAAAATAACCGCGGAAAATCCGACGAAAAAGAAAAACGACGAACAGAATTTTAAAAAAAAAACTGCACGGAAAACGAGATGGCGGCGAACCTCGAAAGGCGCGCACTCCGGTGAGTCGGCGGCAGCGGCGGGGGGGCTGGAAGGCAGCGGCGGCTAGGGTTTCAGCTGGGCTGGGGCTCTCGGCCGGGCCTCGGGCGCTATATAAAGGCCCCGGGCCAGGGAGTCCTGGCCGAGTACGGCCCGAAGTCGGTTTCTGTTTTTTTTATAAATCTGCTCGGAAGAAAAATAAAAAGAAATACTAAATGGACTCCAAAAATCACGAAATAAATTTTGCCGGGTTTCTAAAATCAAGCCCGATAAAGTGAACATTTATCTGGGCCCAAACTACAACTTTGAAAAACACGCATTTTTCCTAAATTCAAATAAAATTCTGAAAAACTCCGAAATAAATCTTATTTGATTTTTTTATTAAATCCTCAATATTTCTATATTTTGGGAAAGTCATTTTATTCCCTCTCTCATATTTTTGTAATAGAAATAATTGATGATAAAATAAATAAAATCAAATGACCCTGTTTACATGATGTGAGAAAACTCAAATATGTAAATAACGAAATCCCCAACTCTCTCCATAGGTCCTTGAGTTGCTTAGGATTTTCTAGGATCAAAACCAAAAGCAAAATAAAATATGATATGCATGATGACCTAATGTATAACATTCCAAATTGAAAATTTGGGATGTTACAGTGGTGTAGAGAGAACTCCAAGGACGAAGGCTTCCGATGAAGTTGTTGGACCTGCTGGAGTGGGTGCTAGAGGTGGCACTGGAGCTGTAGCTGCTGGTGCTGACACTGAGGCTCTAGCATCTGAGACTCGCACTGCAGCAGACCTTGGACCTCGTGGCACACGCTTGAAAGCATCAGTGGTTGCTTTTCCTCTCCTCTCCTCTGCTTCCTCCTGAAGCTCCTCAACTGCAGTCTGAATCTCAGTCACCTTCAGATAAAGATCATAGAATTTTGTTTCCACAATCCTCTCCAGGCTCTCCTGATTCTGAGTCAGGGTGGCCAAGCCCTTCTCAATCCTCAGTGTAGCTTGAATCAGATATCCAAGCTGATCTTGCTTGCTCTTCAGGAATACTTGAGATGCCTCTTCAGCAGTTGGCATCCTTGCAGCTTTCTCTGCCCTTGCCTTCTCTCTCTTCTCATGTGCTTGCACAGATGATGGATCTTCCTCAGTCATCACAATGATATTGTCTCCAAAATCAGGATATATGGGTAGATGCTCCTTATCTAGCAAATAAGTTCCTGTGCCCATCTTAGAGTTGATGAGCTCCTGAATGTGTGGAGCATACCCACAACTTCTCTTCTGGTCAGCAGCAGTCCTCTTGATTGTTTCTACCATTAAGATCATAACCTTGAACTTCTGAGGGACATCAAACAGTTGGAGCAGATTGATAGAATGCCCTCTGATCATCTTGTGATCTCCTGACTTGGGTAGCAGAGTGTGCCTCAAGATCCAGTTGATCGTAGGTAGACCAGACAACAAGAAATGCACATAACCAAGCTTGTGAGTTTCCAAAGCCTTGTCAGGGATCTCCTTGTACATGTTTGCCATGGAGTTGTGGTCTTTCTTCTTCTTGGCATATACATCCAAGTCATATTCATGCTCTACAGGGGCATTGATCAGCTTAGCCCTTTCATCAACTGTGGACTGGTACCTGGTACCCTCAAACATCCAAACTATCCTCCCATCTGGATAGAAGTGCACAGTGGAGTAGAACTGCATGATCAACTCATCATTCCACTTGGTGAGCTTTTGTCGAACAAATTCATCAACTCCACATGCCTTAAAGCTGTCATACACTCCAGGGAAGTGATCTTCATTTTCCCGGATGAACTCCCACTCCACCCATTTCATGCCACACACTATGGGCTTCTTGTCAAGCAGAGTGATTTCATAGGAATCTTGTTGTTCCTTTGTATGGAACCTGTAATCCACAGCAGTTCTCCTCCTGACAGCATATGGGTCAGACTGTCTCCATAACCTCAATCCTGCATCTTTCCTAATATGCATGTCCTCAGCGACTGGATGAGCATCATTATGGTTAGGAATTTTGGGCTTCAACTTCCGCAAAACATGGGATTCATCATCCTCTTCTTCAGCTTTAGGCACTGGGGCCTTGTTCTTTTCCTCAGCAGTTATACTCCTGGTGTTTCTCTTGGGCTTTGGGGGTTTCTGAGCTTGATCTTTGGGAGCAGACTTGGGCTTAGATGTTGCAACCCCTAATTTAATTGCATCTCCCATGAGCTTCTGAGCCTTAGGAGCTGGTGCAACATCCTCTTCCTCTTCATCTGAACCTCTCATTATGGATGATCTGCCAAGCACTCTGGCAGTGGTCTTCTTGACCCGTTCCTTCCTTTTCTTTCCTTCTCCAATTGCCTCTTCAGTTGGCTTGGAAGTTTCAGCAGTTGAGGCTCTGGCCTTTGACATGGGAATCCTCTTTGCTGGAGCCTTCTTGTCCATTCCTGGCTTAACTGTAGCAGCTGATCCATACTCTTTCTTCATCGCCTTTTTCTTGGAGCTGACTTCTTCCTCAACAGCCACATAATCCTCATCCTCAGAATCTGAGGTCTTCTTCCTTGTTCTGGTGGCTGCCTTGGGCAAGTTGCTTGGTGTGCTCCTGCTGCCCTCATCAGAAGTGCTAGAGGGACTAGTGCCCTCACTCAAATGAACCTGCTCCTCAGACTTGTTCTGGCTGTCACTTTGATCAGACATCTTGCATGCAAACTGTCAGCAAACCCTGTGAATAGATTGCAGATGGGGTAGAGTAGACGAGCATCACAAAGTGCAGAATTTTTGCAAAATAGATGACTTAAAAACTTAGTTTTAGTTCTTCACAGAAAGCATTTCGGATCTACCGATTTGTAATCTCGGTGATACCGAAGAAGCTTTTGGAACCTAAACTAGTGAACTCGGTCAGACCGAGTCACAGTTCGGTGGCACCGAGATTGCTAGGGTTTCACAGAGAACTGAACTCGGTCACACCGATTTGCAATTTTTGGTCAGACCGAAAACACATGTGCAATGGCCTAAGACAAATCGGTGAGACCGATTTCTACAACTCGGTCGGTCCAAGATGAGTTCGGCGGAGACCTAACCCTAAATTTTCAAATCAAATCTAATCTACGGGATGCTTTCGCTGGACAGGATGATTTCATACGTGGCAAGAATCATAGCAAAGCAATGTGCTACGAATCGGAGTTAAGGAATAGCACAAAGATCAAGTTCATACCCTACTTCGGCGGTGAACTTGCTACGGCGGCAACGGCGGGGCAGATTGCCGTTGACGGCAGCGGAGACCAGTGGCGGGAGGTCACTGGCGGCCAGAGGATGATCCGGAGACCCGAGGAGGCAGAGCATGTCACGCGCGGGTGAAAGGTTTCGGAAAAATTTCCAAAATTTTGACCTGTCAGTATATATAACCTGACCCTGTCGGTGTGACCGAGTGGAATGACTTGGTGGCACCGAGATGCAAAACTGCAAGCGGTTACTGCAACTCGGTGTGACCGAAACGTTCTAATCGGTTGCACCGAGTTTGAAAACCTAGATCAACTTAGTGATCTCGGTGTGACCGAAATGGATGACTCGGCCACACCAAAATGCACAAAGAGGTTTTGGAAGGTTAAGTCTATGACGAATCGGGGACTCCGAGTGCTCCTCACACAGAGTGGTTCGAATCTGACTTGATCAAACTTTGTGATGTAGCATGAATAGAGTTTGAGACGAGGAAAGCATAGATAGCTAGAGGGAGTTCTTAGGCATTCTTGTCCATCCATTTGGCAGAAGAGAAAAGGACAAACAATCAACGCAACAAATGGATGTCCTTGAATGAGTAAAATATGCATCCAACATGCTCACACAATAAGATGGCAAACGAAATATGTGAGAAAGCATGCACAAACACTCTAGCATCTATCAAGCAATTTGGCGATGACTAGGTCATCTATATATGAGTATATTGACTTAGGAGTCAAATGAGAACATTTGATCGTAGGTCATACTCATTATTAAGCGCAAGTGGGGTTGCCACTTTTACATAAATCATTGTTGTGTTCACACCATTAGAGTTGCTTTAGCTCAATTGATTGGAGTAAAGATCCCCTAGATGTGATATCCCCCCTGAGAGGGATGAACTAACCTTGGGTTTTGTCGATGATGACTTCATGTAAGTGTTGAAGATGTGGATGCTCAATGTTGATGTAGATCCTTTGGAGCAATCCTTTGGAGTGAGTTGCACTTTCAATACCTACACGGGTTAGTCCCACAAGGAACAAACAAGGATATCCATAGACATAGAGTGATATTCACATAGGATGATGTCCATGAAAGCATTAGGATACCTTTGTTCCTTGTCTTACCAACAAGAGGGTTTGTGACTCCTTGAACTAGTGCAAGATATGGAAGTTGTTTGCACATGTCCTCACCAAAATGATATGAGTGAAGTATGTTGGCGGAGTCACCCTCAAGAACTCTCTAGTTCTTCTTCTTCGGGATCCACACCATCTTGATGAGAATCCTTGGAGTTGTAGTTTTACTTGATGAAGTAGAACTTGATGTAGTCTTGGGAACCCACTTAACCAAGGCTTTGGGAGCTTCTTCAAATGCATTAATCTCCTCTTGAAGCTTGTCCCTGCCTTTTAGCTTGTGGTCTTGTGGTGGAAGATCATCTTGAGGTTGTGTTCCTTGGAAAGAAGTAGGATCATATTTCTCTTGTTGAGGAACAAACTTCTTCTTGGGGTATTGATCTTCTTCCCACTCAACTCCATTGGCATTGAACTTTCGTCAAAACCAACACCTTGATTCTTCCGGTGTCTTCCTTGCTTGCGTACAATTTCCTCAAATTGCTTACTTCCAGCAAGGATCTTGTAAACACCTTTCTCTATAATTCCCTACAATAAGCTAATTTCTTGCTCAAGTGTAACTTGGCTAAGAGAATCATTAGTGGAATCAAGAGAACTACTAGAAGCAACATCATTGAGTTTAGCATGATTATTGTTACTACTAGAAGAAGAATCTTTCTTACTCTTGTTGCTAGATTTAACTTGTAGCATGTAAGTAGACAAAAGTAAACTCTTGGCAATGTAAGAAGAACTTTTCTTGCGAAGATCATCATTGATCGCCTTTAAGAACTCATGCTCTTGCTCAAGGTTGAGCTTTTCAAAGCGTAGCTTCTCACGAGTCTTTAAAAGCTCTTGATGATTTTCCAAGGTAGTTTCATGAGCTAAATTAAGAGTGTTTAGCTCTTTAGTTAGACGCTCAATCTCTTTCTTATCATCGTCATTCATTTTTTCTTGATTAGCATGATTAATAGCAAGTTCATCATAGTTTTCATAACTAGAGTTGTCAACAAGTAAATCATCATCACCTAGCAAATCATCTTCATCACTATTGAAATCAACATACTCAGGGTGTGTTACCTTTGGACCTTTAGCCATGAAGCATCTTCCAATTCCTTCATTTGGTGACTCAAATATGTCGTAGGAGTCGGTTGACACAACTACTAGACCGGCAACACCTTCATCTTGAGTATATTCGGAGTCGGAGTGATAGCTTCTTTTGGAGTGACTGTCGGAGTCGGAGCGGGATATCCATTCACCAACATGAGCTTGATGAAGGAAATATGCCCTAAAGGCAATAATAAAGTTATTATTTATTTCCTCATATCATGATAAATGTTTATTATTCATGCTAGAATTGTATTAACCGGAAACATGATACATGTGTGAATACATAGACAAACAAAGTGTCACTAGTATGCCTCTACTTGACTAGCTCATTGATCGAAGATGGTTATGTTTCCTAACCATAGACAAAGAGTTGTCATTTTATTAATGAGATCATATCATTAGGAGAATGATGTGATTGACTTTACCCATTCCATTAGCTTACACTCGATCGTTTAGTATGTTGCTATTGCTTTCTTCATGACTTATACATGTTCCTATGACTATGAGATTATGCAACTCCCGTTTACCAAAGGAACACTTTGTGTGCTACCATACATCACAACGTAACTGGGTGACTATAAAGGTGCTCTACAGGTGTCTCCGAAGGTACTTGTTGGGTTGGCGTATTTCGAGATTAGGATTTGTCACTCCGATTGTCGGAGAGGTATCTCTGGGCCCTCTCGGTAATGCACATCACTTAAGCCTTGCAAGCATTGCAACTAATGAGTTAGTTGCGGGATGATGTATTATAGAACAAGTAAAGAGACTTGCCGGTAACGAGATTAAACTAGGTATTGAGATACCGACGATCGAATCTCGGGCAAATAATATACCGATGACAAAGGGAACAACGTATGTTGTTATGCGGTCTGACCGATAAAGATCTTCATAGAATATCTGGGATCTAATATGAGCATCCAGGTTACGCTATTGGATATTCACCGAAGACGTGTCTCGCTCATGTCTACATAGTTCTCGAACCCGTAGGGTCCGCACGCTTAACTTTTCGATGATAGTTATATTATGAGTTTATATTTTTTTATGTACCGAAGGTTCTTCGGAGTCCCGGATGTGATCACGGACATGACGAGGAGTCTCGAAATGGTTGAGACATAAAGATTGATATATTGGAAACCTATGTTTGGATATCGAAAGTGTTCCGGGTAAAATCGGGATTTTACCGGAGTACCGGGAGGTTACCGAAACCCCCCGGGAGCTTAATGGGCCATAGTGGGCCTTGTGGAGAAGAGGAGAGGCGGCCAGGGCAGGGCCACGCCCCCTCCCCCTAGTCTAAATAGGACAAGGAGAGGGGGGGCGCCCCCCCCCTTTCCTTCCTCTCTCCCTCCTCTTTCCCCTCCTCTCCTAGTCCAACAAGGAAAAGGGAGTGAGTCCTACTCCTGGCAGGAGTAGGACTCCTCCTGGCACGCCCCCTCTAGGTCGGCTGCACCTCCCCCTTGCTCCTTTATATACGGGGGGCAGGGGGCACCCTAGAGACACAACAATTGATCGTTTGATCTCTTAGCCGTGTGCGGTGCCCCCTCCACCATAGTCCACCTCGATAATACTGTAGCGGTGCTTAGGCGAAGCCCTGCATCGGTAGAACATCATCATCGTCACCACGCCGTCGTGCTGACGAAAGTCTCCCTCAACACTCGACTGGATCGGAGTTCGAGGGACGTCATCGGGCTGAACATGTGCTGAACTCGGAGGTGCCATGCGTTCGGTACTTGATCGGTCGGATCGTGAAGACGTACGAATACATCAACCGCGTTGTGCTAACGCTTCCGCTTTTGGTATACGAGGGTACATGGAAAACACACTCCCCTCTCGTTGCTATGCATCACCATGATCTTGCGTGTGCATAGGAATTTTTTTGAAATTACTACGTTTCCCAACAGTGGCATGCGAGCTAGGTTTTATGCGTAAATGTCATATGCACGAGTAGAACACAAGTGAGTTGTGGGCGATATAAGTCATACTGCTTACCAGCATGTCATACTTTGATTCGGCGATATTGTTGGATGAAGCGACCCTGACCGACATTACGCGTACGCTTACGCGAGACTGGTTCTACCGACGTGCTTTGCACACAGGTGGCCGGCGGGTGTCAGTTTCTCCAACTTTAGTTGAACCGAGTGTGGCTACGCCCGGTCCTTGCGAAGGTTAAAACATCACCAACTTGACAAACTAACGTTGTGGTTTTGATGCGTAGGTAAGAACGGTTCTTGCTAAGCCCGTAGCAGCCACGTAAAATTTGCAGCAACAAAGTAGAGGACGTCTAACTTGTTTTTGCAGGGCATGTTGTGATGTGATATGGTCAAGACATGATGCTAAATTTTATTGTATGAGATGATCATGTTTTGTAACTGAGTTATCATCAACTGGCAGGAGCCATATGGTTGTTGTTTTATTGTATGCAATGCAATCGCCGTGTAATGCTTGACTTTATCACTAAGCGGTAGCGATAGTCGTAGAAGCATAAGATTGGCGAGACGACAATGATGATACGATGGAGATCAAGGTGTCGAGCCGATGACGATGGTGATCATGATGGTGCTTCGGAGATGGAGATCACAAGCACAAGATGATGATGGCCATATCATATCACTTATATTGATTGCATGTGATGTTTATCTTTTATGCATCTTATCTTGCTTTGATTGACGGTAGCATTATAAGATGATCCCTCACTAAATTATCAAAGTATAAGTGTTCTCCCTGAGTATGCACCGTTGCGAAAGTTCTTCGTGCTGAGACACCACGTGATGATCGGGTGTGATAGGCTCTACGTTCAAATACAACGGGTGCAAAATAGTTGCACACGCGGAGTACTCAGGTTACACTTGACGAGCCTAGCATATAACAGATATGGCCTTGGAACACGGAGACCGAAAGGTCGAGAGTGAATCATATAGTAGATATGATCAACATAGTGATGTTCACCATTGAAACTACTCCATCTCACGTGATGATCGGACATGGTTTTGTTGATCTGGATCACGTGATCACTTAGAGGATTAGAGGGATGTCTATCTAAGTGAGAGTTCTTAAGTAATATGATTAATTGAACTTAAATTTATCATGAACTTAGTACCTGATAGTATCTTGCTTGTCTATGTTGATAGGTGGCCCGTGCTGTTGTTCCGTTGAATTTTAATGCGTTCCTTGAGAAAGCAAAGTTGAAATATGATGGTAGCAATTACACGGACTGGGTCCGTAACTTGAGGATTATCCTCATTGCTGCACAGAAGAATTATGTCCTGGAAGCACCGCTAGGTGTACCACCTGCGCCAACAATTGCAGACATTGTGAATGCCTGGCAGTCACGTGTTGATGACTACTCGATAGTTCAGTGTGCCATGCTTTACGACTTAGAACCGGGACTTCAACGACGTTTTGAACGTCATGGAGCATATGAGATGTTCCAAGAGTTGAAGTTAATATTTCAAGAAAATGCCCGGATTGAGAGATATGAAGTCTCCAATAAGTTCTACAGCTGCAAGATGGAGGAGAATAGTTCTGTCAGTGAGCATATACTCAAGATGTCTGGGTACTGCAATCACTTGATTCAACTGGGAGTTAATCTTCCGGATGATAGCATCATTGACAGAATTCTCCAATCACTACCACCAAGCTACAAGAGCTTCGTGATGAGCTATAATATGCAAGGGATGGATAAGACAATTCCCGAGCTCTTCGCAATGCTAAAAGCAGCGGAGGTAGAAATCAAGAAGGAGCATCAAGTGTTGATGGTCAATAAGACCACCAGTTTCAAGAAAAAGGGCAAAGGGAAGAAGAAGGGGAACTTCAAGAAGAACAGCAAGCAAGTTGCTGCTCAGGAGAAGAAACCCAAGTCTGGACCTAAGCCTGAGACTGAGTGCTTCTACTGCAAGCAGACTGGTCACTGGAAGCGGAACTGCCCCAAGTATTTGGCGGATAAGAAGGATGGCAAGGTGAACAAAGGTATATGCGATATACATGTTATTGATGTGTACCTTACTAATGCTCACAGTAGCACCTGGGTATTTGATACTGGTTCTGTTGCTAATATTTGCAACTCGAAACAGGGGCTATGGATTAAGCGAAGATTGGCTAAGGACGAGGTGACGATGCGCATGGGAAATGGTTCCAAAGTCGATGTGATCGCGGTCGGCACGCTACCTCTACATCTACCTTCGGGATTAGTATTAGACCTAAATAATTGTTATTTGGTGCCAGCGTTGAGCATGAACATTATATCTGTATCTTGTTTGATGTGAGACGGTTATTCAGTTAAATCAGAGAATAATGGTTGTTCTATTTATATGAGTAATATCTTTTATGGTCATGCACCCTTGAAGAGTGGTCTATTTTTGTTGAATCTCGATAGTAGTGATACACATATTCATAATATTGAAGCCAAAAGATGTAGAGTTGATAATGATAGTGCAACTTATTTGTGGCACTGCCATTTAGGTCATATCGGTGTAAAGCGCATGAAGAAGCTCCATACTGATGGACTTTTGGAACCACCTGATTATGAATCACTTGGTACTTGCGAACCGTGCCTCATGGGCAAGATGACTAAAACACCGTTCTCCGGAACTATGGAGAGAGCAACAGATTTGTTGGAAATCATACATACAGATGTATGTGGTCCGATGAATGTTGAGGCTCGTGGCGGATATCATTATTTTCTCACCTTCACAGATGATTTAAGCAGATATGGGTATATCTACTTAATGAAACATAAGTCTGAAACATTTGAAAAGTTCAAAGAATTTCAGAGTGAAGTTGAAAATCATCGTAACAAGAAAATAAGGTTTCTACGATCTGATCATGGAGGAGAATATTTGAGTTATGAGTTTGGTCTTCATTTGAAACAATGCAGAATAGTTTCACAACTCACGCCACCCGGAACACCACATCATAATGGTGTGTCCGAACGTCGTAATTGTACTCTACTAGATATGGTGCGGTCTATGATGTCTCTTACTGATTTACCACTATCGTTTTGGGGTTATGCTTTAGAGACGGCCACATTCACGTTAAATAGGGCACCATCGAAATCCGTTGAGATGACGCCTTATGAACTGTGGTTTGGCAAGAAACCAAAGTTGTTGTTTCTGAAAGTTTGGGGCTGCGATGCTTATGTGAAAAAGCTTCAACCTGATAAGCTCGAACCTAAATCGGAGAAATGTGTCTTCATAGGATACCCAAAGGAGACTGTTGGGTACACCTTCTATCACAGATCCGAAGACAAGACTTTTGTTGCTAAATTCGGAATCTTTCTGGAGAAGGAGTTTCTCTCGGAAGAAGTAAGTGGGAGGAAAGTAGAACTTGATGAGGTAACTATACCTGCTCCCCTATTGGAAAGTAGTTCATCGCAGAAACCGGTTTCTACGACACCTACACCAATTAGTGAGGAAGTTAATGATGATGATCATGGAACTTCAGATCAAGTTGTTACTGAACCTCGTAGGTCAACCAGATTAAGATCCGCACCAGAGTGGTATGGAAATCCTGTTCTGGAAGTTATGTTACTAGACCATGACGAACGTACGAACTATGAAGAAGCGATGGTGAGCCTAGATTCCGCGAAATGGCTTGAGGCCATGAAATCTAAGATGGGATCCATGTATGAGAACAAAGTGTGGACTTTGGTTGACTTGCCCGATGATCAGCAAGCAATTGAGAATAAATGGATCTTCAAGAAGAAGACTGACGCTGATGGTAATGTTACTGTCTATAAAGCTCGACTTGTTGAAAAAGGTTTTCGACAAGTTCAAGGGATTGACTACGATGAGACCTTCTCACCCGTAGCGATGCTTAAGTCTGTCCGAATCATGTTAGCAATTGCCGCATTTTATGATTATGAAATTTGGCAAATGGATGTCAAAACTTCTTTCCTGAATGGATTTCTGGAAGAAGAGTTGTATATGATGCAACTGGAAGGTTTTGTCGATCCAAAGGGAGCTAACAAAGTCTGCAAGCTCCAGCGATCCACTGGTGCAAGCCTCTCGGACTTGGAATAAATGCTTTGACAGTGTGATCAAAGCATTTGGTTTTGTACAGGCTTTTGGAGAAGCCTGTATTTACAAGAAAGTGAGTGGGAGCTCTGTAGCATTTCTGATATTATATGTGGATGACATATTGTTGATTGGAAATGATATAGAATTTCTGGATAGCATAAAGGGATACTTGAATAAGAGTTTTTCAATGAAAGACCTCGGTGAAGCTGCTTATATATTGGGCATCAAGATCTATAGAGATATATCAAGAGGCTTAATTGGACTTTCACAAAGCACATACCTTGACAAAATTTTGAAGAAGTTCAAAATGGATCAAGCAAAGAAAGGGTTCTTGCCTGTGTTACAAGGTGTGAAGTTGAGTAAGACTCAATGCCCGACCACTGCAGAAGATAGAGAGAAAATGAAAGATGTTCCCTATGCTTCAGCCATAGGCTCTATCATGTATGCAATGTTGTGTACCAGACCTGATGTGTGCCTTGTTATAAGTCTAGTAGGGAGGTACCAAAGTAATCCAGGAGTGGATCACTGGACAACGGTCAAAAACATCCTGAAATACCTGAAAAGGACTAAGGATATGTTTCTCATTTATGGAGGTGACAAAGAGCTCATCGTAAACGGTTACGTTGATGCAAGCTTTGACACAGATCCGGATGATTCCAAATCGCAAACCGGATACGTGTTTACATTGAACGGTGGAGCTGTCAGTTGGTGCAGTTCTAAACAAAGCGTTGTGGCGGGATCTACATGTGAAGCGGAGTACATAGCTACTTCGGAAGCAGCAAATGAAGGAGTCTGGATGAAGGAGTTCATATCCGATCTAGGTGTCATACCTAGTGCATCGGGTCCAATGAAAATCTTTTGTGACAATACTGGTGCAATTGCCTTGGCGAAGGAATCTGGATTTCACAAGAGAACCAAGCACATCAAGAGACACTTCAATTCCATCCGGGATTTAGTCCAGGTGGGAGACATAGAAATTTGCAAGATACATACGGATCTGAATGTTGCAGACCCATTGACTAAGCCTCTTCCACGAGCAAAACATGATCAACACCAAGGCTCCATGGGTGTTATAATCATTACTGTGTAATCTAGATTATTGACTCTAGTGCAAGTGGGAGACTGAAGGAAATATGCCCTAAAGGCAATAATAAAGTTATTATTTATTTCCTCATATCATGATAAATGTTTATTATTCATGCTAGAATTGTATTAACCGGAAACATGATACATGTGTGAATACATAGACAAACAAAGTGTCACTAGTATGCCTCTACTTGACTAGCTCATTGATCGAAGATGGTTATGTTTCCTAACCATAGACAAAGAGTTGTCATTTGATTAATGAGATCATATCATTAGGAGAATGATGTGATTGACTTGACCCATTCCGTTAGCTTACACTCGATCGTTTAGTATGTTGCTATTGCTTTCTTCATGACTTATACATGTTCCTATGACTATGAGATTATGCAACTCCCGTTTACCAAAGGAACACTTTGTGTGCTACCATACATCACAACGTAACTGGGTGATTATAAAGGTGCTCTACAGGTGTCTCTGAAGGTACTTGTTGGGTTGGCGTATTTCGAGATTAGGATTTGTCACTCCGATTGTCGGAGAGGTATCTCTGGGCCCTCTCGGTAATGCACATCACTTAAGCCTTGCAAGCATTGCAACTAATGAGTTAGTTGCGGGATGATGTGTTACAGAACGAGTAAAGAGACTTGCCAGTAACGAGATTGAACTAGGTATTGAGATACCGACGATCGAATCTCGGGTAAGTAACATACCGATGACAAAGGGAACAACGTATGTTGTTATGCGGTCTGACCGATAAAGATCTTCGTAGAATATGTGGGAGCCAATATGAGCATCCAGGTTCCGCTATTGGTTATTGACCGGAGACGTGTCTCGGTCATGTCTACATAGTTCTCGAACCCGTACGGTCCGCACGCTTAACGTTTCGATGATAGTTATATTACGAGTTTATATGTTTTGATGTACCGAAGGTTGTTCGGAGTCCCGGATGTGATCACGGGCATGACGAGGAGTCTAGAAATGGTTGAGACATAAATATTGATATATTGGAAGCCTATGTTTGGATATCGGAAGTGTTCCGGGTAAAATCGGGATTTTACCGGAGTACCGGGAGGTTACCGGAACCCCCCGGGAGCTTAATGGGCCATGGTGGGCCTTGTGGAGAAGAGGAGAGGCGGCCAGGGCAGGGCCGCGCGCCCCTCCCCCCTAGTCCGAATAGGAAAAGGAGAGGGGGGCGGCGCCCCCCCTTTCCTTCCTCTCTCCCTCCTCTTTCCCCCCTCCTCTCCTAGTCCAATAAGGAAAAGGGAGGGAATCTTACTCCCGGTAGGAGTAGGACTCCTCCTAGCGCGCCCCCTCTAGGCCGGCCGCACCTCCCCCTTGCTCCTTTATATACGGGGGCAGGGGGAACCCTAGAGAGATAACAATTGATCGTTTGATCTTTTAGCCGTGTGCGGTGCCCCCCTCCACCATAGTCCACCTCGATAGTATTGTAGCGGTGCTTAGGTGAAGCCCTGCGTCGGTAGAACATCATCATTGTCACCATGCCGTCATGCTGACGAAACTCTCCCTCAACACTCGGCTGGATCGGAGTTCGAGGGACATCATCGGGCTGAACGTGTGCTGAACTCGGAGGTGTCGTGCGTTCGGTACTTGATCGGTCAGATCGTGAAGACGTACGACTACATCAACCGCGTTGTGCTAACGCTTCCGCTTTCAGTCTACGAGGGTACGTGGACAACACTCTCCCCTCTTGTTGCTATGCATCACCATGATCTTGCGTGTGCGTAGGATTTTTTTTGAAATTACTACGTTTCCCAACACTTGATGTCTTCTTTTTGTGTAGCTCTTTGATGATTTATCCTTCCTCTCCGAATCCTTGCTTCTCCGAGAGGATCTTCGTTCATAACGATCATCTCTACTCCTTCTCTCTCTTGGCGGTGATTCTTCTCTCCTACTTCTTTTGGGAGAATATTCTCCTCTTTTGTAAGGAGTCGTACACTCATTTGAATAGTGTCCGGGTCTTCCACAATTGTAGCAGTTACGCTCACGACTAGAAGATCTTTTGTCATTGTAGGACCTTGACTTAGAACTTATTTCCTTGCTTCTATTCTTGTAAAACTTGTTGAAGTTCTTCACCATTAGGCTCAATTCTTCATTGAAGGTTTGCTTCTCATTTGATGATGTGGGGGCATCACATGAGGCTTTGTAGGCGCCACTTGACTTGTTGTGGAGCTCTTCCTTATCCTTGGGTGACATCTCATGAGCGACAATTCTTCCAATGACTTTCGTTGGCTTGAGATCTTTGTAGTTGGGAATCATTTGGATCAATGTGCACACGGTATCATATTTTCCATCCAAGGCTCTTAGGATCTTCTTGATGATGAATCTATCGGTCATCTCTTCACTTCCTAAGCCGGCAATCTCATTTGTGATGAGAGCAAGCCTAGAGTACATTTCAGCGACACCTTCACCATCCTTCATTTTGAACTTGTCAAGTTGACTTTGAAGCACATCCAACTTGGATTCCTTGACGGAGTCGGTACCTTCGTGCATATCAATCAAAGTATCCCAGATTTCCTTTGCATTCTCAAGACGGCTGATTTTGTTGAATTCTTCGGGGCACAATCCGTTGAAGAGAATATCACAAGCTTGAGCATTGTATTGCAGCATCTTTAACTCTTCCGCGGTAGCTTCACGGTTCGATTCTCTCCCATCAAAGAATTCACCTTGCAAGACAATACACACAATAGCCCAAACGGCGGGGTTGTGTCCAAGAATATGCATTTTCATCTTATGCTTCCAACTAGCAAAATTAGTACCATCAAAGTAAGGACCTCTATGGTGGTAATTTCCCTCGCTAGATGCCATACTCTCCTAGGTTGTGAAACCAAGGCTATGACCACCAAAAGCTATGGAAATCAAAGCAAATGGAGACCAAAGCTCTGATACCACTTGTATGATCGAAAGTATGTCTAGAGGGGGGTGATTAGACTACTTGACCAAATAAAAATCTAGCCTTTTCCCAATTTTATTTCTTGGTAGATTTTAGCAACTTAGCATAGGTCAAGCAAACAACCTACACATGCAATTCTAAGAGTATAGCAGCGAAATGTAAAACAATTGCATATGAAGGTAAAGGGAGGAGTTTGGAGGGAGAAAACGCGATGTAGACACGGAGATTTTTGGCGTGGTTCTGATAGGTGGTGCTATCGTACATCCATATTGATGGAGACTTCAACCCACGAAGGGTAACGGTTGCGCGAGTCCACGGAGGGCTCCACCCACGAAGAAGCAACCTTGTCTATCCCACCATGGCCATCGCCCATGAAGGACTTGCCTCACTAGGGTAGATCTTCACGAAGTAGGCGATCTCCTTGCCCGTACAAACTCCTTGGTTCAACTCCACAATCTTGACGGAGGCTCCCAAGTGACACCTAGGCAATCTAGGAGACACCACTCTCCAAGAGGTAATAAATGGTGTGTTGATGATGAACTCCTTGCTCTTGTGCTTCAAATGATAGTCTACCCCAACACTCAGCTCTCTCTCTCATAGGATTGGATTTGGTAGAAAGATGATTTGAGTGGAAAGCAATTTGGGGAAGGCTAGAGATCAAGATTTATGTGGTTGGAATGGAATATCTTAACCTCAACACAAGTGTAGGTGGTTCTCTCTCAGAAAATGTATGTTGGAAGTGTAGGCATGCTCTGATGGCTCTCTCCATGAATGAAGAGTGTGTGGAGGGGTATATATAGCCTCCACACAAAATCTAACCATTACACACAAATCACCAAACTCGGTGGGACCGAATCATACAACTCGGTCAGACCGATTTAGTTCATAATGTGACCGTTAGGGTTTTCAGTGGGACCGACATGTCAACTCGGTGAGACCAATTTCTTTAGGGTTAGGGCATAACGTAATCTCGGTGAGACCGATTACACAAACTCAATGGGACCGATTTTGGTAATAGACAAACAGAGAGTTGGTCAGGAAAACTCGATGGGACAGATTCGCTCATCTCGGTTGTACCAAAACGTTACAAGAGGGAAACAGAGAGTTTGCATTGCAATCTCGGTGGGACCGATCGCTCATCTCGGTTTGACCGAAACGTTACGAAGGGAAACAGAGAGTTTGGAATCCCATCTCGGTGAGACCGAGATCCCTATCGGTGGGACCGAAAAGACTAGGGTTTCTTGCAGTGGCTATAGCAACTGAACTCGGTTGCTCCGGATAGACAGTTTTAGTGGGGCCGAGTTTGACTTTTTGTTTGGGACATATGTGGATGTGAGAAAGTAGTTGAGGGTTTTTGGAGCATATCACTAAGCACTTTGAGCGAGAACCTCATTAAGCAACACCTCATCCCCTCTTGATAGTATTGGCTTTTCCTATGGACTCAATGTGATCTTGGATCACTGAAAATGAAATGTAGAGTCTTGTGCTTTGAGCTTGAGCTAATTCTTTTGTTCTTAGCATTTTGAGGGGTCCACTTTCTAATCCATGCCGTGCCAATCATTGAGCTTTTCCTGAAATATTTATCTTCAAGTAGCATTAGCTCAATGGGCTATATGTTGTTAGGAATTACCAAAACCACCCGGGGATAGTTGCACTTCACGTTTTGATTGGCCAGAACCCAAACCCCACGAATCGTACGTCTACACCGTTGGATGCTCCCAGATCAAATGACAATCCTCATCCCTTTCGACCGGAAATGCAGTCCAGCTAGGAATTGATTTATATGCCAACATGCACGGTAAATGCCAAAAAATGTCTTACATATAGCACATGAGACCTGAAATGCGCCAGCAAATCTAACCCGTGATAAAATTGTGATTGGTTTACGTGCGAAAATTTAGAGGCGAAACGAGGAACTCACATCTTCATTTCAAAATTAGTACGTCTTCATTTCAAATGAAATTATTCTGTTTGTGCACACGAGCGCTTAGAGGCAAACGTTTGCATAGGCCTTTCCGCGCGTGCGGCGACCGGGGATATGTTTCACCCTTTTCACTTAGGCCGCCAACACCCCCCACTGTCCGCCCATGTTTCACTCAACTAGTCCACCCAATCTCCTTCGCTGGCTGCCCCCTCCCCCAGACCCACAGCAGAACCCTCTCCGGCGCCGCCGTGCTCACCCCGGCCGTGTGCCCGCTCTTCGGCGTCAAGCCTACCTCCACTGTCCTTCCCAACACGCGGTGGCCCGTGCATCGCCGTCTTCGTTTGCTCGCCAGCCACCCTCGAGCATATCGATGCAGTAACCCTCGCCTCTCCTATGGTCCAGCAGGATTTGCATTAAGAAGCCTGTTAGTTACTGCTCTCCATCACGGTGAGGCATATTTCCTCGCAATCCCTCTTCCCATTTCATTCCGTATGTTCCCAAATTGGCTATAAATAACGGGGAGCGTATATATGTTCATTATCTACCTTCCTTACTACATATGAGCTGTATTTGCTCCAATAAGTTACTGCCTATTTATAGATCATGGGTGCCCGAGTCACACAAACTTAACAAATTAGCCGGTCATTTTTCAAAATATTGCATGGCATGTTTAGAAAGCTTGATACCTAGTTGTTAGTTTTATGCTTATCCTCCTTTCCTGAGTTTCGCATGTGTTCTCTATAGATGCCGAGTAGCAGCGACATCACTCATTCAGGCCATGTATCTTCATCTGATTCGGACAACCCTAGGTCTTCAGCAGATTGTGAGGGATCAAGTAGTCTTCAACGGGATAGAGCTGCAACAATTACTCTTCCGGAGAGGACACGGAGGAACACTCCAAGGAAGCCCACACACCAGCCTAAATGTGTATATGAAGTAACCGAGATTGATTTAAAGTCCTGGGCTCCAACTAAACCAGATAAAGCACACATGAGGTTCAGGAGTGTGTGTGGATTTGTTGGCAGGGCAAGGCTCAACATTAATCTGCCGGGGTTTTGGAAGGCTGACACAGAAACACGTCGAAGGATAGTCCGAGAGATCATGGATCACTTCAACGTTCCATAGTAGTGGAGAATGCAAGTGGAATACGCTGCACTGAAGAAGGCTAGGGATGCTTGGAGAAACTAGAAGCACGTGCTGTACAAAAAGTACTTGAGTGAAGGCAAGGACCCAATCCCCGCATACCCCAAAATTACAAAGGCAGACTGGGCAGAATTCAAAAGGGTCAAGGCAACTCCAGAGTTTGCTGCAAAGAGTTTCAAGCAATCAGAACTTCAGAAGAAGAACATACACCCCCACCGTATGGGTATGGCAGGATACTACGGCATGAAACTGATATGGGAATAGGAGGTCAAAGAAGCAGTAGCGGCGGGTGGGAGTTCGGCCTTTAGTGAAATCAAGGGTGAACGCACCAGAGACTACTTGCGGGCACGTGCAAAGAGGTGTGATGACTGAACTTATTACTTTGAAAACGCATGTGACACCAAACTGTATGAAGTGATGGTAGAGGCTTCCAAGATCCCTGGAAGGTTCTACAGGAACTTAGGGCCATGTGACATTCTGTCCATTGCTCTGGACACAAAAGAGCCCCCTGGCCGTGCAAGGGGTATAGGTGTTAATGTCCCGCACAAGAGGGCTTTCACACTCAGCAAAGAAGAGAGGCTCAGCATGAAAAAACCGAGGAGTGAAATGAAGCAGAATGCATTGTTTGAAAAGTTGAAGAAGGAGATTTATCCGGCTGTTCGAAAGGATGTTCAGGAGTCAATGATGATGCAGAAGACTCTAACACTGACAGATAGCCAGCAGATGGGAGGGGAGGCGGGCATGGATGATGATGCTTATTGCGTGACAACACTGCACAAGAGTAGTTGTGCATCAGCTGACCCCGGCGACACTGAGACTGTAGCTGCTCGTGATGATGCTATAACTGATCTATTTAGAATGAAAGACAGACTGAAGGGCGTGCTTACACATTATGAAGATACATTAAAATGTGCAACAGCTTGGGTTTGCCCACCCTTCTTGGAAGATGGCCTCTTCTTGGACAATGTGCCATTGAAGCCGGACTATGTGAAGTGCTACGTGACTGAAGTAAAGCCTGGATTCAATGAATTTTCCCTGAAGAATGTCCTAGGAGACTTCAATGAGCAAAAGACCTTGGGAGAAACACTGTTACATCACATCTAGTGGCCACAAAAGGAAATAGAGCTCATCGATGAGATTCCTGAAGCCCTGCCAAGAGCAACCACTGTCGCCCCTCAACCGGTGACGCTCTCCTTGCCACAGCAGCTCTCGCGGGCTGATGCATCAACATGTGATCAGCCGGCCCGACTTTGTGGCGTACAGGCCATGTCATCCTCCGCCCCAAAGCAGCCAGTGGCAAGGCCTACAACTGCTGATGACGCACCACCGGTTCATATGCCGGCCGCTAAAGCAGCGGGGGAGACCCAGCTGCAGCACATGCTTATCAGACCAACCTGGTGGAACAGACTGCTAAGCGGTCTGATGCTTCGGAACCACCTGCTAAGCAGTCTATAGGTCCAGAACTGACTGCTCATCAGTCCGTTGGTCCACAGGCATGTGATCAGCATACCAATGCGTCAGCACTTCCTGCTCAGCAAACCAACACGTTGGCACGGCCTCCTCAGCACACTGACAAGTTGGCACCACCTGCGCAGAAACATGACATAGCTTCAACGCATGGTCGGCAGTCCGATGCCTCTGCTCCTACAGCCGAGTAGTCCATCACAGCAGCACCGCCAGGTCAGCGGTCTGGCATAGATAAATCGTCTGCTAAGAAGTCTGTCCAAGCTTCACCATCTGCTCGGTAGTCTACCTTGCAGGCAACCAGATGTTCTGCCAGAAATGCTTCAAGTACCAAGAAGGAAGTGGCCAAAAAGGCTACAACCATGACCACGAGGAAGCGCAGCGGGAGAGCGAAGAGGAAAAAGAACGATTGCCTCTTAATTAAAGCACTCATCGCACAGAACCAAATTAACAGCAGCTTGTTCGAATCGGGGAGTAACATTATTTCTGACGCCATGGATGATGAAGAAGTAGAATTGTTGCTTGCTAAAAGGAAAGCAGGCGTACTTGAAGCACGCAATTACGTCCATGGCCAGCCATTTCTTGTTGGCGAATACTTTGATGAGTGCAGCTCCAGTTGCCGCGAGTTACGTGAATATTGCATGGATCAAATGTCAGCAGGTTATCATGCTTTGCTAGTCCACTACAATAGAGATCATTTCCGACATGATGCTGGTTCCATCAATGTGAGTTTCGAGGACTTTAATGTCTTCTTCAACTTCAACGTGCTTGATGCCACTCTTGTTAGATGCCTGATTTTGTAAGTACTTAACAAACTATGATCAACTTCTCCATACAATGTTGTAAATGATAAACAACTAACTGCATTTTATTCCTCTCAGAGGATTAAACGCGTGGAGAAGAATAAGGGAGAGTGTGTATTTCATAGATCCTGCATTAGAAAATGGCACAACATTAGATGGTAAGGACCGACGGGACTAGGCCGTTAACACAATCCTCCGTATCTTCGAAAACACGTCCCATGCATAATCATTTCTCTGGCCATATCATGAACGTTAAGTCAAGTAAACAACCACGCATACACTGATTGTCTTTCAGATTTCGACATCATTCATAAGTTCACGTCTTTCTTAATATGTAGCAATCACTGGATATTGGTATTCATTGTTCCAAACATGCACAATTGACATCAATAAAATTTATAAGAACATCATTGCAATCATGCTTTTCATCTAAGGGGTTATCATGAATCACTTTATAAATTCCTTCTTTGAATGCTTCATCACAATTTTCAGATTCATCAATCTCAAGCAAAACTTCATAAAGATAATCTAGTGAACTGAATTCACTAGCAATGGGTTCATCATAATTGGATCTCTTGAAAAGATTAGCAAGTGGATGAGGATCTATATCAATTGATTTTTAGCAAGCGAAGATGCAAGCAAATAGAGGACACATGGAAACACAGGCAAACATGAGATCTGATGAGAAAACGGCGAACGAAAAATAGGGCGAATAAAACGGCAAATTTTTGTGAAGTGGGGGAGAGGAAAACAAGAGGAAAATGGCAAATAATGTAAATAGCAAGGAGATGAGATTTGTGATTAGGAACTTGGTAGATGTTTGTGCTTTTGATCTCCATCTCCAAAGAAACGCCATGATCTCCATCATCACCGACTCGACACCTTAATCTCCATCGTTGCGTCATGGCCGTCTCGCCAACTATTGCTTATACAACTATTGGTAACTCATAGTGATAAAGTGAAGCAATTACATGTCGTTTGCATTTCATACAGTAAAGAGACAACCATAAGGCTCCTGCCGGTTGCCGATAAATTACAAAACATGATCATCTCATACAATAACATATATCACATCATGTCTTGACCATATCACATCACAACATGCCTTGCAAAAACAAGTTAGACGTCCTCTGCTTTGTTGTTGCAAGTTTTACGTGGCTGCTACGGGCTTCTAGCAAGAACCATTCTTACCTACGCATAAAACCACAACGATGATTCGTCAACTTTGCTGTTTTAACCTTCTTCAAGGACCGACCGCAGTCAAATTCGATTCAACTAAAGTAGGAGAAACAGACACCCGCCAGCTACCTTTATGCAAAACTAGTTGCATGTCAGTTGGTGGAACCGGTCTCATGTGCGTGGAAATGTAAGGTTGGTCCGGGATACTTCATCCCACAATACCGCCGAATCAAAATAAAACATTGGTGGTAAGCAGTATGACTAACACTGCCCACAACTCTTTGTGTTCTACTCATGCATATCAACTACACATAGACCTGGCTCATGATGCCACTGTTGGGAATCGTTGCATGGAAAAGCAAAAAAAATTCTACGCACACGCAATGATCTATCCATGGAGATGCATAGCAACGAGGGGGAGTGTCTCCACGTACCCTCGTAGATCATAAGCAGAAGCGTTTCACAATGCGGTTGATGTAGTCGAACTTTCTTCGCGATCCAACCGATCTAGTACCAAATGAACGGCACCTCCGCGTTTTGCACATGTTCAGCTCGGTGACGTCCCTCGCCTTCTTGATCCAGCAAGACGTCGAGGTAGTAGATGAGTTCCATCAACATGACGGCATGGCGACGGTGATGGTGAAGTGATCTCCGCAGGGCTTCACCTAAGCACTATGAAAATATAACCGGGGGTGTAAACGGTGGAGGGGCGCCGCACACGGCTAACAATTGATCTGGTGTGTGCTAGACGCCCCCTCCCACATATATATAGGTGGGAGGGAGGGAGGAGCAGCCATATGAGGTTCCCAAGTAGGAAGAATCCTACTTGGAGTCCCTCCCAAGGCGCGCCCCCTGCCATATATAACCGAGGGGGAAGGAAACAGGGGGGGGAGAGGGAAGGTAGTGGGAATCCTAATCCACACTTTTCTTTCCCTTCCCCCTTTTCCTTCTCCTCCTTTGGCCAGCCCATATGGGGGACGCACCAGCCCCTTGTGGCTGGTGTGTTTCCCCTCTTGGCCCATAAGGCCCATATCTTTTGCAAGGGGTGTCCGGAACCCCTTCCCGTGACCCGATAAGTACTCGGTACACCTCGAAACACTTTCAGTGTCCAAATACCATCGTCCTATATATCAATATTTACCTCTCGACCATTTCGAGACTCCTCTTCATGTCTGTGGTCTCATCCAGGACTACGAACAACATTCGGTCACCAAATCACATAACTCATATAATACTATATCGTCATCGAACGTTAAGCGTGCGGACCCTATGGGTTCGAGAACTATGTAGACATGACCGAGACACGTCTCCGTTCAATAACCAATAGTGGAACCTAGATGCCCATATTGGCTCCTACATATTCTACGGAGATCTTTATCGGTCGAACCGTTATGACAATATACGTAATTCCCTTTGTCCATCGGTATGTTACTTGCCCGAGATTCGATCGTCGGTATCTTCATACCTAGTTCAATCTCGTTACCGGCAAGTCTCTTTACTCATTCCGTAATACATCACCTCGTGACTAACTCCTTCGTTGTTTGCTTGCAAGCTAATGATGTGTATTACCGAGAGGGCGCAGAGATACCTCTCTGATACTCGGAGTGACAAATCCTAATCTTGATCTATGCCAACTCAACAAACACCTTCGGAGATACTTGTAGAGCATCTTTATAATCTTTGAGTTACGTTGTGACAGTTGATATCACAAAAGGCATTCCTCCGATATCTGGGAGTTGCATAATCTCATAGTCGAAGGAATATGTATTTGACATGAAGAAAGCAATAGCAATAAAACTGAACGATCATTATGATAAGCTAATGGATGAGTCTTGTCCATCACATCATTCTCCTGATGATGCGATCCCATTTTTAAATGACAACTCATGTCTATGGTTAGGAAACCTTAACCATCTTTGATCAACGAGCTAGTCTAGTAGAGGCTCACTAGGGACTCGGTATTTGTTTATGGATTCACAGATGTATTTAAGTTTCCGATCAATACAATTCTAGCATAAATAATAAACCTTTAGCATGAATAAGGAAATATAAAATAAAAACTTTATTATTGCCTCTAGGGCATATTTTCTTCAATCTGGTGGCACATTCTTCGGTAGACAAAATCCCCATAAATTCTAGCATGGGCTGCCAAGGCATGTGCAGCCACATTACACTCTCTTCTAATTTTCCTCACCTCACATGGACTGAAATCACGCACTAGGCTTTTAGCCTCTTCATACTTAGCCCACCACTTGGTGTTGTTCCTTCCTGCAGAGTTCATAGTAGTCACAACAGTAGCACCGTCAGACTCAACGTACACATGTCCCTTGTTTACATTTCTCAAACACTTGAGTCCAATCACTAGGGAGCTTGCCTCTACTTCCTCTGCTTGGTCGCATGACCGAAGGTGACAACATACAGAAAATACAACCGACCCCATGCTATCGCGAGCGACTGCCCCTGCCCATGCCGATCCCAAAACTGAAACATAATAAGGATCAATGTTAGGTTTAATACAAGCTCCTTGGGCCCTCGACCAGTGGCACTTTGGCTGCATATTTCTATCTGGTGACAATTGCATCTAAGTTTCATGCAAGTGTTTTTCCCGGTGACATCACTTTCAGCTAGGGCTTTAGAGTTCAACGTTTCTAGTAATTCTTTAGAAAAAAGGACTGAGTCCAAAATCTTTGCTTCCCCTTTATTATGCACAATACCCTCCCTAAGATGCAATGATCGCCATAGAACCGGTTGCAGTTTTCTCGCATGTGTCCAGAGCATTGGCTTAAAGCATGTAACAGCCAATCCGGATTATGTGCATCAGGTACTAGTTCTTTTGGCAATGCCCAATGTTCTCTTATGTTTTCTCTGAGAGCTCCGGCCTTGGTGCAATTCACAACAGCGCTGTGAGCATCCTCCTTCTCTATACCCCATATGTTACATATTCCATCAATTTCTAGGGTCCTCCTCCTTTTGTTTTCCTTTGTGGTAAGTGAGTCGGTGGCAATTCTCTAGGATACAATACAGACTTTGTGAGGGACCTGCGCTTTCTAGATCAAATTCCAGAGATTTTCCCTTCCATTGCTAATGCTACGAGACGAACCAACTATTTCTTCATGTTGCTTCAAATTCATTCCCAGTCTATAAGCACTTCTTACCGTGAAGATGTCATTTTTCTCATAGTTCCACGCTAGATGGTCTTCAGTCTCACTGAGAGGAATATTTATTTTGAATATTTACTCAACGTCGAAACCATGGAATAGCTCGTCGATAAGGAGAACATTCCACCCTCTTCCTTGCGACAACATGAGCTGATTAACCCATCTGATTGGGCTCTGGGTCTTAAGAGATAGAACCTTGAGACCTGTTTGCCTTGGGATCCAATTATCCCTAAGGATTTGGATACTATTCCCATTTCCAACTCTTCAAACAACACCTTTCTTCAAGAGTTCTAGGTCAAATTCAATCCCTCTCCACACAGGTGACACATTGGATGCGAAGACCGTGTCCAAGAAATAGCCACTTGGATAATGTTTTGATTTCAGAATACGAGCACACAAACTTTCTGGTCGCTGAACTAAGCACCAAGCTTGCTTAGCCAGCAGGGCCTGGTTGAAAACCTGCATATCTCGAAAACCCAGGCCTCCATGACATTTTCGTTGTGTCATTTTCTCCCATGACATACAATGGACTCTTCTATGATTTTGCTCGTCATCCCACCATAAGTCACACACCGTTTTCTCGTATTGCTCACAAAAAACCACACTCATCTTATACATACTCATGGTATATGTTGGCAATGCTTGAATCACCTATTTGATCAAAATATCTTTAGATCCATGGGACATAAATCTTTCAACCCAATCAGTGAGCCTTTTAGTGAAGCGTTCAAAGATAGGATGACTCTTCATACGTCCCTCGAGTGTGGGTAGACCCAAATACCTCTCCTCAAAGGCGACATAGGTTATATCTAGAATTTGCTTGACTTCATTCTGGACCTACGAAGGGCAAGCTCTGCTAAGCATTTACTTGGGATTAACAGTTGGCTCATTCCTTGCTCAAATTTGTTGAGGGCATTCTTGATACTCCTTGCTTCATCACTGTCAGCTTTAAAGAAGAGAAGGCTATCAGCTGCAGATAGAAGATGGGAGATACCTCGGCTCCCTCTCACCACTTTCAACGGGGTGATCTTACCAGTAGCACATTCAGCCTTGAGGGCACGTGATAGACCTTCAGCCATAGACGAGAAGAGGTACAGACTTAAAGGGTCTCCCTAACGGAGACCCCTCGAAGGTTTGAAGAAATCCAAAATTTCTCCATTTAGTTTCACCGCATATCTCACAGACCGAACACATGTCATCATCCAATTTTTCCACTTCTGACCTCCAATCCACACGATACACTTTGGACATATCAAGTTTATAGGCAAAATGGTTGTTGGTAGCAATCCTGTTGTGTTGGATTTTAGAAAAACACTCAAAGGCAATATATGCATTTGTCCGTGATGAGTCTTCCAGAAATGAAAGAACTCTGTGTTTCTGACACCAAGTCATCTAAAATAGGTCAGAGGCGGTTAACGAGGCATTTAGAGATCACTTTATAGATGACCGTCGCACAAGCTTATTGGACGGAAATCTTTCAAGTATACGGGAGCATTACCTTTGGGAATAAGGATAATCATCGTGTTGTTAATTCCTTCTGCCATGATCGGCTTTCTTTTTCTTTTGACATAGTGCGTGGGAAGAAATATTCCACGAGTGAATTCGAGTCCTTCGTGAGCTACACCGCCATGCATACTCGAATTTGGACCGATGATCACCACCCAGTAAAATAACGCCTAGCACCACAGGAAACCAAGCTAGAAGCAGCACGTATAACACTTCGCACACACCTAGACGATAAAACTCTCCACCGCTCTCTCGTTCGCTGGAAAGGGACACCCAATCCCCACAGCCTTTTCCTCCCTCCGCAGTAGCCTTTCTGCGGTACACCCAGGAGGAGGAGTACAAGTGTACAACTATCTTGGATTTGCGTGGATATCGAGAGGGATTGCGAGATCCGTAGAAACAGAACACGGGCTGCCACTGGCTACTGCCGATACTGCTCCCAAAGCAAGAATAGACAAGTGGAGGAGCACAGACAGCACTAGGATGCAGTGGCGGAGAGCGGCAGGGGAAAGACAAAAGAGATTGCCCAGCGCAAGATCGAGGTCGGTACCCTGGAAGATCTTTTCCCTTTGGAGTCTTGCCGAAAACTTATTCTCTCCATCGTCGAGTGAATCTTGCGCGCCAACAATAGTGTAGTGGACGGCGCTACTAGTCAGGAGAGACACTGATGAGAGTGATGTGCTCGCTAATGTTATAGCGTCGTGCCTACTGTACAAATAGGACGAAGATTACCTGGCTTTGTCATCACCCGCGTCGACGTGAATCAATGAACGAATCGCCGAAGACCGCTAAGGGCATCTCCAGCCGTTCGGCCCCTAGGACGTCTAAATAGTGCGGCCTGGGGCGTGCCGGCGCTAGTTCGGCCCCTGGGGACGACCTAGCTCCCAGTCACGCCCCCAAGCGCCGGCCCCAGGATGTGAAAAATTTAAACTTGGTCGTTCCCGCTCTCAAAAGACGCCACAAATCCGGCGATTGGACGTACTCTGGCGTTACAAAAAACAGAGCGCCGCACGCCGTAGGTTCGCGTGCGCAATGATTCACTCGGCGGGGTCGGTTCCAGGCGTTGGCGGAGTCGGCGTGCGCGGGCTCGGCGGTGTCGGAGCTGCTTCGGTGCTGGGCTGTGTCGGCGCGGCTTCGGCACTGCTGGGCGGCGATGTAGAGGCGTCGTTCGGGCTTGGCGTCCGTGTGGTCGTGGGCGCGGGAGCTTGCGTCGTCGGCGTCGTCGGCGTTGCCGTCTGCATCTGGTTCAGGATGAGGCCGCGCTCCGCCATGTACCACGCCCTGAGCTGCTCGTCGTTGCTCTGAAGCATGTCCGCCCCGCCCATCAGAAAAGCCATGTCGGTGTTCCTCTTCTTCGCGGCGACGTTCGTCCGGAGCAGGTCGAGCTTGATGGCGCTGTTCTTCATCAGCGACGACCACCGCGCCTCGGTCTTCTCTTCACGTAGGACGGCCCGGGCCTGGGCGTCGGCGAGGCATGCTCGATGGACTCCTGCACTTGCGTGGTTGCCGCATCGGCGTTTTTCCCCTTCTTTGCCAATTTGTGGCCGTCCGGCCGCCCCTCTGACGCACCCGGAGTCGTCGTGTCCGTCTTGTATGTCTCCTTGGCCTTGTCGAGGGTACGTCGGACTTCCGCCCACTTCTCGCACTTGTCAATGCGCTTGTAGACGTGGAGGTGCTTGAAGTCGGCGTCTTGGTTGTCGCGCCGATACATGGTGAACATACGCAGCAGTTGCGCGAAGGAACAAACAGTTGGCGGGCGGCGGGCGTTGACGACGAAGAGATGCGGGCGAACGGCGTGCGTACCTGATCCTCAACGCTGGCGCCGCTCTCCGGGCGAGCCGTGACCTCCTCGACGATTCCATGCCATTTGTTGCACGCCAACTGGATACGCCCCCAATGGTTCGCCATCGCCTTGGAGCCGCGCTGCATGTAGACGCCTTTGAAGTACGGGTCGACGAGCTTCCGCTCGTCGAACTCGGCCTTGATGCGGTCCCAGTACGTCTCGAAGCTCTGGTTCGTGCCGGTGGTCGGGTCGAGGCAGACGACTTTCCATGCTTCGGCGAGGCATTCCTCCTCCTTGGATGTCCACTTGATGCGCGCTTCGCCTGTCCTAGCCGCCCGCTTCTTCTTCTGGCGCCCCTTCGTCGGATCAGGAGCTGGCTCCTCCTCCTCCTTGTCCTCGTCCTCGTCCTCCTCCTCGGGATCTTGCGCTTCGTGCGCATCCTCGCCATAGACGTAGCCGAGCTCGGCCTCCATGTCGCCGCTGAGATCCACTACCTCGTCCTGGGTTGCGAACCCGGGAGACGCGGCGGCCGCGGTCGATCCTGTCGCGATGATGTCGTCCATGTCGGCTCCTGTGTCGCCCGTGTCGCCGAGGTGCGAGAAGGGCAGCGGCCCACGGCGGAGATGGGGCGTTGGTGTGGTCGCGTAGGCGGCGGGCGGCGAATAGTTGTATGGAGGGTACTGCACGCCGACGAAGGCGGGCGAGGGTGTGCGTGTCGCGGGGTGGCGATGGGGGAAGGTCACGTTTGGGTTGAACCCCCCGTGCACGTCGCCGTCGGCGTAGCCGGGCGACGACGATCCCCATGGAGATCCGACGCCTTGCTGTCCCCAGGGCGCGTACTGGACTTGGCTGACGACGGGTGGATTCATCATCCCCGCGTGGTCGACCGATGAGGAAGACGCCGCCGCACGCGCCGCGTTGTCGCGGGCCTTCTTGGCAATGGCCCTGTTCCGCCGGTCGGTGGTGACTGCGTCGCGTCGCTGAACTTCCACTCTCCACTCGGCGTTCGACATGCCCGGTGGCTTCGATGGCGGCGCCCTTGGCTTCCTCTGCTTCGGCTGGGCCACGGTGCCAGTCGTGGTTACCGCCGCGCGTGGCATGGCGTACTTCTTCGGCGGCATGGCGGCGACTGAAAGGCGAGCTGGAGGGGGTTTGGCGGAAGAAAGGGAGGGAATGGCGGGACGAAGGCTAGCGAGCGGAGGAGATGCGAGGGAAAAGCGTCAAGAAGCGGCGGGAAAAGGCCCTCGGGTCGCCGCCAGGGCGGGCCCACGCGCCTTTTTCGCTTGTGCCAGCTCCCCAAGCGCCCCCAGGGCGCCGGGTTCGGCCTGGGTCCGCCGGCACCAGTTTTGGCCCAAGCCGGTGAAAAACGGGTTTCTAGAGACGCGACTGGGCCGTTTTTTTGACGCCGGCGCGGCAAAATCGCCTGTGGAAGGACTGTTGGGGGCGCGGCTGGAGATGCCCTAAAATTTGGCTACGCGACTGGCCGGGCATTGCTGCGGAATGCGGATTCGTGGTCCATCAAACCCAGGTGGTATGTTAGAGCATCTCCAGCCGCGTCTCCAACACATCTTTTAGACCATTTTCTGCCGTCGACGTTAAAAAAATGACCCAGTCACGTCTTCAGAAACCCGTTTTTCGTCGGTTTGAATTGAAACTAGCGCCGACGGGCTCAGGCCGAACCCGGCGCGCCAGGGACGACGGGAAAGCGATTTTGGCGTGAACGGGAATGGGCCCGCCGAGTCAGCGACACGCCACTTCATCATCCTCATCTCCTCGGTTCCCGCGGAATCAATGCCAAGGCTGCCGCGCCGGTCAGCCTCCATTGATGCCCCACGGGAGGCGCAGTGAAGGCGCCGCGACATGCGTCCCGCCCGCTCCCGCCACGCGTCGCCCGACATGCAGGTTCTCACCGCCCCGCTTTGGCTATAAAAGCCGACCTCCCCGCCGGTGAACGCCACAACTCGCCTTCTCTCGCCTCGTCTCCCCACATAAGCCACCTCTCCCCCCTTCCTCGCTGACGAGCAATGGCTGAGCAGTACCCCGGCGACTCCGCGGCGGCGAACGACTTCGACCGACACCATCTCCACGAGGACGAGACGTGCCTCCTCTATGAGGCCGACTATCCGGCGCCCCCAGACATGCGGGTGCCGGGCTCGTGGAAGTTGAGCGCCGGCGGCGTCCCGGTACCACCAATGCCCACCGGGGTTGAACAGCGGGCCGAGATCGCCCGCATCCGCTCATCGCTGTCGGAGGCGCAGCGGAACGAGCCGAGGTACGCCGCGGACAGCCACACGCTGTGGACGATGTACTTCGAGCGCCGCCGTGAAGACCAGATCGCCTCCGCCAACGGCATCATCCCCCGCGGCTGCCTCAACGTCGACGGGTGGCGCGAGTGGTGGGGCGTGCCCGACCGCACCCTCGAGGTTGTCCTCGACCACATCGAGACCGACAACATGCCGCGCCTCGAGTACCCGCCTCGCCCGTCATTCTCTCGCCGTCGTGGCAGCTCCTAGACGCCGCGGCGAATGGAGATGGTGACCTCCTCATCGCCGGGCTCCGGCTTGCTCTCCTCCGGGTCGTCGGTGCTCCGCCCCGTCAAGCCAGAGCCGCAGGAGACATCGCTTGGGCGTCGCACCGGCAGCGATGCCCTCGTCATCAACGAGGGCGGCCGCCCCTCCCCGCGCTCCCTCTGCCTAGTCCGGCCGAAGACCGAGCCGGGGCTGCTCTCCGTGAAGCCCGAGCACGCGGAGATGGCCGCCGCCGACGAGGCCACCCTCAAGTGGGCAAAAGCGGACTACATCCGCGCGCAGGTGGCACGCCAGCGTCGGGCGTACGCGGAGATCAAGGCCCAGCGTCGCGGACGCGACCAGGGCGGCGTCGTCGTCCTCGACAGCACCAAGTTCTACGGGATCCTCGGCATGTAGAAGGCGGGCGGCGGCCGCGGCATAATAGGGCTAGGCGTAGTTTGTATGTTTCTCTGTTTTGTACAAATTTCAATAAAAACCCGCCGAGTTTGTGCCAGATTCGTATTAGATCGCCGATTTTGCGCAATTTTGGGGGCTACCTGGAAGCGACGACTGGAAACGCAATCGCCTCACACCGAAAGCAAACGCTGGTTCGGCCGCAGACAACGCATTTTCGGCATCCTGGGAGGGCGAACGGCTGGAGATGCTCTTACCCTTTGTCGTACGCGGGCATAGCCAGGAGTGTGTTGAAGGAGTGCTATATGCTCAAGTAAGTGGGCGTGGTGTCAGTTGCGGCCCTAGGGGTATTCTTGGGTCCTTATGTGAATACCCATGATTTTTTAAAAACAAAGTTGATTTTGACAAAACAGTGATAAATTTTTGAAAAACAATAATGATTTGATAAGATGAATACACACGAATATCCGGTTGTAAATTCCTGGAGCACCAGTTTGAATACCAGCTCATGCATGCGGCGCCGACTCCCGTGGGAGGCAGGAATTCTGCCGACAGCTGTGACCTGCCCTGCCCGGTTGTGAAAAATCGCACCAACTTGCACAGTGCGTGTCTCGGTCGCTGCTGCACGCTGCACGAGCGCTGACGGTTCACCCGTAGTGGAGTGGAGTAGCTTCAACAACAAAGACCCGGATGCTCCTGATCGACTCGATCGATACGTTTCCCAGAGACAAGATGATGGCTCTCGTAGGGCATGCATGCGGCCGCGGACAGCAGGGCTCCATGCCATGCGGGCAGCAGAATCTCATCCCGCTCCACGCCACGCCGCGCCGTGGGCCTACCAACTTGTGCCTACGGTGCAGTGTTGGTATCATATGAGGGATTTTTTTGTTTTTTTTGGCGGGGAGGTATGATATGAGCTTGCTTGCGTGGATGGAGATTTTCTTCGATGGGATCGTCGTCGGCTTTGAACTATCGGCGGAGCGGATAAAATAGCGCATCAGTGTTTTGCGACCGTGGGGGTAAATGGAGCAAGTGGTGGCCCGTGCATATGCGGAAAAAGTCTATTTTAAACCCTGAATTCGTAGAGGTTCACGAAACGAACCTCAAGTCGAAATTCCGATCGATCTCACCTTGAACTATGCAATCCCGGTCTAAATCAAAATCTGGCATCGTTTGAGGCATAATCTGTGAACTTTTCTTTTGAAAATCCGTAATTTCTTTTCAAAATTGTTGAACGTTTTCTAAATCTATGAACTTTTTTTAAAAAAAATTCGTGACCTTTTTTCCTTTTGAAAATCTGGTTCACGGCGTTCTTTTTTTGTTAGCTATTTCCTACTAAGATGGCCACGAATTTAAGAAAAGGTGAAAACAAAAATAAAAAAAAAGAAGGAAAAAAAAGAAAAGAAAAAGAAGAAAAAAAAAAAGAGCAAGTGAACACAACAGATGTGCTCTCCCCGTGGTTGCTTCCGTTGATAAACAATAGGAGGTCTCAGGTTCGGGTCACCCTGCATGCTTATTTTTGCAGATTTAAAGAAGAAAAACTGTGCTTTTAAAGAAGGAAAAAACTAAAGCGGGCGGCCCAACAGGCACAGTGTGAAATGGTATGTAACGTCCTCGATGCGGCTATATCTCCCACGTGTCGAAGCACGACTTAGAGGCATAACCGCATTGAAAGCAATGTCGCAAGGCGGCCCAACAGGAACAGTGTGAAATGGTATGTAACGTCCTCGATGCGGCTATATCTCCCACGTGTCGAAGCACGACTTAGAGGCATAACCGCATTGAAAGCAATGTCGCAAGTGAGGTAATCTTCATAAACAACCCATATAATACAATAGGGGAAAAGATACATAGTTGGCTTACACTCGCCACTTCATACAATTACATGAATAAAGCATTACAACATCCAAATACAATCAAGGTCCGACTACGGAACCAAAATAAAAGAAGAACCCCAAATGCGACAAGGTCCCCGATCGACCTCAACTGGGCTCTACTACTGATCAACTAGAACGAAGCAAGACAAAGGACAAGATCTTCAACTAGCTCCTCCTTGAGCTTGGTTTCGTCATCTGCACGGACTCGACGGCACCTGCAAACTGGTTTTGGAAGTATCTGTGAGCCACAGGGACTCAGCAATCTCGCAACCTCACGATCAAGACTATTTAAGCTTATGGGTAAGGTAAAGGTATGAGGTGGAGCTGCAGCAAGCGACTAGCATATATGGTGGCTAACATACGCAAATGAGAGCGAGAAGAGAAGGCAAAGCACGGTCGATGAAACTATGATCAAGAAGTGATCCTAAACAACCTACGGCAAACATAACTCCAACACCGTGTTCACTTCCCGGACTCCGCCGGAAAGAGACCATCACGGTTACACACACGGTTGATTCATTTTAATTAAGTTAAGGTTCAAGTTATCTACAACCGGACATTAACAAATTCCCATCTGCCCATAACCGCGGGCACGGCTTTCGAAAGTTCAAATCCCTGCAGGGGTGTCCCAACTTAGCCCATTACAAGCTCTCACGGTCAACGAAGGAATAGACCTCCTCTCAAGACGTTCCGATCAGACTCGGTATCCCGGTACAACAAGACATTTTGACAGGGTAAAACTAAACCAGCAACACCGCCCGAATGTGCCGACAAATCCCGATAGGAGTTGCACATATCTCTTTCTCAGGGCACACTCAGATGAGCGCTCCATACAACTAAAAACCAAACCTCGAGTTTCCCCGAGGGGGCGCTGCACAGGACTCTAGTTTGGACCAACACTCAGAGGAGCACTGGCCCGGGGGGGTAAAATAATGATGACCCTCAGGAGCGCGACTCCCAAGGGAAAAGAAAAGGCTAGGTGGCAAATGGTAAAACCAATGTTGGGCATTGCTGGAAGAGCTTTACTTAATACGAACTGTCAAGGGGTTCCCATAATAGCCCAACCGCGTAAGGAACGCAAAATCCGGAAACATAACACCGATATGACGGAAACTAGGGCGGCAAGAGTGGAACAAAACACCAGGCATAAGGCCGAGCCTTCCACCCTTTACCAAGTATATAGATGCATTAATTAAATAAGATATATTGTGATATCCCAACAAGTAAGCATATTCCAACAAGGAACAACATCTCCATGTTCCAACAAGGAACAAACTTCAATCTTCACCTGCCACTAACAACGCTATAAGAGGGGCTGAGCAAAGCGGTAACATAGCCAATCAACGGTTTGCTAGGACAAGGTGGGTTAGAGGCTTGGTTGAACAAAGTAGGAGGCATGATAAGCAAATGGTAGGTATCGCAGCATAGGCATAGCAAAAGAGCGAGCAACTAAGCAAAGCAAAGATAGAAGTGATTTCGAGGGTATGGTCATCTTGCCTGAAATCCCGCAAGGAAGAAGAACGAGTCCATGAAGAAGACAAATGGACGTAGACGAACGGTTCCTCACAAACACGACGTTAACGGAACCAACCCGAAGAAGCAACACCGGAAAGAAGCAAACAACATAGTAAACAACCATCACATAATCATGGCAAGATGCACAACCAGGTATGATGCATGTCCGGTTTAATTGATAAATGACATGGCAAAAAGCACAAGCAATACTACAAATTAAGTGGAGCTCAATATGCAACTCCGTTGCATATTGACGAAACACCACGTGACTTATTAAGTTCGATCTTGTTTATGTACCCAACAATATTAAATGTTGTTAAACATGGCAAGAGGGTGAAGCAAAGAAAAACTACCTATCTAGTCAAGTTTAAATGAGGCCGGAAACAACGAACAACAAATTCCGGTAAATCCCCATATGCATATTTTAGATTTGGTGTTGTTCTGCCCTAAACACAATTTTAGAGTTGTTTAACATGCAAAGCAAGTAGACCATGTTAAACTAGGCAAAATTCTACCCCATTTACATATAAAGATTATTTAATTCGGAGTTACGGTTATTTAGTTATGAATTAAAGCATTTTAACATGGCATAGGAGCAAATTTACACAAACAACATTTTAAACATGGATGAAAATGACATATTATTAAACTAGACAAAATTCTGAGCAAGTTTCATATATAAATCATTTTAAACCGATGCACGAATTGTGAGTTATTATATGCATGAACATGAGGGTCTTTTCTATAAAACTGCAGTCTCAGGATAAATAGACAAATTCACAGATCCTAAAAAAAAAATCAACGGGCTGAATCTGGACAGGAAGCCGAACAAAGGAAAAAAAAGGACGGGCGCTGGGGTGGCCTCACCATGGGCCTCGGCCCGGCCTGGCAGAGGAGGCTGGATGGGGCGGCGCGGATCTTGGGCTGGCGGAACAGATGCGGCCGCGCTGGGCCTTGGCGGCACAGTCAACGCACGCGGCTGGGCCAGGCGCTGAGGTGGATGAGGCCGGCTGCTGGGCTGCTCCTGGTTTGAGGCCCAGGGCGCGGTCGCTGTTCATGTTGGCGAAGGAAAAGGGCGGTCAACGGGGCAGCGCTCGGCTCGTCCCTGAAGCGAGGCACGAGCAGGCAGCCGATGCGGGCGGCGGCGGCGAACAGCTCGCCAGATCCGCCTGATCCGGGCGAGGTAGCGGCACGGGAGGCCGAAAACGGGCAGGACGACGGCGGGGCACCCAGATCCGGTGGCCCTGGGGTTCCCTGTACAAGGCTGGAGATAGAGAGAGGTTAGAGGAAGGGGGAGAAGGAGATGGCCAGGAAAAAACAGAGCAGGGTGGCGGGATCCGGCCTGGGAGGTTCTCCGGCGAGGCTTGCCGGGACGAGGTCTCCAGAGACCGTACGAAGGCTCGAGGAGCTGCTCTCCTTTGGTGCTGGACCCGCACGGGAGTCGGGAGGGGAGGCGTCTGCTAGCAGAGGATGTCGAGGAGCAGGGACGCGCGAGGAGCTGCTGCTGGGCTTGGTCGTCGGCGGAGACGAGGCCTCGGGCAGGAGATCGGCGAGCGGCGCTGGTTCCTCGGCCAGGAGGAAGGAGGGATCGAAGGGAGCCATGGGAGGGCTCTGGTTGGGTGGATCAATGGATTGGTAGGTGGAGGCAGCGCTGTGGTTGGGCAGATTGGAAATGAGAGGATCCCGAGGGAGTGGCGGCGGCGCTAGGTAGGATGGGACAAGGTACCTGATTTTTAGGGTTGGACCTTGTGTATTTATGTGGTAGGTGGATTAAGTTGGGGCTATCGGATCCCTCCGATCGTAATCGGGCGGTCGAGAAAATAAATAGTTAGGAGGTCCAAATAAGAAAATGGTGATGTTTTGTAGATGTTTGGGGATGTTCCGGACCCAACGGTGACGACTGCTCGGGTCGGGTCCGGGACAATTTTCGGACGCGCGCGAGGAGGGCCGCGGGCTGACGAGAGAGGTTAGGTTGGACCTGGCGATAGGTAGTGCAGAAGGCAAAGGGCTGAGAAGAGAGAAGAGGAGAGGCCCGGCGACTGTTTTCGGGGACCGAAAACGTCCGACGTTAGACCGGCTATACTGCCGCTATAGTTAAATGTTGGGGCGTCAAACGAGCTTCGAAAGCGATGAAACTTGGCAGGCGGTCTACCTACACTATAACAAGACCGCACGCCAACTCTCATCCCATTCCGAGAACATTTCCGGCCACTTATAAAATAATATTCCGGACATGCCGCGGGCGCGTGCAAGTGTGTCTGGGCTCAGAACGGACAACAGACGGAATGAGGAGACCGGGACTGATGCAAGTTTTGAAAACATGATGATGCAATGCACATGATGACATGACAAGATGCAACACGCAAGCGAATGACATGGCAACGCCAGCGAATAACTCGAAGACACCTGGCACAACGGTCTCGGGGCGTTACAACACTCCACCACTACGAGAGGATCTCGTCCCGAGATCTAGAATGGCACCGTAGGGGCAACGGAAGAGAAAGAGAAGAGGTAAACCTAAGTTGCTTCTTTGACAAACGAGTGAGACCAAGAATCTTGAAAAGGTAGAACAAATTGAAAGAAATAAAACAATGGAGAATAACAAAGTTGAAAGCACTCCGTTAAGAAAGAGAAATAAGAAAGAACCGATTCGGGTAGCACTTCGGTTGAAAAGAGATGAAGACTTGATGAAATGAAAGAACTTGAGCAAAGGGGCACAATACTCCGGTTAATGGCTAAGCATGATCAAAACATGGTCCTAACAATCTGAGAAGATGGGTTGAGGAGTGCAACATCACAATGCCTCCGGAACGGAAGAATAGAAGATAGATAATTGCCATAGGAGAATTGAGAAGAAAATGCCAACTTCTGTCACAAAAGAGCTTGAAGAGGCATCTTTAGGGGAAGGGTCGAACGGAGTTGTTGGAACACCAACAACGGAAGGACAAGCTTGAAGTGGGCTTATAGAAGGCATATCAACATTATGAGGTGACAACTTGCCACTCACGGAAAAGATTGGATTTATATGAACAAGGAGACAAGAAGCTTATTTCACCGGGAGGGTAGATGAAGAACTTGGATCATATATGAGCACCATAGGTAGCAGCAATCCTTAGGGAACGCTCTAGTTGAAATATAGCCCAAGATAATTCCAGCGAATAGGTTGATGGATTTAAAATACCTCATTTTTAACAATATGTGAACATGAGCTCAAATTATCAAGAATGACATAATACCACCTCCAATGATAAAGTAGAAAGAATTGCGCTCCGGATTACAAGATGAAGAATATTTGAGCTCTTTAGAAAAGAATCTTGATGAACACTTTGAGAGGGAAATTGAATCCTTGATGAGCCATCATGTAGAACCTTGATGAAGAACTCCGATAACAAAAGGATAACAAAAAGAAAGAGAAGTTGAAAACACAAGGTGAATCCTTGCAATGATTAGATGGATCTCCGTGGTGATATAATTGAAAGAGGTTGGAACTCCGGAAAAAAAAGATAAGAGGAACAATTGAGATCAAGAATTTGATGGACCTCGGAATAAGGAATTAATCATTTATGTGAATCAAGAATAAGAATTACATTATGCTTATCCTTCACCAATTAAAATTGATGACAAGCAATGGAATTGGCATACTACTTATTCTCGTAGAAAGGATTAAGATAGATATAGCGTCAACTTGAGAATGCCTTCAACGAAACCCCGGTAGAATTTGAAAACACGAATGAATTGATGAGGAAGAGAAATCTTGAACGAACCACCATAAGAATTGGAAATGAACGAAGAAAAGATAAAGAAACACCGGAAAGAATTTGCAAATAAACGAAGATGCTTGAGAGAAATTAGACCCATGAGAACGAAGGGATCACGAACTGATTAGAGATGATTTGAACGAAGCACCGGTAAGATTTAGAGTATGAGAGCTGAAAGCTGAGAATGAATAAATCTTAGATGATGGGCTCCGGATGAACAAACTAAAAAGACTCTTGAATTTGCACCGGACGGATAAAAAGAATTCTCACGATCAAAACAATTATGAGAGGATGGCCTCGAACTAGAACCATGAATCTCTGAGAGAGCGGATAAGATATGGAGGAAAAACTCTTCTTCGGTCATCAAAATCTGAGAATTACGACGAGAAACACCACCAAGAATTATTTAGACACTCCGGAAGAATCAAAACGAAGAGGTTAAACCAGCGATGAAAAGAATTTGAAAGATCTTGGTGAAAAGCATTTGACTGATGATAATTCATTCTTACGTCAAACTTTTGAAAAGAATTTGAGGATACCTCCGGGAAAATTTAGAAGAGTCAGGTAAGATCCTGGGAAAAAGACCTGTGGGTTAGGGCCCACTCAAGATAAACACCGTTGAAATGATTAAAAAGAGAGGTTGCACCGGTTGAATTAAATGACTTGAATGAGATACCAATCTCGAAAGAGCTTGAACGAATGTAGAGTGGAAACGTGAATCTTCAAGATATCTTCCGCACTCCGAAATAATAAATAGCGAGAAGTGAATGAATATGAGGATCACCGGTAAGAGAATGTACTTGAAACGAGGAAAAAGGATATGATCAACACCAAAAACTAGAATTGGATCCACCGGAGAAGAAAACGAGTGAAGAGTGCCAGACTTGAGGCTCCGTTAGAATCTTCATGAGAATCACCGGGTAAGAACATGAAGGAAAAGAATGGAGAGACTTCACAAGAATAAAATGGATACCTGATGAAGAAATCTGAGTCCTTGAAGAAACAAAGGAAGGGAGGGACAATAAAGACAACTTGGGATGGATGAAACGAACACCGTTGAGAAAGCTGAGATTGAAACTTGCTGATAATGAAAATGAACGAATCCGTTTGAAGAGAAAAACACACCGGTTGAAAAGGATTGACATGACAATCTCGATTATCAAGAAGGATTGGTCTTCACATCGGAGTATGAGAACACCGCTTAGGAAAAGGTATGGAATCAACATTTGACTTCGAAGCAACTCGAATAGCACAGCTCAAAACAAAACAAAGGATTGGCTTGCGGAATAAGCCGGAACAAACATATGATAGAGATTTCGTCCGAAGTTTTCGTGGGGGGGCCTACACGGGCTCGATCGTACAGCACCATCATGCACAAGGCAGTGCACATGACATACGAAGCATCCCCGAGTCGGCATAGCCAAGGACTCTTTAAGACACAACGAGACCACTGTAAAACCGACCGTGAATAGGCGGACCACTAGACGTCGAACCCCAATTTCATATCATACATCTGTTGGAAAGATATCCTAAGAGCTACTTGAATTCCCACTTATAAAACTCCCGAACCTTTCCGGTTATGCAATCAGGTGTTGGGGATACAGGGGAAGCATAATATCTCACCCAAATCTAGCAAATCCTACATCCAGCTGTATCCATCCTTCAACACATAACCGAGAAACCTTCGGAAATCGTCTACCTCAACCTTCGAAAAGCATCCGTTATACAAGTTATGGCGATACTCCCGAACTCCCGCCCCAGTACTGGGTGGCGTCGAGGTTATCTCACCAACAAACTGCATAAAAGAGATTCTCGATGTCGGCGTACTAAACTCAGGTATTCCAGAACTGCAACGATAAAATTATGATGACAACACCTGAGAGCTCAACTCCCCGGGACACTTCCACAAAACCCCTGACAGGAGGCACCAAGACAATGTTCTCATCATAAAACCATCGGAACGATTCCAAGATACCCGCGTGATCCTAATTTTTTTTAGTGAAATTTGAGAAGAGAAGAGTCAAAACTCTACGTCAGGATGCCTTACCAGAGCGATGAGGAGACTGGGAAGTAAAAATAATTCCTAAACTCTCCGATATATAATACCTAAATGACTCAAAATATTTTTCTAGACACAACTCGGCTGCTAAAACGATCAAGCAATGGGGCTCCTAAGGTCGGGGAAGGCTCTGATACCAACTTGTAACGCCCTCGATGCGGCTATATCTCCCACGTGTCGAAGCACGACTTAGAGGCATAACTGCATTGAAAGCAATGTCACAAGTGAGGTAATCTTCGCAAACAACCCATATAATACAATAGGGGAAAAGATACATAGTTGGCTTACACTCGCCGCTTCACACAATTACATGAATAAAGCATTACAACATCCAAATACAATCAAGGTCCGACTACGGAACCAAAATAAAAGAAGAACCCCAAATGCGGCAAGGTCCCCGATCGACCCCAACTGGGCTCCACTACTGATCAACTAGAACGAAGCAAGACAAAGGACAAGATCTTCAACTAGCTCCTCCTTGAGCTTGGTTGCGTCATATGCACGGACTCAACGGCACCTGCAAACTGGTTTTGGAAGTATCTGTGAGCCACAGGGACTCAGCAATCTCGCACCCTCGCGATCAAGACTATTTAAGCTTATGGGTAAGGTAAAGGTATGAGGTGGAGCTGCAGCAAGCGACTAGCATATATGGTGGCTAACATACGCAAATGAGAGCGAGAAGAGAAGGCAAAGCACGGTCGATGAAACTATGATCAAGAAGTGATCCTAAACAACCTACGGCAAACATAACTCCAACACCGTGTTCACTTCCCGGACTCCGCCGGAAAGAGACCATCACGGTTACACACACGGTTGATTCATTTTAATTAAGTTAAGGTTCAAGTTATCTACAACCGGACATTAACAAATTCCCATCTGCCCATAACCGCGGGCACGGCTTTCGAAAGTTGAAATCCCTGCAGGGGTGTCCCAACTTAGCCCATTACAAGCTCTCACGGTCAACGAAGGAATAGACCTCCTCTCAAGACGTTCCGATCAGACTCGGTATCCCGGTACAACAAGACATTTTGACAGGGTAAAACTAAACCAGCAACACCGCCCGAATGTGCCGACAAATCCCGATAGGAGCTGCACATATCTCTTTCTCAGGGCACACTCAGATGAGCGCTCCATACAACTAAAAACCAAACCTCGAGTTTCCCCGAGGGGGCGCTGCACAGGACTCTAGTTTGGACCAACACTCAGAGGAGCACTGGCCCGGGGGGGGTAAAATAATGATGACCCTCAGGAGCGCGACTCCCAAGGGAAAAGAAAAGGCTAGGTGGCAAATGGTAAAACCAATGTTGGGCATTGCTGGAAGAGCTTTACTTAAGACGAACTGTCAAGGGGTTCCCATAATAGCCCAACCGCGTAAGGAACGCAAAATCCGGGAACATAACACCGATATGACGGAAACTAGGGCGGCAAGAGTGGAACAAAACACCAGGCATAAGGCCGAGCCTTCCACCCTTTACCAAGTATATAGATGCATTAATTAAATAAGATATATTGTGATATCCCAACAAGTAAGCATATTCCAACAAGGAACAACATCTCCATGTTCCAACAAGGAACAAACTTCAATCTTCACCTGCAAGTAACAACGCTATAAGAGGGGCTGAGCAAAGCGGTAACATAGCCAATCAACGGTTTGCTAGGACAAGGTGGGTTAGAGGCTTGGTTGAACAAAGTAGGAGGCATGATAAGCAAATGGTAGGTATCGCAGCATAGGCATAGCAAAAGAGCGAGCAACTAAGCAAAGCAAAGATAGAAGTGATTTCGAAGGTATGGTCATCTTGCCTGAAATCCCGCAAGGAAGAAGAACGAATCCATGAAGAAGACAAACGGACGTAGACGAACGGTTCCTCACAAACACGACGTTAACGGAACCAACCCGAAGAAGCAACACCGGAAAGAAGCAAACAACATAGTAAACAACCATCACATAATCATGGCAAGATGCACAACCAAGTATGATGCATGTCCGGTTTAATTGACAAATGACATGGCAAAAAGCACAAGCAACACTACAAATTAAGTGGAGCTCAATATGCAACTCCGTTGCATATTGACGAAACACCACGTGACTTATTAAGTTCGATCTTGTTTATGTACCCAACAATATTAAATGTTGTTAAACATGGCAAGAGGGTGAAGCAAAGAAAAACTACCTATCTAGTCAAGTTTAAATGAGGCCGGAAACAACGAACAACAAATTCCGGTAAATCCCATATGCATATTTTAGATTTGGTGCTGTTCTGCCCTAAACACAATTTTAGAGTTGTTTAACATGCAAAGCAACTATACCATGTTAAACTAGGAAAAATTCTACCCCATTTACATATAAAGATTATTTAATTCGGAGTTACGGTTATTTAGTTATGAATTAAAGCATTTTAACATGGCATAGGAGCAAATTTACACAAACAACATTTTAAACATTTTAAACATGGATGAAAATGACATATTATTAAACTAGACAAAATTTGAGCAAGTTTCATATATAAATCATTTTAAACCGATGCACGAATTGTGAGTTATTATATGCATGAACATGAGGGTCTTTTCTATAAAACTACAGTCTCAGGATAAATAGACAAATTCATAGATCCTAAAAAAAACATCAACGGGCTGAATCTGGACAAAGGAAAAAAAGGACGGGCGCTGGGGTGGCCTCACCATGGGCCTCGGCCCGGCTTGGCAGAGGAGGCCGGATGGGGCGGCGCGGATCTTGGGCTGGCGGAACAGATGCGGCCGCGCTGGGCCTTGGCGGCGCAGTCAACGCACGCGGCTGGGCCAGGCGCTGAGGTGGATGAGGCCGGCTGCTAGGCTACTCCTGGTTTGAGGCCCAGGGCACGGTCGCTGTTCATGTTGGCGAAGGAAAAGGGCGGTCAACGGGGCAGCGCTCGGCTCGTCCCTGAAGCGAGGCACGAGCAGGCAGCCGATGCGGGCGGCGGCGGCGAACAGTTCACCGGATCCGCCTGATCTGGGCGAGGTAGCGGCACGGGAGGCCGAAAATGGGCAGGACGACGGCGGGGCACCCAGATCCGGTGGCCCTGGGGTTCCCTCTATAAGGCTGGAGATAGAGAGAGGTTAGAGGAAGGGGGAGAAGAAGATGGCCAGGAAAAAACAGAGCAGGGCGGCGGGATCCGGCCTGGGAGGTTCTCCGGTGAGGCTTGCCGGCGACGAGGTCTCCAGAGACCGTACGAAGGCTCGAGGAGCTACTCTCCTTTGGTGCTGGACCCGCACGGGAGTCGGGAGGGGAGGCGGCTGCTAGCAGAGGATGTCGAGGAGCAGGGACGCGCGAGGAGCTGCTGCTGGGCTTGGTCGTCGGCGGAGACGAGGCCTCGGGCAGGAGATCGGCGAGCGGCGCTGGTTCCTTGGCCAGGAGGAAGGAGGAATCGAAGGGAGCCATGGGAGGGCTCTGGTTGGGTGGATCGATGGATTGGTAGGTGGAGGCAGCGCTGTGGTTGGGCAGATTGGAAATGAGAGGATCCCGAGGGAGTGGCGGCGGCGCTAGGTAGGATGGGACAAGGTACCTGATTTTTAGGGTTGGACCTTGTGTATTTATGTGACAGGTGGATTAAGTTGGGGCTATCGGATCCCTCCGATCGTAATCGGGCGGTCGAGAAAATAAATAGTTAGGAGGTCCAAATAAGAAAACGGTGACGTTTTGTAGATGTTTGGGGATGTTCCGGACCCAACGGTGACGACTGCTCGGGTCGGGTCCGGGACAATTTTCGGACGCGCGCGAGGAGGGCCGCGGGCTGACGAGAGAGGTTAGGTTGGACCTGGCGATAGGTAGTGCAGAAGGCAAAGGGCTGAGAAGAGAGAAGAGGAGAGGCCCGGCGACTGTTTCCGGGGACCGAAAACGTTCGACGTTAGACCGGCTATACTGCCGCTATAGTTAAATGTTGGGGCGTCAAACGAGCTTCGAAAGCGATGAAACTTGGCAGGCGGTCTACCTACACTATAACAAGACCGCACGCCAACTCTCATCCCATTCCGAGAACATTTCCGGCCACTTATAAAATAATATTCCGGACATGCCGCGGGCGCGTGCAAGTGTGTCTGGGCTCAGAACGGACAACAGACAGAATGAGGAGACCGGGACTGATGCAAGTTTTGAAAACATGATGATGCAATGCACATGATGACATGACAAGATGCAACACGCAAGCGAATGACATGGCAACGCCAGCGAATAACTCGAAGACACCTGGCACAACGGTCTCGGGGCATTACAACACTCCACCACTACGAGAGGATCTCGTCCCGAGATCTAGAATGGCACCGTAGGGGCAACGGAAGAGAAAGAGAAGAGGTAAACCTAAGTTGCTTCTTTGACAAACGAGTGAGACCAGGAATCTTGAAAAGGTAGAACAAATTGAAAGAAATAAAACAACGGAGAATAACAAAGTTTAAAGCACTCTGTTAAGAAAGAGAAATAAGAAAGAACCGATTCGGGTAGCACTTCGGTTGAAAAGAGATGAAGACTTGATGAAATGAAAGAACTTGAGCAAAGGGGCACAATACTCCGGTTAAATGGCTAAGCATGATCAAAACATGGTCCTGACAATCCGAGAAGATGGGTTGAGGAGTGCAACATCACAATGCCTCCGGAACGGAAGAATAGAAGATAGATAATTGCCATAGGAGAATTGAGAAGAAAATGCCAACTTCTGTCACAAAAGAGCTTGAAGAGGCATCTTTAGGGGAAGGGTCGAACGGAGTTGTTGGAACACCAACAACGGAAGGACAAGCTTGAAGTGGGCTTATAGAAGGCATATCAACATTATGAGGTGACAACTTGCCACTCACGGAAAAGATTGGATTTATATGAACAAGGAGACAAGAAGCTTATTTCACCGGGAGGGTAGATGAAGAACTTGGATCATATATGAGCACCATAGGTAGCAGCAAGCCTTAGGGAACGCTCTAGGTGAAATATAGCCCAAGATAATTCCAGCGAATAGGTTGATGGATTTAAAATACCTCATTTTTAACAATATGTGAACATGAGCTCAAATTATCAAGAATGACATAATACCACCTCCAATGATAAAGTAGAAAGAATTGCGCTCCGGATTACAAGATGAAGAATATTTGAGCTCTTTAGAAAAGAATCTTGATGAACACTTTGAGAGGGAAATTGAATCCTTGATGAGCCATCATGTAGAACCTTGATGAAGAACTCCGGTAACAAAAGGATAACAAAAAGAAAGAGAAGTTGAAAACACAAGGTGAATCCTTGCAATGATTAGATGGATCTCCGTGGTGATATAATCGAAAGAGGTTGGAACTCCGGAAAAAAAATATAAGAGGAACAATTGAGATCAAGAATTTGGGGCAGGTTTGGGTATATGCTTCTCACAAGCCGTAGCTTCTCACAACAAGCATGATGGTTTTCGGTAGGGAACGTCCCACCTTTGGGGACGAAATGATATCCATTGCTTCTTATTGCTTTCAATTTTTTTGTGTCAACATAGAACAACAGGAGTGTTGTGTGAATTTTTGTGATTTTTCAGGGTTCGTTTGGACATTTTTATGCATAAGTGAGTTTTCAATGCATTTATGTGCATAATTCAAATTTGAACTACATGTGCATGCTCCAGTGCATATAAACTGGTTGAAAAATCAAATATGTCTCCTTGGGTGCATGCTTAGGTCCCATGCAAGAAACGAGAATGAATTTCGAACACCATGGCATCGTTGATTGCCGGCAAAACATTGAGATTCCTGGTTTTTAAATTGTAGTAAATCCAAAACCCATCTGAAATTCATGAAACTTGGCATGCTATCATGGAGCGGCATCGGCATGCCGTGGTAAAATTTTTGTCCCATTTGGGGCAGGTTTGGGTATATGCTTCTCACATACCGGAGCTTCTCACAACAAGCATGATGGTATTCGGTAGGGAACGTCCCACCTTTGGGGACGAAACGATATCCATTGCCTCTTATTGCTTTCAATTTTTTTTCTCGTGTCAACATAGAACAACAAGAGTGTTGTGTGAATTTTTGGGATTTTTTGGGGTTCGTTTGGACATTTTTATGCATTAACTGATTTTCCAATGCATTTATGTGCATAATTCAAATTTGAACTACATGTGCATGCTCCAGTGCATATAATTGGTTGAAAAATCAAATATGTCTCCTTGGGTGCATGCTTAGGTCCCATGCAAGAAATGAGAATGAATTTCAAACACCATGGCACCATTGATTGCCGGTAAAACATTTAGATGCCTGGTTTTTAAATTGTAGTAAATCCAAAACTCGTCTGAAATTCATGAAACTTGGCATGCTATCATGGAGCGGCATCAACATGTCGTGGTAAATTTTTTGTCCCATTTGGGGCAGGTTTGGGTATATGCTTCTCACAAGCTGGAGCTTCTGACAACAAGCATGATGGTTTTCGGTAGGGAACGTCCCACCTTTGGGGACGAAACGATATCCATTGCCTCTTATTGTTTTCAATTTTTTTTCTCGCGTCAACATAGAACAACAGGAGTGTTATGTGAACTTTTGTGATTTTTCAGGGTTCGTTTCGACATTTTTATGCATTAACTGAGTTTTCAATGCATTTATGTGCATAATTCAAATTTGAACTACATGCGCACGCTCCAGTGCATATAAACTGGTTGAAAAATCAAATTTGTGTCCTTGGGTGCATCATTAGGTCCCATGCAGGAAATGAGAATGAATTTCAAACACCATGGCACCGTTGATTGCCAGCAAAACATTGAGATGCCTAGTTTTTAATTTCTAGTAAATCCAAAACCCGTCTGAAATTCATGAAACTTGGCATGCTATCATGGACGACATCAACATGCCGTGGTACAAATTTTGTCCCATTTGGGGCAGGTTTGGGTCTACGCTTCTCACAAACCGGAGCTTCTCACAACAAGCATGATGGTTTTCGGTAGGGAACGTCCCACCTTTGGGGACGAAACGATATCCATTGCCTTTTATTGCTTTCAATTTTTCTTCTCGTGTCAACATGTGTTGTGTGAATTTTTGTGATTTTACGGGTTCGTTTGGACATTTTTATGCATTAACTGAGTTTTCAATGCATTTATGTGCATAATTCAAATTTGAACTACATGTGCATGCTCCAGTGCATATAAATTGGTTGAAAAATCAAATCTGTCTCCTTGGGTGCATTCTTAGGTCCCATGCAAGAAATGAGAATGAATTTCAAACACCAGGGCACCGCTGATTGCCCGCAAAACATTGAGATGCCTGTTTTTTTAATTCTAGTAAATCTAGAACTCGTCTGAAATTCATGAAACTTGGCATGCTATCATGGAAGGGCACCCGACATGCTGTGGTATTTTTCGTGTCCATTTTGAGAGAAGGCACACTCGAATAATGACATCCAACAAAGGCATTTTTTTAAAAAAATAGCTGCCACTTTAATATCTCAAACGTTTGTATAATTCAAACCATGTGCGTTCGGTTAACCATTCACGTGACGCCATGTGTCTTGGTTTTAATGGCTATAGGTTTTAATGGCTCTTTATCACAAACGTTTTAGATAGAACACCCATATGCAAAGTGAGAGCAGGATTTGTGCATTTCTTGAACACAAACGGTTCTTTTGGATAACCCGTGTGAACCACTTATAAACAATTTGGTGCGATCTGCATCTGTCATATTGGGTATGTTGCCATTTGTCAAACTAGAAAGATTAACATTTGTTGATCTAGTAACATTGCCATTTGCCAACCTTGTAACACTGCGATTTGTCAAAATATGAAGCTAAAAATCACTAGCAGTATCTAATTTTTGCAACTAAAATTCAGTAATTAAGCATAGATGGAGGCGAGGAGGCGTGTTCAGTCGGGCGTGCAGTGGGCGGCGCAGTACTATTCGATTTGACAGCAGGCGGCGTAGTTCCCGATATGGCTTTAATGTAGATGAGGGAGAGGGTAGCGGTTCCTGAAATGTTGAACGCCCAATGATGCATCCTCCTTCAATTAGCATCGTGTGAATGCATGAGGGAAGTAATGGGAGGACGATCGGGAAAAGAGGCAGCACGATGTGAATGCAACGTAGTTTGCACTCATATAAAGGCGCCCCTCCATTCCAATGCATCCACCACATCGTACGCACCTAAGCATTTGCCTAAGCACCTACACTAATAAGCGCAAAAGTTCTCACTCCAGACTCATGGCGACGATGCGCGCGAGCGGCCAGCGGCTGTGCCAGATGGTCCACGATGCCGGCCGGTAGCATGGCACCGTGGATTGTCTCCACACGGTGTTGGCGACCGGCTGGTGGATGGCCGCCGTCGATGCCAGCTACGACTCTCAGTACGACCAGATGATCGTTCGCACCACCAACAGGTTCACCGTCGTCAAGAAGCTCGCAGACGACATCGCCGTACTCCTCCAGCCCACACGCCTGGGCTCCTCATTGCCTGCCACCCTAATCAGCCTCCATGGTCGGAACCTCTTTCAAGCACTAGTGGCCCTACGACTGCCCGCCGACTCCACGAAGAATGTCCACTTGGAGGTCGTGCTCGCCGCGAGGCGCCTCGCCCTGCAAGAAACCATCGACCTACACATCCATGTGTACGAGAGAATCATTCACATAGGTATCTACAAGGCCAGTGAGGATGCTACGACGTTGGCCTTCTTCAACCGGCTGGAATCCTTGGATGCCATTGTTGAGAAGCACCTTGACCTCGCCACAAAAGCTGCCGCTCCTTAGCCGTCGGTCGGTGGCCTGGCGCACTGAGTTGAGGAGGACGAGGTTGTACGTTGATGGATGCATCTTTCTTCTTGCCTAATTATATGCATCACTGTAACTAGTACTCCATCCGTCATTTTATAACTTGTGCTGCTGATACGTCTCCAATGTATCTATAATTTTTGATTGCTCCATGCTATATTATCTACTGTTTTGGACTATATTGGGCTTTATTTTCCACTTTTATATTACTTTTGGGACTAACCTATTAACCGGAGGCCCAGCCCAGAATTGCTGTTTTTTGCCTATTTCAGTGTTTTGAAGAAACGGAATATCAAACGGAGTCCAAACGGAATAAAACCTTCGGGGACGCGATTTTCTCACCGAACGTGATCCAGGAGACTTGGACCCTGCTCCAAGGAACAAAAGAGGCGGTCACGAGGGTGGGGGGCGCGCCCTAGGGGGGCGCGCCCCCTGCCTCGTGGGCCCCTCAGAGCTCCACCAACGTACTCCTTCCTCCTATATATACCTACGTACCCCCAAACGAACAGATACGGAGCCAAAAACCTAATTCCACCGCCGCAACTTTCTGTATCCACGAGATCCCATCTTGGGGCCTATTCCGGAGCTCCGCCGAAAGAGGGCCGTCATCACGTAGGGCTTCTACATCATCATAGCCTCTCCGATGAAGTGTGAGTAGTTTGCCTCAGACCTTCGGGTCCATAGTTAGTAGCTAGATGGCTTCTTCTCTCTCTTTGAATCTCAATACAAAGTTCTCCCCCTCTCTTGTGGAGATCTATTCGATGTAATCTTCTTTTTGCGGTGTGTTTGTTGAGACCGACGAATTGTGGGTTTATGATCAAGTCTATCTATGAATAATATTTGAATCTTATCTGAATTCTTTTATGTATGATTGGTTATCTTTGCAAGTCTCTTTGAATTATCCGTTTGGTTTGGCCAACTAGATTGGTAGTTCTTGCCATGGGAGAAGTGCTTAGCTTTGGGTTCAATCTTGCGGTGTCCTTTCCCAGTGACAGAAGGGGCAGTAAGGCACGTATTGCATCGTTGCCATCGAGGATAACAAGATGGGGTTTATTTCATATTGCATGAATTTATTTATCTACATCATGTCATCTTGCTTAAAGCGTTACTCTGTTTTTAACTTAATACTCTAGATGCATGCTGGATAGCGGTCGATGAGTGGAGTAATAGTAGTAGATGCAGAATCATTTCGGTCTACTTGTCACGGACGTGATGCCTATATACATGATCATGCCTAGATATTCTCATAACTATGCTCAATTCTGTCAATTGCTCAACAGTAATTTGTTCACCCACTGTAGAATACTTATGCTCTTGAGAGAAGCCACTAGTGAAACCTATGGCCCCCGGGTCTATTCTTATCATATTAATCTCCATTACTTTAATCTTGCTTTGCTTTTTTACTTTTACTTTGCATCTTTAAACCAAAAATACCAAAAATATTATATCTATCAGATCTCACTCTCGTAAGTGACCGTGAAGGGATTGCCAATCCCTAATCGCGTTGGTTGCGAGTAGCTATCGTTTTGTGCAGGTACGAGGGACTTGAGCGTGGCCTCCTACTGGATTGATACCTTGGTTCTCAAAAACTGAGGGAAATACTTACGCTACTCTGCTTCATCATCCCTTCCTCTTCGGGGAAAACCAACGCAAGCTCAAGACGTAGCAAGAAGGATTTCTGGCGCCGTTGCCGGGGAGTCTACGCAAAAGTCAACATACCAAGTACTCATCACAATCCCTATCTCTCGCATTTGCCTCTCGTTTTCCTCTCCCCCACTTCACCCTTGCCGTTTTATTCGCCCTCTCTCTCTATATCCTCCCTCTCTTTCTCTGTTTGCCTCTTTTCCCTCGTCATGTCAGAACCAAAAAGAGTTGGGGGTTCTCTCCCAAGTTCTAGTGCTTTAGACAATCCTGCTATCTTATCTAAACTCATGAATCGGAATGCTATAGAACAACTTGCCGGAGTTATCAATGAGAACCTTAGTAATTTTGATGAAGATGATTCTGGAATTTTTCGCTATTTACTTGATGAATCCTTGAAAGATGCTTCGGATAGGCTGTTAAGGATCCGGGCTAGCTATTTACCCCAATATCAAATTGAGGTTTACTTAAAAAGCTTTTATGTTGGGCTACCCGCTTCGTTCAAACAAGTTTTAGATTCTATTTTAGAGGGGGGTTTTCTTGAAGTGGACCCCATAGATACCTATGAGAGGATGAAAACTATATTTGGGCACCCCATTAATGAGAAAACTGAAATCACATCTCTCTTGCTTTCTTACCAAAACGAATCTATTAAACAGATAAAGGCTAGCTTAGATACAAACTTCCATAACATACTTAATCTTTCTTCTACCATTAATGGCCATGTGCTTTATCAAAATAGAAAGATTAATTCTATATATAGCAAGCTTGCTCTTTCCTTTTCTAATACCAAAGACGGCAATACCTAGATCTATCCTCGCTTTTATGCCTAGCTAGGGGTGTTAAACGATAGCGCTTGTTGGGAGGCAACCCAATTTTATTTTTATTCCTTGATTTTTGCTCCTGTTTAGTAATAAATAAATTATCTAGCCTCTATTTTGGTTGTTTTTTGTGTTTAATTAGTGTTTGTGCCAAGTAGAACCGTTGGGAAGACTTGGGGAAAGTCTTGTTGAACTTGCTGTAAAAAACAGAAACTTTAGCACTCACGAGAACTGCTGTCATTTTTATTTGGAGAGTTCTATTTATTTAATTCTTTTTGAATATGATTAATAGATAAATTCCTCACGTCCAGAAATTTATTTTAGAATTTTTGGGGTTCCAGATCTTGCGCTAGCTACAGATTACTACAGACTGTTCTGTTTTTGACAGATTCTGTTTTTCGTGTGTTGTTTGCTTATTTTGATGAATCTATGGCTAGTAAAATAGTTTATAATCCATAGATAAGTTGGAATACAGTAGGTTTAACACAAATATAAATAAAAAATGAGTTCATTACAGTACCTTGAAGTGGTCTTTTGTTTTCTTTCGCTAACAGAGCTCGCGAGTTTTCTGCCTTAAGTTTTGTGTTGTGAAGTTTTCAAGTTTTGGGTAAGGATTTGATGGATTATGAAACAAGGAGTGGCAAGATCCTAAGCTTGGGGATGCCCATGGCAGCCCCAAGATAATCTAAGGACACCTAAAAGCCAAAGCTTGGGGATGCCCCGGAAGGCATCCCCTCTTTCGTCTACTTCTATCGGTAACTTTACTTGGAGCTATATTTTTATTCATCAACATGATATGTGTTTTGCTTGGAGCGTCTTGTATTATTTGTGTCTTTGTTTGTTAGTGTGCCACAATCATCCTTGCTGTAGACACCTTTTGAGAGAGCCATACATGAATTAAAATTTGATAGAATACTCTATGTGCTTCACTTATATCTTTTGAGCTAAGTAGTTTTGCTCTATGTGCTTCACTTATATCTTTTGAGCTAAGTTGTTTTGCTCTATGTGCTTCACTTATATATTTTGAGCTAAGTAGTTTTGCTCTATGTGCTTCACTTATATATTTTGAGCTAAGTAGTTTTTCTCTATGTGCTTCACTTATATCTTTTGAGCTATGTAATTTTGCTCTATATGCTTCACTTAGATCTTTTAGAGCACGGTGGTTGATTTGTTTTAAAGAAACTATTGATCTCTCATGCTTCACTTAAATTATTTTGAGAGTCTCTTAATAGCATGGTAATTTGCTTAATAATAATATGCTTGGTATTCAAGATTTGTGAAACTTTCTTTTGAATGTGTTGAATACTAAGAAAAGATTGAAGCATGATAATTGTTTTGAGATATGGAGGTGATAATATTAAAGTCATGCTAGTTGAGTAGTTGTGAATTTAAAGAATACTTGTGTTGAAGCTTGTGATTCCCATAGCATGCACGTATGGTGAACCGGTATGTGATGAAGTGGGAGCATGATTTATTTATTGATTGTCTTCCTTATGAGTGGCGGCCGGGGACGAGCGATGGTCTTTTCCTACCAATCTATCCCCCTAGGAGCATGCGCGTAATACTTTGCTTTGATAACTTCTAGATTTTTGCAATAAGTATATGAGTTCTTTATGACTAATGTTGAGCCCATGGATTATACGCACTCTCACCCTTCCACCTTTGCTAGCCTCTCTAATACCGCGCACCTTTCGCCGGTATCATACATCCACCATATACCTTCCTCAAAACAGCCACCATACCTACCTATTATGGCATTTCCATAGCCATTCCGAGATATATTGCCATGCAACTTTCCACCGTTCCGTTTATTATGACACACTCCATCATTGTCATATTGCATATCCCGATACACCACCGGAGGCATTCATATAGAGTCATATCTTGTTCTAAGTATCGAGTTGTAAGAAAAATAAAAGTGTGATGATCATCATTATTAGAGCATTGTCCCAGTGAGGAAAGAATGATGGAGACTATGATTCCCCCACAAGTCGGAATGAGACTCCGGACGAAAAAAGAGAGGCCAAAGAAGCCCAAATAAAAAAAAGAGAGGACATAAAAGAGGAGAAAAGGCCCAAATAAAAAAAATAAAAAAATGAGAGAAAAAGAGAGAAGGGACAATGTTACTATCCTTTTACCACACTTGTGCTTCAAAGTAGCACCATGATCTTCATAGTAGAGAGTCTCTCATGTTATCACTTTCATATACTAGTGGGAATCCTTCATTATAGAACTTGGCTTGTATATTCCAATGATGGGCTTCCTCAAATTGCCCTAGGTCTTCATGAGAAAGCAAGTTGGATGCACACCCACTTAGTTTCTTTTTGAGATTTCATATACTTATAGCTCTAGTGCATCCGTTGCATGGCAATCCCTACTCACTCACATTGATATCTATTGATGGGCATCTCCATAGCCCATTGATACGCCTAGTTGATGTGAGACTATCTTCTCCCTTTTTGTCTTCTCCACAACCACCATTCTATTCCACCTATAATGCTATGTCCATGGCTCACGCTCATGTATTGCATGGAGATTGAAAAAGTTTTGAAAAAGTTAGAGTATGAAACAATTGTTTGGCTTGTCATCGGGGTTGTGCATGATTTAAATATTTAGTGTGGTGAAGATAGAGCATAGCCAGACTATATGATTTTGTAGGGATAACTTTCTTTGGCCATGTTATTTTGAGAAGACACAATTGCTTTGTTAGTATGCTTGAAGTATTATTATTTCTTATGTCAATATAAACTTTTGTATTGAATCTTTCTAATCTGAATATTCATATCACAATTAAGAAGATTTGCATTGATATTACGCCAAGTAGCACCCCGCATAAAAAATTCTCTTTTTATCATTTACCTACTCGAGGACGAGCATGAATTAAGCTTGGGGATGCCTGATACGTCTCCAACGTATCTATAATTTTTTATTGCTCCATGCTATATTATCTACTGTTTTGGACTATATTGGGCTTTATTTTCCACTTTTATATTACTTTTGGGACTAACCTATTAACCGGAGGCCCAACCCAGAATTGCTGTTTTTTTGCCTATTTCAGTGTTTCGAAGAAACGGAATATCAAACGGAGTCCAAACAGAATAAAACCTTCGGGAACGTGATTTTCTCACCGAACGTGATCCAGGAGACTTGGACCCTGCTCCAAGGAACAAAATAGGCGGTCATGAGGGTGGGGGGCGCGCCCCCCCTAGGGCGCGCCCCCTGCCTCATGGGCCCCTCGGAGCTCCACCGACGTACTCCTTCCTCCTATATATACCTACGTACCCCCAAACGAACAGATACGGAGCCAAAAACCTAATTCCACCGCTGCAACTTTTTGTATCCACGAGATCCCATCTTGGGGCCTGTTCCAGAGCTCCACCAGAAGAGGGCCGTCATCATAGAGGGCTTCTACATCATCATAGCCTCTCCGATGAAGAGTGAGTAGTTTACCTCAGACCTTCGGGTCCATAGTTAGTGGCTAGATGGCTTCTTCTCTCTCTTTGAATCTCAATACAAAGTTCTCCCCCTCTCTTGTGGAGATCTATTTGATGTAATCTTCTTTTTGCGGTGTGTTTGTTGAGACCGATGAATTGTGGGTTTATGATCAAGTCTATCTATGAATAATATTTGAATCTTCTCTGAATTCTTTTATGTATGATTGGTTATATTTGCATGTCTCTTCGAATTATCCGTTTGGTTTGGCCAACTAGATTGGTAGTTCTTGCCATGGGAGAAGTGCTTAGCTTTGGGTTCGATCTTGCGGTGTCCTTTCCCAGTGACAGAAGGGGCAGCAAGGCACGTATTGCATCGTTGCCATCGAGGATAACAAGATGGGGTTTATTTCATATTGCATGAATTTATCTCTCTACATCATGTCATCTTGCTTAAAGCGTTACTCTGTTTTTAACTTAATACTCTAGATGCATGCTGGATAGCGGTCGATGAGTGGAGTAATAGTAGTAGATGCAGAATCGTTTCGGTCTACTTGTCACGGACGTGATGCCTATATACATGATCATGCCTAGATATTCTCATAACTATGCTCAATTCTGTCAATTGCTCAACAGTAATTTGTGCACCATTGAGGCAACCGTAGAGCGCTCTGCTCGCGTCCCTCCGCACGCGCTCTGCCAGCGGTTAGGCATGAACACGATCATGTCGGGGCCCCCATATGCATGCGGTTGCGCCGCGCGCGTTGCCACGCGATGCAGTTACGTGCGACACGATGGAGTTACGCGCTGCAAATTAGAACTGCCATCAGGGCCTGCCGATATTCCTGGCCGTCCGGCTTCCCCTTTAATTCCTGCGGCCATTATAACCTTAGTCACTTCAGCCTTTCAATCGCGCCCCACAACACAACAAGCACACCTACGATGACACATAGAGAGGGGATGTCTAGCGGCGCTCCAATGGAGTTCGGCGAGCATAGAGTGGAGACCCACACGAGGGAGACGGATCTCTCGGTGGTGTACACCATGGACCCGGCCATGGTGGACGACTACATCAACAGCGTTGAGCAGTTCCTTGCTCGAGACAAGTACAAGGTGGTCGGCATCGACCTCCAATACACCGCCGATCGTCCCGGTATAGATCAGAAGGTTGTCGTCGCCCAGTTGTGTGTGCGCCATCATGTCCTCATCTACCACTACTGCATGGCCACAGAGGCTTGCGACCGTTTCAACAGGTTTGTCAACAACACCGACTACAAGTTCGCCACGGTGGAAACCAAATACGATGTAAAAGAGCTCAATGTTACGGGGCTTGGCCTGCAAGAACCTTGTCCAAATCCGTAACCACTACAGGGTTTGGGGCAGCACGAAGCAGGACTCCCTGGTCGAACTCGCCTCGACCATCATCGACCCCTACTAAGAAAAGATGAAGCATGATGCCCAGAGAACAAGTCCTGTATCCTGGCACAAGGCCTGGATGCAGCAACTGGATGAACCTCACCTCAGGTTCGCAGCCAAGAGCGTGTACACATGCTACAAGATGCACATGCGGATCGTTGACATGAGGAAGTGCCTCGTTACCCAAATCGACGAGCCCGGATCGAGCCACAAGCAGAGCAAGCATCACAAGAAGTAAATGATGAGCAGATGATCGTTTATGCTAGTTAATCATGCATGTAATATATAATTTACTTTATTGGTATGTGGAAATGTCATGTGTGTAGAAGCCACCTATGTAATTATGCATGTAATAGTTTATTTTGGTGTGTGCAAATGCCATGGTTGTAGTAGCCACCTATGTAAGTGGATGTTTAATTTGGTTATGCAACCATGTCCTTATAAGTGTGTATATAATGTTGTTGTTCTGTATGCAATCCCATCGCACAACACACACGTCTTATTAGCAGCAACCGTTTGTGTTATTATTGGTCTTCGCACACATTTCAGATTACAGACCTGTTTGCCGCGTATCACACACATCTTGTTATATTGAACCGTTTCTGTTCTCTTGTCTCAACACAAACAATTCATCAGTGTGAACCGCATGCCGTATATCGCACACACCTTGAATCTGGCTGACCATTTCTTTTGTTATGCCTAATCACAAATAGTTCATCCGAGTGAACCGTATGTTGTATATCGCACACACCTTCATCTAGCTGCTCGTTTCTTTTTTTCTTCCTCATCGCAAACAGTTAAGTGGACTGAACCGTATGCCCTGCATCGCACATGCAACTTAAATCTGAACCGTGTTTGATGCATCCTCCATCGCACACAGTTTCGTCGAAGGGTCTCTGATCGTAGTGCCGCGTTAGCAGCATCCTGCTGTAGTGGCGGTACATCAGCCTGAACAACCACCCGACAGTGCCCAATGGGGTGGCCAAGTCCCTGGTGGTACAACCACCAGAGAGCAGCAGTTCAATCGGACCACCCACTCCTAGAACACTGCCTAACCCTGTCTATGTACTAAGATTTGGGTCCTTAGTACCCCACACTTCTGCATAGGCAGTAACAACTTTCCCGACAACAAGGCTTGCTGGAGGGTAACTAAGAATAAGATCAAGACCAGTTGACAAGGTGTGAAGAAGACACCCGAGCCAGAGATCATAAGTACAAAGGATCAAGCTTGGGGTTGTCGGCAAGTTCTATGCCAGCAAGCTAGGGAAGACCTAGAAAGCTCTGGGCCTGACATGTTTCCACTGTCGTGCCATTGCTCCACCTCATAGACCAGCTTGTCACTTGTCGTATAGGTGTCGAGCGAGCAGGCAGTTAGGTGAACTTTGTCTGGGCACGTGGTAGCTTGCCGCTGAAGACAACTTTAATGACACCCGTCCCAGGATCATGTCGAGGAAATATGAGGTAGATGGGCGGACGGCATAGAAGGAGAGACAACTCTTGCCGGGGAGCTCCATCAATGTGACACCTCGCGGCGCAATTAATGTGTTTGTCCTAACCCGTCAGGGTTAGGTATTTGGCACTATAGCCACCATTCACCTTATGTAATTACCATTTTGCCATTGTGGTGACCCCTTAGTCTATAAAAGGAGGCCCATGGCTACCTTTATAAAGGACGACACTTTTCCCAATTACACGCGTAGCTACACTTCCCACGCAACCTTGCCTACAAGTAGCTCCTTGTACTTGTGCATAAACACATAGTACAATTAAAGCATGAGTAGGGTTTTACGCTCCACATCAACTTAGACCTAGGTAAACTTCATGCGTTCTACTAGTTCTGCTCTTTGTGCTCGCTGATCTCCCCAGTCAAACCGTGAAGGGCCCTTTGTTGGTCCCATAGATCATCGTACGCATGACATCTTTGGCGCGTCAGGTAGGGGGATCACATGTGTGAATCTGATCTAGCAGTCAACGTGTCAGCTTCATCATCTTCATCGCCATGGCTCCCAAGAAGAATGGCACCATGGCGGTCAGTCTGTCTACATCCAAGTTGCCGACGCCCACACAAACAGGCGATGGCATGGGCAGTGGCGGAGGCGGTGGAGGCCACGAGCAACTTCCACGATGTTCTGGCACGAGAACAACAACCACATGACACCAGGTCCACGGACGGGGTCGTGCTGCCTATGGGCGGTGCAACAAACTCCAAGGATGGCACGACGCCAGCCAAGATGACCACGCCAGTGCACACGCCGTGGCCATCTCAGGTCACGCATGACGAGCAGCGCAACGGTGTCGGTGACTTCGAGCGTCCCCACGGCAAAGCCCCTGTGCATAAATCCCAAGATGTGCAAGGCTAACATGCATGCCAGCAAGACATTGCATGCAAGCCGAGGCAGCAAGGGCGATATGAAGTTCCTTTTGGCTCTGCCAGGAGTAAGAACACCTCCCATTCTTCACACCATTCCATGCCAGCCACACCAGAAGAAGCCCTGGCACATGCTCAACTGCTTCTGGAGTTCCCTCCTGCTGCGGACAAGATGGAGGAGTGGAGAGCCAGTATCCAAAGCCAGTAACAACAAACCAATGCATGCTGGACCATCACATCAGCAACCTACCGCGCCCGTGCGTGCCACGGGTGAAAGGATTGGAGGTGGTGCAGCCACGGTGCAGTCCCCTCACGACCACAACAGCAGTGGTAGAGTCAGCGGGCCGACACCCATGATGATGTTTCCATGGCATCGTCCGACCCATGAGCTCACCGCGATCAGCGCCAAATTCGTCAAGAATGGCACGGAGAAGATGCGCGTACTAACATCGAACGGCGATGGGAAGCGTGTCGTCAATTTGACAGGCGCATAGGGCCCACTATAGATGAGCTAGCGCCAGGGTACCCTGGCAGCCTACCTTACGAGGTGGGCTACCTGGTGTTTACTCATGAGCGCGGCAGGTCCAATGGCCCAACTCCTGGAACATCAAGCCAGAAGTGTCGGACAAGTACCATGGCAAGACCCATCCGTCGGAGTTCCTCGGTGTCGGTGCCAAAATCGTCAGACCTCGGGGTAGGGGGTCCCAAGCTGTGGATCTCGGATCGAGGGTAATAGGAACAAAGGAGATGATGTTTACCCAGGTTCGCGCCCTCTTGATGGAGGTAAAACCCTACTCCTGCTCTTGTTTATATTGACGAGGATGTATCAAGTACAGAGTTGATCTACCTCGAGATTGTAATGTGTGGTCTAACTCTAGGGCTAGGTGAATGATTTTGTGTTGATGTCCCCTCTACGGGATAAACCCTATGGCTGTATACATGCCAGGTAGGGTATCTAGGGTTACAAGGTCGGTAACTAGGAGCTAGGCGGCAGCAGAGATCTTAGAGTATACGTCAAGTCTTCGGGGGAGGCAGTCTTGATCACGCCTCCTGCGTACGGCTTCCGGAGTCCCTCTTGATCACGAATGAAGGCTTGCCAGCCAAGCCCGAGGAGAATGGGCCGGCTGGGTTAGTACCCCCTTATCCAGGACAACGTTAGTAGCCCCGAACTGGTCCTCTATGCCGAGGACTATCCTTCTAATAAGAACCTCGGACCCGAAGTCCTTGGCTCGACAGACGAGTTCCTCCTTGTAATTCTCGAACCACTCCTTCAAAGGAGCGATGCCAGCCAAAGCCCGAACGAACCTGTCTCATTCGCATGAAGAGATTTGAAAACTTATCTTCGAAGGCCAAGCACCTCGGTGTGAATGGTTCCACATAGTCTGACAACTTTATCGAAATGATCCACTGCACGACAGGTCGAGTAGTTACTGCTTCCCTCAAATCGCGGCCCGAGGCAAACTTTTTACTGGCACGTCCCTTCGAGGCAGAGATCATTCTCGTTTTCTGAGGGATATCATCAAGATTTTGTTTCCCCCCATATGCTCAACGGCATCTTTGATGGGAGTGGCGAGTTTATCGGCGCAGCAAGGGGGACTCTTGGCCTTTCACAGGCCTATAAAAGTAAAGGGAGGATAGCGCAACTGATCGCGCTCCCATTCTCCCATCTTACCCCTTCATCTAGCTCCAACGCCCAGATCTGATCCCACATCCTATTCTTTCAGCGAGTCCATCCACTACAAAAAAATACACTTCCGTGATGATACGTGTTTGTCACAGTAGGTCACGTTTTCTGCCATGCATGTACATCCATGACGATTTTATGACAGAATCAAGATAGTTATACCTGTGCTGTTGTAGAAGTGTTCCATGACAATACTCAAATTATCATCACGGAAGTGTTCACTTCCATGACGATAAATGACACGTCATGGAAGTGCTTTCATCAAGGGTAACCGACACGTGGCATCCACCGTAACGGGTCGCCGTTAAGCTATCGGGTCCGGTTTTGGATCCGATAACCCATTAAGAGCAACAACCAATTGCGATTTTCCACGTGTAAAATTCTCATTGGCTGAAGAAAACACGTGTCGGCTCCGCAATGGGCCAGATATCATTGGTCCAATAGAGGAGATGTGCCTATGATACGTCAATATGTAACAGGGCCCAACAGAGGCCCATATAGGTTAAAAAGGTCGGCCCAGTCAAAGGCCCGTTTGATTTACTCACGTACTGGTGGGATGGCCCACTAACGGGCTAATTAAACATGGCCCATTTACGGCCCACCGCTAGATCTGGCCCGTTAATTGTTCGCCAGTCTTTGGTCCCAATTACGGCCCAGTGAGATTTCAACCTGTTAGTGGCCCGATGTAGACATGGACCCATTTCAGCTTAGTGTAACTTTCGGCCTAGTGATGGCCCGTGCTGCCCATGGGCCATATATGGTCCAACGCGACATCCGGCCCACTAACAGCCCGTGATCAAGGTGGCAATAGTTCAGCCCAACATGACTTTGGGCCTATTAAAGGCCTGCAGTATAATTTGGCTCGTGATGCCTCTAGTAAGCTTTCGGCCTCTTAAAGGCCCATGATATCAGTGGGCCAACTAAGGCCCAAGATATGTTTCGGCCTGGTAACAACCTGTCACATAACTAGGCCAATAATGGCCCAGTCTACATTTCAGCCTGCTAAAGGCCCATGGACAACTATTGAAAATTGGGGGCCAACATGCATTTCGGCCTGCTAAAGTCCCATGGTATCTTCTGGGCCGTAACAGGCTAGGAGAATATTCAGTCTGCTAAAGGCCCGAAGCTACATGGACCCAACTAAGCATTGGGTCCACAAAAGGCCCAACTAAACATTGGGCCCAACGAAGGCCCATGTAAGTTGTGGGCCTGGGGCACAGTGTCCACGAAGGGCCCAAATGGCCAGTCAACGCAGGCCCAAGAAAGTTGCAGGCCCGCCCAATTTATGGCGCGCTAAAATGCAGCCCCGTTAGAGGCGAATGTTTCAGCCCGGTCGCCTACATCAGATTTTCGCCTTTTTACAGATAGCAAATCATGGCATATACGGTAACTACTAGGAATTAAGAACAAACCCACTCTATAAAATAAAGAAATTACGAAATAGTAACTTAGAATAAACCTGGGCATCGAAGTTCGCCACCTGTGATCATAAAGCGCAACGAACAAGTAGATTACAAAAACTGCGCGCCATTGCAGCATAACAAAATAATACTGAACCAAGACCACTTCCAAGATAGTTCAAGAAAGGTTAGCCTTGCACGGGAGTTGCTGCGCAAGCAGCTGAGCAAGGCCGTGAGACTGTCCTAGCATGTCGGTGATAGTTTCCAGCTGTAGCTCATTAGCAATGAGGTTCTCATTGGAGTTCTGCATGATCTTCCTTAGAGATTGGACTTCAAGTCAAAGTTGAGTTGCAGAATGCCTTTCTGCTTGAAGTTGGTACTGAAGAAGTCAAACTGATTCAAGCAGCGAATTCTGTGAGCTTGTGTGACTGCTAGTCTCAAGTAACTTGAAGACTACATCAAGACATGACTTTGGGGTTGTCTTGCTATCTTCAAGATGTTTTGCCTTCTTTGCTGCAATATGTGTTGGGTTTGTCTCACAGCCTTCAGCAGACTTGTGCATGCCATCAGGCATATCACCCTGAAACAAGCACAGAGATGACAGGTTTTGCACGCATATAAATAAAGTTGGTAACTGTGCTGTCAATTCCATCCAAATTTAAATTAGAAAATAAAGAGACAGCTCAAAATGTCAATAGCATAATTTGGCATTGTTCATAATGCAAGGAGCTTCACCACATTTTTTTGACTATGTACTGCAAGGCAACAGCCTCACAACTCTTTATTTCTCAAAACATAAAATAGTCCACTGTACAAAAAAGAAGAAAGTGAAAGAAATACTTACAAATGGGAGTTAGGGGAGAGAGGCTATCCAAGCTAACACGCTATATCTATATTTACATTTAACCCTATGAGCTTCACCACATTACTGGATTACCATGTCAACAAAACAAGCATAGATGAAGGGCAAAAGACAATCATTGTATCTATTTTGGTTAATATGCATGGCATGTTGTTCATATAATCAGCCACATCAGTAAGATAAAGCAGGAAATGACAAGATGCAAATGTGGGCTGCTTCACCACACACTGGATTATAGACAACAAAAATAAGTATGCATGCAGGACTAAAGAAAATCATTGGATCTGTATTGAGTAATGTGCATGGTATGAATAAGGAATTTGGTTTTACAACTAAAACTTGGAACTTACAGTTGTTGCGAACATGCATTTTGGTAGAACCAGCAAACTAAACAGCAGTCGACAATAGGGAGTATGAGCAAATTAAACAGCAGTTGAGGATAAAGGCTTTAGAAGCACTGACTTACATCAACAGTTAACACCGGCTCTATAATGCCCTTATCCATGTCAAGGGAAGGATAACTCAAGAATTTCAGCACATAAACTTCTTCATAAGCATTGCCTGTACTCTACATTTTGTAGAGAGTAATTATAGATATGATAATACTGGAAGGTATAGAGGATAATGAAGATAAGATGCAGATTAATGCTACATAATCAACTACCCGTCGCTATAAGTACAAGCGTTACTGGAAAAAATATACTGACACATCAATGGGCTACACTTCTGCACTAAGCATTGTCTGTGTATTCAACTTTTTGGTAAGATTAAATATAGATCTGATATTTTTTACTAAATGGTGGGCGAGGGAGATAAGATGCAGAGTAATGCTACACAATGAACCAATCCCTCCTTCCCATAATATAAGAGTGTTTTGTACACTGGTGCACTATACAAAATGCTCTTATATTAGGGTACAGAAGGAGTAGCTATTAATGTAAGTACAATGATAGAAGACGCTTGGTCCTTACAAGAGGACTACAGAGCTAAACCTCTTCAAAAGCATTGGGTTGATTCTAAATTTATGTAATAGTCGATACAGATCTTATAATGTCCACCAAATGGAGGATAAGGAGGCTAACATGTGCAGTGATGCTACATAATCAACCAGCTATGAAAGTAAGTATGGTCATACAAGGCAATAGGTACTCACAAGAGCAATGCAGTGTGTAGTATAGTTGCAAGATTCTGTGGTCCCTTAAGAATGAATATTTTTTTGCAAATAGTTTTCGTACAAGTGGGACGGTAAGGCACATGCAGAAATGTGGTTCAAATTGTGATGTGATATCATAGACAGTACCTTACGCTGCAGACGAGACCAATGTGTAACTAGATTATTCCATTCACTGTCTAATAAATGGAGCACGGGAGACTTTATAGAAATTTCATTTAGAGGCTTGCCATCGAAGTGCGCTTGTCTCAGGTAGGAACGATAGTTCATCAATGAGTGCTTGAAAAGCGCAACCAACCCTTGCTCATCTTGGACTATCCAGTTTGGTCCTTGCCTATTTAAAAGAATGAAATCATGTGTCTTCTGTCAGCAGAAACATGTGCACTAATTATCATGAATAACATTAGTACATTACTTACACGTAAGTTGCGGAGGAAGATTGGAAATTGTTTTTTGTCTATGGTATAATCTTTCCATGAAGGAAAGATGCACACAAAGTTCCTGACAACAATATAGGCTTTGTCTTCTAAACTGGGAAGAAGTGGAACAGGGGTCCTATTTGCTGCAATTGGGGCTCTGAAAGCACAAGTGCTCCCTGGGTGATTTTGGTAATTAATCTCAACATATCTCTTGTTGGACTAATATTTCCATCTAGTATATTTCAGATGAGTTCAACAGTGGAGTAGCTTGGACAAGAGGATGTGGAACCCCTTTGAGATGCTAAGGACAAAGGATTGGCAAAAGCTCAAAAGCTCAAGACTCTACATTTTCATTTTAGTGATCCAAGATCACATTGAGTCCATAGGAAAAGCCAACACTATTAAAAGGGGATGATGTGTTGCTTAGTGGCTTGCTTGCTCAAAGTGCTTAGTAATATGCTCCAAAGCCCTCAACCACTTTCTCATTTCCACATGTCCCAAACCTAAAGTCAAACTCAGCCCCACCGATTTGATCTATCCTGTGCCACCGAGTTCACTTGACATAGCCACTCCCAGAAACCCTAATCAGTTCAGTCTCACCGATGGGATCTCGGTCTCACCGAAATGGGCTTGCAAACTCTCTGTTGCATGTTGTAATTATTTCGGTCCCACCGAGTTAAGCAATCGGTCCCACCGAGTTTGCATGACTAACTCTCTGTTTTGCTTATTACCAAAATCGATCCCACCAAGTTTGTGTAATCGGTCGAACCGAGTTGAGGTTTTACCCTAACCCTAGCACATCGGTCCCATCGAGTTGATCATATCGGTCCCACCGAAATTCTAACGTTCACATTTTGAACCATATCGGTCTGACCGAGTTTCTCGATTTGGTCCCACCGAGTTTGGTAAAATGTGTGTAACGGCTAGATTTTGTGTGGAGGCTATATATACCCCTCCACCCACTCTTCATTCGTGGAGAAAGCCATCAGAATGTGCCTACACTTCCAGCATACATTTTCTGAGAGAGAACCACCTACTCATGTGTTGAGACCAAGACATTCCATTCCAACCACAAGAATCTTGATCTCTAGCCTTCCCCAAGTTGCTTTCCACTCAAATCATCTTTCCACCAAATCAAAATCTGCGAGAGAGAGTTGAGTGTTGGGGAGACTATCATTTGAAGCACAAGAGTAAGGAGTTCATCATCAACACACCATCTATTACCTTTTGGAGAGTGGTGTCTCCTAGATTGGTTAGGTGTCACTTGGGAGCCTCCGTCAAGATTGTGGAGTTGAACCAAGGAGTTTGTACGGGCAAGGAGATCGCCTACTTTGTGAAGATCAACCCAAGTGAGGCAAGTCCTTCGTGGGCGATGGCCATGGTGGGATAGACAAGGTTGCTTCTTCGTGGATCCTTCATGGGTAGAGCCCTCCGTGGACTCGCGCAACCATTACCCTTCGTGGGTTGAATTCTCCATCAATGTGGATGTATGATAGCACCACCTATCGGAACCATGCCAAAAATCTCCGTGTCTCCAATTGCGTTTCCACACTCCAATCCCATCCCTTTACGTTCTTGCAAGTTACATGCTTTACTTTCTGCTACTCATATACTCTTGCCATGCTTGCTTGAAATGTATTGTGAATGTTTAAACTTGTGCTAAAACTCCACCTTAACTCAAAGAAATTAAAACTGCTACTTTTTCTTGTTGAGGGTCTAATCATCCCCCTCCAGACACCTCTTCTCGATCCTACATGCTCTCTCTCGTTCGAAGAGGGATTTGGCAACTGGATTTGGTGTACTCTTTGTTGGAATGGGGGTTTTGCATTGTAGATCTGGTGATATGTCAACCGGCATCATCATACTATTTGCTGCAGTTGGGGTCTGTCGAGTTGGGGCATCAGAGATGGCCAATGCAGTAGGACTAGAGTCTGCTAGAGTTGGGTTCATGTTTTGTAGGTATGGTGATATTGCAACTACACCTAATGGGCTATTTGATTTATCAGGTGTCACTACCTTTTTCAAATACTTTGTCCGTGCTCCTTCGCGATCAGCAATCGCCCTCTTCCTTTTGAACGTCTGATACACAAGAACATCATTTGAAAGGATAAATATGGTATGATGACAGATGGAATATGTACTGAAAATGGATAGGCATGGCGTATTCACATACACGATGTGTAAACTAAGCAAATGGTAGTGCCACAAAGTAGAATCAATGCAAAGGATCAGTTGCAAGATATGTGCGACCAATATAACCTTGCAAAGCTAGAGCAAGCACCTTGATGGGTGAATAAGATAGGGCATCTGCCTCTGACTCCTACACTAGGGAGCTACATTGACTTAGGTTTGCTTCTAGCTCAAAATCATTGTTAGGATCATATTTTGAACATGAATCTGTAGGTGGAGAGCATTTGCATTGCATTGCAACCAGACTGGATCTCAGTCCCTTAATGCCAAGTTTGACAGTCATGGCATTGTTCTGCTTTATTCTTTTAAAGCGTGCAAGCTCATAATCATTATGATGCTGTTCAGTATCTAAGATTCATGAAAACATAAAAAGTAGTCAGATTATCTATGGAACGCATTGCGGATTCAACTCGAAGAGTGTCTCCCTACAAACCCCTGCATATACAAAGTTCATTCCCCAACCATGCTGATCAGACCACACACAGAAATACAAACCTCTTATGTCTCTATAAGGGGCGGACACACATTTCAAAACTGATGTAGGAACATTAGAATCATATCAAATTCATATTTGAATAAATAAACTAAGGAATTATGAGTGGCATAATGTTTAGCTTCAAGGGGGGAGTGCTGGTAGTGCGACAGAAAGCAAGTAGGCAGATTGTATTCCATGTAAAAGATCATAGTCTATGTAAAAGGTGGGTATGACACTTTTCTTTCTATACAATGCAGTGTTCGTTGGCCACACATGATGGAAGAGATCACACAAAGAAATACTATTCACTCATGTCTACGATTCCAGTATTTTGAAATAGGGTGGTGTACCCTAAAAGAATATTGACAACAAATATGATAAGGCAAGCATAGATGTAGTGAATCAATCATTACTTGTGAGCTTATTAGGACAACTATGCAAAATTGTAACTGCAGTAAGAGACCGTCCAAATCTGAATTAAGAAGTTGGTCTAGCACTTATTGTTTGCAAGTAATCGAAGTGAATAATTAGATATCATATCGAATGAGTAAGAAAGACAAGTAAAATTTCAAACAAACCCGGCCTGCAGTAGTAATATGGGTCAATGTCACTATGACCAACAATCTAACATGACTAGTGTCTGTTCCCAGGGCCGGAATTTTGAAACCCTATGAACTTTACAAGTACTAATGAACCATTAAGTGTAGGTAGCAGTCAGTACACAACAAACCCTAATGACAGTCTTTCCTAATGAGTAATGAATCAATTAGAAAATGGGTAATGGGGAGTGGTTGTTGAGTGTTGATACGTATCTCAGGATAAATTGGGTTGGCTTAGTGGGTGCTGCATGCCTGAGCCTTGAACGGACTAGGAAGGTAGGCATATCGGTGCACCCGGGCAACGGTGACGCTGTTGGGCGAGCGACTCCTGACCTCCTGTTAGTCCGGCGTCTCCTCCTAGAGTCATGCCGTCCGGGGATGGCAAGGCGCCGGCGAGGCAGGCAGCTGGGAGCGAGTAGACATCGGAAGCGTAGCAGAATAGAGGTGGGGAATCGGGGTCCGGGCTGACACAAAATCCCAGGGTGGGTTGCGACCCACCGTGGCCACCCTGTAGATCCACCCCAACGGCGTACATGCATTTCGAAACTAAATTAGGAACATTTAGCTGACCAATTAAACAACTCTGTTTCGCTCAAAAAAATTTAAAAGACTCTGTTTTAATAATATCAGATTCGTATTTGAACAACTAAGCTTGTTTAGCTTGATGGTTGGAGCAGTGCTATTATGACACGAAGCACGTAGGGTGATCGTATAGTGATCATAAAAGGGGGGAAGCCCTAAGCATGATCAATTAAACCCTATTATAACTCATGGCAGATTTGAAGCTGCAAACCATAGAAATGCTACTTAGCAACCATTGTTTGCTTCGAACTAAGAACTAAAATTCTAAGAGCAGAAAAGAAAGTGCAGTAACTGCTATCTCTTGAGCACTGCATTGGTTTTCCCTTGAAGATGAAAGGGTGATGCAGTAGAGCAGCATAAGTATTTCCCTCAGTTTTTGAGAACCAAGGTATCAATCTAGTAGGAGACCACGCGTGAGTCACCTCGTACCTACACACACAAATAAGAACCTCGCGACCAACGCGATAAAGGGGTTGTCAATCCCTTCACGGCCACTTGCAAAAGTGAGATCTGATAGAGATGATAATAATAAGATAAATATTTTTGGTATTTTTATGATATAGATTGAAAATAAAAGATAGCAAAATAAAGTAGATTGGAAACTTGTATGATGGAGAATAGACACGGGGGCCATAGGTTTCACTAGTGGCTTCTCTCAAGATAGCATAAGTATTACGGTGCGTGAACAAATTACTGTCGAGCAATTGATAGAAAAGCGAATAATTATGAGAATATCTAGGTATGACCATGTATATAGGCATCACGTCCGTGACAAGTAGACCAAAATGATTCTGCATCTACTACTATTACTCCACACATCGACCGCTATCCAGCATGCATCTAGAGTATTAAGTTCATAAGAACAGAGTAACGCCTTAAGCAAGATGACATGTTGTAGAGGGATAAACTCATGCAATATGATGTAAACCCCATCTTTATATCCTCGATGGCAACAAGACAATACGTGTCGTTTCCCTTTCTGTCACTGGGATCGAGCACCGCAAGATTGAACCCAAAGCTAAGCACTTCTCCCATTGCAAGAAAGATCAATCTAGTAGGCCAAACCAAACTGATAATTCGAAGAGACTTGCAAAGATAAACCAATCATACATAAAATAATTCAGAGAAGATTCAAATATTGTTCATAGATAATCTGGATCATAAACCCACAATTCATCGGATCTCGACAAACACACTGCAAAAAATAAGAGTTACATCGAATAGATCTCCAAGAGAATCGAGGAGAACTTTGTATTGAGATCCAAAGAGAGAGAAGAAGCCATCTAGCTACTAGCTATGGACCCGTATGTCTGAAGTAAACTACTCACACATCATTGGAGGGGCCATGGAGTTGATGTAGAGGCCCTCCGTGATCAATGCCCCCTACGGCGGAGCTCCGGAAAAGGCCCCAAGATGGGATCTCCTGGGTACAGAAGGTTGCGGTGGTGGAATTAGGTTTTCGTGGTGCTCCTAGATATTTGCGGGGTATATGGATATATATAGGAGGAAGAAGTAGGTCCGTGGAGCAATGAGGGGCCCACGAGGGTGGAGGGTGAGCCCCCCTGCCTCGTGGCCTCCTCGATTGTTTCTTGACGTCCACTCAAGTCTCCTGGATCATGTTTGTTCCAAAAATAACGCCCCCGAAGGTTTCATTCCGTTTTGACTTCGTTTGATATTCCTTTTCGGCGAAACTCTAAAATAGGCAAAAAACATCAATTTGGGTCGGGCCTCCGGTTAATAGGTTAGTCCCAAAAATAATATAAAAGTGTAAAAATAAGCCCATTAACATCCAAAATAGATAATATAATAGCATGGAACAATCAAAAATTATAGATACGTTGGAGACGTATCAGCATCCCCAAGCTTAATTCCTGCTCGTCCTCGAGTAGGTAAATGATAAAAACAGAATTTTTGATGTGGAATGCTTCCTAACATATTTCTCAATGTAATTTTTCTTTACTGTGGCATGAATGTTCAGATCCAAAAGATTCAAGATAAAAGTTTAATATTGACATAGAAATAATAATACTTCAAGCATACTAACTAAGCAATCATGTCTTCTCAAAATAACATGGCCAAAGAAAGTTATCCCTACAAAATCATATAGTCCGGCTATGCTCTATCTTCATCACACAAAATATTAAATCATGCACAACACCGATGACAAGCCAAGCAATTGTTTCATACTTTTGATGTTCTCAAACTTTTTCAATCTTCACGCAATATATGAGCGTGAGCCATGGATATATCACTATGGTGGAATAGAACGGTGGTTGTGGCGAAAAAAAAGAGAAGATAGTCTCACATCAACTAGGCGTATCAACGGACTATGGAGATGCCCATTAATATATATCAATGTGAGTGAGTAGGGATTGCCATGCAACGGATGCACTAGAGCTATAAGTGTATGAAAGCTCAACAAAAGAAACTAAGTGGGTGTGCATCCAACTTGCTTGCTCACGAAGACCTAGGGCAATTTGAGGAAGCCCATCATTGGAATATACAAGCCAAGTTATATAATGTAAAATTCCCACTAGTTTATGAAAGTGACAACATAGGAGACTCTCTATCATGAAGATCATGGTGCTACTTTGAAGCACAAATGTGGAAAAAGGATAGTGACATTGTCCCTTCTCTCTTTTTCTGTTATTTTATTTTTTTATTTGGGCCTTCTTCTTTTTTTCTTTTTGGCCTCTTTTTTCCGTCCGGAGTCTCATCCCGACTTGTGGGGGAATCATAGTCTCCATCATCCTTTCCTCACTGGGAAAATGCTCTAATAATGATGATCATCACACTTCTTTTTTACTTACAACTCAAGAATTACAACTCAATACTTAGAACAAAATAGGACTCTATGTGAATGCCTCCGGCGGTGTACCGGGACATGCAATGAATCAAGAGTGACATGTATGAAAGAATTATGAATGGTGGCTTTGCCTCAAATACGGTGTCAACTACATGATCATGCAAAAGCAATATGACAATGATGACGCGTGTCATAACAAACAGAACGGTGGAAAGTTGGATGGCAATATATCTCGGAATGGCTATGGAAATGCCATAATAGGTAGGTATGGTGGCTGTTTTGAGGAAGGTATATGGTGGGTTTATGTTACCGGCGAAAGTTGAGGGGTACTAGAGAGGCTAGCAAATGTGGAAGGGTGAGGGTGCGTATAATCCATGGACTCAACATTAGTCATAGAGAACTCACATACTTATTGCAAAAATCTATTAGTTATCGAAACAAAGTACTACGCGCATGCTCCTAGGGGGATAGATTGGTAGGAAAAGACCATCGCTCGTCCCTGACCGCCACTCATAAGGAAGGCAATAAATAAATAAATCATGCTCCGACTTCATCACATAACGGTTCACCATACGTGCATGCTACGGGAATCACAAACTTCAACACAAGTATTTCTCAAATTCACAACTACTCAACTAGCATGACTCTAATATCACCATGTCCATATCTCAAAACAATCATCAAGCGTCAAACTTCTCTTAGTATTCAATGCACTTATATGAAAGTTTTTATTATTCCTAAAAGAAATTGCCATGTTGTTCTAAAGGACTCTCAAAATAATATAAGTGAAGCATGAGAGATCAATTATTTCTATAAAATAGAACCACCACCATGCTCTAAAAGATATAAGTGAAGCACTAGAGCAAAAACTATACATCTCAAAAGATATAAGTGAAGCACATAGAGTATTCTAATAAATTCCAATTCAAAAGGTGTGTACAGCAAGGATGATTGTGGTAAACTAAAAAGCAAAGACTCAAATCATACAAGACGCTCCAAGCAAAACACATATCATGTGGCCAATAAAAATATAGCTCCAAGTAAAGTTACCGATGAACGAAGACAAAAGAGGGTATGCCTTCCGAGGCATCCCCAAGCTTAGGATTTTTGGTGTCCTTGTATTTTACCTTGGGGTGCCATGGGCATCCCCAAGATTAGGCTCTTGCCACTCCATGTTCCATAATCCATCAAATCTTTACCCAAAACTTGGAAACTTCACAACACGATACTTAACAAGAGAATCTCGTGAGCTCCGTTAGCGAAAGAAAACAAAACACCACTTCAAGGTACTGTAATGAACTCATTATTTATTTATATTGGTGTTAAACCTACTTTATTCCAACTTATCTATGGTTTATAAACTCTTTTACTAGTCATAGATTCATTAAAATAAGCAAACAACACACGAAAAACAGAATCTGTCAAAAAACAGAACAGTCTGTAGTAATCTGTAACTAACGCAAACTTCTGGAACCTCAAAAATTCTTAAATAAATTTATGGACGTGAGGAATTTATCTATTAATCATCTTCAAAAATAATTAACTAAATATCACTATCCAATAAAAAATGACAGCAATTCTCATGAGCGCTAAAGTTTCTGTTTTTTACAGCAAGATCAAAAAGACTTTCCCCAAGTCTTCCCAATGGTTTTACTTGGCACAAACACTAATTAAACACAAAAACACAACCAAAATGGAGGGTAGATAAATTATTTATTACTAAACAGGAACAAAAAGCAAGGAATAAAAATAAAATTGGGTTGCCTCCCAACAAGCGCTATTGTTTAACGCCCCGGCTAGGCATAAAAGCGAAGATAGATCTAGGTATTGCCATCTTTGGTAGGCAATCCATAAGTGACTCTCATAATAGATTCATATGATAATTTAACTTTATTTCTAGGGAAGTTTTCCATGCCTTTCCTTAATGGAAATTGGAATTTAATATTCCCTTCCTTCATATCAATAATTGCACCAATCGTTCTAAGGAAAGGTCTACCAAGAATAATAGGACATGAAGGATTGCAATCTATATCAAGAACAATGAAATCTACGGGCACACAATTACTATTTGCAACAATAAGAACATCATTAATATTTCCCATAGGTTTCTTAATAGTGGAATCCGCAAGGTGCAAGTTTAGAGAACAATCATCAAATTCACGGAAACCTAGCAAATCACACAAAGTTTTTGGAATCGTGGAAACACTAGCACCCAAATCACACAAAGCATAGAATTCATTATCTTTAATTTTAATTTTAATTGTAGGTTCCCACTCATCATAAAGTTTTCTAGGGACAGAAACTTCCAACTCAAGTTTTTCTTCATAAGATTGCATCAAAGCATCAATGATATGTTTAGTAAAAGCTTTATTTTGACTATAAGCATGAGGAGAATTTAGCACGGATTGCAACAAGGAAATACAATCTATCAAAGATAAATTATCATAATTAAATTCCTTGAAATCCAAGATAGTGGGTTCGTTGCTATTTAAAGTTTTAACCTCTCCAATCCCACTTTTAACAATTTTTGCATCAAGATCTAAAAACTCCGAATTTTTGGGACGCCTTCTAACTAAAGTTGACTCATCTCCAGTCCCATCATTATCAAGATTCATATTGCAAAAAAAAGATTTAATAGGGGACACATCAATCACTTTTAGATCTTCATCCTTATTATCATGAAAACTAGAAGAACACACTTTCACAAAGCAATCTTTCTTAGCACCCATCCTAGCGGTTCTTTCTTTGCACTCATCAATGGAAATTCTCATGGCTTTGAGAGACTCATTGCTATCATGCTTAGGTGGAATAGATCTAAGTTTCAAATAATCAATATCAAGAGAAATTCTATCCACGTTCCTAGCCAACTCATCAATCTTAAGCAATTTTTCTTCAATCAAAGCATTGAAACTCTTTTGCGAAGTAATAAATTCTTTAATACTAGATTCAAAATCAGAGGGCATCTTATTATAATTTCCATAAGAATTGTTGTAGGAATTACCATAATTATTAGAGGAATTACTAGGAAACGGCCTAGAATTAAAATTACCTCTATACGTGTTATTACCAAAATTATTCCTACCAACAAAATTCACATCCATAGATTCATTATTATTCTCAATCAAAGTAGACAAAGGCATATCATTAGGATCAGTAGGAGCACTCTTATTAGCAAACAATTTCATAAGTTTATCCATCTTTCCACTCAAAACATTAATCTCGTCAATTGCATGCACCTTTTTACTAGTAGATCTTTCAGTGTGCCATTGAGAATAATTAACCATAATATTATCTAGGAGTTTGGTAGCTTCTCCTAAAGTGATTTCCATAAAAGTGCCTCCCGCGGCCGAATCTGAAAGATTTCTAGAAGCAAAATTCAATCCGGCATAAATTTTTTGTATAATCATCCATAAATTCAATCCATGTGTAGGGCAATTACGTATCATTAATTTCATCCTCTCCCAAGCTTGTGCAACATGTTCATGATCAAGTTTCTTAAAATTCATAATATCGTTTCTAAGAGAGATGTTCTTAGCGGGAGGAAAATACTTAGAGATAAAAACATCTTTGCACTTATTCCACGAATCAACACTATTTTTAGGCAAAGACGAAAACCAAGCTTTAGCACGATCTCTAAGTGAAAACGGAAATAGCTTAAGTTCAACAATATCATTATCCACATATTTCTTCTTTTGCATATCACACAAATCAACAAAGTTGTTTAGATTCGAAGCGGCATCTTCACTAGGAAGGCCAGAAAACGGATCTTTCATGACAAGATTCAGCAAAGCAGTATAAATTTCACAAGATTCAGCATCGGTAAGAGGAGCAATCGGAGTGCTAATAAAATCATTATTGTTGGTATTGAAAAAGTCACACAATTTAGTATTATCTTGAGCCATCGTGACAAGAAAGCAAACCCACACACAAGCAAACAAGAAGCAAGCGAAAAAGAGGCGAACGGAAAAAGAGAGGGCGAAAGGAAAAGAGGGCGAGTAAAATGGCAAGGGTGAAGTGGGGGAGAGGAAAACGAGAGGAAAATGGTAAATAATGTAATGCGAAGGATAAGAGTTATGATGGGTACTTGGTATTTCTTGACTTGGCGTAGATCTCCCCGGCAACGGCGCCAGAAATCGCCAGTTGTCGGGAGATCAAATCTTGACTTGACTTTTCGTAAGCCTCCCCGACAACGGTGCCATAAATCCTTCTTTCTACCTCTTCAGCACTGCGTTGGTTTTCCCTTGAAGAGGAAAGGGTGATGTAGTAGAGCAGCGTAAGTATTTCCCTCAGTTTTTGAGAACCAAGGTATCAATCCAGTAGGATAGCACGCGTGAGTCACCTCATACCTACACACACAAATAAGAACCTCGCAACCAGTGTGATAAAGGGTTGTCAATCCCTTCACGGCCACTTGCAAGAGTGAGATATGATAGAGATGATAATAATAAGATAAATATTTTTGGTGTTTTTATGATATAGATTGAAAGTAAAAGATAGCAAAATAAAGTAGATTGGAAACTTGTATGATGGAGAATAGACCCGGGGGCCATAGGTTTCACTAGTGGCTTCTCTCAAGATAGCATAAGTTTTACGGTGCGTGAATAAATTAATGTCGAGCAATTGATAGAAAAGTGAATAATTATGAGAATATCTAGGTATGATCATGTATATATGCATCACGTCCGTGACAAGTAGACCGAAACGATTCTGCATCTACTACTATTACTCCACACATCGACCGCTATCCAGCATGCATCTAGAGTATTAAGTTCATAAGAACAGAGTAACGCCTTAAGCAAGATCACATGTTGCAGAGGGATAAACTCATGCAATATGATGTAAACCCCATCTTTTTATCCTCGATGGCAACAATACAATACGTGTCGTTTCCCTTTCTGTCACTGGGATCGAGCACCACAAGATTGAACCCAAAGCTAAGCACTTCTCCCATTGCAAGAAAGATCAATCTAGTAGGCCAAACCAAACCGATAATTCAAAGAGACTTGCAAAGATAAACCAATCATACATAAAAGAATTCAGAGAAGATTCAAATATTGTTCATAGATAATCTGGATCATAAACCCACAATTCATCGGATCTCGACAAACACACCGCAAAAACAAGAGTTACATCGAATAGATCTCCAAGAGAATCGAGGAGAACTTTGTATTGAGATCCAAAGAGAGAGAAGAAGCCATCTATCTACTAGCTATGGACCCGTAGGTCTGAAGTAAACTACTCACACATCATCGGAGGGGACATGGAGTTGATGTAGAGGCCCTCCGTGATCAATGCCCCCTCCGACGGAGCTCCGGAAAAGGCCCCAAGATGGGATCTCCTGGGTACAGAAGGTTGCGGTGGTGGAATTAGGTTTTCGTGGTGCTCCTGGATATTTGCGGGGTATATGGATATATATAGGAGGAAGAAGTTGGTCCGTGGAGCAACGAGGGGCCCACGAGGGTGGAGGGTGAGCCCCCCTGCCTCGTGGCCTCCTTGATTGTTTCTTGACGTCCACTCAAGTCTCCTGGATCATGTTTGTTCCAAAAATAACGCCCCCGAAGGTTTCATTCCGTTTTGACTTCGTTTGATATTCCTTTTCGGCGAAACTCTAAAATAGGCAAAAAACAGCAATTTGGGTCGGGCCTCCGGTTAATAGGTTAGTCCCAAAAATAATATAAAAGTGTAAAAATAAGCCCATTAACATCCAAAATAGATAATATAATATCATGGAACAATAAAAAATTATAGATACATTGGAGACGTATCAGTAACCAAGTTACGAAGTACCACCTCTCTTGCGGCGCCGTGTAGGCATCAGGGGTGCGATGGTTGTCGGTGGCATGCAAGCAGATCTGCCATGGTAGATGGGTGCATCGGGGGATAAGTCTCATTTTGGTGGACGAGAAGGTCGTTGGAGCGGCCCCGACAAGGAGGAGGATGGCACCGATGAAGCAAGAGGACACGATGCAAGGATCCTATTGCATCGCCGTGGATGAGAAACATCCATCTCTAGGAGTTGACAACGTGGTCTTGGTAGGTGCTCTGGCATGGTGGAGGACGACGATGATGGATGGGGTGGCGGACGGAGGAGGCTGGTGTGGGGATGGTGTTCTAGCGCGGATCGTGTATGAATGGGCAAATGGACGGGAGGTATGGGGAACCATGTCTTTGGGACGCGCTTGTCTGAAATATGGGAAAGTTACGACCTTAGCCCCCATTTAAAATTTGGACATCTCGTCAGTTGGGGATAGGACGGTAATCTCGCATCTCCCCAATATTTGCCCAGAGCGATTTTGGGCGAGGAGAGGGTGTTCTGGCACCCATGGTTGGTTCCCATGGTGTATGAACTAGGTTGAGAGGTAGGGTGGTTGTGTCACATCTGAGTGAAGTTACAAACCTGCCCCTATTATAAATATTTGCCTACATCGATTTCGGCAGTGGAAATCGGGCCGATGGATTGTCCGTGTAAGTGGTAGATAGTAATTTCCATCTCGCAAACACTGGCTCTGGGCAGCCGACGTGGGAGTGGATGTTTTGCCGCTTCTTTCAAATTTTGGGACAATAAGCATTCACGTTTACCCTGGCAACTAAATTCAAATCCATTTTGTATTCTTATATGAATCTTTATAAATCATTCTACGCTTTTTTATATATCTTCAAAAGCACAACAAAAATGTATTCCACTATCATATATGAATATGATTTACAAATGTCGATACTTGAATTCAGAAGGTAGAATCCAGTTTAAGGTGAATTCAAATATTTGAAACCACTTTATGTCCAACTCAAGTGTAACATGTATGACACACGCAACATATAGTGTACTCCCATTTAGATATGTACACAAGCGATGTCTCGAGATTCAAAATACTGAGTCAATCAACCAATAATGTACAAAAGTAATAGACATATAAACACTTATAGAGTATATGGATCAATAATCTCAACTAACATACATAAGCCAAGCTGCTGTACTTTTTATTGCTAGAAGAGCATCATTTTTTAGCAAAGCAAGTACAACATCTTGGCCCTTTAAGATGTGTGCCACTTAAGGACCATCTATACTACTATTATTGCTGAATGCACATTCAGCCCGATTGGCCTATCTGTAGGTATGGCATAGCAAACAAAATGAAATGTATTAGTTTTATCAATTAATACAGACTCGTGCTAAAAAAATATAGACCAAAAACAAAAAAAAATTATTACACGATCTCTAAAATAAATGGTTTGATCGATTACATGAACAAACAACACATATGTTATTCAACGATGGACAAAACATTTCACCTATGATTTACAAAGTAGTAATTTAATTTCCTTTTTCCCTTCAGGACCTTAAGAATGCGGCCAGTCTCAGCTTGCTTCGTTCTTAAATCCACCAAATATTTAATGGTTGTCTTGAGTACTGCTTGTGATTGTGTTGCTTGCTTCCTGAACATGTCAACTTCATCTCCAAGTGCAGAAGCAGATTCTCTTTCTACCAATAGTTTAGCCTCTAAAGCATCAGTAGTTGGCAATTCATTATGCACGATTGGACCGGTGCCACTGCTGTGGGATGATACAACGTCCATGGGGACCTCGCTGTTTGATCTTGGGCTAACCTATTTTGCCATTAAAGTTCCGATCGGATTCAGAAAAGTTGAAGTTAGCAAACCATCTCAACTGGGAGTTAGAACAGTAACCCAGTTAAACAAACAAGGAATTAAAGAGTTCTGATTGGATGCTGAAAAGTAGTTGTTAACATAATTGCAACCGGTTGCAGTAGCAAAGCAGTTACACAAACAAGTTTTGCAAAAGGTACCTGTTGTGGCATTGGAGTTGCTCTTGGATCCTGAAAAGTTGAGTAGATAGTAACTTGATTAGAGCAACCGGTTGCAGCAGCAAAGCAGTTAAACAAACAAGTTTTGCAAAAGGAACCTGTTGTGGCATTGGAGTTTCTCTTGGATCTTGAAAAGTTGAGTAGACAGTAACTTGATGAGAGCAACAAGTTATAACAGCAAACCTGTTACACAAATATATTTTGAAAATGTACTTGCTATGCAATTGGACCTCCAATTGGATCCTGAAAAGTTGAAGTTGGTAAGATGATTACATCAACAAGTTACAACAGCAAACCTGTTACACAAATAAACTTTTGAAAATGTACCTGCTGTGCAATTGGACTTCCAATTGGATCCTGAAAAGTTGAAGTTGGTAAGATGATTAGAGAAACAAGTTACAACAGCAATCCAGGCAAACAAGTGCTACCTCTTGAGCACTGCGTTGGTTTTCACTTGAAGAGGAAAGGGTGATGCAGTAAAGCAGCATAAGTATTTCCCTCAGTTTTTGAGAACCAAGGTATCAATCGAGTAGGAGACCACGTGCGAGTCACCTCGTACCTACACAAACAAATAAGAACCTCGCAACCAACACGATAAAGGGGTTGTCAATACCTTCACGACCACTTGCAAGAGTGAGATCTGATAGAGATGATAATAATAAGATAAATATGTTTCGTATTTTTATTATATAGATTGAAAGTAAAGATTGCAAAATAAAATATATTGGAAACTTGTATGATGGAGAATAGACCCCGAGGCCATAGGTTTCACTAGTGGCTTCTCTCAAGATAACAAGTATTACGGTGGGTGAACAAATTACTGTCGAGCAATTGATAGAAAAGCGAATAATTACGAGAATATCTAGGTATGATTGATGACCCACAAGTATAGGGGATCTATCGTAGCCTTTTCGATAAGTAAGAGTGTCGAACCCAACGAGGAGCAGAAGGAAATGATAAGTGGTTTTCAGCAAGGTATTCTCTGCAAGCACTGAAATTATCGGTAACAGATAGTTTTGTGATAAGGTAATTTGTAATGAGTAGCAAGTAATAAAAGTAAATAAGGTGCAGAAAGATGGCCCAATCCTTTTTGTAGCAAAGGACAAGCCTGGAAAAACTCTTAGATGAAGTAAAGCGCTCCCAAGGACACATGGGAATTATCGCCAAGCTAGTTTTCATCACGTTCATATGATCCGCGTTCGGTACTTTGATAATTTGATATGTGGGTGGACCGGTGCTTGGGTACTGCCCTTACTTGGACAAGCATCCCACTTATGATTAACCCCCATTGCAAGCATCCGCAACTACCAAAGAAGTATTAAGGTAAACCTAACCATAGCATGAAACATACGGATCCAAATCAGCCCCTTACGAAGCAACACATAAACTAGGGTTTAAGCTTCTGTCACTCTAGCAAGCCATCATCTACTTATTACTTCCCAATGCCTCCCTCTAGGCCCAAACAATGGTGACGTGACATTTAGTCGACGTTCACATGACACCACTAGAGGGATGACAACACGCATCTCATCAAAATATCGAATGAATACCAAATTCACATGACTACTAATAGCAAGACTTCTCCCATGTCCTCAGGAACAAACGTAACTACTCACAAAGCATATTCATGTTCATAATCAGAGGGGTATTAATATGAATAATGGATCTGAACATATGATCTTCCACCAAGTAAACCAACTATAGCATCAACTACAAGGAGTAATCAACACTACTAGCAACCCACATGTACCAATCTGAGGTTTGGATACAAAGATTGGATACAAGAGATGAACTAGGGTATGAGATGAGATGGTGCTGGTGAAAATGTTGATGGAGATTGACCCCCTCCCGATGAGAGGATCATTGGTGATGGTGATGGTGATGATTTCCCCCTCCGGGAGGGAAGTTTCCCTGGCAGAACAGCTCCGCCAGAGCCCTAGATTGGTTCCGCCAAGGTTCCGGCTCGTGGCGGCGGAGTTTCATCCCGTAAGCTTGCTTATGATTTTTCTCAGACGAAAGACCTCATATAGCAGAAGATGGGCATTGGAGGGCCACCAGGGGGCCCATGAGGTAGGGGGCACGCCTAGGGGGGTAGGGTGCGCCCCCACTCTCGTGGCTGGTGGGTGGCCCCCCTGGGTGCGCCCCCACTCTTGTGGCTGGTGGGTGGCCCCCTCTGGTACTTCTTGCGCCCAGTATTTTTTATATATTCTGGAAATAACTTCCGTGAAGTTTCAGGACTTTTGGAGCTATGCAGAATAGGTCTCTAATATTTGCTCCTTTTCCAGCCCAGAATCCCAGCTGCCGGCATTCTCCCTCTTCATGTAAACCTTGTAAAATAAGAGAGAATAGGCATAAGTATTGTGACATAATGTGTAATAACGTACCATAATGCAATAAATATCGATATAAAAGCATGATGCAAAATGGACATATCAACTCCCCCAAGCTTAGACCTCGCTTGTCCTCAAGCGAAAGCCGAAATCGAAAAATATGTCCACATGTTTAGAGATAGAGGTGTCGATAAAAATAAAATATGGACATGAGGGCATCATGATCATTCTTAGAACAGCAACATTTGTATATATTGTCATATGATCTCTTATGCTAAAGTAACGATTCAATCACAATTTCAAGTATGAATCATAAACTTCATTGAGAACCAACAAACTCTAATCTCAGTCATTGAGGCAATTGCAATTTATCATAACATAGGAAAGAGTCAATATAAGAGCTTTTCAGCAAGTCCACATACTCAACTATCATTTAGTCTTTCACAATTGCTAACACTCACGCAATATTTATGGGTATGGAGTTTTAATCAGACACAGAGAAAGATAGGGGCTTATAGTTTTGCCTCCCAACGTTTTATCTCAAGGGTAATGTCAACCATAATAGTTCATGAAAACTCACATCCAATTAGCTATATATATCTGGATCTTTTGAACACATTGTGCTTGCCAAAGGATAAAATGTAAAAAGGAAAGGTGAAGATCACCATGACTCTTATGTAAGGTAGAGGATAAAAGTAAAAGATAGGCCCTTCGCAGAGGGAAGCATAGGTTGTCATGCGCTTTTATGGTTGGATGCACAAAATCTTAATGCAAAAGAACGTCACTTTATATTGCCACTTGTGATATGGACCTTTATTATGCAGTCCGTCGCTTTTATTTCTTCCACATCACAAGATCGTATAAAGCTTATTTTCTCCACACTAATAAGTCATACATATTTAGAGAGCAATTTTTATTGCTTGCACCGATGACAACTTACTTGAAGGATCTTACTCAATCCATAGGTAGATATGATGGACTCTCATGGCAAAACTGGGTTTAGGTATATTTGGAAGCACAAGTAGTATGTCTACTTGGTGCAGAGAACTTGGCTAGCATGAGAGGGAAAGGCAAGCTCAACATGTTGGATGATCCATGACAATATAATTTATCTCAGATGTAATAAACATAACCCATTATGTTGTCTTCCTTTTCCAAGGTCAACTCTTTAGCATGTCATATTTTAATGAGTGCTCACAATCATAAAAGATGTCCAAGATAGTATATTTATATGTGAACCTCTCTTTCTTTACTACTTCCTATTAGTTGCAACGATGACCAAAACTATGTTTGTCAACTCTTAACAAATTTTATTCATCATACTCTTTATATGTGAGCTCATTACTCTCCATAAGATCCATATGATCTCTTTATTTCTTTTTATTCTTTCTCTTTTTATTTTATTCCCTCAAGATCATAGCAAAATAACCAAGCCCTTGACTCAACACTAAAATTTATTATATATAGCTCACGGACTCGATTACATAGAAGGATCATAAAGAAAAACTCACAACTAGATCATACTAAAACTTTATTCTACTAGATCAAGATATTATCAAAAGGATCGAACTAAGAAAAACGGTAAAGATAAAAGTGATGGTGATACGATACCGGGGCACTCCCCCAAGCTTGGCAGTTGCCAAGGGGAGTGCCCATACCAGATACTTAGTTCTTCTTTGTTGGTGAAGAAGGTGGAGTTGTTGATGATGTAGGCTTGTCGTCCCTCTTCCAAGGCATAGGCTCACCATCGTAGAAGGACGATCGAGTCTCCTGAATCCTCAAATCTGCAGCCAAACTCATCCTCTTGAATCTATATTCATACTCACAGTTTTGATTTTGTAGGTCATAGATCTGGGCTTGGAGGTGCTCGATTTTCTCATGAAGCTTGAAGATGGCCTCCAAAATGTCCTTGACGTCCAGCTTGTGGTTGTTGGTGAACTCCGTGATCATAATGTGATTGGAGTCGAGTCCATGCTCCACCATCTCCTGACACTTGAAAACTTATTGCTCCAATGCCTCAAGCCTTGCCTCCGTGCTTCCGGTCCTCCTTGGTCCCTCAACATCACGGATGTGCAACAACCCCTCACACATCTCAATGGTTTGAGGGTGTTGTAGCACCTCCACGAGGTAGGGGTTGATGACCTTCCCGAAGAACTTGTCCTTGGGGGCACTTGAAGACGACATGACGACCTAGATCTTGTCAGAAAAACAGCTCGAAACAAAGACAAGAGATATTTGCGTGATACGGTGGTCAAAACCTTCGGGAGATTATATAATGAATTTTTACCGACCAAAAGAAGTATCGTGCAAGAAAACGGAATCCGGATAGCACACGAGGTGCCCACGAGGCAGGGAGCGTGCCCAGGGGGTAGGGCGCGCCCTCCACCCTTGTGGAAGCCTCGTTTCCTTTCTGGTCTGCTTCTTATTTTCCTATTTTCTTAAATATTCCAAAACGAAGAAATATTGCCATTAGAACTATTTTGGAGTCGGTTTACTTACCGTACCACGTACCTATTCCTTTTCGGAGTCTGAAACGTTCTGGAAAGTGTCCCTTATGTATTCCTCCGGGGTTACTGTTTCAATAACATTAGTTTCAATATTTATGGGATTACCTGAGATATAATGTTTGATTCTTTGACCGTTCACCACCCTAGGATTTGTGCCTTCGAAGTTGTTAATTTTTATGGCACTGGAACGATAGACCTCCTCGATGACATAAGGGCCTTCCCATTTAGAGAGGAGTTTTCCTGCAAAAAATCTCAAACAAGAGTTGTATAGCAATACATAATCACCTACATTAAACACACGCTTTTGTATCCTTTTGTCATGCCATCTTTTAACTTTTTCTTTGAACAGTTTGGAATTCTCATAGGCCTGGGTTCTCCATTCATCAAGTGAGGTAATGTCAAATAACCTCTTCTCACCGGCAAGTTTGAAGTCATAGTTGAGCTCTTTAATAGCCCAATATGCCTTATGTTCTAGTTCAAGAGGTAAGTGACAAGCTTTTCGATAAACCATTTTATACGGAGACATACCCATAGGATTTTTATATGCAGTTCTATAAGACCATAATGCATCATCAAGTTTCTTGGACCAATTCTTTCTAGATCTATTAACAGTATTTTGCAAAATTAATTTGAGCTCTCTATTACTCAATTTTACATAACCACTAGACTGTGGGTGATAAGGAGATGCAATTCTATGATTAACATCATACTTAGCAAGTATTTTACGAAAAGCACCATGAATAAAATGTGAACCACCATCAGTCATTAAATATCTAGGGACTCCAAACCTCAGAAAAATAACTTCTTTAAGCATCTTAATAGAGGTGTTATGATCAGCACTACTAGTTGGAATAGCTTCTGCCCACTTAGTAACGTAATCAACAACAACTAAAATATGTGTATACCCATTAGAGGAAGGAAAAGGTCCCTTATAATCAAAGCCCCAAACATCAAATGGTTCAATAACAAGTGAATAATTCATAGGCATTTCTTGACGTCTACTAATATTACCAATTCTTTGACATTCATCACAAGACAAGACAAACTTACGGACATCCTTGAACAGAGTAGGCCAAAAAAACCAGATTGCAATACCTTATGTGCATTTCTATCTCCAGCATGGTGTCCTCCATAAGCCTTGGAGTGACACTTGCGTAGGATTTGTTCCTATTCATGCTCATGTACACAACGTCTAATAATACCATCTACTCCTTTATAAAGATGTGGGTTATCCCAAAAGTAATGCCTTAAATCATAGAACAACTTTTTCTTTTGCTGGTATGTGAAACTAGGTGGTATAAATTTAGCAACAATATAATTAGCATAATCAGCATACCATGGAGCAGTCCGAGAAGCATTTATGACATTTAATTGTTCATCGGGAAAGCTATCATCAATAGGTAGTGGGTCATCAAGAACATTTTCTAACCTATACAAGTTGTCTGCAACGGGGTTCTCAGCTCCCTTTCTATCAATAATATGCAAATCAAATTCTTGTAGCAGGAGAACCCATATAATAAGTCTAGATTTAGCATCTTTCTTTTTCCATAAGGTATTTAATGGCAGCATGATCAGTGTGAATAGTTACTTTAGAATCAACAATATAAGGTCTGAACTTATCACAAGCAAATACAACTGCTAAGAATACCTTTTCAGTGGTAGCATAATTTCTCTGGGCATTGTCTAGAGTTTTACTACCATATTGAATAACATTAATTTCTTATCAACTCTTTGCCCTAGAACAGCCCCTACACCATAATCACTAGCATCACACATAATTTCAAAGGGTAAATTCCAATCAGGTGGCTGAACAATAGGTGCAGAAATCAGTATTTTCTTAAGTATTTCAAATGCTTCTACACAATCATCATCAAAGACAAAAGGAATATCTTTTCATAATAGGTTAGTCAGCGGCCGAGAAATTTTTGAGAAGTCCTTAATGAACCTCCTATAAAAACCGGCATGACCCAGAAAACTTCTTATACCTTTGATGTCCTTAGGTCACGGCATATTTTCAATAGCATCAACTTTATCTTTGTCAACTTCAATACCTCTTTCAGAAATTTTATGCCCCAAGACAATACCTTCATTAACCATAAAGTGGCACTTCTCCCAATTCAAGACAAGATTAGTTTCTTCACATCTCTGCAAAACTCGATCAAGGTTGCTTAAGCAATCATCAAAAGAGGATCCATAAACGGAGAAATCGTCCATGAAAACCTCACATATCTTTTCACAAAAGTCAGAGATTATAGCCATCATGCATCTTTGAAAGGTAACAGGTGCATTACATAAACCAAAAGGCATACGTCTATAAGCAAAAGTACCGAAAGGGCAAGTAAAAGTGGTCTTTGATTGATCATCAGCTGACACAGGTATTTGAGAGAAGCCAGAGTAACCATCTAGAAAGAAAAAATGTGTATGTTTGGATAATCTTTCTAGCATTTGATCAATAAAAGGAAAAGGGTAATGATCTTTTTAGTAGCCTTATTTAATTTGCGGAAATCAATTACCATCCTATAACCTGTAATAATTCTTTGCGGGATCAATTCATCTTTATCATTAGGAACAACAATAATACCTCCCTTCTTGGGGACACAATGGACAGGACTTACCCACTGACTATCAACAACGGGATAAATTATACCTGCCTCAAGGAGCTTTAATATTTCCTTTCTTACCACTTCTTTCATCTTAGGATTCAGCCGTCGTTGGTGATCAATAACTGGTTTGATGTCTTCCTCCAAATTTATTTTGTGTTGACATAGAGTGGGACTAATGCCCTTAAGATCATCAAGAGTATATCCAATAGCAGCATGATGCTTCTTCATAGTTTTCAATAATTTTTCTTCCTCCTTCTCTGAATGGTTAGCACTAATAATAACTTGATATATCTTCTTTTCATCAAGATAAGCATATTTAAGAGTATCAGGTAATGGTTTAAGCTCAAACACGAGATCACCCTTGGGTAGAGGAGGATTCCCTAGGATTTCAACATGCAAGTTGTGTTTCAGAATAGGTCCCTGCTAAAAGAATACTTCATCTATTTCCCTTCTTTCATTCATGAACATATCATTTTCATGTTCTAGCAAATATTGTTCTAAGGGATCAGTAGGAGGCACGGCAATAGAAGCAAGACCAATAATTCCATCTTTACTAGGCAATTCTTTATCACGGGGTTGTCTACTAAATTTAGCAAAATTAAACTCATGAGACATATCCCCTAAACCAACAGAAACAATATCCTTATTGCAGTCTATCTTAGCATTGACAGTATTTAAGAAGGGTCTACCAAATATAATGGGACAAAAGCTATCTTGTGGGGAACCAAGAACAAGAAAATCAGCAGGATATTTAACCTTCCCACACAAGACTTCAACATCTCTAACAATCCCAATGGGTGAAATAGTACCTCTATTAGCAAGCTTAATGGTAACATCGATATCTTCTATCTCAGCTGGTGCAATATCATGCATAATTTCTTTGTATAAGGAAATAGGTATTGCACTAGAACTAGCACCCATATCACACAAGCCATGATAACAATGATCTCCTATTTTAACAGAAATAACAGGCATGCTTACCACAGGTCTGTGTTTATCTTTAGCACCAGGTTTAGCAATTCTAGCAGTTTCTTCACAGAAATAAATAACCTGCCCATCAATATTATTGGCCAAGAGATCTTTAACCATAGCAATATTAGGTTCAACTTTAATTTGCTCAGGGGGTTTGTGTGTCCTAATATTACTCTTGTTGACTACAGTTGAAGCTTTAGCACGATCCTTAATTCTAACAGGGAAAGGTGGTTTCTCAACATAAGCAGTAGGAACAACATGATCATTATAAGTGATAGCCTTTTCTTCAACTTTAATAGGTGCAACTACTTTTGTTTCAATGGGAGGATTATATTTAAACCACTTCTCCTTAGGGAGATCAACATGAGTAGCAAAGGATTCACAGAAAGAAGCTACTATCTCAGAGTCAAGTCCATATTTACTGCTAAATTTGTGAAAAACATCGGTATCCATAAAAGATTTAACACAATCAAACTTAGGTGTTATACCTGACTCCTTACCTTCGTCGAGATCCCAATCTTCAGAGTTGCGTTTAATTCTCTCCAATAAATTCCATTTGAATTCAATAGTCTTCATCATAAAGGAACCAGTACATGAAGTATCGAGCATGGAGCGATTGTTGTGAGAAAGCCGAGCATAAATTTTTTGAATAGTCATTTCTCTTGAGAGCTCATGATTGGGGCATGAATATAACATTGACTTAAGCCTCCCTCAAGCTTGAGCGATGCTTTCTCCTTCGCGAGGCCAAAAATTATATATATAATTACGATCACGATGAACAAGATGCATAGGATAAAACTTCGGATGGAATTCCAATGTCAACCGTTTGTAGTCCCATGATCCCATATCATCACATAGCCTATACTATGTCAATGCGTCTCCCTTCAAAGATAAAGGGAAGATCTTCTTCTTGATAACATCATCGGGCATACCTGCAAGCTTAAATAAACCACAGACTTCATCCACATAGATTAAGTGTAAGTCGGGATGTAATGTTCCATCTCCTGCAAAAGGATTAGGTAGGAGTTTCTCTATCATACCCAAAGGAAATTCAAAGTAAACATTTTCAGTAGGTTCAATAAGTTGAGGAGCAACTATTTGCTCTACCGGTTGGGGTGAACATACCCCAAACAAGCTCCTCAAAGGATTACTTTCCATAGTAACAAGTGACAATAAATTTCAGCACACTATATAAATTTTTCCTTACCAAATTCCACCTACCAAAGGCGCTTCACTCCCCGGCAACGGCGCCATAAAATAGTCTTGATGACCCACAAGTATAGGGGATATATCATAGACATTTTGATAAGTAAGAGTGTCGAACCCAACGAGGATCAGAAGGAAATGATAAGCGGTTTTCAGCATGGTATTCTCTGCAAGCACTGAAATTATCGGCAACAGATAGTTTTGTGATAAGGTAATTTGTAACGAGTAGCAAGTAATAAAAGTAAATAAGGTGCAGCAAGATGGCCCAATCCTTTTTGTAGCAAAGGACAAGCCTAGACAAACTCTTATATGAAGTAAAGCGCTCCCGAGGACACATGGTAATTATCATCAAGCTAGTTTTCATCACATTCATATGATTCACGTTCAGCACTTTGATAATTTGATATGTGGGTGGACCGGTGCTTGGGTACTGCCCTTACGTGGACAAGCATCCCACTTATGATTAACCCCCATTGCAAGCATCTGCAACTACAACGGAAGTATTAAGGTAAACCTAACCATAACATGAAACATATGGATCCAAATCAGCCCCTTACGAAGCAACGCATAAAGTATGGTTTAAGCTTCTGTCACTCTAGCAACCCATCATCTACTTATCACTTCCCAATGCCTCCATCTAGGCCCAAACAATGGTGAAGTGTCATGTAGTCGACGTTCACATGACACCACTAGAGGGATGACAACATACATCTCATCAAAATATCGAACGAATACCAAATTCACATGACTACTAATAGCAAGACTTCTCCCATGTCCTCAGGAACAAACGTAACTACTCACAAAGCATATTCATGTTCATAATCATAGGGGTATTAATATGCATAATGGATCTGAACATATGATCTTCCACCAAGTAAACCAACTAGCATCAACCACAAGGAGTAATCAACACTACTAGCAACCCACAGGTACCAATCTGATGTTTGGATACAAAGATTGGATACAAGAGATGAACTAGGGTTTGAGATGAGATGGTGCTGGTGAAGATGTTGATGGAGATTGACCCCCTCCCGATGAGAGGATCGTTGGTGATGGTGATGGTGATGATTTCCCCCTCCCGGAGGGAAGTTTCCTCGGCAGAATAGCTCCACCAGAGCCCTAGATTGGTTCCGCCTCGTGGCGGCAGAGTTTCGCCCCGTAAGCTTGCTTATGATTTTTTCTCGGATGAAAGACCTCATATAGCAGAAGATGGGCATCAGAGGGCCACCAGGGGGCCCACGAGGCAGGGGGCGTTCCCAGGGGGGTAGGGCGTGCCCAGGGGGCGTGTGGGTGGCCCCCTCTGGTACTTCTTGCGCCCAGTATTTTTTATATATTCTTGAAATAACTTCCGTGAAGTTTCAGGACTTTTGGAGCTATGCAAAATAGGTCTCTAATATTTGCTCCCAGCCCAGAATCCCAGCTGAAGGCATTCTCCCTCTTCATGTAAACCTTGTAAAATAAGAGAGAATAGGCATAAATATTGTGACATAATGTGTAATAACATCCCATAATGCAATAAATATCGATATAAAAGCATGATGCAAAATGGATGTACCAATGATCATGTATATATTCATCACGTCCGTGACAAGTAGACCGACTCCTGCCTGCATCTACTATTATTTCTCCACACATCGACCGCTATCCAGCATGCATCTAGAGTATTAAGTTCATAAGAACAGAGTAACACCTTAAGCAAGATGACATGATGTAGAGGGATAAACTCATGCAATATGATGTAAACCCCATCTTTTTATCCTCGATGGCAACAATACAATACGTGTCGTTTCCCTTTCTGTCATTGGGATCGAGCACCGCAAGATTGAACCCAAAGCTAAGCACTTCTCCCATTGCAAGAAAGATCAATCTAGTAGGCCAAACCAAACTGATAATTCAAAGAGACTTGCAAAGATAAACCAATCATACATAAAAGAATTCAGAGAAGATTCAAATATTGTTCATAGATAAACTTGATCATAAACCCACGATTCATCGGATCTCGACAAACACACCGCAAAAGAAGGTTACATCGAATATATCTCCAAGAGGATCGAGGAGAACTATGTATTGAGATCCAAAGAGAGAGAGAGAAGAAGCCATCTAGCTACTAGCTATGGACCCGAAGGTCTGAATTAAACTACTCACACATCATCGGAGGGGCCATGGAGTTGATGTAGAGGCCCTCCGTGATCAATGCCCCCTCCGGCGAAGCTCCGGAAAAGGCCCCAAGATGGGATCTCTTGGGTACAGAAGGTTACGGCGGTGGAAATAGGGTTTCGTGGTGCTCCTGGATGTTCTCGGGGTATATGGATATATATGTATGTATGTATGTATGTATGTATATAGGAGAAAGAAGTAGGTCGGTGGAGCAACGAGGGGCCCACGAGGGTGGAGGGCGCGCCCCCTGCCTCATGGCCTCCTCGATTGTTTCTTGACGTCCACTCCAATTCTCCTGGATCACGTTCGTTCCAAAAATAACGCTCCCGAAGGTTTCATCCCGTTTGGACTCCGTTTGATATTCCTTTTTGGCGAAACACTAAAATAGGCAAAAAACAACAATTTGAGTTGGGCCTCCGGTTAATAGGTTAGTCCCAAAAATAATATAAAAGTGTAAAAATAAGCCCATTAACATCCAAAATAGATAATATAATAGCATGGAACAATCAAAAATTATAGATACATTGGAGACGTATCAAGCATCCCCAAGATTAATTCCTGCTCGTCCTCGAGTAGGTAAATGATAAAAACAGAATTTTTGATGTGGAATGCTTCCTAACATATTTCTCAATGTAATTTTTCTTTATTGTGGCATGAATGTTCAGATCCGAGAGATTCAAGATAAAAGTTTAATATTGGCATAGAAATAATAATACTTCAAGCATACTAACTAAGCAATCATGTCTTTTCAAAATAACATGGCCAAACAAAGTTATCCCTACAAAATCATATGGTCTAGCTATGCTCTATCTTCATCACACAAAATATTAAATCATGCACAACCCCGATGACAAGCCAAGCAATTGTTTCGTACTTTTGATGTTCTCAAACTTTTTCAATCTTCACGCAATATATGAGAATGAACCATGGATATAGCACTATGGTGGAATAGAATGGTGGTTGTGGAGAAGACAAAAAGGAGAAGATAGTCTCACATCAACTGGGCGTATAAACGGGCTATGGAGATGCCCATTGATAGATATCTATGTGAGTGAGTAGGGATTGCCATGCAACGGATGCACTAGAGCTATAAGTGTATGAAAGCTCAACAAAAGAAACTAAGTGGGTGTGCATCCAACTTGCTTGCTCACGAAGACCTAGGGCAATTTGAGGAAGCCCATCATTGGAATATACAAGCCAAGTTCTATAATGTGAAATTCCCACTAGTTTATGAAAGTGACAACAAATGAGACTCTCTATCATGAAGATCATGGTGCCACTTTGAAGCACAAGTGTGGAAAAAGGATAATAACATTGTCCCTTCTCTCACTTTTTCTCTTTTTTTATTTGGGCCTTCTTTTTTTTGTTTTGGCCTCTTTTTTTCTTCTTTTTTTTCTTTTTCGTCCGGAGTCTCATCCCGACTTGTGGGGGAATCATAGTCTCCATCATCCTTTCCTCACTGGGACAATGCTCTAATAATGGTGATCATCACACTTCTTTTTACTTACAACTCAAGAATTACAACTCAATTCTTAGAACAAAATATGACTCTATGTGAATGCCTTCGGCGGTGTACCGGGATATGCAATGAATCAAGAGTGACATGTATGAAAGAATTATGAACGGTGGCTTTGCCTCAAACACGGTGTCAACTACATGATCATGCAAAAGCAATATGACAATGATGAAGCGTGTCATAACAAACGGAACGGTGGAAAGTTGCATGGCAATATATCTCGGAATGGCTATGGAAATGCCATAATAGGTAGGTATGGTGGCTGTTTTGAGGAAGGTATATGGTGGGTTTATGTTACCGGCGAAAGTTGCGCGGTACTAGAGAGGCTAGCAAATGTGGGAGGGTGAGGGTGCGTATAATCCATGGACTCAACATTAGTCATAGAGAACTCACATACTTATTGCAAAAATCTATTAGTTATCGAAACAAAGTACTACGCGCATGCTCTTAGGGGGATAGATTGGTAGGAAAAGACCATCGCTCGTCCCTGACCGCCACTCATAAGCAAGGCAATCAATAAATAAATCATGCTCCGACTTCATCACATAACGGTTCACCATACGTGCATGCTACGGGAATCACAAACTTCAACACAAGTATTTCTCAAATTCACAACTACTCAACTAGCATGACTCTAATATCACCATGTCCATATCTCAAAACAAACATCAAGCATCAAACTTCTCTTAGTATTCAATGCACTTATATGAAAGTTTTTATTATGCCTAAAAGAAAATTGCCATGTTGTTCTAAAGGACTCTCAAAATAATATAAGTGAAGCATGAGAGATCAATTATTTATATAAAATAAAACCACCGCCGTGCTCTAAAAGATATAAGTGAAGCACTAGAGCAAAAACTATATAGCTCAAAAGATATAAGTGAAGCACATAGAGTATTCTAATAAATTTCAATTCATTTGTATCTCTCTCAAAAGGTGTGTACAGCAAGGATGATTGTGTAAACTAAAAACAAAGACTCAAATCATACAAGACTCTCCAAGCAAAACACATATCATGTGATGAATAAAAATATAGCTCCAAGTAAAGTTACCGACATACAAAGACAAAAGAGGGGATGCCTTCCGGGGCATCCCCAAGCTTAGGCTTTTTGGTGTCCTTGGATTTTACCTTGGGGTGCCTTGGGCATCCCCAATATTAGACTCTTGCCACTCCTTGTTCCATAATCCATCAAATCTTTACCCAAAACTTGAAAACTTCACAACACAAAACTTAACAGAAAATCTCGTGAGCTCCGTTAGCGAAAGAAAACAAAAGACCACTTCAAGGTACTGTAATGAACTCATTATTTGTTTATATTGGTGTTAAACCTACTTTATTCCAACTTCTCTATGGTTTATAAACTCTATTACTAGCCATAGATTCATCAAAATAAGCAAACAACACACGAAAAACAGAATCTGTCAAAAACAGAACAGTCCGTAGTAATCTGTAACTAACACAAACTTCTGGAACCCCAAAAATTCTAAAATAAATTGCTGGACGTGAGGAATTTATCTATTAATCATATGCAAGAATAATTAACTAAATATATCTCTCCAATAAAAAATGGCAGCAATTCTCGTGAGCGCTGAAGTTTCTGTTTTTTACAGCAAGATCAAAAAGACTTTCCCCAAGTCTTCCCAACGGTTCTACTTGGCACAAACACTAATTAAACACAAAAAACACAACAAAAACAGAGGCTAGATAAATTATTTATTACTAAACATGAGCAAAAAGCAAGGAACAAAAACAAAATTGGGTTGCCTCCCAACAAGCGCTATCGTTTAACTCCCCTAGCTAGGCATAAAAATGAGGATAGATCTAAGTATTGCCATCTTTGGTATTAGGAAAGAAAAGAGAAAATTTCTTTTCTATAGCATTTATCTTTCTATTTTGAGATAGTACGTGGCCATTGATAGTGGAAGAAAGATTAAGTACGTTACGGAAATTGGCATCTAAGCTAGCCCTCATTTCTTTGATAATTTCATTTTGGTAAAAGCACATAAGAGAAGTAGATTCAACCTTCTCACTCATGGGGTGACCAAATATAGTTTTGATCCTTTCATAAGTATCAATGGGATCCCCCTCAAGAAAACCTTCTTCAAGGATAGAATCTAAAACTTGCTTGAATGAAGAGGGTATACCAATATAAAAGCTTTTCAGGTAAACCTCAATTTGATATTGGGGCACATACCTAGCTCGAATTCTTAATAGCCTATCCCAAGCGTCTTTCAAAGATTCATCAAGTAAATAACAAAAAATTCTGAGATCATATTCATCAAAATTATTCAAACTCTCATTGATAACCCCGGTAGGTCTCTCCATAGCATCATTATTTATGATCTTAGAGAGGACAGAGGGACTATCCAAGGTAAAACCCAGGAGAGAACCCTTAGCCCTTTTTGAATCGGCCATTGTACAAGAAAACAAATGGGAAAGAGATGGATAAAATAGCAAGGGTGAAGTGGGAGAGAGGAAAACGAGAGGCAAACGGCAAATAATGTAATGCGAAGGATAAGAGTTGTGATGGGTACTTGGTATGTCTTGACTTGGCATAGATCTCCCCGGCAACGGCGCCAGAAATCCTTCTTGCTACCTCTTGAGCACTGCATTGGTTTTCCCTTGAAGAGGAAAGGGTGATGCAGTAAAGCAACGTAAGTATTTCCCTCAGTTTTTGAGAACCAAGGTATCAATCCAGTAGGAGACCACGCACGAGTCACCTCGTACCTACACAAACAAATAAGAACCTCGCAGTCAGCGCGATAAAGGGGTTGTCAATCCCTTCACGGCCACTTGCTAGAGTGAGATCTGATAGAGATGATAATAATAAGAGAAATATTTTTGGTATTTTTATGATACAGATTGAAAGTAAAGATTGCAAAATAAAATAGATTAGAAACTTGTATGATGGAGAATAGACCTGGGGGCCATAGGTTTCACTAGTGGCTTCTCTCAAGATAGCATAAGTATTACGGTGGGTGAACAAATTACTGTCGAGCAACTGCTAGAAAAGCGAATAATTATGAGAATATCTAGGTATGATCATGTATATAGGCATCACATCCGTGACAAGTAGACCGACTCCTGCCTGCATCTACTACTATTAGTCCACACATCGAACGCTATCCAGCATGCATCTAGAGTATTAAGTTCATAAGAATAGAGTAACACCTTAAGCAAGATGACATGATGTAGCGGGATAAACTCATGCAATATGATGTAAACCCCATCTTTTTATCCTCGATGGAAACAATACAGTACGTGTCATTTCCCTTTCTGTCACTGGGATCGAGCACCGCAAGATTGAACCCAAAGCTAAGCACTTCTCCCATTGCAAGAAAGATCAATCTAGTAGGCCAAACCAAACCGATAATTCGAAGAGACTTGCAAAGATAAACCAATCATACATAAAAGAATTCAAAGAAGATTCAAATATTGTTCATAGATAAACTTGATCATAAACCACAATTCATCGGATCTCGACAAACACACCGCAAAAGAAGATTACATCAAATAGATCTCCAAGAGAATCGAGGAGAACTTTGTATTGAGATCGAAAGAGAGAGAAGAAGCCATCTAGCTACTAGCTATGCACCCAAAGGTGTGAAGTAAACTACTCACACATCATCGGAGGGGCCATGGAGTTGATGTAGAAGCCCTCAGTGATCAATGCCCCCTCCGGCGGAGCTCCGGAAAAGGCCCCAAGATGGGATCTCTTGGGTACAGAAGGTTACAGCGGTGGAAATAGGGTTTGGTGGTGCTCCTAGATGTTCTCGGGGTATATGGATATATATAGGAGGAAGAAGTAGGTCGGTGGAGCAACGAGGGGCCCACAAGGGTGGAGGGCGCGCCGGGGGGGGGGGGGTAGGCGCGCCCCCTGCCTCGTGGCCTCCTCGATTGTTTCTTGACGTCCACTCCAAGTCTCCTGGATCACGTTTGTTCCAAAAATAACGCTCCCGAAGGTTTCATTTTGTTTGGACTCCGTTTGATATTACTTTTCGGCGAAACACTAAAATAGGCAAAAAAACAACAATTTGGGCTGGGCCTCCGGTTAATAGGTTAGTCCCAAAAATAATATAAAAGTGTAAAAATAAGCCAATTAACATCCAAAATAGATAATATAATAGCATGGAACAATAAAAATTATAGATACGTTGGAGACGTATCAACAAGGAAGTTTTTGAAAACATACCTATTGTGCCATCAGAGTTTCAGTTGGATCCTGCAAACTTGAATGTTAGCAATCGTAAATAAGGTGTTGCAAGTGCCATAAGAAACTAACATCAAACTAGTAAAACTAACCACTTTTGGCAACATATTTAATTACACATGAACTAGTAAAACTAACACGTTCTTGGCAACGTATTAAAGTAACAAGTCGGTACCATTTACTAGCAACACATACATCTGTAAATTTCTTTGATGTAAGCAAACTGATTCTGACACATATATATAAGTTAAAGAAACATTGTACCTCATATAAACCCGATAGTTGATTGTCTGCAAACATTGCTATTGCAACAAGTCATAATAGCAAACCATTTAAGCAAACAGGGAATCCGAACGTAAATTACACATGAATTTTTGTGACGCCCGGGTAACCAAGCTACAGTAACCCTCTGGTAATGGTGCCACGTCACCTCGATTATTGTTGATAATCTCGTGTTAGCTCGGAACCAAACCAAATTCAACTTTGAACTAAAGTCCAAACAATTAAAGTTTTCAAAAGTCAAAACTAAATTGTTCCTAATGTGTCAAATAATCCATAATAAATGTTGGTAAAGAAATCATCATTTGCTAAAATAATTCAATGCACTAAATAAGCTAAAATGATTTAAAACAGTAAAGTAAAGTAAATAAACAGAAAAAGAAAATAATCAAGAGATAATAGGAAAGCGGAAAAAAAAGAGAACCCCCCACCCCCGCTGGGCCCCCGGCCCAGCTGGCCTCAGGCCCAACAAGGCCGGCCCACCCCGCACCTCCCTGGCCTATATGGCCCCTATCCCCCGAAACCCTAACCTACCCCCACCCCCACTCTCCTCACGACGCCCCCTTCTCTCCCCCGATCTGGATCGGGATCCAGAGGAGGCCGACGCCGCTCGACGCCGCCTCGCGCCCGGAGCTCGCCGCCCCCCACGCCAGGACGCCGCCACCTCGCCGTCCTCCTCCACTCCGCCGCTCGTCCCCGTCCCCCTCCACAGCGGCCCTCCCCGACCTCCATCGTGCCTGCTGCCCGTGCCTTGCGACCCGCTGTGAGCCTCGCTCCCTCCCCTCTCCCTCGCGCGGCACCGACTGCCAGCGCTGCACGCGCGCCCCGCTCGTTCCTCGTCGTTGCCGCACCGCATAGCCCCGTGTCGGCCCACCTCGCGGCCTCACCGTGCTTGCACGCACGCATCGACCGCGCCCTGCTCCTCGAGCTGCTGCTCCGCCGCGCCCCACCTTGCAAGCCCGCGTTCCGTGACCGCAGCCCCCCTAACCCCGCGCCTCCCGCAGCCCTCCCCGATCCGGCCGTCCTCGCCGACCGCGCCCTGTGCGTGCACCCGCGGCCCTCCTCGCCTCGCTCCCGCGCCGTGGCCACCCCCTTACTGCTGCTCTGCTCCTGGCCGTCGCACCGCGCCGCCCCCTGTGTCCGCCTCCGCCTGCCGTGGCCGGCCGGCGAGCCCCGCCGTGGCCACCGCCTCATCCCTCGTCCTGGCGAGCAGCGCCCCGCCCGCGCCCGTCGGGTTCGTCCGGCCGCCCCTGGGCGTGTGCCCGTTCGGGCCGCGCCCTTCGCCTCCTAGCGTCCGGCGCCCACCAAGGCCCCTGTGGCCTATGACAGATGGGCCCCACGCCCAGAACGTTTTTCTTATGAAAAGAAAAGAATTAAATAAATAAGTAAATAAATAATGAAAATAATTAATTAATTAATTAATTAAGCAATTAATTAACTTAATTAATTCTAATTAAATTAACCAAATAAGATTAATTAACCTAATGATTAGTTAACCTAATTAACTACTGTTAATTAGCTAATTAATTAGTATGACAGTGGGGCCCACCCACTAATTAATTTTGATTAGATTAATTAAACTGTTTAATTAAAATGTGTCACTGACCAGTGGGACCCACTGGTCAGGTTGACCAAGTCAACTCTGTTGACTGCTGATGTCAGCATGACATCATGCTGATGTCATTAATTCATTTTTGAATAATTAATTAATTAATTAAATTCTAGAAATTAATAAAATCTTTAGAAAATCATATCTTTTAATCCGTAACTCGGATGAAAATACTTTCTACATGAAAGTTGCTCAGAATGACGAGACGAATTCGGATACGCAGCCTGTTCGTCCGCCACGCACCCCTAACATATCAAACTCGCAACTTTCCCCCCCTCTGGCTCCTCTGCCCGAAAACGCGAAACACCGGGGATACTTTCCCGGATGTTTCCCCCCTTCACCGGTATCACCTCATACCGCTTTAGGGCACCTCTAGAACCGATACGTGTCATGTCATGCATCGTTATGCATCTGTTTGCTCAAATATTTATTGTTTCTTCCCCTCTTCTCTCGCTAGACACCGAGACCGACGCCGCTGCTACCCAGTATGACTACGGAGTTGTCGACCCCTCTCTCTTGCCAGAGCAACCAGGCAAGCCCCCCCTTTGATCACCAGATATCGCCTACTCTTCTCTCTACTGCTTGCATTAGAGTAGTGTAGCATGTTACTGCTTTCCGTTAATCCTATCCTGTTGCATAGCCTGTCCTTGCTACTACTGTTGTTACCATTACCTCCTATCCTACTGCTTAGTATAGGATGCTAGTGTTCCATCAGTGGCCCTACACTCTTGTTCGTCTGCCATGCTATACTACTGGGCCGTGATCACTTCGGGAGGTGATCACGGGCATATACTATATACTTTACACAGTTACATTACCTGTGGTACTGTTCGGAGTTGGGGGCTGAAGGGGCAGGTGGCTCCATCCCGGTAGATGTGGGCCTGGGTTCCCGACGGCCCCCGACTGTTACTTTGTGGCGGAGCGACAGGGCGGGTTGAGACCACCTAGGACAGAGGTGGGCCTGGCCCTGGTCGGTGTTCGCAGATATTTAACATGTTTAACGAGATCCTGGTATTTGATCTGAGTCTGGCTACTGGCCTATACGCACTAACCATCTACGCGGGGACAGTTATGGGCACTCGACGTCGTGGTATCAGCCGAAGCCTTCGTGACGTCAGCGACTGAGTGGCGCGCGCCGGATTGGACCATAAGCCTGCTCTTGTATTAAGGGGGCAAGTTCTGCTTCATGCCGCGTACGCAACGTGCAGGTGTGCAATGGGCGATGGGCCCAGACCCCTGCGCCATAGGATTTAGACCAGCGTGCTGACCTCTCTGTTGTGCCTAGGTAGGGCTGCGACGTGTTGATCTTCCGAGGCCGGGCATGACCCAGGAAAGTGTGTCCGGCCAAATGGGATCGAGCGTGTTGGGATATGTGGTGCACCCCTGCAGGGAAGTTAATCTATTCGAATAGCCGCGATCTTCGGTAACAGGACGACTTGGAGTTGTACCTTGACCTTATGACAACTAGAACCGGATACTTAATAAAACACACCCTTCCAAGTGCCAGATACAACCGGTGATCGCTCTCTCACAGGGCGACGAGGGGAGGATCATCGGTTAGGATTATGCTATGTGATGATACTTGGAGGACTTCAGTCTACTCTCTTCTACAAGCTGCAAGACGGAGGCTGCCAGAAGCGTAGTCTTCGAAAGGACTAGCTATCCCCCCTTATCCCGGCTTTCTGTAGTTCAGTCCACATATAATAGCCTTATTCCAGTTGATACCAATGCATACATATGTAGTATAGCTCCTTGCTTGCGAGTACTTTGGATGAGTACTCACGGTTGCTTTCTCCCTCTTTTCCCCCTATCCCTTCTATCTGGTTGTCGCAACTAGATGTTGGAGCCCAGGAGCCAGACGCCACCTTCGACAACGACTCCTACTACACCGGAGGTGCCTACTACGACATGCTGCCCGCTGACAATGACTAGGAGTAGTTTAGGAGGATCCCGGGCAGGAGGCCTGCGCTTCTTTCGATCTGTATCCCAGTTTGTGCTAGCCTTCTTAAGGCAAACTTGTTTAACTTATGTCTGTACTCAGATATTGTTGCTTCCGCCGACTCGTCTATGATCGAGCTCTTGTATTCGAGCCCTCGAGGCCCCTGGCTTGTAATATGATGCTTGTATGACTTATTTTATTTGTAGAGTTGTGTTGTGATATCTTCCCGTGAGTCCCTGATCTTGATCGTACACATTTGCGTGTATGATTAGTGTACGATTAAATCGGGGGCGTCACAAGTTGGTATCAGAGCCAACTGCCTGTAGGAATTCCCCTTCCACACTCCTTGGCCGAAGTCGAGTCTAGACATTACAAAAACTTTTACTAACATGGATGTGTGCCTTACGGGCCCACGTCGTCATCTGGGTGGTATTAGAAACTTTTACTCCTCGATCCTTACTCTGGGATTCTGACTCTCTCCTACTCGGGTTAAATGATTTTACTAAACCTGAATCTAGGTTCTCGTAACTACTTTCTCCCGGAGAGCCCCTTAGCACAGATGATCGCATGCTGCACCAGAAGATTCCGAAGATACTCTCCAATGTTCTCTTGAGACTTTGTGCCCGCCGCCTTTGCAATTCCCTACCACTGAATTATCCCTATGGATAAATAGATACACCAGTCGTCCTTACTTTTATTCCTAGCTGATCTTGTTATTGCAAGATACCCCGAAATTCTCTCTATTGTCCCGAGAATACTTTGTGCCTACCGCCTTGCAGTTCTTTGCCGCCTGAATGTCCCTATGGATAAATTCTCGCACCTACCGAGTATCCGCTCATCCCCAGTTGTTTATGTGTTTCACTAAGGTCTTCAAAATAATATTCGATCTTCCAAAAATCCTTAGCAGCTTATTGCCCTTGAAATTCTTGCTTGCTTGCATTATGGTTAATCCCATAAGTCTCTAATCATTATTGGAATCCCTTGTCATTGTCATTTTGGGTCTTTGATCCAATATGATTGTGAATGCTTGCAATCCTCAGGATTTATCCTTCCGGCTCAGACATCATTTTAAACATGAGCTGGTTCTCGACCAATCGGATTGCCATCGATTGTACCCTAAGCATACGTAACTTATCCATCCTTAATCAAAGTGTTTGCTTCTGATCCCTTGGTCGGAAATCATAATTCTTTTTCATTTGAGCTTTGAATTAGTCAGTTGTTTCTATAGTCTGATCTCCTTGCATTGTTTCTTCCTCTGGTTGAGTACCGATGCTCACATCAGATCCTTTGAGGACCACCGGATCCTTTGTTGGATTTTATCCGATAGCGTCCTTCATATTCAATCCCTTTGGAAGTTCTTTCTCCATTGGTAAATCCTATCCTCTAATTGACCAACCATGCTCTGCTTTCGAGCTTGTGGTATTTACTATTGAAGCTTGTGGTATATGTTTCCACGATACCCTGACGGGTTGAACCTATGCCTTCCTTAATATGTGTGAACTCGAAATTTTTCACGAGTCATACTCATCTGGTATTTCACCAGATAAAACTTTCAACACTAATGCCTTTATCAAAGCAAGAAGTGAATGGAAGGTTATACATTGAAGAAGTGGGAGTCGACCTTGAACCTTGCGTTCATGCCCAGGGACACGATGTATAACTTATCATGGAAGCTGCTCGTAAAAATAATTACCCCCTTGTTATAAGTTCATCTTGTAACCGTGGTTCGATCCTTTATGATCGTGGATTGCGACCATGTTCTCCTTTAAATACCATTTCTTGTGCAAGTTTAAGTACTTGTCTTCTGCAAAGCATTACCCTAGTCCAACCTCTACTTTGATCTGTCATCAAGTATTACCCCCCTGGTATCTCGAGATTATCATGGAACTGCATAACTTCTTATGAGTTCTCCATCAAGTGCTACATTCTCACTGGTTCCAATTTTTCATGGGCCCTGAGTTATTAGACACTCGAGGGCACCGTTAAGTGAATCGATTCCGCACTACGATTCAATAACTCTAAGTAATTTTTGTTGCTTATGATTTAATAGCCCTTCAAGTTATTCCTAGCCTGATCGGCTATACCATTATCATGCAACTTTTTAATTGTGCTATCTGGTCCTTCTTTCTGAAGCACAATTTTCAACGATGAGTTAAGCTTACGTCGACTTTCCTCGTCATATCATATCGCCTTGGACAACAAACTTGATTTCGAGTTTGTGGCGTACCCTTGGTTCCCATAACCTTTCGCTGCATCATCATTTGACTTGATGTCCTCGCCGACTAATTACATCTTCATGAAACCTCTCGACAAATGTGTCGTGGTCATCATCAACATCCTGAGCTCTTCCAAGATATATATCGAATTCTTGATGAGAAATACCATCCTCGCCCCTCAATGGTTTGTGATATCACCGACCACTTTATTGCCTTCCGTTCAACACAAACTTGTCCATGATTTATGTTATACCTTGAGCTCCTCGCTATCTAGCTCAGGTTCTGTTTTACCTTGGAGTATTACCATCTATTTTTTTCAAGAATATGGAGAGAATTTCACCACCTCTTAAGGGTTCTTGATATAATAATACTTCTCACCATCTCCGTTCATTCCTTGGTCCTCGTGTTGTTCTTAACCGGAATACTGACAGTTGAGCTATGGCGTGTGAATTCGAAACTTCTACGCAACCCTATTGCTTTGAAGTGAATGGGCGATGGTATCATTCTAAGACTTTCGATAATTGAATCACCATTCTAACTTTGGTCATGCAACCCAACCCATATTTCGAGTGCACCTTTCAACCAATGTTTAATTATGTATGTTTTCCTAGAGCATACAACATTATATCATTTGAGTTGACAAATGTTATCCCCTTGTTCACATAATTGTGGAAATCCATCCTTTTGGAAATCTTGAGGAATTGTCGCTGAGTCCATCAGCCACCTCCTCATCCTCTCCTTGGTTTAGTGATGAACTCTTGTTTTGGAACTCCTTCTTTTCCCGATAAACTTATTATGTCATCTCGTCAAATTGTGTTGCACCTTTTCTTCTCAGGCATCCTGAGTCTGAGGTATCCTAAAACCGACCAGATCTGAATCTCGGTCAGATATGATGGTTGGAACATTTTTCCAAGAGTTATAACACTGGTCTTTTATGACCCGGTAAGGTGATGTCATGCCCAACGCACCTGGCCGAAGGACCTACTGTTATAGCTTCCTTATTAGCAAGGTTATCCATTCTTCCATGAGGTAATTGTAGGACTTATTCTACAAGTTGTTCCTAATGGATCCTTCCTGTATCCAAAGTCTGACCTTTGCTTTAAGACCTTGTCAACGCTATCTCGAAGCATGTCTGTGGTACTTTGATTTTCAATAAAAACATTTAAAGCACAATGCTAAATTTTTCCTTATCAATTATCCAAACACCGTTGTATGGGTAATATCATGAGATTCCTCCCCACTTACCTAAATGGTTTCCTACTTTCTATCCTGTCATGGATATCATGCTCTGCTTGTCCTTGGGAAGGATATACCCCTGGTATATGTGTCAAACACATTATCCTTTCCATTGTTTTGTTTGATCTGATGATCACATTTTCCTTCCATTGATTTGTTTAACCTTCCTTGTGATCTATATGATCTAAGCAGTAATATTCTCTGCTTATGTAAACACCTTGGTGTACAACTGTGTCAGTAAGACTGTGTTACTGTTGTTGATGACATTTTGGTAACCACCGAAGGACGAGAACTTTGCCTATTGGTCCGCCTCGTTTCAACGAGCAGGAAAATGGTTCTCTTCGTCCCTCGCCCTTGGTACCAACGTTGTTGCCGACATAGCTGACATGGTACTCCCTGACATGCCTTGCTATCATGACCGTGCAAGATGTCACTGCTCCTATGAAAAAAAAGAACCACATGGTGGGCCCATAACCCATAGTTTCACAGGATCGAAACCTGACACTCCTGTACACCACCTGTTCCCAAGGTTGTTCCTCGCGCTTGACTTCGTATGTAATTCACGGACCACCTGTCTAGTGATCTATTCTGGTATGTGGCACAATACCTATTCTCGTTGCCCTGAAACCCTTTCACCTTCTGATTAGGCATCGAACGATTGCCTATCCGTTTGAAACTTCTCATGGTACCTTCTTACTTTGCTCTCGATATCTTCTTAAGTTTCAATTCGAGAGATACTTATGCTTCTTCCCTGAGTTAACCGTCTGTTGCTTGATCTTGTTAGAATCCATCCATATAGAGTTTTCCCTTATTACCACTTTGTAAGTACGATGGAGTTCCCGAAGAAAGGACGACAACTTCATCATGATGCATTGATGCATAGGAATGAAGACATCGACGCTATGGATCGACCTGTCGAGAAGAGCAACCAAGACCGAGAAGATCCGTTAGGTTTTTCGTAACCCAATCCCTCCCCCTTACTCCCTCCTAAATCTCGGGACGAGATTTCTTGTAGTGGAGGAGAATTGTGACGCCCGGGTAACCAAGCTACAGTAACCCTCTGGTAATGGTGCCACGTCACCTCGATTATTGTTGATAATCTCGTGTTAGCTCGGAACCAAACCAAATTCAAATTTGAATGAAAGTCAAAACAATTAAAGTTTTCAAAAGTCAAAACTAAATTGTTCCTAATGTGTCAAATAATCCATAATAAATGTTGGTATAGAAATCATCATTTGCTAAAATAATTAAATGCACTAAATAAACTAAAATGATTTAAAACAGTAAAGTAAAGTAAATAAAAATAAAAAGAAAATAATCAAGAGATAATAGGAAAGCGGAAAAAAAGAGAACCCCCCACCCCCGCTGGGCCCCCGGCCTAGCTGGCCTCAGGCCCAACAAGGCCGGCCCACCCCGCACCTCCCTGGCCTATATGGCCCCTATCCCCCGAAACCCTAACCTACCCCCACCCCCACTCTCCCCACGACGCCCCCTCCTCTCTCCCGATCTGGATCGGGATCCAGAGGAGGCCGACGCCGCTCGACGCCGCCCCGCGCCCGGAGCTCGCCGCCCCCCACGCCAGGACGCCGCCACCTCGCCGTCCTCCTCCTCCACTCCGTCGCTCGTCCCCGTCCCCCTCCACAACGGCCCTCCCTGACCTCCACCGAGCCTGCTGCCCGTGCCTTGCGACCCGCCGTGAGCCTCGCTCCCTCCCCTCTCCCTCGCGCGGCACCGACTGCCAGCGCTGCGCGCGCGCCCCGCTCGTTCCTCGTCGTTGCCGCACCGCATAGCCCCGTGTCGGCCCGCCTCGCAGCCTCACCGTGCTTGCACGCACGCATCGACCGCGCCCTACTCCTTGAGCTGCTGCTCCGCCGCGCCCCACCTTGCAAGCCCGCGTTCCGCGACCGCAGCCCCCTTGACCCCGCGCCTCCCGCAGCCCTCCCCGCTCCGGCCGTCCTCGCCGACCGCGCCCTGTGCGTGCACCCGCGGCCCTCCTCGCCTCGCTCCCGCACCGTGGCCACCCCCTTGCTGCTGCTCTGCTCCTGGCCGTCGCACCGCGCCGCCCCCTGTGTCCGCCTCCGCCTACCGTGGCCGGCCGGCGAGCCCCGCCGTGGCCACGGCCTCATCCCGCGTCCTGGCGAGCAGCGCCCCGCCCGCGCCCGTCGGGTTCGTCCGGCCGCCCTGGGCGTGTGCCCGTTCGGGCCGCGCCCTTCGCCTACTAGCGTCCGGCGCGCACCAAGGCCCCTGTGGCCTATGACAGATGGGCCCCACGCCCAGAACGTTTTTCTTATGAAAAGAAAAGAATTAAATAAATAAGTAAATAAATAATGAAAATAATTAATTAATTAATTAACCAATTAATTAACTTAATTAATTCTGATTAAATTAACCAAATAAGATTAATTAACCTAAGGATTAGTTAACCTAATTAACTACTGTTAATTAGCTAATTAATTAGTATGACAGTGGGGCCCACCCACTAATTAATTTTGATTAGATTAATTAAACTGTTTAATTAAAATGTGTCACTGACCAGTGGGACCCACTGGTCAGGTTGACCAAGTCAACTCTGTTGACTGCTGATGTCAGCATGACATTATGCTGATATCATTAATTCATTTTCGAATTAATTAATTAATTAATTAAATTCCAGAAATTAATAAAATCTTTAGAAAATCATATCTTTTAATCCATAACTTGGATGAAAATACTTTCTACATGAAAGTTGCTCAGAACGATGAGACGAATCCGGATACGCAGCCTGTTCGTCCGCCACGCACCCCTAACATATCAAACTCGCAACTTTCCCCCCCTCTGGCTCCTCTGGCCGAAAACGCGAAACATCGAGGATACTTTCCCGGATGTTTCCCCCCTTCACCGATATCACCTCATACCGCTTTGGGGCACCTCTAGCACCGATACGTGTCATGTCATGCATCGTTATGCATCTGTTTGCTCAAATATTTATTGTTTCTTCCCCCTCTTCTCTCGCTAGACACTGAGACCGACGCCGCTGCTACCCAATACGACTACGGAGCTGTCGACCCCTCTCTCTTGCCAGAGCAACTAGGCAAGCCCCCCCTTTGATCACCAGATATCGCCTACTCTTCTCTCTACTGCTTGCATTAGAGTAGTGTAGCATGTTACTGCTTTCCGTTAATCCTATCCTGTTGCATAGCCTGTCCTTGCTACTACTGTTGTTACCATTACCTCCTATCCTACTGCTTAGTATAGGATGCTAGTGTTCCATCAGTGGCCCTACACTCTTGTTCGTCTGCCATGCTATACTACTGGGCCGTGATCACTTCGGGAGGTGATCACGGGCATATACTATATACTTTACACAGTTACATTACCTGTGGTACTGTTCGGAGTTGGGGGCTGAAGGGGCAGGTGGCTCCATCCCGGTAGATGTGGGCCTGGGTTCCCGACGGCCCCCGACTGTTACTTTGTGGCGGAGCGACAGGGCGGGTTGAGACCACCTAGGACAGAGGTGGGCCTGGCCCTGGTCGGTGTTCGCAGATACTTAACACGTTTAACGAGATCTTGGTATTTGATCTGAGTCTGGCTACTGGCCTATACGCACTAACCATCTACGCGGGGACAGTTATGGGCACTCGACGTCATGGTATCAGCCGAAGCCTTCATGACGTCAGCGACTGAGTGGCGCGCGCCGGATTGGACCGTAAGCCTGCTCTTGTATTAAGGGGGCTAGTTCTGCTTCCGACCGCGTACGCAACGTGCAGGTGTGCAATGGGCGATGGGCTCAGACCCCTGCGCCATAGGATTTAGACCGGCGTGCTGACCTCTCTGTTGTGCCTAGGTAGGGCTGCGATGTGTTGATCTTCCGAGGCCGGGAATGACCCAGGAAAGTGTGTCCGGCCAAATGGGATCGAGCGTGTTGGGATATGTGGTGCACCCCTGCAGGGAAGTTAATCTATTCGAATAGCCGTGATCTTCGGTAACAGGACGACTTGGAGTTGTACCTTGACCTTATGACAACTAGAACCGGATACTTAATAAAACACACCCTTCCAAGTGCCAGATACAACCGGTGATCGCTCTCTCACAGGGCGACGAGGGGAGGATCATCGGTTAGGATTATGCTATGTGATGATACTTGGAGGACTTCAGTCTACTCTCTTCTACATGCTGCAAGATGGAGGCTGCCAGAAGCGTAGTCTTCGAAAGGACTAGCTATCCCCCCCTTATCCCGGCTTTCTGCAGTTCAGTCCACATATAATAGCCTTATTCCAGTTGATACCAATGCATACATATGTAGTATAGCTCCTTGCTTGCGAGTACTTTGGATGAGTACTCACGGTTGCTTTCTCCCTCTTTTCCCCCTATCCCTTCTACCTGGTTATCGCAACTAGATGTTGGAGCCCAGGAGCCAGATGCCACCTTCGACGATGACTCCTACTACACCGGAGGTGCCTACTACTACGTGCTGCCCGCTGACAACGACCAGGAGTAGTTTAGGAGGATCCCAGGCAGGAGGCCTGCGCCTCTTTCGATCTGTATCCCAGTTTGTGCTAGCCTTCTTAAGGCAAACTTGTTTAACTTATGTCTGTACTCAGATATTGTTGCTTCCGCCGACTCGTCTATGATCGAGCTCTTGTATTCGAGCCCTCGAGGCCGCTGGCTTGTAATATGATGCTTGTATGACTTATTTTATTTGTAGAGTTGTGTTGTGATATCTTCCCGTGAGTCCCTGATCTTGATCGTACACATTTGCGTGTATGATTAGTGTACGATTAAATTGGGGGTGTCACAATTTTGCTACACCCTAGAAGTACATATGACCAACTATCCACGTGCTTAAGTAGCTATTTAAGTTCAGGGAAACAGGTAATTCTATAAATAGTAAGTATCAAACATATAGATAGCCGTAGTCTATAATAGGATTAATAGGCTATGGCATTATGTAATGAGTAGCAAACTAAATTAAGCCAAGCAAGGTAATTGAACTATTTTGCAACCAGTGGCTAACTAAAATTCCGAGAATCTGGTAACTGAACTTACACTAGCTATTTGTACAGGCACGCTGCAACTTATTTTCCGCTTACAAGGTTCTACGAAGGAGTCCATGGCATCAATTGCTTGGATACGTAGTCCCAATACTTCTTTCTTCCTACACTGCATTGATAAGTCGAATGGTTAATCTGGTAAGATGGTGCATCCTTGATATGTTAAATGAGGACGGGTTGTCAGACTAGTTGTAGCAACACACATCAAACGGGCTTTTACTATATATTTCATGCGGTTACATTTGGCATATCGAGATCTAAACAATCTACAATAGGATGAAAAGACTAGCATCCTTCACATTATTGGTAAACTATTCATAGAAACAAGAAATTCAACCATTCTGCAGGTAAATCAAAAGCGCCACTGGAATATTTTTCACTACCCAAATCAACACGGAAAAAGGGGCGGTGCCACCGTAGGGGCTAGTATGGGCGGCCGCCTTGGGTGGCTGGAAAGTGCGCACCTAGTTTGAGTCGTCCAGGTTAATTAGGCTAGTTTTGTTCGTCCCACCGCCTGAGCAGGCAATGTAAAAAATGGAGAAAAACATTTCAATTTGGATGGCCAATAACGTAAGTGCAAGGCAGGCCCTATAGTAGGCTCGCGCCCCAAACGAGCGCCTCTCATATCGACCAGCAGTAGGAAAAATCCCTAATTTGTTCGCTCTAGGCTCCAGTCTGGTTCACTCCTAACCTAGCCGCCGCTGGAAAGACCAACATATCTCTTCCTCGTGCCCTCGTCAGATGCTGGTCGCCGAGCTTCAAGCGAATGGAAGGACAAGAAGATGAAGACCAAACCCTGGGTGTAGCCTGCGTGGGAAGCAGCGGCGGCAACACTGGCATGGCATCGAGCTTGCACAAACGGACAATCGCAGCTTGCAAGAGCAGCATGCGCAATGAGTAGGTACATCACATCCCTGATTATATCTAATTCAATTGTTCAATTTCTGGCCAATAGTTAAACCTGATGGTGTTGTAAAACTGCTTCTATGTAGGGAATCTATAAGAAAATGAAACCAATTTGTGCTTATTTTATAACTCCCCGGCCCAATCAATACTGAACTGACTGAACCTGATGTGTCTAACCAAGTTTCCAGTCCAAACATACAAGCTCATATTGTTCTTGAGCCTGAAGTGTCTAATGAATATCCTGCTGATGAAGGATTTGATGCAAAAAATTTACATGCTCCTGGTGATGAACATGTAGTGTCTAATGAGGGATCTAATGCAAGCATTTTGCAAGCTCCCATTGAAGGATTTCTACATCTATACCCCTATATAGTGTGTGAATAACTTTGAAAGATGTTCGTTGGATGATGCCAATCCGCCGGTGCAGAGATGGCAAATCCGAGCACCACTGGCAGTTGGATATCATATACATTCCACCAGATTCTGCTGCATGCACAATCTAGAAGACTCCATGGTTGAACTTAAGCATAATGCACAAACCTCAAAACACAAACACTTCTCCTTTGTTTTAGAATCTTCCATATCATAATTGCCCAAACTTTTTTTTCTAAATGAATTGCCATCATTTGTATTTTACTTTATACTTTATGCTTTATAAAAATAATTGATTTTGAATGAGATGAACTATAAGAGCTAAACGAACATCTACATCATGCATATATGACTCAAAGCTTACATGCTATAGTGTGGTATTTATTTATAATTTTGTCGCCAAATCTCATAGTGTGGTATTGACTCAAAGCAATGCATGTGTACCTTACTAGTAGCTTCTAATGATGATCTGCTATGTTGAGAGAGAGATAGAAATTTGCAGGAACTGATGACAAGCAAATTATAGTACATTTTCATGGCTTGAGGAATGTCGAGGCCATCTAGCACAACATCCCCATATCATGACAACCTAGCATAAATACTTTTCTAATATCTTGTTTGAAACTATTGGCATACTTGTGCAAGATAGATATATTGATATGCAGTTTGCGCACTGGTTATAGGTGCAACTAGACTTGGATATTTTCGGCCAGAGAACGAAAAATCCAAGCAGGTACAGTCCATGTTTTTAGTCCTTGTACACCATGTTATATTTTGTGTTTTTGGTGCTCACATGCAGTTTGCGCACAGGTATGTTGATATGCATTTTGCGCACTAGTTGTAGGTGCAACTAGTGTTTTATAATCTGGAACTACTTTGGATCATCAGCTGGTTTTCAAAGTGCATGTAGCTTCACATTTCTCATGTTATGTTGATTTCCGGAGTGCAAGTGCCTTCCTATTTTTAAGTTAAATTTTCACCCCTGGTAACTTGAACTCATGGATCTGCCAATGCACACAAGTCATACACTCAGGCCAGTACAAATTAAATGAAATGATGGGACTTCTGCTAGCTCGTTGTACAGGCTCACTACAGCTCTGCTTGCGCCTGGGCTGTTCCATGTACAAGTCCATGTTACCACTTGCTTTGATGTGCAGGCATTGTGCTCCTTGCACCCCTCTCTGTATTTTTGGCAAGGCAAATGGTTGATCAAATGAGGGGAATCAACCTTACTATTGTACCGGAGGACAGGTACTTACAAGGTTATACCGGCGTGCAGGATGTGTACCAGATTTCGTAGCACCGTCATGCTTCACTAAAAAATGGTTTTGCTTGTTTCAGATGGTATCTCCAGAAGAAATAAGAGTTAAAGTCAGAGTTTCATAGGTGTGTAAGCTAAGAGAGCAGTAAAAGGATATCCAAACATCGTCAGAACAGTGGGAGTGATATGTGGATACCTAGTTCGGGCCAGCGTTTTACATGCTCGCCTAGAGTGCGGGTCACTTCAGAGCCGTTGAGGGTGATGTGCTGGCGTTGGCTGGCTGCGTACGGATGCAGATCTTGAGCGGCAGCGGAGTGCTATGATGCGGTGGACGAGGCCATTGGTAAAGCCCCAACGGCCTCGGGGGGGGGGGGGGGGGTGGAGGTGCGACGATGTGCTCGGTGAAGTAGCCCTCATGAGGTGGGAGACGGCGTCAGTAAAGTGCACCTGATGTAGTGGAAGTCAGTGTCTGTGAGGCACATCGGCTGCGGCGATCGACGTTGTCGGTGGACCACATGGTGCGATGGACGGGGGTGTAGATGAGGTCGCGACAGTGCGGTGGTGAAGTGCGACTGTCGTCATCGTCCGGCATAGAGGTGGGGAAAGAGACGAGACGAGGGGCGATTCAAATTTTGCTTGGGTTGGCGGCAAATTAGGGATTTAAGTGCTCTGGGCGCGGAACGGGACAGTGAAGGAGGGAAATTTTGCAGGGCTGGAATTGGGGCCGCCAGATATTTCAATCCATAACGTGGAAGCATGAACCTTTTTTTTGCTGTCGTTCTTTTTTTGGGGGTCAGGGGCAGGGGAGGGAGGGAGGGAGGGAGGGGGTGGGTGGCTAGGTGCTAGCGTCCGTATGACACACGTGATCACCACAACACGACCCTGGTCTGCCTGGTGCGTCTACATTTGAGAATGTAAATGAACCTTCTTTCATTGGCAAAAGAATCTGTATGTATTACCATGCATGTGTTTCCTTGCAAATAATTAGTCCTTCGAAACAACATACTACAAATTAATTAACGAGGAGTTCTTTGAATTAGAGTGCGTGTCACATAGATATCTCCAATTCTAATGTGGATTTTGCATTTCATGGTATCCAAAACTACTTTTTTTTAATAAAAATTCATGTGTATAAGATGAACAACATGCTAGTGAGAAAACTTGGATGGATTCAAGCATATGACCACACAAATACGAAATACCACAACAATCGAGTCAATGTCAGCTTTTCCAAACCTAGTATGGCACGAATTCGAAATAATTACGGAAGCCATATGCATGGTCCTTAATTCAAATGTTAGAATGTACACTAAATTGAAACGTCAAATTAAGTCTAGTACTATCTACATTCAAATGTTATTTTTAGCCCCCCGGCACACAAGCTACATACTTCCTGTATCGATCAATCTTCCTATCCTAACCACCTTACAAAGCTATTGGTTTCCGACACACGTTCATTCTTTCTCTCCATGTTTTGATCTCTAACTCTCTCAACTACACAACCCCCTTTTCCTACTCTGTTAACAAATGTATCACTCTCACACACCCGCCATTGCACTCCATGCCAAGCTCTCTCTCTCCCTCCCACCCTCTATCTCGCTAGATACATGCATTTCCTATCTAGACCCCCCTCTCATGCGCACTTATGACCCACAAGTATAGGGGGTCAATTGTAGCTCCTTTCGATAAGTAAGAGTGTCAAACCCAACGAGGAGCAGAAGGAAATGACAAGTGATTTTCAGTAAGGTAATGTCTGCAAGTGCTGAAATTGTAAGTAGCAGAGTAGTTTGATAGCAAGGTAATTTGTAATGAGCAAGTAATGATAGTAGTAAAAAAAGTGCAGCAAGGTAGTCCAATCCTTTTGAGGCAAAGGACAGACCAAAACGGTCTCTTATGATAAGCAAAGCATTCTTGAGGGTACACGGGAATTTCATCTAGTCACTTTCGTCATGTTGGTTTAATTCGTGTTCGGTACTTTGATAATTTGATATGTGGGTGGACTGGTGCTTAGGTGATGTTCTTACTTGAACAAACTTCCTACTTATGATTAACCCTCCTGCAAGAATCCGCAACTATGAGAAAAGTATTAAGAATAAATTCTAACCATAGCATTAAACTTTTGGATCCAATCGGTCCCTTACGAAATAGCGCATAAACTGGGGTTTAAGCTTCTATCACTCTCGCAACCCATCATCTAATTGCTACTCCACAATGGATTCCCTTAGGCCCAAATATGGTGAAGTGTCATGTAGTCGACGTTCACATGAAACCACTAAGGGAATCACAACATACATACTATCAAAATATCGAACACATATCAAATTCACATGATTACTTGCAACATGATTTCTCCCCTGACCTCAAGAACAAAGGTAACTACTCAAAAATAATAAACATGCTCATGATCATAGGGGTATTAAATAGAATATTGGATTTGAACATATAATCTTCCACCAAATAAACCATATAGTAATTAACTACAAGATGTAATCAACAATACTAGTCACCCATAAGCACCAATCTATAGTTCTGGTAACAAGATTGAACACCAGTGATGAACTAGGGTTTGAGAGGAGATGGCGTTGTTGAAGATGTTGATGGAGATTGCCCTCCCCAAGATGGGATAGTTGTTGGTGATGATGACGATGATTTCCCCCTCCGGAAGGGAAGTTCCCCCGGCAGAATCGCTCCGCCGGAGGGCAAAAGTGTTCCTGCCCAAGTTCCACCTCGAGACGGCGGCTCTCCATCCCGAAAGTCATCTCCTTATTTTTTTTCTAGGTCAAAATGACTTATATACCAAAAGATGGGCACCAGAGGTGGACCGAGGAGGGCACAACCCACAAGGGCGCGCTTGGGCTCCCTAGTGCGCCCATGTGGGTTGTGCCCACCTGGTGGCCCCCTCTGGTAGTTATTTGCTCCAATAATTCTTAAATATTCCATAAAAAATCTCCGTGAAGTTTCAGCTTGTTTGGAGTTGTGCAGAATAGGTAGCCTGATGTAGCTTTTCCAGGTCCAAATTTCCAGCTGCCGGAATTCTCCCTCTTGCTGTGTACCTTGCAAATTATGAGAGAAAAGGCATTAGAATTACTCCAAAAAACATTATTGTGGATAAAAACATCATAAATAACAGTAAGAAAACATGATGCAAAATGGACGTATCAACTCCCCCAAGCATAGACCTCGCTTGTCCTCAAGCGAAAACCGAAATCGAAAAACATGTCCACATGCTTTGAGAGAGAGGTGTTGATAAAAACAAAATACAGACATAGAAGCATCATGTTGATTATTATAACAACAATAAAATTAAACATAGGACTTTTATCATAGAACTTTTATCATATACTTCTCATGAATAAGTAATAGTTCATCACACAATCGAAGTACAAAGCAAAAACTCTATTAGAAACCAACAAACTATGTTCTCAGTCAACTTTTCAACTACAATTCATCATCTTTTCAGGAAGGGTCACGTGTAGGAGCCTTTAGGCAAGTCCACATACTCAACCATCATATAGTCTTCTATGATTGCTAACACTCACCGCATACACATGAGCAAAATGTTTCAACCAAACACATAGAAATACATGGGCTTATAGTTTCGCCTCCCAACGTACTCACCTCAAGGGTGATGTCAACAATAATAACTCATGCCACCCATATTCAACTGGATATATGTGCCTAGATCTTTCCTCACCACATGATGCTTGCCAAAGGAGAAAAATAGAAGGAATAGAGAAAAACTTTGACTCTTGCATAAAAGTAAAAGATAGGCCTTCGTAGAGGGAAGCAGAGGTTTCCATGCGCTTATTTGTTTGTATGATCAATCCCTTAGTGCAAAAGAACGTCACGTTACATTGCCGCTTGTGATAGTGACCTTTATTATGCAGTCTGTCGCTTTTATTCTTCACCATCACAAGTTCGTGCAACTCTAAATTTTCTCTTACACCAAATAATCTCACACTTCTAGAAGCAATTTCTATTGCCTTTTTGCACCGATGACAACTTACTTGAGGGATCTTGCTCAATCCCTAGGTAGGTATGGTGGACTCTTGAAAATGAGATTTGGGTTTAAGGGTTTTTAGATGCACAAGTAGTATCTCTACTTAGTGCGGAATTTTTGGTTAGCAAAGATAGGGGCAAGCACCACATGTTAAAGGATCCATGACAATATGACTTCTGTGTGAATATGAACAAGCATAAATCATTATGTTGTCTTCCTTGTCCAACATAAATTTTTTTGGCATATAATATTTTGATGAGGGCTCACAATCACAAAAGATTTCTAGGATAGTATATTTATATGTGAATCTTCTCTTCCCTTATTAATTCTTTCATGAGTTGCATAATTGACTAATGCTATGTTTGTCAATCTCTAATAAAATTTTCTACTTATACTTTTCCTTATGTGGTGCCATCACCTACCATAGGATTAGTATATAATCTTATTGATTTATTTCCTTTCTTTTTATTTATTACCTTTCTCTTTTTCCTTTCTTATTTCTTTATTTTATTTGCAATTTGAAAGTAAAGAAAGCAAAAACTCAAACTAAACTTTATTATATAACTTGCACACGATTACAAGGATAGATTACTAAGCAAACTCTCAAAAAGAAAGGATCAAACTAAACTTTTATTCATATAAAGCAAAAGATCAAACTAAAATAATAAAAAGCAAAAAGATAGTGGGATGATACGATACCGGGGCACCTCCCCCAAGATTGGCGAAAGCCAAGGGGAGTGCTCATACCCGATACTTAATTCTCTTTTGGTGGTGAAGAATTTAGTGGTAGTGATGACAATTGTGCCTTTAGCTTTTTCATATTGTAGTTGAGGATAGCAATTTCCTCTTTTAAATCATCGACCTCTAACTCCAGCTTCAAGATCTTGTCACATAAATCTCCTTTGCTTTTCTGCCAAAAACGAGAAGGAATAGATCGGTTATTAGACCGGTTAGCTCTCTTAGGGAGACTGGCCTTCTTGAACTCTACGTGCATATCCCCATGTTGAGGTAGAGGAACATCCTCCTCCTCTGAGCTCGAATCATCAACCCTAATCAAGTGAGCATCCTCCTCGTCATCCATAGTTCGACCATAAGGAGATAGGTCCCCATAGGTCTTTGGGTCAGCAATGAGATATGAGACATAGCTCTCTCCGTCGGAGTCCTGGGACGACATATTTCAAAATTGTGCAGAAAATAGCAAGAAAAGAGAACAGAGGATTTCTCCGTGATACAATGATCAACATGTTCGGGAAGTATATATAGATTTTTTATCTTGGAGGACAAGCATACGGGAGAAAATGGAGTACGAAAGGTGTCCCAGGTGGGCACAACCGACCTGGGCGGGCCAGGCAAGCCTGGCACACCCTGGTGTCTTGTGCCCACCACGGGATGCTTCCTGGAAGTTTCTTTATTTCCAATTTTTTTAAATATTCCAAAACTAATAAAAAATATTTTTGCGGATTTTTCGGAGTCCGTTTACTTACCGTATCATGTACCACCTTATTTTCACGATTCTGGAGTGTTCCAGAAGGACTCTTTTATGTGTTCTTCCGGTGTGAAAGTTTTGATAACATTACTTTCAACATTAATAAGCGTACCTGAGATATAAGGCTTTATTCGTTGCCCATTGACAACCTTTGGGTTAGTACCTTCGGAATTATTTATTTTGATGGCTCTAGACCGATAAACCTCCTCGATGACATATGGGCCTTCCCATTTTGAGAGGAGTTTTCCTGCAAAGAATTTGAAACGAGAGTTGTACAAAAGAACATATTCTCCGACTTTAAACTCACACTTTTGGATTCTTTTGTCATGCTATCTTTTAACTTTTTCTTTGAATAATTTTGCATTTTCATAAGCTTGGGTTATCCATTCATCTAGAGAGCTAACATCAAATAACCTATTTTCAATGGCAAGCTTGAATTCATAATTGAGTTCTTTGATTGCCCAAAATGCTTTATGTTCTAACTCAAGAAGCAAATGACAAGCCTTTCCATAAACCATCTTATAAGGAGACATACCCATAGGATTTTTATATGCTGTTCTATAAGCCCAAAGTGCATCATCTAATTTCTTAGACCAATTCTTCCTGGACCTATTGACAGTCTTTTGCAAAATTAATTTTATTTCTCTATTGCTAAGTTCAACTTGACCACTAGACTAAGGGTGGTATGGTGATGCAATTCTATGGTTAACTTCATACTTGGCAAGCATCTTATAGAAAGCACCATGAATAAAGTGTGAACCACCATCAGTCATTAAATATCTAGGGACTCCAAACCTTGGGAAAATAACTTCCTTAAGCATTTTAATAGAGGTGTTGTGATCAGCACTACTAGTTGGAATAGCTTCTACCCATTTAGTAACATAATCAACAATAACCAAAATATGCGTATACCCGTTAGAGGAAGGAAAAGGTCCCATATAATCAAATCCCCAAACATCAAATGGTTCAACAGCAAGTGAATAATTCATAGTCATTTATTGATGCTTATCGATATTACCTATTATTTGACATTCATCACAAGATAAGACGAACTTACGGGCATCCTTGAAGAGAGTAGGCCAATAAAATCTAGACTGCAATACCTTATGAGCGGTTCTATCTTCAGCATGATGCCCTCCATAAGCTTCAGAGTGACATTTCCGTAGGATTTGTCCCTATTCATTCTCAGGTACACAACATCTAATAAGACCATCTACTCCTTCTTTATAAAGATGTGGGTCATCCCAAAAGTAATGTCTTAAATCATAGAAGATTTTTTTTCTTTTGTTGGTATGTAAAGCTAGGTGGTAAATATTTAGCAACCATGTAATTACCATAGTTAGCATACTAAGCAGGACTATGAGAAACATTTATTGCAGCTAACTTTCATCAAGAAAACTATCATCAATAGGTAGTGGATCATCAAGCACATTTTCAAGCCTAGATAAATTATCAGCTACTGGGTTCTTAGCTCCTTTTCTATCAATGATATGTAAATCGAATTCTTGTAACAAGAGAACCCATCAAATAAGTCTAGTTTTATCATCTTTCTTTTCCATAACATATTTAATAGCAGCATGGCATGTGTGAACAGTTACTTTGGAATCAACAATATAAGGTCTAAACTTATCACAAGCAAACACCACTGCTAAGAATTCTTTTTCAGTACTAGCATAATTTCTTTGAGCACCGTCTAGAGTTTTACTAGCATAATGAATAGCATTCAATTTCTTATCAACTCTTTGTCCTAGAATAGCACCAATAACATAATCACTAGCATCACACATAATTTCAAAAGGCAAGTTCCAATCAGGTGGTTGAAAAATAGGTGCAGAAATTAAGGCTTTCTTGAGTGTTTCAAAGGCTTCTAATATAAACAATCATCATAAAAAACAAAGGGAATATCCTTTTGCAAGAGACTAGTAAGAGGCCTAGAAATTTTATAAAAGTCTTTGATAAATCTCCTATAGAAACTAGCATGACCTAAGAAACTACGAATACCTTTTATATCTTTAGGACATGGCATTTTCTCAATTGCATCAACCTTAGCTTTGTCCACTTCAATACCTCTTTCAGAAATTTTATGACCCAAGACAATGCCTTCATTAACCATAAAGTAGCACTTCTCCCAATTCAAGACAAGATTTGTTTGTTCACATCTCTACAAAACTCGATCAATATTGCTTAAACATTCATCAAAAGACTTCCCATAAACAGAAAAGTCATCCATGAAAACCTCAACGATCTTTTCACAAAAGTCAGAGAATATAGCAGTCATACATCTTTGAAAGGTAGCAGGTGCATTACATAAACCAAAAGGCATACGTCTATAAGCATAGGTTCCAAAAGGACAAGTAAAAGTTGTCTTTTCTTGATCAGGTGGAGAATTAAGTATTTGTGAAAAGCTAGAATATCCATCAAGGAAGCAAAAGTGTGTGTGCTTAGATAATCTTTCAAGCATTTGATCAATAAAAGGCAAAGGGTAATGATCTTTTCTAGTTGCTTTGTTTAATTTTCTAAAATCTATTACCATTCTATAGCCTGTAATAATTCTTTGTGGAATAAGTTCATTCTTATCAATAGGAACAAGAGTTATACCCCTTTCTTAGGGACATAATGAACAAGACTTACCCATCTAGTATCAGCTATATGATAGATTATACCTTCTTCCAGAAGCTTTAAGATTTACGTTCTTACCACTTCTTTCATCTTTGGATTTAACCGGCGTTGGTGATCAACAACAGGTTTAGGATCAGGTTCCATATTGTAGCGACCAGACCTCATATGGTCAAGTCTCTGTGCTTAAGTGTCATCCCTGGATCGGTATTGCTGACACACACAATACTGTAGGATTTATTGCAGAGTTTCACTCACACACTTATTACATCGAGAGTCTCAAAAGAGTACTTATTATAATAATATGGCTAAAGGCCATCTAAAAAAGATAACCGCGGAAGCTTCAAAGATAAATGACTCCATCCAACTCCATGGCAAAACTGAGTGCACGACAACGACCTAGCGCACCTTACTCCTCGTTTGAAAATTCTGCAACATGATACATTGAAGCCTGTGTAGGTCAGCACATGGAATATGCTGGCAAGATAACACTATAGAGCAATGAACTGAATAACAGCTATCACTACATGCATATACGGCTGGTGGAGGCTCTATGGTTATCATTTGCATAAAGCTAGTTTTTCCCTACAACAAAGGAATATATTTTACTTAACTAAAAAATTTGTTGAAATATTGAGAAGGTAACCCCAACTCAATCCCAAAATTAAAATTAATAACCTAACAAATTAATTAAGTAAAGTGATGAGATCAATAATTCAAGCACCAGATACTCAAGATGTCCATGACCGGGGACACGGTTAACCAAGATTAGTTTATACACTCTGCAGAGGTTTGCACTCTTTTCCCCACAAGACTCGATCTCCTCTGTTGACTTTCTCGCACTACATGATGTTTGAGAAATGGATGACCGAGACATAGTCTTTCAGAAGCATTAACTCTTTACGATGGGTAGGCAGTACCACCTACATCCCCTACATCTTCTAGCCTACCACTAAAAGAGCTCACACAACATACTCAACTATGCCAGAGCCCATAATGGCTTGTGGCTGCACACGGAAGTTTCCAGCATGAATAACATTATGATCCCTTTGAGCCAGGGTGGCAAACCATAGGATGATCACACGGGTTCCCTGGGATCTCCTTGGAGAGCACTGGTATATCCCCAGGTGCCCACAACCAATCCACCCAGATGTGTATTAAAGTAGTCACCTTAAGTTAACCCTTAGTTAATAATAACTCTCACATCATTCATGAATTCTCTCAAACCAAACCACGTCTACTAGCATAGCAAAGTAGTGTAAGCACAACGTAGTAACACCCAAGGTTTGAATATAAGACATTAGGTTCCTACCTCATCAACTACTTCCCAATACCCACATGTTATCAATACTTATTCATGCAATGTTTGAGGGTTGGAACTAATGCATACAAACTAGGTAATAAAGGGATATGATCAAAGTGTTACTTGTTTTGCTGACGATCGGAAAACCCTAGAGATTCGTAGTAGCAAGCCTCGCACTCTGGAAACTCTATCGTGAACAAACAATAGCATACATAAGCACTCAAGCATAATATGAAAAGGTAAAACCCAAAGAAAAGATCTAAACTGAAAGTTCAAGTGAAGAGCTTCGATTTGCAAAAAGAATCAATCGAATCGGAGTTACGAAACACAAACTACGATCAAAAGAATTTCAAAATCAAATCTGCTTGAAACCTAATTTTAAATTTCCAAAATCATGTCCAAGTTGGATATCTGGATAGAGGGGAACAAGATGAAGATTTTAGCGTTGGTTTCATTGTATTTGGATAAACAAGCAAAAAGTAGCGACGATTTAAAGATCAGGGACTAATGTGCGATAAAAGTAATTATGAATAGGTCCCTAGCCGAAAATTAAACTAAAAAGAAAAATATATTGGACGAACGTCCGCTAACAGAGACTAACGAACGAAATCGCTCGCTAACGGAGAAGACCCGGTGAACGTTCGCTAATAAGCGAACCCTAAAAATAAAACCGATTTAAATGAATAAACCGAAAAAATCCCAGGCGGGCGGTTCGGTTTTATACCGGCTCAGGGTGGTTCGGTGTGGGAAAACCGGCGGCGGCGGCGTCTCGCTCCAGCGAGCGGCGGCAGGCGGCATCGGCGACGACGGTGGTGCGGTGGAGCGATGCGGCACGGGCGGCGGCGGCGGGAGGCGGGGTACGACGGCTGAGGAGAGGGGGGCGGCTTTTAAAGGAGGGGGAGGGGCGGCTTGGCTTGGGGAAGGGAGCAATGGCGGCGGTGGAGTCCGAGCCGGACTCCTCGGCGGCGGCAGCGCGTGCTAGAGGGGGACTCCGGGGAGGCGGCGGCGCACGTGGGCCGGCGGGGCCTTCGGCCCGGTCGGTCCGAAAGAACTTTTATTAAAATAATTTTGCCCGAACGGAAAAAATTAAAATAAAATAAATAAAAATCATATAATCCCAAAAACAATTTTCATGATCCTCTACTAATATTTAGGATAACATGAACATTTTTCTGGGCTAAAATGCAATTTTGAAAAATGCAATTTTCCCCTAATTTAATCAAATAAAATCTCAATAAAAATTCAAATAAAATAAATATTTTTGTTTAAAATTAATTTTCCATTATTTCCTCTATTTTGAAGAAATCATATTATCTTCTCTCAATATTTTATTTATTTTGAAAAAATTGGAAACATAATTTTAAATAAAAATCACTTTAATCCAATTTACCAATTTTGGAAAATTCAAAAAATGGATCTTATGAAAGCCTCCAACTCTCTCACATGGTCCTTGAGTTGCTTAAGGTCTCTTGGATCAAAATGTCCAAATAAAACCAATTCAAAAATGCAGAGGGCATGGATGCATATGATGACCTAATGATTAACATCCAAATTGAAAATTGGGATGTTACAAACCTACCCCCCTTAATATGAATCTTGCCCTCGAGATTCGGGTTGGCTAGCAAATAGGTGTGGGTGGTCTTTCCGTAGGTCTTCTTCTCGCTCCCAGGTGGCTTCTTCCTCGGTATGGTGGCTCCACTACACTCTGCAAAATTTGATGACCTTGCTGCGTGTAACTCGGCTGGGAAACTCGAGAATCTTGACGGGTTTCTCCTCGTAGGTTAGGTCACTCTCCAATTGAATTGCTTCTAGGGGCACTGTATCTCTTAGAGGAATATCGGACATCTCCACATGGCACTTCTTCAACTAGGAAACGTGAAACACATCATGAACTCCTGACAAACCTTCGGTAACCCCAACTTGTAGGCCACTTCTCCCATACATTCCAGAACTCGGTATGGTCCTACAAATCTTGGAGCTAACTTTCCTTTGACTCCAAATCGTTTAACTCCTCAGAATGGTGCCACACGGAGATATGCTCTGTCTCCAATTTCATAGGCTAGCTCCTTGCATTTAGTATCGACATAACTCTTCTGCCTGGACTGAGCTACCTTCAGTCTATCGTGAATCAACTTAACCTTCTCTTCAGACTCTTTTATTAAATCTGGTCTGAACAACTGACAGTCTCGAACTTCGTCCCACATCAATGGTGTCCTGCACCTTCTCCCATACAAAGCTTCAAAAGGGGCCATCTTCAAACTAGCCTGGTAACTGTTGTTATATGAGAACCCTGCGTAAGGCAAATTATCATCCCAACTAGAACCATAGTCTAGCGCACAAGCTCTCAACATGTCTTCTAGAACCTGATTGACTCTCTCGGTATGTCGATCTGTCTGTGGATGAAAGGCTGTACTGAACTCTAGCCTGGTACCCAAAGTCTAATGTAACTGATTCCAAAACTTCAAGGTAAACTGTGTTCCTCTATCTGATACGATGGTCCTCGGAACTCCATGCATGCATACGATCCTGGTCATGTATATCTTGGCCAACTTCGTGCTCGTATAAGTGGTTTTCATGGGGATAAAGTGAACCACTTTGGTTAAGCGATCAGCTACTACCCAGATGGAATCATATCCTGATCGGGTCCTAGGTAATCCGGTGATAAAATCCATGCCAAGTTTGTCCCACTTCCATTCGGGTATCGGCATAGGCTGTAGTAATCATGCTGGCTTATGATGTTCTGCCTTAACTCTCTGACATACATCACACACGGCTACATACTCGGCAATATCCTTCTTCATATCTGTCCACCAGAAACATTCCTTCAAATCCAAATAAATCTTGGTGTTTCCGGGGTGAATCGAGTGTGGTGAGTCATGAGCTTCCTGAAGTATTAACTTCCTGAGCTCTGGATCATTGGGCACATAAATGCGATCCTCAAACCATAAAGTTTCGTGTTCGTCCTCACAAAAACCCTTGGATTTTCCTTTACTCATCTTTTCCTTTATCTCTACAATCTCCTATCAGTCTTCTAGGCCTCTCAAATTTTTCTCAGTAACATGGACTAAACCTCCAAAGCTGCAACAAAACCTCCTGGAAGTATCTCCAAACGAAGTTCTTCAAGATCGTCGGCCAACTCCTACGGTAATCCTCCGGTTATGTGAGTGTTTGCATAACTCTTGCGGCTTAAAGTGTCTGCTACAACATTGGCCTTTCCTGGATGATAGTGCAACTTCATATCATAATCCTTTATGAGCTCCAACCATCTCCTTTGCCTGAGATTCAACTCCTTCTGCGTGAAAATATACTTCAAACTCTTACGATCCATGTAAACATCACAACGGTTTCCAATAAGAAAATGCCTCCAGGTCTTGAGCGCATGCACTACGGCTGCTAACTCCAAATCATGCATGGCATAATTAAACTCATGCGGCCAAAGCTGTCGTGAGGCATATGAAACTACTCTTTCGTCTTGCATAAGTACACCTCCAAGTCCCAGGAGAGAAGTGTCGCAATAAACTTGGAAAGCCTTGCGTATATCCGGAAGAATTAGCACTAGGGCTGTAACTAAACATTTCTTAAACTCCGAAAAACTGGCCTCACATTCCTCGGTCCATTTTAACTTGGTGTCCTTCTTCAATAACTCTGTCATGGGCTTCACAATCTTGGAAAAATTCTCAATGAATCTCCTATAATATCCTGTGAGTCCAAGAAAACTACGTATCTCTCCAACTGATGTGGTTGCCACCCACTCAGTGACAGACTGAGCCTTGGTAGGGTCTACTGTTGTACATTCTCCTGATATAACATGTCCAAGAAATCCAACTTACCAAAACTCACATTTGCTAAACTTGGCGTATAGCTGATGTTCCCTGAGCATCTCGAGAACTAAGCGCAAATGTTCCTTGTGTTCTTCATTCTTCGAGTACACCAATATTTCATCAATCAACACCACAACAAACTTATCCAAGAACTCCATGAACACCTTATACATCATATTCATAAAATAGGCAGGGCGTTAGTCAATCCAAAAGACATGATCATGTACTCATATAGCCCATACCTTGTGGTAAAAGCTGCCTTAGGTATATCCTGTTCTCGGATCTTCAGCTGGTGATATCTGTCGGATTTCGGGTTCCGGCAGACCCTTAAGGTTCAAACTCTGGGGTGCGCGCGAAGATTACGTCTTCTACCTCTCCGTCTCACAAGGATCTAGACTACTGAAAGAACTGCACAAGGGACACAAGGTTTATACTGGTTCGGGCCACCGTTGTGGTGTAATACCCTACTCCAGTGTGTGGTGGGTGGATTGCCTCTTGGGGCTGATGATGATGAACAATACAAGGAAGAATAGCCTTGCGAGGGTCTGCTCTTGGCTGGGGCAATGAACTGCTGGGAGGAGTTTAGCCACCTTTCTCTCTCTCTCTCTCTCTCTCTATGCTTCCAACCTCTCTATCGAGCCTCCCCTTCCTTTTTTCCAACCGGTCGACCCTTTGCTCTGTGGGCGGCTGGTCCTATTTATAGAGGCCCTGGTCCTCTTCCCAAATATTGAGCAAGAAGGGAGCCAACAATGGCGGGCTAATTTGAAGGGGGACAGCAAGTATCAGCTATCCTGACAAAAGTAGTCTTCGCCTGCGCAAAGCTCTGGTGATGACGCCGTCTTGGGCTCCACGGTGACCTCCGTCTCGTAGTCCTCCTGGTCTTGGTCTCGTTGCACCGAAATGGCAACCTTTGCCTGATGCCTCAGTACTCTGCGGCTGCGCTTGCTCCCTTTGCACCAAAGAGGAAAGGAGGACGCTGCGCAGGCTGGCACCCGCCTGGCGCCCTGAGTCGTCAGGGCTTGCGTCACGGGCACCTCGCGAGGTACCCCACCTTGATTTCTCTGCCTCCTCGTGAGCCATCCTGACGAGGCCGCGCCTGAGGAAGCTCCACGTCGTCTGCCCCGCGAGGCTTGGCCCATCGCGAGGGTCTTGAGTCTTGTGTTGGTGAAGACGGGCCGTGCCGGGCCCCCCTTTGAGCCACGCCGCAGGCCACAGGCAGGCAAGTCTGGGGACCCCCATTCCTAGAACGCCGACAGTAGCCCCCGGGCCCAAGGCGCGTCCGGACTTTGCCGTGCTGAGAGGCGAAAGGGCAAGGGCGAAGCGCCGCGGGCCCTAACAGCCTGCAGCCTTGGGCGCCGCATGGCGGTTGATTGAACGTGGGCCTCTCCGCTTCCCCATGACGCCTCGGTGATCGCGCGGGTTGGACAAGTCCCTGCAAGAAAATCGTGTCATGATTACCCGCGATCGTGGGGCCGTTGGTTGGCCATCACCAGCCATAAGTACGGGCCGGCGCGCGCCCTTTCAGTTCATCCCCCCTTGCTTCTTCTTTTTCTTCATGGCCCCGTCGAGGAGGTTCCCGGCCGCCGAGAAGGGGAAGGCTTGCCGGGTTGAGCCCACCTCTCCCCCACCCAAGCGCGGCCGAGGGCGCCCTCGCAAGCATCCTGTGGCCACCACGGTGGCTCCCCGCGGCCATGGAGGCGATCTTCAGCACGGCAACGGGCGGATTGCTGCAGCCGGGGGGCGCTCCCCGGCTGCGCGTCCCCCCAGGCCGCGCGTTTGTGTTGCTGAAGCGCTGCCGGAGTTCATCGTGTGGTCGACGGAGCCGACTAACACCCAGCTCCCGCTTCCTCGCTTCCTCCTCGGCGAGCTCCCGGCCGGCGCCCCGGGCGGCCTCTGGCTCCAGGTCGACGGCTGCTGCAGCCGGGCCTCATGGGTCTCCCTGGAGGTCTCCGCGGCTGGGAGCCTGTCCCTGGCCTGAGGTTGGTAGACGTTTGCCCGTGCGCATGGCCTGAGCCGTCGGTGCACCCTACACTTCAAGTTCGACGGCGATGCCACCCTCTATGTCAGGGTGTTCAGGGAAGATGGTCGCCGCGCAGGGTGTTGCCCCGAGGGTGACGACCGCGGCTGGGAACCCAGCTCCGGTGATGATGGAGGGAGCAGCGCTCGCGCGGCTGGCGGCGTTCGGGGTTCCTCAAGCTTCTCCGGTTCTTCTTCAGGCGGCGACTCCTCTAGCGGTTGCAGCGATCAGCCTCCACACCGTCGTGTCTGCTTGGGTGGTGGCAACGTGTCCGCACGCCGCCGCGCCCTGGTGAAGCGCGAGAGGGAGTCCGCCTGAGCTCCAGAGGCAGCTCGGGCCTTTCCCGCGGGCCGGTGTGAGGCGAGCCGCGCCGTATTTGTTCTTCCTTTTCCCTTTTTCCTGCGTAACAAAGGCAATAGTGCGGAGCCCCGCGGGGGCGTGTTTGGGTTATCGCTGTTAATCATCGTTTTGCTTTCGTTACCGTTCCTTCCGGCTATGTGCCCGAGCGTGGATAGTTCCCGACCCCGGCCATGAGAGGGGCGACCGACCTAGGCCCTTTGGTTGTCTCGTGGTGCCCGTGGGGCACGGACTGGAGTGGTGCTCCTGTAAGGGGCCCAGGTCGCGAACTCTTTGAATGACTAGGATAGGAACGCTCGCGAGGGCGCTCAACTTCCCCCCCCCCCTCGCGAGGCCTTGCGCAAAAGAAATCGTGGCAGGAGAGTGAAAAGCCGAAGAATCACAAGACAAAGATGGCAACAACTTCAATAAAACTTCAAATGCAAACAAACAAGCCAACTGTGGAAAGCAAATGAAAAAGACGCGTCCGGCACCTAATCTAGTCTTCGACGTCTTCTCACCAGCGCGGAGCTAAGTGCTACCACTAGGCGTGGGAGGGAGCCCTAGGGCCTGAGGCCGGAGCTCCTGAGACTCCGGGGCATGTACAGCCCCACTCATTATTACGTGAGAGTGTCACGGGCGGCGAGCTTCACAGGCGTTGGCCTTCTTCACAGGCTCCGGGCCTTTCTTCTTAGGGGAAACAAGCTTCACAGGCATTCGCCTTCTTCACAGGCTCCGGGCCTTTTCCAAAAAGGATGATCTTCACAGGCGTTCGCCTTCTTCACAGGCTCTGGGCCTTTTCCAAAGAGGATGATCTTCACAGGCGTTCGCCTTCTTCACAGGCTCTGGGCCTTTTCCAAAGAGGATGATCTTCACAGGCGTTCGCCTTCTTCATAGGCTCTGGGCCTTTTCCAAAATGCGATATCTTCACAGGCACTCGCCTTGCTTCACAGGCTCTGGGCCTTTTCCAAAACGTGATAGCTTCACAGGCACTCGCCTTGCTTCACAGGCTCTGGGCCTTTTCCAAAACGCGATAGCTTCACAGGCACTCGCCTTGCTTCACAGGCTCTGGGCCTTTTCCAAAATGCAATAGCTTCACAGGCTCTGGGCCTTTTCAAGGGTAGAACCTCCGGAGGTGCTGGATGTTCCATGCATTCTGGACCGGCACTCCCTCCTAAGTCTCCAAGCGCGCGGAGCCGGGCCTGGAAACATGAACAACCTTGAACGGGCCCTCCCACATGGGAGAGAGCTTGTGCAGTCCCTCCCTGGAGAGAACCCGCCTGAGCACGAGGTCTCCTACCTCGAGAGTCCTGTGACGGATGTTGCGGCAGTGATATCGCCGCAGCGCTTGCTGGTACCTCGCCGCTCGCAGCGCGGCTTCTCGGCGACGTTCCTCCCCCAGCACGAGGTCCATCCCCCGCATGGCGTCCTGCTGCGCCTCGTCGAACGCCAGGACCCGCGCGGAGCGACGTCTAACCTCGTGAGGGAGGACCGCTTCCGCTCCGTAGACCAGGAAGAATGGGGTCTCTCTAGTCGGTTTGGTCGCGGTGGTGCGGATGGACCACAGCATGGACTGAAGCTCGTCATACCAACCTCTGCCACAGGCCTCCAGCTTCTTCTTGAACGTCCTGGTCTTGAGGCCCCTCAGGACCTCCGCGTTGGCTCGCTCGGCCTGGCCGTTGCTTCGGGGGTGCGCCACTGAGGCGTAGCATATCTACGTTCCAAGGTTAGCACAGTATGTTTTGAAGAGGTTACTGGTGAACTGCGAACCATTGTCCGTGATGATGCGATTCGGCACCCCGAACCGGCTCACGATGCCCTTGATGAACTTGATCGCGGAACCTGCGGGAATGGTGCAGACAGCCTCTACTTCAGCCCACTTGGTGAATTTATCCACGGCGACATAAAGGTAGCAGTAGCCCCCTGGCGCCCGAGGAAATGGGCCCAAGATGTCCAGCCCCCAGACTGCGAATGGCCACGAAAGGGGGATAGTCTGCAAGCCTCCTGCTGGCTGGTGGATCTGCTTGGCGTGGAACTGGCGGGCTTCACAAGCTTTCACTAGTTCCACGGCGTCATTGAGCACGGTGGGCCAATAAAACCCACTGCGGAACGCCTTGCCAACGAGGGTCCGTGATGATGAATGATGTCTGCAGTCCCCGTCGTGTATATCTTCCAATAGTTCCTTCCCTTGCTCCCTGGAGATGCAGCGCAGGGATACACCGTTTGGTCGCCTCCAGTAGAGCTCTCCGTCTTTGATGCAGTCTGCCGTGGCCTGGCGTGCCACTCGCTCCGCTTCCTCCTCCTTCTCCGGCAAGGTCCCTTGCGCTAAGTAGCTCCGGAGCTCCGTGATCCAACATCCCTCCTGAGGCTCCATCGTCAGGAGCAGGCGCGCCCCTAAGGCTGGGCCACAGGTCGGAGCTCCCGAGGCAGGTGGTTGGGGGAGCTCCTCCCAGGGCTGAGCCGTGTTTGATAATGATGGCAGAGCTGAGGGCTTGAAGAGCCGCTCCTCGAAAACGCCAGGCTCCTGGGGTAACCGTATGGACGCACGTTTGGCGATGTCGTCGGCCTCCTGATTAGTGCCACGGGCACATGCTGCAACTCCAACCCCCAGAATTGCTTCTCCATCCTGCGGACTTCCGCAAGATAGGCTTCCATGTGCTCATCCTTCGGCTCGTACACCTTGTTGGAGAAATTGACAAGGAGCTGCGAATCGCCCTTGATGGTGAGGCATTTCACTCCCAGGGCGGCCACGGCCTTCAAGCCCGCTATTAAACCTTCATACTCCGCTATGTTGTTGGAGACCTTTTCGCCTTGCTGGAAGCAGAGTCGCACGGCGTAATAGAGCTTGTCCTGTGTGGGCGATATAAGCACCGCCCCAGCTCCAGCGCCATGCCTGGAGAACGCCCCATCGAAGTACATGACCCAGCCTTCTGGCGCCTCGCTTCCCGGGGATAGGGACCGATCCTCATCGACCTTGAGGCCTGGCGCCTCCGTCCACTCTGCCACAAAATTCGCCAACGCTGCTCCCTTGATGACCCTGGTCGTGCTGAATTCGAGCTAAAACGCTTGCAGTTCTATGTTCCACTCAGCGACCCTTCCAGCTGAATTAGGGCTCCTGAGTACTCTCTCCAGGGGGTATGACGAGACGACCTTGATGGGGTGACCCTGAAAATAGTGCCGTAGCTTGCGCGAAGCCACCAGTAGCGTGAAGAGGAGTTTCTGAGGCATGGGGTACCGTGCTCTTGCATCCCGCAACACTGTGCTAACGAAGTACACTGGGTGCTCAATGAGGCGGAGTGCGTCAGTGCTGGTGGCTCCTTCCGGAGACCGTGGCGCCTCTTGAGGCAATGAGGCCTCCTGAGACTGGCCATCTGGAAGAGGGGCCTCTTCCGCCTCTGGTGTGCCCCTCTGCGGCGGCTGATCCTCCTCAGCGGCGGTGGCGGTTTCTGTTGGCCTTCCTTGTCTCTGCTCTTCCTTGTCCCGGGCTGCTGCCGTGGTTTTGATTCGGCGCTCCTCTCTGACTGCCACCAAGGCTGCGCTGGCGGAGTAGGGAGTGGCGGCGAGGTAAAGCACCAGGGGCTCCTGAGGGCTTGGAGCCACCATGACCGGTGGGCTGGTCAGGTATCTCTTGAGATCCTGGAATGCCTTGTCGGCCTCTTCAGTCCACTCGAAGGGCCCCTTTTTCTTCATTAGCTGGAAGAAGGGCAGGGCCCGTTCTCCCAACTTGGAGATGAAGCGCCCTAGCGCGGTCACGCGCCCTGTGAGCTTCTGCATTTCTTTGAGAGTCTTTGGCGGGCTCATGTCTTCCACCGCCTTGACCTTCTGTGGGTTAGCCTCGATGCCTCGGTGGGACACGAGGAAACCCAAGAGCTTGCCCGAGGGGACTCCGAACACACACTTCTCTGGGTTGAGCCGTAGGTTCACTGCATTGAGGCTCGCGAAGGTTTCCTCCAAGTCCTGTATCAAGGTCCCGGCCTCCCGAGACTTTACCACAATGTCATCGACGTAAGCTTCAACATTCTTCCCGAGCTGCGGGCCCAAGGTGATGTGCATCAGCCGCTGAAAGGTCGCCCCTGTGTTACGCAGCCCGAATGGCATGCACGTGTAGCAGTATACCCCACACGGGGTTAGGAAGGCTGTCTTCTCGACGTCTTCTACCGCCATCTTGATCTGGTGATACCCGGAGAAGGCATCCAGGAAGCATAACAAGTCGCATTCCGCAGTGGAATCGACGATCTGGTCGATGCGGGGGAGCGGGAACGGATCTTGCGGGCATGCTTTGTTGAGGTTGGTGAAGTCGACACACATACGCTCCTTCCCTCCTTTCTTTGGCACAACGACAGGGTTGGCCAACCAATCTGGGTATCGGACCTCGCGGATAACCCCAGCGGCTTCTAATTTGCGGGTCTCTTGGACGAGAAGACCTGCTTTTCTGTGGACTGCCGCCTGGCCTTCTGCTTCACAGGGCGCACATTGGGGCACACGTTGAGGTGATGCTCGATTACACTCCTGGGGATCCCTGCCAACTGGTCCGGCTCCCAAGTGAATACCTTCTTGTTTGCGCGCAGGAACCCGACCAGGGCCTCCTCCTGCTTGGGTTTGAGGTGGGCGCCTATGGTGAAAGTGGCGTCGGTGGATCCGTCCTCATCGACGGGTATCTGCTTGGTTTCTGCCTTGTGTTGGGTGAACAACTGCTCCTTCTTGGCGGGTGCAGCCCCCTTGGGCCCGGGGGTCTCCAAGTCGGCGGGCTGTGCCGACGCCGCCGTCTTGAAGGCGAGCTTGAGCGCCCACAGCGCGTCCCCGGTGTCTCCGTGCATAGTGAGGACACCGCTGCTCCCGGGCATCTTCATGAGGTTGTACGCCGGGTGCGTCGCGGCCATGAATTGGGCCAGCGCTGGGTAGCCGAGGATGGCGTTGTAGGGGAGGCCGATGGGGGCGATGTCGAAGTCAACCAGCTCCGTGCGGAAGTTGTCGTAGGTGCCGAAGGTCACTGGGAGCCGAATCTGCCCCAAGGAACTGGACGACTTGCCCCCAACGCCCGAGAAGGGCCGGCTGGGTTGCAGCCGTTCCAGGGGTATGCGGAGGAGGTTGAAGGCCTCGACCGAGAGCACGCTGAGGCCCGCGCCGCCGTCAAAGAGGGTTCTGGTGACGGCCACCTGGCAGATGGTGGGGGTGCACAGCATGGGGAGCGCGCCCGAGCAGGCCGAGTTGAAGGGGTGGTCCTCCGAGCTGAAGGTCAGGCCGGTCTTGGGCGCCGCCCGATCCAGGGGAGCCCCCTGCCGCGTGGAAGTGGCGCTGACCCGGCGGACGAACGGCTTGACGTGGTGACTTGTGGGCGGCGCCTGCGAGCCACCCAGGAGGGCCGCGACGACCGGGGGTGTTGGTGTAGCGCGATGGGACGGCGCAGGAGAGCCCCCTGCGGTGTGGACGAGCTTGGGGGCGGCCGGCGCTCCGCGCGGGCTCGTCGAGCGTCAGACATGAGCGTGATGGTCGGAGGAGAACGGAGCGGTGGAGGACGAATTCCGGCGCACCCCTACCTGGCGCGCCAAATGTCGGATTTCAGGTTCCGGCAGACCCTTAAGGTTCGAACTCTGGGGTGCGCGCGAAGATTACGTCTTCTACCTCTCCGTCTCGCAAGGATCTAGACTACTGAAAGAACTGCACAAGGGACACAAGGTTTATACTGGTTCGGGCCACCGTTGTGGTGTAATACCCTACTCCAGTGTGTGGTGGGTGGATTGCCTCTTGGGGCTGATGATGATGAACAATACAAGGAAGAAGAGCCTCGCAAGGGTCTGCTCTTGGCTGGGGCAATGAACTGCTGGGAGGAGTTTAGCCACCTTTCTCTCTCTCTCTCACTATGCTTCCAACCTCTCTATCGAGCCTCCCCTTCCTTTTTTCCAACCGGTCGACCCTTTGCTCTGTGGGCGGCTGGTCCTATTTATAGAGGCCCTGGTCCTCTTCCCAAATATTGAGCGGGAAGGGAGCCAACAATGGCGGGCTAATTTGAAGGGGGACAACAAGTATCAGCTATCCTGACAAAAGTAGTCTTCGCCTACGCAAAGCTCTGGTGATGACGCCGTCTTGGGCTCCACGGTGACCTCCGTCTCATAGTCCTCCTGGTCTTGGTCTCGTTGCACCGAAATGGCAACCTTTGCCTGATGCCTTGGTACTCCGCGGCTGCGCTTGCTCCCTTTGCACCAAAGAGGAAAGGAGGACGCTGCGCGGGCTGGCACCCGCCTGGCGCCCTGAGTCGTCAGGGCTTGAGTCACGGGCACCTCGCGAGGTACCCCGCCTTGATTTCTCCGCCTCCTTGTGAGCCAGCCTGACGAGGCCACGCCTGAGGAAGCTCCACGTCGTCCGCCCCGCGAGGCTTGGCCCCTCGCGAGGGTCTTGAGTCTTGTGTTGGTGCAGACGGGCCGTGCCGGGCCCCCCTTTGAGCCATGCCGCAGGCCGCAGGCAGGAAAGTCTAGGGACCCCCGTTCCCAGAACGCCGACGGTAGCCCCCGGGCCCAAGGCGCGTCCGGACTTGGCCGTGCTGAGAGGCGAAAGGGCAAGGGCGAAGCGCCGCGGGCCCTAACAGCCTGCGGCCTTGGGCGCCGCATGGCGGTTGATTGAACGTGGGTGTCTCCGCTTTCCCACGACGCCTCGGTGATCGCGCGGGTTGGACAAGTCCCTGCATGCAAATCGTGTCATGATTACCTACGATCGTGGGGGCCGTTGGTTGGCCATCGCCAGCCATAAGTACGGGCCGGCGCGCGCCCTTTCAGTTCATCCCCCCTTGCTTCTTCTTTTTCTTCATGGCCCCGTCGAGGAGGTTCCCGGCCGACGAGAAGGGGAAGGCTTAACGGGTTGAGCCCGCCTCTCCCCCACCCAAGCGCGGCCGAGGGCGCCCTCGCAAGCATCCTGTGGCCACCACGGTGGCTCCCCGCGGCCGTGGAGGCGATCTTCAGCACGGCGACGGGCGGATTGCTGCAGCCGGGGGGCGCGCCCCGGCTGCGCGTCCCCCCAGGCCGCACGTTCGTGTTGCTGAAGCGCTGTCGGAGTTCGTCGTGTGGTCGGCGGAGCCGACTAACACCCGGCTCCCGCTTCCTCGCTTCCTCCTCGGCGAGCTCCCAGCCGGCGCCCCGGGCGGCCTCTGGCTCCAGGCCGACGGCTGCTGCTGCCGGGCCTCATGGGTCTCCCTGGAGGTCTCCGCGGCCGGGAGCCTATCCCTGGCCCGAGGTTGGCAGACGTTTGCCCGTGCGCGTGGCCTGAGCCGTCGGTGCACCCTACACTTCAAGTTCGACGGCGACGCCACCCTCTATGTCAGGGTGTTCGGGGAAGATGGTCGCCGCGCAGGGTGTTGCCCCGAGGGTGACGACCGCGGCTGGGAACCCAGCTCCGGTGATGATGGAGGGAGCAGCGCTCGCGCGGCTGGCGGCGTTCGGGGTTCCTCAAGCTTCTCTGGTTCTTCTTCAGGCGGCGACTCCTCTAGCGGTTGCAGCGATTAGCCTCCACGCCGTCGTGTCTGCTTGGGGGGTGGCAACGTGTCCGCACGCCGCCGCGCCCTGGTGAAGCGTGAGAGGGAGTCCGCCTGAGCTCCAGAGGCAGCTCGGGCCTTTCCCGTGGGCCGGTGTGAGGCGAGCCGCGCCGGATTTGTTCTTCCTTTTCCCTTTTTCCTGCGTAACAAAGACAATAGTGCGGAGCCCCGCGGGGGCGTGTTTGGGTTATCACTGTTAATCATCGTTTTGCTTTCGTTACCGTTCCTTCCGGCTATGTGCCCGAGTGTGGATAGTTCCCGACCCCGGCCGTGAGGGGGGCGACCAACCCAGGCCCTTTGTTTGTCTCGCGGTGCCCGTGGGGCACGGACCTGAGGGGTGCTCCTGTAAGGGGCCCAGGTCGCGAAATCTTTGAATGACTAGGATAGGAATGCTCGCGACGGCGCTCAACTGCCCCCCCCCCTCACGAGGCCTTGCGCAAAAGAAATCGAGGCAGGAGAGTGAAAAGCCGAAGAATCGCAAGCCAAAGATGGCAACAACTTCAATAAAACTTCAAATGCAAACAAACAAGCCAACTGCGGAAAGCAAATGAATAAGCCGTGTCCGGCACCTAATCTAGTCTTCGACGTCTTCTCACCAGCGCGGAGCTAAGTGCTGCCACTGGGCGTGGGAGGGAGCCCCAGGGCCTGAGGCCGGCGCTCCTGAGACTCCGGGGCATGTACAACCCCACTCATTATTACGTGAGAGTGTCACGGGCGGCGAGCTTCACAGGCGTTGGCCTTCTTCACAGGCTCCGGGCCTTTCTTCTTAGGGGAAACGAGCTTCACAGGCATTCGCCTTCTTCACAGGCTCCGGGCCTTTTCCAAAAAGGATGATCTTCACAGGCGTTCGCCTTCTTCACAGGCTCTGGGCCTTTTCCAAAGAGGATGATCTTCACAGGCGTTCGCCTTCTTCACAGGCTTTGGGCCTTTTCCAAAGAGGATGATCTTCACAGGCGTTCGCCTTCTTCACAGGCTCCGGGCCTTTTCCAAAAAGGATGATCTTCACATGCGTTCTCCTTCTTCACAGGCTCTGGCCCTTTTCCAAAGAGGATGATCTTCACAGGCGTTCGCCTTCTTCACAGGCTCTGGGCCTTTTCCAAAACGTGATAGCTTCACAGGCACTCGCCTTGCTTCATAGGCTCTGGGCCTTTTCCAAAATGGGATAGCTTCACAGGCTCTGGGCCTTTTCCAAAATGCGATAGCTTCACAGGCACTCGCCTTGCTTCACAGGCTCTGGGCCTTTTCAAGGGTAGAACCTCCGGAGGTGCTGGATGTTCCATGCATTCTGGACCGGCACTCCCTCCTGAGTCTCCAAGCGCGCGGAGCCGGGCCTGGAAACATGAACAACCTTGAACGGGCCCTCCCACATGGGAGAGAGCTTGTGCAGTCCCTCCCTGGAGAGAACCCGCCTGAGCACGAGGTCTCCTACCTCGAGAGTCCTGTGACGGATGTTGCGGCAGTGAAATTGCCGCAGCGCTTGCTGGTACCTCGCCGCTCGCAGCGCGGCTTCTCGGCGACGTTCCTCCCCCAGCACGAGGTCCATCCCCCGCATGGTGTCCTGCTGCGCCTCGTCGAACGCCAGGACCCGCGCGGAGCGACGTCTAACCTCGTGAGGGAGGACCGCTTCCGCTCCGTAGACCAGGAAGAACGGGGTCTCTCTAGTCGGTTTGGTCGCGGTGGTGCGGATGGACCACAGCACGGACTGAAGCTCGTCGTACCAACCTCTGTCACAGGCCTCCAGCTTCTTCTTGAACGTCGTGGTCTTGAGGCAATCAACCCCTTGCAAGGATCAAACAATATGATGCAATGATGATATGCTATGCGGGATGCGATGCGGGATGCATATGCTAGATATGACAGGAAATGCAAGATCCTGGCCTCAGCTTGGAAATCCAAGTGTGCCACTGGAAAGATGAGATGAAATCGCTTGAAAACGATATAAAGAACACCGGAATCGGAGTTACTGTTTGGAAATGGCAAGCAATTTAAATATGACACCAGTCTGCGATTTACAGCAAGTAGCCATCTAAATGCAATGAGATGAACATGCTACAGCACCCAAACATGACAATAAAATACATGGCAGGGATGCATTCAAGATGCTTAACAAAAGTCTAGCACTGAGCTATGGCCAATTCATCCATTAACAGGTTCAAACAAGCATGGCAAAAATGCATATGGCAAACAGATTTCAGACTTAGTGAAATTAACACTTGTCTGGAATTTCAGATCAGGTAGCACTCTTTGGAGCAACAAAACTACATTCTACAGGACCTGAAAATGGCAAATTAAAGCATGGCATGGAGCTACTTAAAGATCTTAACAAAAGTCCCTTAGTGACCTTGAGCCAAAAAGGAATAGAAAATATAATTGCAAGCATGTGAACATAGCAAAAACATAATCAGTTTTCAGACTTAGTGAAAACTGGAGCATGCTGAAACATAACTCAAGTAGGCATGTTTACGAGCTCGATGCACTCACTACGGTGCAAGTCATTATAAGATAAGCATACACCCATCAAGAATACACAAAATGCAATCTAGACATGGCAAGAACAATAGCATAGCATGCACGGATCAACTACAACATCATCGGCAAAATTGCAAACAAGTTGACAATCTGCCCAGATTCACAAAGTAGCAAAAGTAGAGCTCGATTGACTCAAGCTAGGGTGCTCCATAATTGCAAACAAAGACATTGATGGATAGAGCACTACAAGATTAACAAAACATCCTTACTGATCATCCTCAAAAGAGGCACAAATCACTAGGAAACAACATGAACATATGGCCATATGAGATAAACAGATCAAGGACTTGGTGGAAATGCTAAGTCCCTAAAAACAGAATTACCAAGTGCACCACTTTGCAAGCTTGTTCTAGTCACCACACACATCACAAAAATACATGGGTTGCACCTCTGGAAAGATGACAAAACCCTTAACAAAACATATGTAGAGCATCAGGGCATATCATGCACACAATAATCATGGCAAAAATGACAAAACCCTAAATGGAGTAGCAGATCTGACGATTATCTCAAGTAGCCCTCTTCCAACAGCATTTCTGGCATCAAGATGAACTCGAATGAAAATGATGCAATGGAATGAAATGATGTACTCTCTGAGATGAACATTTTGATATGCTATATGCATGAATCGGAGCTACGAATGCAAAGTTACGGGGCTATGAACAGGAGCACTTGAACTGCAGACTTAGGAAAAAAATTGAGAGGTCAACCCCTAGGGTTTCAGATCCAGATCGGATCTCACCGGGGCACGGACGCCGAGGTTCGCCGAAGCGGCTAGGAGCTCGCCGGCGAGGACTTGGAGGGCGCCGGGACGTCGTGGGCGTCGAGGAGGAGGGAGGAGGACGACCGGGCGGTGGTGACGCTGCCGGTGGCCGGCGTTGGCCGTGGCGGCTTGGTGCGGCGCCGGCCGGAGGAGGCGGCGCGGGCGGCTCGGTGGGGACGGCGTGCAGCGGTGGGGCGCGCTGGAGTCGAGGGAGGCGGCGGCGCGGAGCGGAAGGAGGCAGCGCGGGCGGCTTGGGCCGCGGGCGCCGGCTTCGGGCTCCCCGGGCCGCGCGGCGGCGGGCGGTGGAGAGGGACACGTGGCGGGCGGCGGTTGGCTGGGGCGCGGCGGCGGACGCGCCCGATTTAGGCGGTGGGCATGTCCGTCGGTGGCGGGTCGATTTTAGGGTTTCGTGGGAAGAAGGAGATCTGAATTTCGGGAGGTTCTGTTTATAGCCATAGAGGGAGCTAGGAGAGTCCAAATGAGGTGCGGTTTTCGGCCACGCGATCGTGATCGAACGATCTAGATGATGGAGAAGGCTTAGGTGGGTTTTGGGCCAAATTGGAGGGGTTTTGGGCTGCAACACACACGAGGCCTTTTCGGTCCCTCGGTTAACCGTTGGAGTATCAAACGAAGTCCAAATGATACGAAACTTGACAGGCGGTCTACCGATAGTAAATCAAGGCCGCTTGGCAAGTCTCGGTCCAATCTGGAAATGTTTAATCCCCACACAAGAAAGAAAGCTAGAAATGACCACCGGAGGAGAACGAAGCGCTGGAATGCAAAACGGACAACGGGGAAAATGCTCGAAAGCATGAGATGAACACGTATGCAAATGCAATGCACATGATGACATGATACGAGATGCATGACAACGATAACAACACACGGAGACAAAAACCCGAACCCGAGAAATAAAATAACTTAACGCCGGAAACGGCAAGAGTTGGAGTACAAATTGGGAAAGTTACATCCGGGGTGTTACAGATGCCTGGTAGTTCCTCCGGGAATATGTTGGGATAATCCTTCACAACTAACACTTCCTCCTGAACAACTCCCGAAAGTGAATTCACTTGAGTCCACCTTGGCGCATGCCTAGACACATACTTGATCCTTTTTCCCTCCGGGGTGGTGAGTAGTATTGACTTACTAGCACAGTCGATGTTTCCTCCATACTTCGATAACCAATCCATACCAAGTATTATATCCAATCCTTGTGACTCCAAAATTATTAGGTCTGAGGGAAAAACATGGCTCCCAATGGTTAATGGTAACCGATCACACCATCGGCTGGCCATATACTCCGCTCCTGGCGAGCTTACTAACAAGGGTGACCTAAGGGCTAAGGTTGAAAATTTAAACTTGTCCACAAATCCACTTGATATGTATGAATGCGATGCACCCGTGTCAAAAAGAACGAGAGCGGTAAATGACTTAATCAAAAACTTACCAATCACTGCGTCAGGCTGCTCTTAGACTTCCTCCATGTTGATGTGGTTCACCTGACCTCTGGTGAAGGGATTGGGCTTCTTTCCAGAGCTTCCATTTCCATTGACATTCTTTATCTCAGGGCATTCATTGGTGTAATGTCCAGTCTTCCTGCACTTGAAATAGGTAACGTAACTCAGATCCTTCTTGGCGGGTGTTGCTGGGTTGGAACGGCTCTGACTGCTGCTTCCTCCATTCCCATTTCCATTCTTAGGGCCACTGTGGTTGTGTGAACTCCCTCCATTGTGAGTGTGGCCTCCATGGTTATGATGGTTATGTCCTCCCGAGTTCGGGGTAAACGGGGCTTCTACTGAGCTCCAGAGTTATACTTCCCCTGTCCATACTTCCGTTTTCGGTTCTCAGTCTGCTGCTGCTTGCCTTCAATCATGAGAGCCATATCTACCAACTCCTAGTAGTTGGCGAATGTTCCCACCATCATCTGCATACTCAACTCGTCATCCAGCCCCTCCATAAACTTCTCCTGGTTCGCAGCATCTGTGGCCACATCATTTGGGGCATAGCGAGCTAACTTGCTCAACTCATCCATGTACTACCCCACAGTACGATTTCCCTGGCGTAAGTTGCGAAACTCATGCTTCTTAATGCTCATAGCTCCAATTGAGACATGTGCAGTGCGGAGGGCTTGCTGAAACTGATCCCAAGTGACGGTGTCAAAACCGGCGGATCTCGGGTAGGGGGTCCCGAACTGTGCGTCTAAGACGGATGGTAACAGGAGGCAGGGGACACGATGTTTACCCAAGTTCGGGCCCTCTTGATGGAGGTAATACCCTATGTCCTGCTTGATTGATATTGGTGATATGAGTATTACAAGAGTTGATCTACCATGAGATCGTAGAGGCTAAACCCTAGAAGCTAGCCTATGGTATGATTGTATCTTGTCCTACGGACTAAACCCTCCGGTTTATATAGACACCGGAGGGGGCTAGGGTTACACAGAGTCGGTTACAAAGGAGGAGATCTACATATCCGTATTGCCAAGCTTGCCTTCCATGCCAAGGAAAGTCCCATCCAGACACGGGACGAAGTCTTCAATCTTGTATCTTCATAGTCCAACAGTTCGGCCAAAGAATATAGTCCAGCTGTCCGGAGACCCCCTGATCCAGGACTCCCACAGTAGCCCCTGAACCAGGCTTCACTGACAATGAGTCCGGCGCACAGTTTCGTCTTCGGCATTGCAAGGCGGGTTCCTCCTCCGAATACTCCATGGAAGATTTTGAACACAAGGATAGTGTCCGGCTCTGCAAAACAAGTTCCACATACCACTGTAGAGAGAATAATATTTCCACAAATCTAATCTGCTGACACGTTTTGACAGATTGACATCATGCCATGGCCCGGTCTTTATTCAAACCATTTTTCTCAACCAGCGCTGCACATATTGCGAGGCGGTTTTCTTGACACATTTTGTCAAAGCAGAGATCATGTCCCCCTTATTACGGGTTCTCATCAATACGGATGTGGGTAACCCAATCGTGCCTGTTAGTATGACTCCTCGATTTTAGGCAAGTCCCAAAAGGCCACAAGGAGGACGCTTGATATTCATCCTCTTTATAAAGAGGCCGAGGCATGTCCTTTTTTCCCTCTCGTGTTCAATTGAATCCTTCCGCCGCCTCGAGTTCCAACACCCAAGGCTCAGGTCAGGCGCTTCGGACCTTCAACCATGTCCGGATCCAACCTCCAAGGTCGGTGGATGCCTTCCTTTGTCATAGAGGAAGACATCAAGAAGCTGAGAGAGGCCAGGTATCTGACCGCTGAAATCTCGCGTAGGCTGCCTGCCCGAGGGCAGGTCATCCCCACTCATGAACCCAATGAGAGTGTTGTGTTCATCTCTCACCTCCTCCGAGGGCTAGGCCTCACTCTGGATCCCTTTGTCAGGGGGCTCATGTTCTATTATGGACTGGATTCCATGATCTGGCCCCGGATTCCCTCCTTCACATCTCGTCGTTCATCATCGTGTGTGAGGCCTTCCTTCGCATTACCCCACACTTCGGCCTATGGCTCAAGACATTCAATGTGAAGCCGAAGATGATCGAGTGGCGTCATGTAGTGTGCGGAGGTGCCACAATAAGCAAAAGTGTTGATGTTCCATGGCCAGAGGGATCCTTCCCAGAGGTGTCCAGTTTATGGCAATGGGAGTGGTTTTATATCACAGCTCCCTGAAGTGCCAAGTGGGTAGCCGCCCCTACCTTTCGCTCGGGCCCTCCACCACAACTGACATCATGGATCAACAAGGGGCTGAACTGGGGGCCAGTAAATGATGTGCCGATATTGCAGAGTCGCATCTGAGATCTCCTTGAGAGAGATGTCAGCCTGGTCAGGGTAATGCAAGTCATGCTAGTTCGTTGAGTCCAGCCTTGCAAACGTCGACCCCTCCGTATGTGGGAATTCAACCCGAAAGGACCGCGGACTATTTAGCACTTCCTCGGCATGACGCTCGAAGAGATGTACAAATTGTTCTTCGGACCCCAAATAGAGTGTCCGGACACCATCGAGGATGCGGGTCTGAGCTGTAATCACCCCAATACCCAAGTAAGTAATCCCATGGCCGAACACACTGTCTTTCTATTTATCATAACATCATTATGAAAAGTCTCTCTTTGACCAGGACTGGATAACAAAGGCGAAGATGATCAGGTGTTCGCCCCCCTTCCCGAAGGCTTGGCCAATCCAATACTAGACAGAATGCTCAAGCTGGCGCCTTGTCAGGCGCCCTCGGGGGAAGATGAAGGGGGAATAAAGAGGCTGAAAGCAGGCCTCACACATCATTCATCCGAACCGGGGGAATTAGCATCTCCGCGAAGGAGGACAACAAGGGAGAAGGATCTGAAATCCCCTCTCCCCAAGGAAGGAAGAGGACCACCTCTAAAGACCCAGAAACAAAGGTTTCCAAACGGGGGAAGAAATCTTCGCCAGCGGGTCTATCCTTGCCGCACAATGTCCACAAGGGGATCAGCCCTCTACCGAGCTGTAAGTGAAAAGGTACTTAATAGTAAAAATATCTTACATTACTTCTGAAGATAATAACCGAAGCATATATCTTGCAGTTCGGATTGTAGCCCTTCTCGACAGAGTTCTTCTTCAGGGGATCTTCTTCCGGAGATGATGGAGAGAGAAACACCTCCCCTGCCACCCCGCCTCATGAGGCGGGCGACCCTGAAGTGTCGTCGCGGAGGGTTTCTCCTGATCCGCCAAGGCCAGAGGGTAATCCTTTGGCCACCCGAAGTCCTCAGTATTTGGCTCCTAAGCAGTAGAAACAGTCCGGAACCATACAGTGTGTGGTCAGACGCACTGAAGGATCTTCTAGAGCAAGCGGCCATCTCAGAAGCGCATCGTACGCTAATGGGTACGGTGATTAAAAGGATTTCATCCACCGAAAGCGGGTTGCATGAAGCTTTTATGAGTCTGCTGAAAGGCTTTGAGGTATGTGAAATAGTGTATGTTTTTGATAGTACCACGCACGTTAGGTGTGCCCTATGCAGATAGTAGCCCCTGAGACTCTGGTTGCCGTCGAACATGGCGGCAAACAGAGGATCATATTGCCAGGTAATAACCAGACCGCCTTTATGTGCAGGTGGCTGAAGGTCCGGTGGCTAGCCGGACTGGTGAGTTTGCCGAGCTAAAGCGGCAGCTTGATGCGGCAGATGCCGACATCGTGCTTGTCAACAAGCGGCTTGACGAGGCACAGGGTAAGTGATTTCTCCGATGATAAACACATAGTAAGAGGAGCATGATGCCAGTATCTTTAATATGTTGTGACTGCAGATGGGGCTGCCACCGTGGAGACCCTTTGGGCGGAACTTACCCGAGCCAAGGAACAAGCAAGGAATAGCGATGCGGCCGCTCTAAAGGTGGTCGAAGAGCTGAGGGCCGAACAGGCCGCGCATTGCCAGAGCAAGGAAAGAATAGCCAAGATGCCGTTGAGTTGAAATATGCCGCTGACCGTTACCAGCTTCTTGAAAAAGAAAGTCGAGCGAAGGCGACGGACCTGGAGAAGGCCATGGTAGCAGCCAAGGAAGCCCGCTCCAAAATCAGAGCGATGAAGGAGGAGCTGCGTCAAGCTGCAGATATCGTAGCTGGGAAGCCCTTTTTTTGCGGACTAAGTTTGGAGATCCGAAGTATGCTCCTCTTGATCAATATGGAGTTCTGCAGACGCATACGTGGATTTGGCAGCAAGGTGCTGCTGATGCGGCCGAGTTCTTCAAGGATCAAAAAGACCGTGAAGTGGAAAAGTTGTTGTGGTCACAGTTCCATGCTCCAGTGCATCCGCTGCTGTTGAATGAGCGAATGGCCGAGTGGGCCGAGCTCCATAGGTTGTCCGGACTTGCCATGAGGTCTGTTGTGGATCATCTATGGCCGAAAGGGACAAGGCCGAATAGTTAATTTGGTTTAGTGCAACAATTCCTTGGTGCCCTGTCGCATATCGACGCTATGAAGAGGTCGGCGTGCATAGAGGGTGCGTGGATGGCACTTGCCCATGTCAAGACATACTGGGCAGAGATGGAGGCCACCACTATTGCAACACAGGGTTCGGCCGTGGGCCGAGTAGCCGCCGAGCACTACTTTGAAGAGGTCCTTGAAGGCGCCCGTTCGATAGTGGCGTAGTGCTTGAAGAATATTATGTTCTAGTGACATGTAATCCTATTGTAAAAACAATATTTTATTGAATAATGAAGGTCGTGTTTATAATTTTGCCTTAAAGTATTATGATGCCTCCTGTGTGGCCGTTTATGTATATATGTATATAACCTGAAAGATTGCAGTCATCGACTTCAGCCCCCACGCATATAATGCGGGGGTGTTCGCAAAAAAATGTGTATTCACACTTGATCCAACGTCTTGGTCCATGAAGGAGGTGGTAGCACAGCGAACGAGGCAATCGGACTATATTGCTTTAACACTTTCACTTAGCCATAGGAGTTTGACGGTGGGACTACTATATAGCCCCTGGTACTTCCGCGCTCGTCCGAATACGGGGCGCGTACATACAAGATCGGGAAACGACCCTTCGTTAATGCGGAGGAATCCCGAAGATTCCGCTAAGTCATCGAGTGGTTGACTAGTCTCGTGCTTTATCATGACAGTTAGTTTTCGGCTTTCTATACTGAGGTGCTCATCCGGATGAACCAGGGTACAATCGCAGTAGTTCTCCCAGTGCCGCCTTAGCCGATAGGGCGGAATGTAAGGTAGCAAAACACGGGAGCCGGGCAAACCCAACATTTGGCCAAAGACATGATTCGGAGCTGATGCATATGAGGCCAAACTCGCGACGCCGAACACTCCCCAAGGTATTCAGTCTTTATAATATATGACGGGATGAACAATGCCCTTAATAATAAACCCTCAGTGTCTAGGTACATGCAATATCCTGACGTGGCCACATGCCAATAACGTCAGCATCCTTCTTGGTTGTATTGAGTATCCGGAGGATGTGAACAACAAGAGACAGTAAAAAAGGTTTACGCAGGGTCTTAATCTGAAAGAAACCTTTGAGCGGGTCCCTGCTGCACGTCTGCGCCTGTGTCTCTGTTGTGCCGTGTCCTGGATGGGTATAGCACAATTGTCATCTGTAAAAAAGAAGAACTTAGGTGAAAGTTGCCGTGCCAGAAAATTGGTTATTATCAATAAACCATTGAAATTCAAGGTAAGTCAAGTTGAGCCGAACTAGCCCTGATTACACGCTGGAAGCCCCTGGTATCGTCGATGAGGGTTTAACCATCAAACCAATCTCATGTATATGTAGTGATGCGCCGAACTCGTCTAACCGTGTCCGTGGTCTTGATGACCTGTCATTTATTCTGGTTGGTGAGGCCGTCTAGTGCTCGGCTGTTAAGGCCGCCGCACATTCTTCCGCGCGTAGAGAACGCTCAATATTTCCACTAACTATGATGGTGCCGTGTGGACCGGGCATCTTAAGCTTGAGAGAAGCGTAATGCAGTACTGCATTAAAATGAGCGAAAGCCGCTCTTCCGAGTAGTGCTTGATAGCCACTTCGGAATGGAGCGATGTAGAAAGTTAACTTTTCACTTCGGAAGTTATCGGGAGAACTGAATACAACCTCTAGTAATAGAGAGCCCGTACAGCGGGCCTCTGGGCCTGGTATTACTCCCTTGAAGGTAGTATTACTGTGGCTTATCTTTATTGGGTCTATCCCCATTTTGCGGACTGTGTCCTAATATATCAGATTTAGACCACTGCCGCCGTCCATAAGGACTCGTGTGAGGTGGTATCCGTTTATTATTGGGTCTAACAGCAAGGCAGCCAGTCCTTCATGCCGGATGTTTGTCGCGTGATTCCCGCGATCAAAAGTGATCGGGCAGGCCAACCAGGGGTTGAACTTAGGGGTGACGGGCTCTATGGCGCGTATGTCTCAGAGTGCATGTGTGCTTCTCCTCTTCGTCACATGGATCATGTTTACTGTTTTAACCTCTGGAGGGAATTTTTTCTGTCCTCCAGTGCTTTGCTGGTGAGGTTCGTCCTCGTCTCCGCTTGGTGTCTCCCCCCTTGTGTTTGGCGTTTAGCTTACCGGCCTGCTTGAAGATCCAGCATTCTCTGTGGGTGTGATTTGCAGGTTTGTCGGGGGTGCCATGGATCTGACATAGTTTGTCGAGAATCTTGTTTAGGCTAGATGGTCCATCTCTGCTGCCTTTGAAAGGCTTTTTCCGCTGACCTGGCCGAGAGCCCCGGAATCCGGCGTTGACCGCCGTATTATCTGGGCTGTCTTCTTTATTTCGATGCTTGTTTTTGCTGCGTCATGGTTTCCATTGCCATCCCTGACTTCAGATGTGCTTGGGTCGCTGGTGCTACTGCGGGCTAACCAGCTATCTTCGCCCGCGCAAAAGCGGGTCATAAGGCTTGTTAGGGCTGCCATTGTTCTCGATTTTTCTTGGCCGAGGTGTCTGGCGAGCAATTCGTCTCGGACGCTGTGCTTGAAAGCTGCTAAGGCTTCGGCGTCCAGACAGTCTATGATTTGGTTCTTCTTAGTGAGAAACCTGTTCCAAAGCTTTCGGGCTGACTCTCTGGGCTGTTGAATTATATGACTTAAATCGTCTGCATCCGGAGGTCGGACATAGGTCCCTTGAAAATTAGCCCGAAAAGCGTCCTCGAGCTCCTCCCAACTTCCAATTGAGTTTTCGGGGAGGCTTTTCAGCAAGTGCCGAGCTGGTCCTTTAAGCTTGAGGGGCAAGTATTTGATGGCATGGAGATCATCTCCACGAGCCATATGGGTGTGGAGGATAAAGTCCTCAATCCAGACCCCAGGGTGTGTGGT